>NC_134402.1:99051569-99702640 GCF_038048845.1 Mixophyes fleayi | reverse complement strand
ATATATAAGCAATATCTGAGTATTTGTTGTCAATCAAATACAAACCTCTACCAGCCCCATCTCACTAATATTTAGTATTCTAGTGATTGCTGAGACCACCCATGTGACCACCACACAATCATGAGATTCTGCCCCCCAAAGCTGCTCTATTTTTTAAATACCCCCTGCAGCCATTTTCCTTAACCACACCCCCCCCCCCCACAGCCATTTTCCTTAACCCCTGCTGCAGCCATTTTCTTTACCTCCCACCCTGCATCCATCCCCCTTGCAGCTATTTTCCTTACCTCCACTCTGCTAGCTAGCTATTCCCCCCCCCCCCGTCACATCAAAACTCCCCCAGTCACATATATCAGCCCCCCTCCTCTGCCCTCCTTCATACATATCAACCTCTCTACCTCCCTATAGATTTTCATGACAGCCCCCCCTCCCACCCTATAGATTTGTATGACAGTCCCCCTCTCCCTCCCTATACATATGCATGACAGTCCCCCCTCTCCCTCCCTATAGATATGCAGGGTAGTCCCCCCTTCCTCCCTATAGATATGCAGTGTAGTTCCCCCCTCCCTATAGATATGCAGGGCAGTTCCCCCCCTCCCTATAGATATGCAGGGCAGTTCCCGCCCTCCCTATAGATATGCAGGGCAGTTCCCCCCCCCTCCCTATAGATATGCAGGGCAGTCCCCCCCCCTCCCTATAGATATGCAGGGCAGTTCCCCCCCCCCTCCCTATAGATATGCAGGGCAGTTCCCCCCCCCTCCCTATAGATATGCAGGGCAGTTCCCCCCCCCTCCCTATAGATATGCAGGGCAGTTCCCCCCCTCCCTATAGATATACAGGTCAGTTCCCCCCCCCTATAGATATGCAGGGCAGTTCCCCCCCCTCCCTATAGATATGCAGGGCAGTTCCCCCCTCCCTATAGATATGCAGGGCAGTTCCCCCCCCTCCCTATAGATATGCAGGGCAGTTCCCCCCCTCCCTATAGATATGCAGGGCAGTTCCCCCCCCCTCCCTATAGATATGCAGGGCAGTTCCCCCCCCCTCCCTATAGATATGCAGGGCAGTTCCCCCCCCCTCCCTATAGATATGCAGGGCAGTTCCCCCCCCCTCCCTATAGATATGCAGGGCAGTTCCCCCCCCCTCCCTATAGATATGCAGGGCAGTTCCCCCCCCCCTCCCTATAGATATGCAGGGCAGTTCCCCCCCCCCTCCCTATAGATATGCAGGGCAGTTCCCCCCCCCCTCCCTATAGATATGCAGGGCAGTCCCCCCCCCCTCCCTATAGATATGCAGGGCAGTCCCCCCCCCTCCCTATAGATATGCAGGGCAGTTCCCCCCTCCCTATAGATATGCAGGGCAGTTCCCCCCCCCCTCCCTATAGATATGCAGGGCAGTTCCCCCCTCCCTATAGATATGCAGGGCAGTTCCCCCCCCCCCTATAGATATGCAGGGCAGTTCCCCCCTCCCTATAGATATGCAGGGCAGTTCCCCCCCCCTCCCTATAGATATGCAGGGCAGTTTCCCCCCCCTCCCTATAGATATGCAGGGCAGTTCCCCCCCCCTCCCTATAGATATGCAGGGCAGTTCCCCCCCGCCCTATAGATATGCAGGGCAGTTCCCCCCCCCCCTATAGATATGCAGGGCAGTTCCCCCCCCTCCTTATAGATATGCAGGGCAGTTCCCCCCCCCTCCCTATAGATATGCAGGGCAGTCCCCCCCCCCTCCCTATAGATATGCAGGGCAGTTCCCCCCCTCCCTATAGATATGCAGGGCAGTCCCCCCCCTCCCTATAGATATGCAGGGCAGTTCCCCCCCTCCCTATAGATATGCAGGGCAGTTCCCCCCCCCCTCCCTATAGATATGCAGGGCAGTTCCCCCCCCCCTCCCTATAGATATGCAGGGCAGTTCCCCCCCCTCCCTATAGATATGCAGGGCAGTTCCCCCCCCCTCCCTATAGATATGCAGGGCAGTTCCCCCCTCCCTATAGATATGCAGGGCAGTTCCCCCCTCCCTATAGATATGCAGGGCAGTTCCCCCCCCCTCCCTATAGATATGCAGGGCAGTTTCCCCCCCCCTCCCTATAGATATGCAGGGCAGTTCCCCCCCCCTCCCTATAGATATGCAGGGCAGTTCCCCCCCCCCTCCCTATAGATATGCAGGGCAGTTCCCCCCCCCCTCCCTATAGATATGCAGGGCAGTTCCCCCCCCCCTCCATATAGATATGCAGGGCAGTCCCCCCCCCCCTCCATATAGATATGCAGGGCAGTTTCCCCCCCCTCCATATAGATATGCAGGGCAGTTCCCCCCTCCCTATAGATATGCAGGGCAGTTCCCCCCTTCACTTACCTGTAGTTGTGCCAGTGTCGCTCCTCTCCTCAGATCAGCAGATAGGAAGTGAAGACGTCCTGCTTCCTGTCTGCTGCACAGCAACAGGCAGCCTGGCGATTGGCTGTGTGTTGCTAACCACTGACCACCAATGCTTTTGATCGTCAAGCCCTCCACCCCCCTCGCGGCGACCCCCCCCTCCCCCACCCCGAAAAAAAAAATGAATGAAGAAAAAAAAAAAAAATTAATAAAAAAAAAATAATAAATAAATAAATAAAATACCCACAGTGCCGCGCCCCCCGGAACCCAGCGCCCCAGGCTGCAGCCTGGTCAGCCTAGTGGTTGATCAGGCCCTGCATGTCAGAATTCATATATTCATAATTTCCAAGAGCCAACACTGCATACAGACACTTAGCTTATCGTGTGATGCCAAAATATGTTGTTCCTGGAAGACTAAAGGAAAAAGGGAACAGAGCAAAAACAGAAACAAAAGGAGGTGTGTTAGATAAAGTGTCTACACAAATATCTACATCAGCCTATTAAATGCCACTGCCATCCAGAGGGCCTCCCTGAGACACAGTCACCTGGAGGCATCACAACAGCTCTGCACCAGTAGAGTATGCACCAAGTCTACGTCAGGTGTTCTTACACCCAACCAGGACATAAGCACAAGAATTTTTTAAAAATTTGATTTGGTAGCGTGAAATGTATTCTTGATTAGGTTTGATTTAAAGTAAAGCAAAAACCTCTATAATATAAGTATAATCTTCCTTCTCTTGTATGAATGGTTAAAAAATAAATATTTTAAAAAAAATATATACATCCACAAATTATATCATATAGACACGATTGGGAGATTCAGTTCAGTGTGTCTCTGGAATGCCCACAGAGACACGTCCAGCTGATGTTATGGCAGCAATCTCCGCTCATGTTTCCTCACACCCCATAGAGGTATGCAGAAAAATGAGCAGAGTTTCCTACCGTATTGGCTGTCAATATGCGTAGCCGGACGTCGGCTAGTTAGTGCTGGCAACCGTCGTCGTCCTCACCACCACCACCACACAGACACTAACAAGTGATATGGCTACTGGCATTTGTTTATCTGTGTTTCTGCGAATGTCTGTCTTAGTTTGCAGTTATGCAAACCTGTCTTTCCTTCATCATCATCATAATCTATTTATATAGCGCCACTAATTCCGCAGCGCTGTACAGAGAACTCATTCACATCAGTCCCTGCTCCACTGGAGCTTACAGTCTAAATTCCCTAACACACACTTACTTGAACTGCGATTGTCTGACCCTTCCCTCCATCATTCATGCTTTCCAAGTGTAAGGAGATGCAAGCGTCAGCTCCGCATACGACAGGAAGCGTATTCTTTATTCTCTGGTTATGAGTAGTACAAATTTGCATATTTTACGCTACAGAAACTGGCATTCTACCCTATATGTTCACTTCCTGTGATATTTAAACCCTTAGAGTTTCCCTCATGGACTAATGCAGAATATCAGGAGACTCTGTGTGTAGTTATGTTATTAATGATGATTCTACCATGCTATGTATAATGTGTTTTCAAAGTACCGGTGGTCCTGCCCACATATAGTAATAGATGTGGACATTATAACACATATGTAATACAAAATGTCTCACAATTTATACAGTTTACAATTCTACATGGTTCTTTAGTAACTTTCGAAATTATTTCCAGTGTTTATTTATAAATCCACATTTAATACATCTGGAATTCTTATAACAAAAGCACCCTTGAGGTTTGGATGGGAGCTATGAATTTGGTTTTCTTGTTTTCATGTTATTCTTCAAGTAATAGATTCTTCAAGTTTTTATTCTTCTTGAAAATGACAGTAGGTTTTAAACCAAGTGCAGGTCTCAGAATTGTAATCTGTTTTTGTACAGTGATTTTTTTTTTTTTTTTTTTATAATCTTTTTAATTTGTTGGGGGTTTAGTTTTACATTTTGAGATAAAGGGCATTAAGGTGTCTGATGAAAAGTATTTTATTATTTTTGCTTAACCGACTTCTGTCTTGGGGGTATATTTACTAAACTGTGGGTTTGAGAAAGTGGAGATGTTGCCTATAGGCAACCAATCAGATTCTAGCTGTCATTTTATAGAATGTACTAAATAAATGATAGCTAGAATCTGATTGGTTGCTATAGGCAACATCTCCACTTTTCAAACCTGCAGTTTAGTAAATCCAGCTCTTGATCTTTGATATCCAAATAGGCTATATGCATAAGATCCCCCTATCAATAAAGTTACTAACCATGTCCTCAGATGTTGTTTGTAAAACACAATTCCTTTTGGTCTATTCAAGTGTCTCTTTGATGTTGATAACCAATGGACTTTATAGTGATCACTCAAATGATGCAAATAATTATCAGAGTCTACGGGCCTGATTCATTAAGGAAAGTAAAGCAAAAAAAAAATAGTAACTTTGCACATGGGCAAAACCATGTTGCATTGGAGGGGGAGGTACTTTTAAAATGTGGGGACATATTTATAGTTGGGGTAGAGTATGTCCTAGATCAACATAAAAATTCAGTGTAAAAATAAAGCTATCACGTATGTGTGTGCTACATAAAAAAACAGCCATTGTACCGGTGCCCAAGCCTCTTGGCAAAGATGTTCCCCGGGGTCCCAGATCTCTGCTGGAGAGCTGGAGATGTCAAGGAGCTTCGGGCACCCCTTTACATATATGGTGGGAATGCTCGGCAATCAGACCTTTTTGGGATGCGGTTAATCTCATCTCCAAATCAATTGTGAGAACCGACTTACCAAACTGCCCGAGATTTTGGCTACTCAACGATACTAACATGCCAGTCTCTCAATACAAAAAGTCCTCGGTAAAATTTCTCAATAGCGCTGCCAAGGCTGTGATACCGGTTCACTGGAAATCACCGTTAGTTCCCACTATAAAAGAATGGTTTACACGAATAGACTTTTATATGGTAATGGATGAAATAATCTATGCGGCAGAGGATAAAAATAGAGCTTTCTACGTAATGTGGTCAGAATGGATTGAATTTAAAGGCTCAGTGTTGTTTGCTCAGTGGAATGTATGAAACCCAACTTCCCCCCTCCCCCCATGTCTTTCCTCCCAACCTTTCCTTATATCTTTCTATCCCCCATCCCCCTTACTTTCTTTTATTATTTTTTTATATAAGAAAGGTTAAGCAGATATACGCCACTTTAGGTGAACTTTCAATTGATGATATGCAACAAAATACTTGAAGTACTATATTTATATGTTAATACTGTTGCATACACATGTATATGCTGTTTCACTTCAATAAAAAGAGATTACATTAAAAAAAAAAAAAAACAGCCATTATTTAACTTATGTGCAAAATAGTAAACTAATTTGCATCCCTTGCATTGTAACATGGTTTTGTCTAGGATCAGATTTACTCCTTTGTTTGCTTTGCTCTCCTTAATGAATCAGGCCCTTCAGCCTTACAATGTAGAAGGAGTTGGCAGTCTACCTAGAGTGTAAGAGCCAAAAGTTACCAGTCATTCAAAAGCATGTTTTTTTACACTCTGTAATAGATTAATTAACAGTTTCAGTCTAATTGTCAGTCTAGAATCTTAAACATAATTGCCACAAGTTGCCCTCTAAGATTTGATAATATACACACTTAATCTATTGTTTTTATCCATTATTTGTGTTTAATATTTGTTTGTTTTTGGCGTATTCCTTATAGTTATAAATGTTAATTTTTTGTGACTAATACATATTAGTCTAACATATTGTATGACAGTAATGTTATATACAAATAACATGTATATTATATAATGCTGAAATCTATTTAAATTTAGAGGTGTAGCTGTCATTCAGGTTGTGATGATGATTATCATATTAATAGGTTTTGTGAACACAACATGAAGGAGATAATACATAGCTATGCACCGAGTAGGTGACCTCCAGGAAATTTTGTGATTAAAAGGGTTTGGTACTAAATAGCGACTACAGAAAACCCGACAACAATTTGCCCTACATGACAACAGCGATACACTGCTTACCGACAGTCTGCTCCTGTCGGCTGCTTGGAAAACAGACTTCAAACAAATGCGACGAATCAACAGCCCGTCCACCCATAATCACGTCACTATAGAGAGCGACACTGTGATTGGTGGTATTAAGGTGCTCATTTAAGGAGGCGCCGCCTGTACAATGTTTAATGCTTTGTAAAAAAAACATTGTACAGCCGGTAGAGGTGGCGCTTCCTAAAATGAGCACCTTAATACCACCAATCACAGTGTCGCTCTCTATAGTGACGTGATTATGGGTGGACGGGCTGTTGATTCGTCGCATTTGTTTGAAGTCTGTTTTACAAGCAGTCGACAGGAACAGACTGTCGGTGAGCAGTGTATCGCTGTTGTCATGTAGGGCAAATTGTTGTCTGTTTCTCTGTAGTCGGTGAAGTGACTACCACCGTGTTTAAAAGTATATCTGAATTTCAAATTATAGTGATTAGAATTTATAGTAGGTGTGCAGCAGATTCTATTGCCAACATGTTATCCTCATCCCAAACAATAAATAAATCACCAATGTAGCCACCATAAAGCACCCCTAATGTGCCCCCACGTTCAAATGTGCATATATATATATATATATATATATATATATATATATATATATATATAATTTTTTTGTTTCTTAATTTTTGAGGCTCTAGGATACTTCCAGCAGTATGTTACCAGCATAGAAATTTCTGTATAACATTGCAGTTGCTAATTCTTATGAAGTAATTGATGTTTCTGTTGGTTTTTATTCACAGTAAACTTACTAAAATGTCAATTAAGAATCATGTCTTTTGTGTATATTTTAGAGCTTGGGATTTACTCCAGACTTTGTACACACCGCTATGGCTCCATATCTGAAAGACCTTCATAAATCAGGTATTTTTGTCATGTGTTTTTACATTGCATGAGTTTTTCTAACCTACAAGTCATCTCCTTTTCGAAATCTGTTTTGGGCGCAGAGTATGGCTGCCAGTCACACACAGGCTCACAGCTCTCAGCATGTCATCTGAAGAGCAGACATAGCTCAGAGTGGTGTTCTAAAACATCTCTGCTCACTACATCATGTGACTGTGGTTGTCATGGTAGTCCATGACACTTTGCAGAATTATAAATCATTAATAGCGGCCTGAAGCAACAAACCAAGGAAAAATGGTAAATACCAAGATTCTTCTTATAGCATGTCACAGCGATTTATGTAAAAAAAAAAAAAAAGAACACCTCATTTTTTGCATGGGATTGATGCTTTAAATGCAGCACTACAAAGTATGGACATGCAGCCTACAAGGTGCAGAGGGCTAGGACCATGGTATTTGATAATGACTGTACAGTTGATTGCATTTTGTTTTGCTAGGTGTTCGTGTTATCAGTAATGCAGGAGGAACAAACCCCCTCGCATGTGCTGCTGCTTTACAAGAAATAGTGAAGAAATCTGGTCTTGATATGAAAATCGCAGTCGTTACTGGTGACGATTTAATAGGACAGGTAAGCACTACACCTTATAGTAAAAGAAACAGGAAATCAGACATTTAGTTAATATTCTACAGTTAATGAAACGCTGTTTACTTTGATCAAAGGCAGATATCTGTTCCTGGGTACTGGGGTTGGTCCATTAATAACATGGCCAATCATCACCTGCACCTTATTTACAGTTGTTGTTACTTCAGCACTAGTAGTGACTGTGCCCTAAATTTTTAACCATGTACCTCAAATGCTTGTGCCCCTCTATCCAACACCCCTTTTCCTAATTTCTAATGGGAAAACAGGTGTATTTTTCTTCCAGCTATTTCTGAATAGTTTCTTTTACAGGGACCAGTTAGTCATGAACAGTGTGGATCCCTGACGATATAAATATCTAATATGGGTGTATTTTTATTATATGCTTTTATTTTATTTATATACTTTGATTTGGCCCAACTTTGATATTACAAATTCCTCCTGTGGCCTGTTTACAATCTGTATACACACCATAAGTTTCACATATGCGTGACTAAGTGGGGGCTGAGAACTGGCTCAGTGGTCAAGTTTCCACAACAAGCTTTGCCCGCCGTTTGTGTCTGGTAGTAGTTTTTATTGCTGACCTAGCCAGATGCTGTAGAGTTCTTTTCATTTGGGTGATGTGCCTGGGCAGGTGGGGTTATGTTTTCCAGATTATGATATGAATTAATTTATTTCTTCAAAAGTGTGTACATATTATCTCTTCATGCTTTGTGCACAAAAGCTATTCATATCATATCATATAATCACTACCTGAATGACTCCCAATGTGACTAACAGCTACACCCTTTAATCTTATAGGAAAATTATTCCAGCATTAAACTGTTGCTAAACTGCCAACTCCTTCATACCCAGACATTCCGAGTCTGCATGTGACTACCTGGGATTGTAGTTAGTCAGCAGAGGAGTGTTAAAGCTGTGCAATTACCCGGGTAGGACATAGAGCGTGAGAATATTGTATTTCTTGGGAGAGCTAATGCATTAACATTTTTGTGTAACTTTCTGAGGGTTGCATTATTTCATAATCATCATCATCACCATTTATTTATATAGCGCCACTGCTTCCGCAGCACTGTACAGAGAACTCACTCACATCAGTCCCTGCCCCATTGGGGCTTACAATTTAAATTCCCTAACACACACACACACACACACAGTCCAAGAGTTACTAAGGTCAATTTAATAGCAGCCAATTAACCTACCAGTATGTTTTTGGAGTGTGGGAGGAGACCCGTGCACCCAGAGGAAACCCACACAAAAACGGGGAGAACATACAGACTCCACACAGATAAGGCCATGGTCGGGAATTGAAGTCATGACCCCAGTGCTGTGAGGCAGAAGTGCTAACCACTGAGCCACCGTGCTGCCCACCATTTGCCCATTATTTATGTAAGCATTACTATGAGAGAAGTCATAACAAGATGTATTTTTAATTTTTTTAAATGTATTTATGTTGCTATATTTGTCTGTTTTTCCTATAAAATTATTTCAATATAATACCAAAAAAGAACTTTGTTTCCCAAAAAATAAAGCAATGTGACATTCACTTGGGTATACAGAGTAGGAAAAATAATTCTTGGTTTAACTGACCGAACTGTAATATCTTCACGAAGGTGTGGAATATCCCCGCTAATCAATCATATTCACTTCAGTACTTAAAATTCTTTAATAAAAGGTGTTTTCTTTTTGTATACTGCTCTTGTGTTTGCAGAAAGACTCCTTTAAGGAAGCAGGAATCACAGATATGGAGAGCGGGAAACCATTTCCAGAGCATATTCAGAGCATGAATGCTTACCTAGGGTGGGTAACTTACAGCCTTGTGCATTTCTAAAAGTGTTACATATGCTAGACATGGGGGGAGGTTGAAATGAGTGATGTCTCTCTGGAACAGCCCACGGAGGCACATCGAGGCGATGTCAGGCGAGAAATCCTCGCTCATTTTTCCTTGCTCCCCCTAGAGGTGCGCTGAAGAATAAGTGGCGTTACCTCACCGTAATAGACATCAATGTGCACGTCTGGACATGGTGCTGATGTCCAGCGGCACCTCACCCTGGATTGAATCTGTCCCATAATGTTATGTTTTCCCTCCCTTAGTTGCCTCAACTTTCCTGCCTCTGTAATGTTTTCAGCTACCTGGCTAAGCTGCTGAGGACATCATACCACAAACATAGCAGTATACTTTACTCCTGTCACTGGATCACACCCACATGCTGTATTATTGTGAGAGGGTTATCACACATAAATAAGGCTGACAGGAGGGCTCTGGGAGTAGATAAAGGGATTAAGGAACTGATGGAATAAAATATCACTATACTTCAGGTTGCCTACGGCTAGTAAAACATTTCTCCAAGCTATTTAAGGTACAGTAGTTTATCAAAAATATACTTATTGTGGAAGTTGGCGTTGCGCTGAATATAATTAATTACCCAATACACACATTGATATTTCATGGTGTTGTTTACACTCATTCTCACCTGTCGAGCACTTTACTGTACTTCTATACCCCTGTTATGCTTTTTCCAGGTACTCATTTGTGCCCAGTATAAACAAATGTGTCTGTTTAATTCAGTGCAAATGTCCGCGTATTATTGTATCATTAAGTATCCATATCCTAACCTGAGGCTACTTGGCCGTCCATATCCTAACCCGAGGCTACTTGGCCGTCCATATCCTAACCCGAGGCTACTTGGCCGTCCATATCCTAACCCGAGGCTACTTGGCCGTCCATATCCTAACCCGAGGCTACTTGGCCGTCCATATCCTAACCCGAGGCTACTTGGCCGTCCATATCCTAACCCGAGGCTACTTGGCCGTCCATATCCTAACCCGAGGCTACTTGGCCGTCCATATCCTAACCCGAGGCTACTTGGCCGTCCATATCCTAACCCTAGGCTACTTGGCCGTCCATATCCTAACCCGAGGCTACTTGGCCGTCCATATCCTAACCCGAGGCTACTTGGCCGTCCATATCCTAACCCGAGGCTACTTGGCCGTCCATATCCTAACCCGAGGCTACTTGGCCGTCCATATCCTAACCCGAGGCTACTTGGCCGTGCAATTTAATATTATGTTAAACGTTCTTTTATCCTTTCAGAGCAAGACCAATTAGCAGAGCTCTGGATCTCGGGGCAGACATTGTTATCACTGGAAGATGTGTAGACAGCAGCATTGTACTGGGACCTCTTATACACTCTGTACGTATCTTCTTATGTTTCTTCATGATATAATTATAGGTACAGTCATTATGTTTGAAGACTATAACTTTATTTTACATTAATATTTATTTTCTGCTTTCTTATGGGTTAACATACATTGCATTTAAAACAGAACTGTCACTGTATTTAAAATAATAATGATTAATTAATAGTAATGAATGGTAACGATTTACGTGCAATTACAAGCATCTGTCAAGTTATCTATTTTAGTAAAGTGGACCTTGAGATACAGTAAAACCTTTAGTAAGTACATGTCCAGTACATTATGAATTTTAATGTCCTATGAGTAATGGTCGCACGTAGTTATGTTTCTGGAAGCCCTAGTGTATTCACCTTATTGTTTGTATAGGTTGAACACAAAGAAATGTAAAGGTAATTAATGGGCTTGTCAACTTTTTGTCAACCACCTCTCATACTAACCTTTCCTGTATATAAATCTAATAGCCCATTATCTGATGCTGAGACCTGCCTCCCACTGCGGCTCTTATCGCTGGTCTATCAGTAGATCTCAGTAGAGCGCCAAAGAACATTATGATGGATCCATGCACGGTCTGCAATATGATAGAGTGCCATGGCTCTCTGGGGGAAAGGTAGAGAGTGTCCAGCTGGGGAAAGATTAGTGTAAGAGGGGTGTTTCCAAAAATGTACAGTAAGTTTCGTGCATTAAAATGTGGGAAAGGTTTTCCGTGGTAGTAACCATGTTGGAGCGTTGCCAGACTTCTCAGCACTCCAGGAGATGTTAGTTATTACACTGATATATGTGGAATAACCACAGGCAATATAACTTACATACATTATCTTCCTTTGTTAAACAAACTGTCTAGAGCATGGCCAAACAACCTGTGGTTTTCTGGCTGTTTCAGAATGTAAATTTCCAGTGTTTCAGTCAAGATGCCTACTAATGTGTGCAACAGATGCAAATGGTAGTTAATATAACACTAAGAACCCTATTTAGTGTTGAACACAATTTTGTGGCCGAAATATAGACACAAATATCAGGTCACAACATTATGTTTTTCCATATGTATTGTGCATGGTACATACTGAATGTATAGCAGTATTTCTATGTGTAGAAATGCATATGGCATATACTTTGACCCAACTTCATCTGTAGCGTAGAGATGTGTCCGAAGGCCAGTTATTGCATTATATCATAGTTGCCAACATTGGCAACATGTGTCCCGGGAGGCAGGTGGGTGTGTGGGGCTCAAAGAAATGTGTCGTTAGCCACGCCCCCCCAAAGCAGTCATCACTGTTGCGACCAATAAAAATAGGGGGCGGTGCCACAATGGCGCGTACATGGCACCACTAAGCCCTGCACCCTCCGTTTAATTTGCCGAGCTGCCGGGAATCAGGAGAATTGCCTGCTCTCCCGGGATTCCGGGGGAAAGACTCAAATTTCTGGAGTTTCCCGGACAATCCGGGAGAGTTGGCAAGTATGCATTATATTAATATTGTGTACAAATAGGGTAATGTGATTTTTCCTGTTTATCCCTAACAATGGAAATAATGCTGGTATTGCTGTGCAGATGCTTATGAGAGGCTCAGTCTTCAGAGTTTCCAGTATGACATGAGGTGGTGACCTGAACTTGCTAGTCAAAGAGGCTCAGACATGGCCTGTAAATCCGCTCCTTGTGCCTTGGACTATGCTGATGCTGTTGTTGCTGCTGTTCCTTTATGCAAGTGTATACATATATTGGACATGGACATTGGACATAACCTAACTAAATTTCATATCATAGCTTTGCAGACACAGCAAAGAAATATGTTCTGTGTCATTACAACCATAGCGTTGTTCATTTCTACCAAAGCTTGTCTCAGTAAAATAAGAAATATTGGTACATTACGTGTGTTAGACTACAGAGGATAGATTATTTACAGTGGTGGTTATAAATGAGAAAGTTGGACACAATATTTATATAATATAATCAAGTGTCAGATACACAAGAGAGAATAGTATATTTACAGTGTTGTTAATAAATGTAAAATTCACTTACCATAACACTGAGGTACATGTTAAATAAGGGCTGAGAAACAATGGTCTAAATTGATTAGAATCAATTGTAATGTTGAAAGAAGTAGTAATTTCTTAAAGGTCCAACTTTGTGGATTTTTAAGGGGTTAATTGTGCAAAATAGACCCCAAAATATATTTTGCAAATGCAACCCCTGCCCTAAATGTAGATGATGGTTAGATGCACTCTTTAATAGAGTGCATCTAACAATTACTTTTATGGAGTCGATCACCATCTACAGGTGTATGCAGTCCTCTGTCTTTTCCTGCACCCCCAGCACATCATCTAGCTGACATCTGTAGTTTGAACTGGCAATCCCGAAAACTCTTGGGGCTAGATTTACTAAACTGCAGGTTTGAAAAAGTGGAGATGTTGCCTATAGCAACAATCAGATTTGAGCTGTCATTTTGTAGAATGCTATAGATAAATGACAGCTAGAATCTGATTGGTTGCTATAGGCAACATCTTCACTTTTTCCAAACCCACAGTTTAGTAAATATACCCCTTGGTGTTGGTCGGTTCACACTTGAAAATGTTTGGTATTGACACTCTGGTAGAGGCAGGCCATAAACAGAGGGACCATTTTATCAGTTACATCTACCAAATAGCATAGTTGCTACACCATTTTCTTTAGAACAGCCTGAATGTGTCGGGCAGGGGCGCACGTAGTGGGGGTTTCTGGTTCTCCAGAAACCCCTCCCCATCGCGAAAATCAGAGGCTAAACAGTGCCCCTACATAGTACTGTACAGCAGCCACGGCGCTGTCAAAGAAGCGTCCGCGGCAGTGCTGTATTGTAGTACAATACAGCACCACCGCGGACGCTTCTATGACAGCGTCACGGCTGCTGTACAATACAGTGCCGCCGAAATGGAGCTGCTGGACATGCACAGCAGCTCTCTCTATTTTGTTTTCCCGGGGGAGGGGGGGGGGGGAAACCCCCGTTTTAAAATCTTGCGTGCGCCCCTGTCGGGATTGGACTCACAAGAGGATACTGGCCTATGTCACGTACAGCGTGTCCCATAGTAATTAGTTGGTGAACCCACAGATACTTGGTTTGGTTACATTCTGCAGGCTGGAAGGCAATTTCATTAAACAAAATGCATTCTCATGTTCTTGGACATTTCCAGGACTTTACAAATCTTCTGGCTGGGGGTATTTCTTTGATGAAGGTCACAAACCAGAATTAAACTGGGATCTATCAGACCATGCAATGTTCTCCCAGTCATCCAGTGTTTGTTCTCCTTAGCCCACTAGAACAACACCAACATCAGTCCATCTAAGGTTGCTATCTGCTATACCCAGCTGTAACATGCCTACTATTCTACACAAGTTGTATCATGTTATGTTGTCCTTTTTTTCAATGGTCTGTTTATGACCAAAGGACCAATGGTGTCTGAGTGATCTTTAAGTTGTGGTCCATTTTCAGTACACCAGAGACAGTGTCATGTGTGTGTGAAACCTCTGCACTACTACTTTTCCTAATCTACTCTTCCTGACACTTAAAAATGTTCACTTGTCTTTTTTCTCCGGAGATTACACAGAAACGCGATCAGTGATAACTGCTTTATATAGAATTGTCTGTGCATCGCTGTGATGAGCAGTCAGTTACCTGGGCAGGTGTATTTATCTGCCAGCCACTCAATGCATGTCCTATTCTTCCTGAACTGCCTTCTCAGATCTCAAGAATTCAGACTTCAGCAAACACAGTACTAGAAACAACATATCTCTGCTCTCTGTCAATTACCTAGTTTCCCTTAACTTTATTGTGTAATGTCGGTGTTGTTTTTATTTCCACAAATTATGTTACCCAGCATAAATAATTTTGTGACATGTAAACAAATTTACAGTAATTAATTTCAAACCGAGAAAACAACTATTCCTACTACCGCCACAAGGTGGTGGCATTTACCAATACTGCTAATGGCACTAAATTCAGTGTATTGAAAAAAAATGTTTTATAACAAATGTAGTGGTTTTAATAACTGCCCTATTTACAGCAATGCATGCACTGGTATAGACATAGACAAATACAATGTTACATGCATGTCCCACTAAGTAGCGCAGCATATGTGTGTTCTACGTTTATTTGATCAGTTGACAAATTTAGATCAATTTGTGTAAAGTTTACTTTTAAAAACCTGAAGCCGTGTAATTTGGCCAAACGTTTAATAATCTTATATAGTAAATTCTCATGCGTGGTTTACTTTTCTGGCCTAATCTGCTGTATAACTAATTACTGCAACTCATTTGGATTACTTTAAATAAATATTATAAACCAGGTAAAGGTGTGTTATTGAGAGTGTTATTGAGAGTGGCTTTATTATTTACTAAATAAATAAGTGATAACATGTTTTGGCACCCATGGGAGGTATTCAGTTTGCAGCGGAGAGCCTCCGGTACGGTCGTGAAGGCACTCCAATGCGATTTAACATTGCGGATTTCTGAGAAGAAATCTGCGATGTTGTGGTATTATAGTACCTGAAATATTGCGGCTAATTTATTACACCCCACGGCGTCCAATGCTACATTTTGAGACCGATACTTAGGGCTAGATTTACTAAGCTGCGGGTTTGAAAAAGTGGGGATGTTTCCTATAGCAACCAATCAGATTCTAGCTTTCATTTATTTAGTACCTTCTACAAAATGATAGCTAGAATCTGATTGGTTTCTATAGGCAACATCCCCACTTTTTCAAACCCGCAGCTTAGTAAATCTAGCCCTTAATGTTTAAGTAAAAAAATTGAGTAAGTAGTCTCCTGGACAAAACCATGTTACAATGCAAGGGGTGCAAATTAGTTTTCTATTTTGCATATAAGTTAAATACTGTCTGTATTTTCATGTAGCACACAAATACTTGATAGCTTATTTGTACACTGAAATTTAAAGTTGATATTTGTGTGCTACAGGAAAAACAGACAGCATTTAACTTATGTGCAAAATAGAAAACTAATTTGCACCCCTTGCATTGTTACATGGTTTTGTCCAGGAGACTACTTACTCAATTTTTATTACTTAACTTTGCTTAATGAATCATAATTCCATGTGAGAAAATTTGGCTAACCTTCTCTTTATCTGTTTGTAGTTTGGTTGGAAAAGAAATGATTTTGACTTACTTGCAGCTGGAAGGTAAATATGGTTTATGCAAAACATAATACTGGCTGCTTTATAGAGGTCTATGTATTCTATTAATTTAATGTATAGTATGTTTAATTGAAAGTTACACACTAGGGTTTGTTTAGTTACATTACATGTAAGTGCAAATTTTTCTCTGAACCACAGCAACTAACCAGACACTTGTCTAACTTGTACTAAGCAGATAAATAGCTAATTGCTGATTGGTTGCCGTAGTTCAGTGGAAATGATAGAATGTAAGTAAATGGGCTCTGGTGGATTGAGTTTTGGGGTGGTAACAAACATAATCTTTACTGCACTTTTCATGTCAACATTTCAAAATAAAAGACTGGAAAAAATTCACCTCAGGACCATACACCCATATTTTTCCAAACAGCCACAATCTTATCCACCCAATATACCTCAAATATACTGTCTTTATTCTAATAGGCTCCTGTCTAAAATCAGAACATTGCCACCCCCAAATCATGCTGTTTGTTTAAAGAGCTAATGTCTAGAAATAGCCCTTTGGACTTGAGCACATAACTGTTATATATTCATGTTAACTCCATTGCGCTTTCTGATGATTTTGAATTGAGCGTGCACTATTTTTATGCATATAAAATTGGTCTTTCTAAACTTTTTAAACATATTTGTTATATTGTATTGGCATTGGGGTTTTTCCAAGTAAAGAGATACTATACATATTGGGCCTGATTCATCTAGGCAACGCATACTGAGCGCAACCTACATTAGTTTTAAAACGCACAGAATTCAGGCATACGCGCGCCCGAATTCAACAAGGAGTGGATCTGAAGATACGTGGGCTGATGAATTTGGGCGTAGGTTGCTCCGCTCTACTAAACAAGACACTGCAGGATATGGGCAATAATTATATGGTACTATGCCAACTGTTGTTAATATAGGCATTAGTGATAGAACAGTTAAAAGGTGGGCTTTATATATATATATATATATATATATATATATATATATATATATATATATATATATATATATATATATATATATATATATATATATATTGTAGTCATGAAACACATTTATTAGGAAGATTTAATGGCTAATTAAATACAGTTTTACAGTTGCTCCTGATTGCAAACACATGTTATAGCATGCATATGCGCCTGTTGTCACTAGTAATCAGGACGTATGCTACTCTCTTAGCTGAAGCAGAAAATCGAGTATCTTTGAGATGCGGAAAGCTTGAATCGGACTTGAGTTCAGCACACCCTTACTGTACGTTGACTATGGGCGAACGCCCCTTTCGCCGCCCCATTCCCTCCCAGAAATTTGTAAGCTGTAGTAAGTGTCCTTTGCATAACAAGAGGAATTGAATGTTGCTGTGTTTAGATGCGTGTGGCCAAGTTCTGGGCTTGCGTAAATCAAATTTGCGGACGATACGCTGGAAATTGGCAGATACGTGCCTTGATGAATCGGGCCCATTGTGTACAGAGAGCTGTGAAATAATACTGCAAAAATAATATTTGTGGTGTTTTTGCCTAATACACAACTCACGTTCTTTTGCAGTCTCGCCGGTCACCTGATAGAATGTGGCGCCCAGTGCACTGGCGGAATATACACAGACTGGCATCTCATACCAGACTGGTAAGTAAACACTCGCTTTAATCTTGGCTAAAATGCTCTTATCACTATTTTTCTTCATTTTCATAATGTCTTTTTGTCTCCCGTGGAGTTCATTCAAAGTCACCTATTTAATGTAGAAAGTATTAGTGCTGACAGAAGAGCCCTTTTATTTTTTTCTTGCCATTTTAATAACTTTATAAATGTTTGAACTTTCAGTAAAAAGGAATCTCTGTTAAAGTTAACAGGAGGAATGAAAAAAGTTTAAGTGACTGAAATGATCTTTAAAGTTTGACAGTCTTAATGAGAGTGAACTGCAGAGATATGTTGTTTCATCATACACAATGCATATTTTATGCTGAAGTGTCGTTGAACCGTGTTTCTTATATCCCCACATGTTTATTAGGGAAGGGGGGGCATAGTTGAATGTATAGTATAATTATCTTGCCCTCTTATCTAATCACCTATTGAAGAGTAATCAGTACCAGTGTTCTAGCCTGGGCAGGTCACCACATGTGGTAGACTGATAGCAGACATTCTTCCCTTCTGTGTCAATCACCTCCTAGCAGTGGAGAATCGCACCTCAGCTGCCTTGTGCAGGAAGCCTGAGAGCAGACAGCAGCACACAAGCTGTGTAATTATATCATGTGTAGTGCAGTCTACTCTGGGCAGACTTTAAACAAGGTCATAGTTAATTTTTATAGATCATTCTCTCACTTTAGAAGAAAATAACTGTAGCCCTTCATTTTTTACACAGTTATGTTAAAATTCAGTTATTTTCTTGAACTAAAATGTACATATAGGTGTATTTTGTATGTTATTGTGTGCTTAGTTACACAAAAACATTATTCTATAAAGGAGAAATTTGTTGTTCATTTCATGGTGTTTGGTATTCTAAACTCTTGTAATGAGAAAATCATAAATACATTTCCATCATAAAATAGTTTTCCACCAGGATTCATGATATTCAGCTAAATTACCTCAGATGCAGTTTCTTCAGAGGTATACATACAGGCATTTAAAATCCATTCAAAGTGTAGACAAAACCTCATGAAGAAATACACCCGCGGTCGGTATATCCCGTAAACATGGTACCAGCTGCATGGCAATATAAAGGTGTGTGTGTAAGTATGTATGTGTATATATATATATATATATATATATATAAGTTAACCCGTGCATGATACTCATGCATTCTAGTCAAATCAAGCTACTTAAGGTGTTAAAAAGGTTCTTGTCATGCATTTGGGCCATAGCCCAGGCCTCAACCACCAACCACTCCCCACTGTCACCCCCGGCAACCACCAACCACTCCCAACTGTCACTTCTCCTTCAAGAAATATATATATATTTTTTTTAAATCTTTATAAACACTTTTAACAATTAACAAATTAAATTAACAAATTAAAAACATCTTACTATACCAAACTTCAGCCCTTTCTGAATTTTTTTTCCCACACACACTAAGAATTTAGTAGGTCAGTGTATAACGCCGCCCAGCAGGTGGCGCTGCAGCTTGGTTTTACTTTTTCCACACACAGACAGACTAACACACGCCACTAGACATTTATATTATAGATATATATACAAAACAAAAAGACAGTTATATCATTGTGTCACAGGGGCAGCGCCAAAATGACGCAATCTGCTCCGCCCCCTTCCGCACTCCCACTTCACACCGTACAAAGTTGATAAGTATGCTCTAAATAGTTATGTTAGAACATCATATAATGAATAACGGTGCTGCAGTTGGTATCTGTGTGGATTTTCCCCCTCTGCTTTATTAGCTTAAAACTTCTCTGTTCTGAGAAACAATATCCCTAAATTGTCAATAATAGTGTCTGTAGCTTAGAGAGTTTGTAGAAGATCCATTATGTGAACACACCAAGTGGTAGATATCACAAATAGGGTTTCCAGAAATTATAGTGCTAGAATGTTGCTAAATCTTTTTCCCTTTTCCCATTCACATATTAGTAGCCACTGGTATTAGGAGGAAATTATAAAATATAAGTGGTAATGTTAACATGGAACAAATATCAAATGTGTTCTATAAATAGGGATCTTCTTACCAATCCCCACTCTGATCATTCCACAAAACAATGTAAGAGTTAAAGTGTAGGAGAGACTTCTTTTATGTAAGGCTGGGTACATACTACAGGGTTTTCAGGCGATTATCTTACCAATCATGTGGTAAACGACCATTTGGCCCCATATCACATTAGTGTGTACGCTCCAACAATGAACAATTATCCTTTCATAGCACATCATATTGCTTAATTTGATTTATAAACTGAACTAAAAATCCCGGTCAACGATGGAACGATGTTGTTCCAATTCTGCAGTGTGTATGTACTCACGACCGTCAGTGTTCATAGATCTCTATGGAGTTTGCAGAGTCACCATCTTGGTGAGAGATAAAGAGCACAGATCTGAAGGTAAATCTTATAAAACATGTTTAGTGTGATTCGGCATGCTGATCGGGATGATCTGATTTTCTGTAGTGTATACCCAGCCTAAAAGTGTAACTTTAATTATACCTCATTTTCTCAGAATGTTTTCAGCTAATATACTTCCGATTTATACAGTGCAGTGTCCTATTTAATATAAGATTTTCTGCACACTTCTCTGTTAAGAATTACCCCCGTAGACCTGGGATGTCGGCAAAAGTAAAACTATCACTTCCCCAGATCAGAGCTATGTGAAAATCAAATTGGCTCTGCTGACACCCGCTTACCTAAGTGTGTATCTTCCGCAAGTTCATTTCAATATCTCATCCTGCAACACGAAACCTCGTTTTTCTATTTAGGAGCTGAAATCAGGCAGTTTGCTGTGTCTGGCCCACATGCTCCAAGGAACACCCTAATCTGCCAAGCTCAGTTCATCAGAACTTGTATGCTGTACTCAATGTTTATTTTTTAACTCTATACATATAGTAGGAAAAACTTACTCAGTAGAACACTCCCATACGTCCATAGGGATATGCTATTATTGGTTAAAACAGTGTTGTTTAAGTTATAATTGTAGGTGTCTGACCCAGATTGGACATTTCATTTGCACTCCAGGTGTAACAGTAACCATATTAAAGCACCTTATTCTTTATGTATCATGTATACACACAGTATCACACTTTTGCCTGTATGTGTTTGCTGCAAAACTTACCATAAGTGAAGTTTAATTATTTAATTAACAGGCACAATATTGGCTTTCCAATAGTGGAGTGTACCTCTGATGGGAAGTTCTCCGTATCAAAGCCACAGGAAACCGGAGGTCTTATCTCTTTTGGCACTGTGGCAGAGCAATTGGTTTATGAAATTGGCGATCCTGAGCACTATATTCTTCCAGATGTGTCCTGTGATTTCTCCTATGTTTCCATTACTGAAGTTCAAGGTATGTATGCAAACAACATCTTAATTGGGCTGCATCAGTTTAGGGACTGTAATACATATATATTCAATAGACTCATTTTCAAGTTTTCTGGAATGGCACAATATATGTTTATATGAAATAAATGTATACAACCTATGTGCTAGACTGCCAGAGAAGGTAAATCGCACAGTTGAGAGAACTTGTAAAATATTTGTAACTTGCTGCTGATATGTACGCTGTACATTGTAGCTTGTATATGTCATTCTTTAGGATAACCTGCCAATCATTCATTTGTGAATTGTATAATTGATACAGTTTGTGGGTATTACACACGGTGTGGTTACATAGTTTACTATGCTGTATTTTAGACTAGAGAGCCATTGCCCCATAATCTCCTTAACTCCTCTCATGTCCTACTGTCAGTCTTCATTCATGATAACCACAATACTGCTTGGGAGAATTATCTAGCAACAGAGAATCAGTCTGCAAGGATTAGAGGTTTGTCATGATTTTGTTGCTTTGTGGCTAGGCTAAAAACCAAAGCAGACTTAAGTGCTTAGATAATCTGATGCATTGACCTATCCTTTACCGTTGCTACAAAGGGTATCTTCACAGGTTGTGTGTGTTAAAAAAAAAAAAAAAAAAGAGTTTTGGACAGAAGCTATTTAAACCAGTGTCTATGCAGCTGAATTCTACTAACTAATTCTCACTTGCAAGTTTATAGTGAATATTGCCTTCCTTGTTACGGCTCAATATATTGCATTTATTTTCTGACAATTTTAAATTCAGATGTTCATGGACACTTTTTTTTACTGATGATGAGATGCATTGTGAAAATTGGGAACAAGAGGTCCGTAGACACAATTTCCCGTAATATTCACAGATTATGAATGCTGCATGCTGGTCAAGCTTCAAGTGGTGTAGAGACCGTATTTATGGTACCTCCGTTGGTTAGTGTGTGGCCACAGAGCTTACACTCTCCTCCACATCCAAGTAAAATAACAATTTTTACAGTGATGTTTGAGGGGACAAGGAATGGGTTTCAGCCTATACTTTCGATGGATTGTCTTTTACTCCATTTGCATGCACTTTATACATGGAAGCATTATGTGTAATAAAGACAGCCCTGACCTCCACTTGCGCTCAATTATTATTTAAAAAATAAATGAAGATCATTTGGGAGAAAACAATGTTGAAATTAATAAGAAGGGCCCAGTTTGCTAAAGCAACGTTTTATTAATTGACACCATTTCTATCTGGACTAATAGTCATGCAAAAGTTTGCACTTCCCATTTTCTCTGGGGCAACATGGAGGTGCGCACCTTCTTATTATCTAGGCGGATGAATATGGGCGTTTAAGACCCACTGTGTCAGTGCTATTATTTGTAAGAGTGATTTACAATGCTGCATTTATGTAGTATAAACTAGGGATGTGCACCGGCGACTTTTGAGGTCTCGTGTTTTGTGTTTTGGATCCGGATTTTCATTATTTTTGGGGTTCGGATTTGTTTCGCAAAACACTTGACGAAAGGTCTCGGTTCGGATTTAAGGTTTTGGATTCGGATTTTTTTTGAAAAAAACATAAAAAGTTTAAAAATCAAGTTTTTGGGCTTATTTTCACTCCTACGCTATTATTAACCTCAATAACATTCAATAACAAGCATTTCCACTAATTTACAGTGTATTCTGAACACCTCAAAATATAGTTATTAGTCCAAAACGTTGCAACGAGGTATCTTTCTGGACTGCATAGTGGAGTGGCCCCGGTACCCAATTTGGTACCGGGGCCACAATACCTCCTCCAAACATGGTACAGACCATTCGTCATTGAGATCCCATCAAGTATGTTAAAGACAGACAGGGTCGAAGTGTTATTGGTTGACTTTGTAAACCAAAAAACTGTCCCTGTTGCACATAGTCGTGCAATAAAGACTGACTTTTTCATTTAAAGGCACCATCTTTCAAGTGTAGTGTTTGTAAGTCATATTATACTTTTGGTAAAATTGGTTTATTTTGTTCCTCTTTATGGTAACTACTAATAGAATTAAAGTATTAAATAGAAGCGGCAGTTCCTCTTTATGGGAATTAGTAATAGAATTAAAGTATTAAATAGAATTAAAGTATTAAATAGAGTGGTATAGAGTTGTAGTGTGGTATAGATAGAGTGGTCCCCACAATATAATAATAAAACCCTCAACTGGTCTGAATTCCACCAAACAAGTATCTGGACTGCGTAGTGGGGTGGCCCCGGTACCCAATTTGATACCGGGGCCACAATACCTCCTCCAATTTCCAAGTGTAGTGTTTATAACATCTTAACACTACACTAATTCTAGCAGGTCAAAACCTCTTCTTTTAAATAATGACAGGGCATTTAACTTTTGATTTAATTTATTGAATTTGTTGGCATTTTCTTTTACTTTTTGAACATGGCAAACGACTGTTGAATGGTCACATAATGCCAAAAAAAAAGTTGCAAGATGGAATTGTCCTTGGGCCCTCCCACCCACCCTTATGTTGTTGAAATAGGACATGCACACTTTAACAAACCAATCATTTCAGCGACAGGGCCTACCAAACAACTGTGGCTGAAATGATTGGTTTGTTTGGGCCCCCACACCAATAAAACAATTCATCTCTCCCTGTACAAACTAAACAGGCTCTACTGAGGAAAGATGTCGTCCTCATCCTCAACCTCTGATTCCTCTCCCCCTACAGTGTGTACTTCCTCCTCCTCACACATTATCAATTCGTCCCCGCTGGACTCCACAACCACAGTCCCTCTGTACTGTCTGGAGGGCAGTGCTGTACTTCATTAAGGAATTGATTATTCATTTTTATAAACATCATTTTTTCAACATTGTGAGGAAGCAACCTCCTTCGCCGCTCACTGACCAGGTTCCCCGCTGCACTAAAAACTCTTTCCGAGTACACACTGGAGGGGGGACAACTCAGTTAAAAAATAGAGCCAGTTTGTACAGGGGCTTCCAAACTGCCTTTTGGAGTTCTACCACGTCACTACCTCTAGTTAATTTAGATTGCAAGGCTTGTAAATAAAAATACTTTGAAGATAAAAAAAAGCAGGCTGCACAGACTGTGGAGCTAGAAAGTGAAATTAAAAGGACCACGTTACTTTGGTGGCTATCTATGCCCCCCCTCCCTACACTTGTAGTTGAATATAAATAAAGCAGCCTGCATAGACTGTAGAACTAGAAATTCAAATATACAAAGAAATGGACAAAGGCAGTTTGGTATCTGTCTGCATCAGATCCCCTCTCCACTAGGAGTAAAACAGAAAACTTTTCAGCCGTTATATAATCTAGAATATAAATAGAAATTGAGAAAGGCAATTTGGTATCTGTCTGCATCATAATCATCAACATCCTCCTCAGCGCCAGCTACATCAATATCCTCCTCCCAGTGTACAACATTGACACCTTCATTAGCCAAATCTGTAACTGGACTGTGGGTGATCCTTCCAGCATATGCAGAGGGCGTGCTGCAAATGCTGGATGGAGTCACCTCTTCCCGTACAGTGATGGGAAGGTCAGGGTTCACAACCACCAACACCCTTTGACTCGCCTTGGGGATTTGTGATGTCATCTGTTTAGAAGGCAGAGTTCTTTGCTGTTTTGTTGTTGTTGCTGACAGCATAACTCTCTTAAATTTTTTGTAGGGGGGGGGAGGGGGCTTAGATCCTTGGGTGAAGCTGGACCACTAGTCATGAACACGGGCCAGGGCCTAAGCCGTTCCTTGCCACTACGTGTCGTAAATGGCATATTGCCAACTTTACGTTTCTCCTCAGATGATTTTAAGTTTCTCTTTTTGCTATTTTTTGAGAACTTGGGCTTTTTGGATTTTACATGCCCTGTACTAGGAGATTGGGCATCGGGCTTGCCAGACGACGTTGATGGCATTTCATCGTCTATGTCATGACTAGTGGCAGCAGCTTCAGCATTAGGAGGAAGTGGGTCTTGATCTTTTCCTACTTTATCCTCCAAATTTTGGTTTTCCATTATATGTAGCACAAGAGAGCATACCCCTAAGCCACACACACTCGGCAAAGCCTTTAAAAATTATATGCGGCACAGGAGAGTAGCACTGGACTTATACTGCTGAATCAGTGAACTTTGTAATAGCAGTACCACTGGACTTTTACTGCTGAATGTGTGAACTTGGTAATATTGCAGTACCAATGGGCTTATATACTGCTGGATTGGCTTTGCAAATTTGGTTATAATTATTTATTTTTTAAAAACTTGGGAATAATGGGGAAATAACTATGCCCTTAGAAGCACAGAGCACAGGACACAGCACCACTGGACTGAACAGGACACAGCGCAGGACCCAGCAGCACTACTGAACTCAGCAGGACAGAGCACAGGACACAGCACCACTGGACTGATACTGCAGAATGTGTGAACTTTGTAATATTGCAGAACCACTGGACTTTTACTGCTGAATGTGTGAACTTGGTAATATTGCAGTACCAATGGGCTTATACTGCAGGATTGGTTGTGCAAATTTTGTTGTAATTAAAAAAAAAAATGTAATTAGTTTTTTGTATTTTTTTTAAATAACTTTTTTTTATTTTTTTAAACACTTTGGAATATTGGGGAAATAACTATGCCCTTAGAAGCACAGAGCATGGGACACAGCACCACTGGACTGAACAGGACACAGCACAGGACCCAGCAGCACCACTGACCTCAGAAGGACAGAGCACAGGACACAGCACCACTGGACTGAGCACAGCACAGCACAGCACAGAACTTAACTGAACAGCACAGAACTTAACTGAACAGCACGAGATATAGCAGGACAGAGGACCACCTAACACACCCTCCCTCTACCCTGATCAATGCCCGAGTGAAGATGGCGGCGACTAGCGGGGAATTTATAGGATCCGAGTATCGCGAGATCCGACAACGGGATTATGAGTCAGAGCCTCAGTTTCAGATTTGAATTTGGCGCCAATACCCGGATCTGTCTCTGATCCGACTCGGATCGGCAACGTTCGGGTGGGCTCGGATTTCATAAATCCGAGTGCGCTCATCTCTAGTATAAACTCACATTTATTTAAAAATATTGTTTCCCAAGTAGAAATGTGCACACAGTGAGTTATGTATATACCTTATAAAAGCTGACAGCCTGTATACTGGTATGAGAATTTCAGGCAGATGTACAATGTAAATGTTTACCTACCAGAGAGTAATGAGGTATGCTATATTGACAAATAGCTGCAGAGTTTTACCCCATGTTATTGTGTATGTATTTTAACCTCCCAATGAACCTTTACCTTGACAAAGACCTAATATAACATGGTTGAACTTTAACTGAACTTTCTCATGAACTTTTTAAAAGTTCTCTGGACAAGAAATGGAGCTGATGGAGAATACATAGATTTCTTATACATTTTAGACTCAAGTGCTTTGACACGTATAACAGAGGCAGTTAGGAAGCCAATATCTTTTCCTTTGCCATTCTTCATTTAGTTAATTGAAGTTATCTCTACTGTACATACTTCCCTTGGACATTGTATGAACTAAAAATGAACTTTACAGGCTGTCTTCAATCTTGTCTGTTTCCTCCAAAATTTCACATTTTTAACTATTACCCTCTGAAAACAGCAAAGAACAAGTACTCAATAGAAGTAATATTTCAGGGCTTATAAAAAGGCAGCGTAGTAAACCTTGGTCACAAAATACAAATGATCCTTTATTACCTTAGAGTCATGATTTGAACAGATATTGTCAAAGACAAAATCACTGAAGCAGGTCAGCTCCCCTCCTCATGTTAGTCTGTGGCCTTGGTCAGCTGTGTGATTACTGCCTCTCACGGATCTAATAACGCACCGTTTCCCATGCAGCTTCCATCTTTTTTTTGTTTTTAAAAAAGTGACAAAATCCAGGTTAGGAGAGGGGATGAACATTGCTGGAATTGTTTGTACTAAATATATTCAGAACATAAGTGAACATCAATGGGGGAAAAAGTATTGGTTACACACAGAAGAAACCATCCTAATAGGGCTTGTTTAATAAAATTGCCCCTATGTGGTTTATTTCATACCAGCCAGTTATATATTTGTTTTCATTTAATAAACTAGACTAGAAAAATTACAGAATCTGATTGGTTTCTACTTTAAACAAATTGGGTCTTATTTTCCGAATTGTTTTCGGTAGCAAATAATAAATAAAAAATATTAATTAACGAGTTGTTTGCAGTAATGACCTCTATACGGTTATGGTTAGTATTGCTATGGTTGTGATAGTATTTGGTACTGTCATAACCATTTATTTTCTTGTAAAAAAAAAAAAAAAAAAAATGTTTACGTTTAGGGAATTATGTACAGTGTTTTAGGGAATTTCCTGATGAGGTTAAGGACCCATTTTAGTCCAATTTCATAATCGGCTCTGTGATAAGGGGAAAGTCACCTTTAGCTTGCATGTCTTGAGCCCAAAGAATATATTGAAAGCTTTAATATACAAGTGAGCTGTGTCTGTGTTCTGCTGATGACAGGAAAACCTGTGTAACGGGATTCAGAACCTGTGTATTGAACAGCACTGACAATTGTTAAGACTTCACTTGATATAACTGAACTTGTGCTTTCTGTTTTCTCAGATGATGAAGCAGTCGAGGTGCTGGGTGCTCGAGGAGTGGCGCCTTCTTCATCTTATAAGGTGTTTACCCTTTATAACTTATTTTTATACAGGGCTATTGAAATAAAACATGTATGTGCCATACATAGCATCATTTGTGGTTTGGTACATTTTATTGATGTTTGTGTGTGATAACTGGTTATGTTTCTCTCGATCAGTTAACTAACAAGCTTGTTATTGATAACAAGCTTACGTGTTTTGCTTCATGTCTAACTGAGACCTTTTCAGTTAATAAGCCTAGGTCAGTGTTGGCTAACCTGTGACACTCCAGGTGTTGTGAAACTACAAGTCCCAGCATGCATTGCATATATATATATATAGCAGCTTTGGGTGAGGACCATTCCTGGTGGGACCTAATGAACCACACACATTCATCCTCACATTTTAGACCAAAGAGCTATAGTATAATACTGCTGGTATAATAACGTAAATATTGAAGTTGTATATATGTTGTGTTGATCATAGTTCATGCATACAGTAGCCTAACATAGAGAATAAATACAGGTATTTATTTATTTGTAATAATTATAATAAAATCATCTGTGAGCAGGTGTGTGCCACATACCTGGATGGATTCAGAGCCACTGCTGTGTGTGTTGTGGGAGGGCCAAGGGCAGCCGAAAAAGGAAGACGTACAGCTGAAAGCATTCTGAGGAGGTAATTACATTAGACTTCATCTTGGTAGAACATTACTGTTTAATTTCTAGGCATTTACTCAACTGTACCCCAACAGCCCCTCTATAGTCTTGTGGGAACTATTTTTGAAATGAAAAGTGTTACCAAATGTGGTGTTTTAACATAATTTGGTTTGCAAATGTACAACACATTTAAAAATGACCCTGCTGTCTCTCGCATTCTCTCCCTCATTATCTATGTAGTTCACAGTGATTGTAGTTGGTAAACTCCAAAACAGCAGCAATTATTTACTTTCTTTCATTCCTGGCTTTCGTAGCTGTCTATTGGACTGGGATCCAGTGACTGTCTAGGCCATAGATATTTCCCCTTTCTCACTATTTTTGGGGTTGAAAAAGTTACATCTATTCCTGTACATATCTGTACAGATAGATACACTCAGTGGTCACTTTATTAGCTGCTTCTGCTCGATAATGCAAATATCTAATCAGCCAATCATGTGGCAGCAACTAAATGCATAAAAGCATGCATACATGGTCAAGAGGTTCAATTGTTGTTCAGACCACACACCAGACTGGGGAAGAAATCTGATCTATGTGACTTTCATTATGGAATGAATGTTGGTGTCAGACTAAGTGGTTTGAGTATCTCAGATACTGCTGATCTCCTGAGATATTCACTCACAACACTCTCTAGATTTTACAAGGAATTGTACCCAAAACAAAACCACCCAGTGAGTGCCAGTTCTTTGAGAATGACCAGACGGGTTCAAGCTAGCAGAAAAGCGACATTAAGGCAAATAACCATGTGTTACAACAGTGGTATTCAGAAGGTCATCCCTGAACACACAGCAACAGAAGACCATACTGGGTTCCACTCCTGTCAGCTAAGAACAGGAAACTAAACTACAGTGGACAGAGGATCACCAAAACTGGACAGTTGACGTTTGTAAAAACGTTGCCTGGACTGACCAACCTATATTTCTGCTGCAACGCACTGCATTTGTCATAAACAACATAAATCCATTGATACATCTCGCCTTGTATCAGCGGTATAGGCTGGTGGTGATGTAATGGTGTAGAGAATGTTTTTCTTGCCACACATTAGGTCACTTTATACTGATCGAGCACCGTTTAAATGCCACACCATGTTACTGACCAAGTGCATCCCTTTATATATGGCCACAGTCTATCCATCCTCTAATAGCTACTTCCAGCAGGATAACGTAGTTCTAGGAACAAGAGAGTGAGTAAAGTGTACTCCTATGGCCTAGACAGTCATTGGATCTCAGTCCAATAGAGCACATTTTGGATGTGGTGGAACGGGAGAGTCGCAGCATGAATGTGCAGGCACCAAATCTGTGTGATGCTATTGTATCAACGTTTCCAGTACATTGTCGGATCAATGCCACAAAGGATCTAGGCTCTTCTGGGGGAAAACGGGGACCTACCCAGTACTAGAAATGAAAATTAGAAAGACAGTAACAAGAAAAAAGTTTATGATATATTTGATGCTCTTTTGAATCTTTGCTCCATATAACAGCGCCACACTGCTGTTTGGTGACTTGCATTCTATTCATGTGTGTATTACTTTTTTTTCTAGAACTCGAGATATGTTTGCACAGCTCGGTTTGGAAGATTACAGTGCAGTAAATGTGCAGATTATAGGTGCTGAAGACTCATATGGACCACATGCTAGAGGCAAAGACGTAAGAATGAGCACATTTATTAATATACAACTTAATTTGCATATAGCATACTTTTTTGGGGGGATTATGACAAAATCTGTGCTTCTGTTTATAAATATAAAAAAAGACGATAGAGTAATTAATATTTGTAATAAGGTTTAGACCTGTCTCGTTATAAGTAAGTTTTTTAAATACTCGTCATGCTGACAACAGTAAAAACACAAATTAAAGAAATTAAGGAATTTATTAGTAAAATAAACAGGAGCACAGGTCTGCAATGCTCTAGTGTTCTCTGGGTTTGTGCCTTTGTGATATAACTATTTTCCCTGTAGGCTTTTCCTTTCTGCAGCTACAAAAAGTGTTATCCTTGATGACTTAAGGTTTAAAGGAGAACACTTTGGATCTGCAAAGCCAGTTTTAAGAGTAAAACATGTTTTTTAGAACTATGTATGAAAATTGTGTATCCTTATGTCTATATTACACTCTTTGTGACTTGTGCCTCCTTACGTGTAGAGAGGCAGAACAGCGGATGGAAGGGGCATGCTAATGTAGGCCAAGTACAATAAAGGTATGTTCACGTACTTGCGCTCTAGAGATAGTCGCAGATACACCAACGCAGGAGTCTGCTATGTTACAGTGACCCTGCCCCTGGAGCAAAGGTCCTGGTGCTGATGTTCATGAGCACGGATCTTTGCAGTTTAAAAAAATAAAGAAAAAGTTCAAATAAATAAATGGAAAAAAAATGATGTAGACACCTGGGCCTATAATGGTGATTTCAGGGGGATAAACAGTGTGTCCTACCCCCCTCCCTCCCCCAGAACAGCAACTACCAGCAGTTGGTTATTACAGGCTGGGCTAGTGACACCATGACAAGGAAACTCGCATGTGGGGTCCTCCTGCCATAATGCCAACCTTAGCCTGGGCACAGGGCTGTTCTCAACAAATAGGGGCTCCTCTACGCAGCTGACTTAGGACTTTAAGATAATGCATAATTGACAGTTACAAAGCAGGGGGTGATTATATATTTACCCTGTCAGATATCATTAAGAAATGGGATTTAAGTCATTGAATTCATTCAAGATCTTGAATATCCAGAAAATTGTGTCAAAGCAGAACCCGTGTAATATTGCAAAGGACCTGCAGTCCTTTGTAGTTGTCCTTTGCAGTTGTAGTCTAGAGTTGGTTGCTCAAACATGATGTGCATGGAAGGGTTGATAAAAGGAATCCTTTCCTACAACCTCATAACAAAAGTCAACTTCTGACATATGTAAAACAATACTCAGATAAGCCAGAACATTTGCTGTGGACTAATCAAACAAAAAGTAATCTGTTTTATTCACAACTACAATCATCATCTCACTCACTCACATCAGTCCCTGCCCCATTGGGGCTTACAATCTAAATTCCTTAACACACACACACAGAGACACAGACTAAGATCAATTTGTTAGTAGCCAATTAACCTACCAGTATGTTTTTGGAGTGTGGGAGGAAACCGGAGCACACAGATGAAACCCACGCAAACACGGGAAGAAGATACAAACTCCTCACAGATAAGGCCGTAGTCGGGAATTGAACTCATGATCCCAGTGCTGTAAGGCAGAAATGCTAACCACTTAGCCACCGTGCTACAATGGACATATTTGGAGGTGGGGGATAGCTGAAGCATTTGAAAGAAAGAACACCTTGTCAACTGTTAAGTATAGGACGGATCTATGGCATCTAGTAGCACCTGAAATAATCTGTTTTTCACTTACTTTTTTTGATAGATAGATATGTATTATGTCATAACAATGTTCGCCTGAGAAAACTGTTACCAGTAATATTTTATTTGTCACCTTTGATAGTCCCCCATTTCTGCACTGTTAGTAATACTTTGTGACACATTTCAGCTTGTTCGGGAAGCGGTCATTTGGCTGGGTGTTCATCACAAACAGAAAAAAGCTCTAGAAATCTTTGCAAGGGAGATTGCACCAGCTGGCACTGGAATGGGTAAAAAAAATTGTATTTACCCCCTCCCCCCTTCTTGTTTTTATGCGTTTACTACTAAAAAAAATATAAATACATTTGCACACAATAAATACATTTTTATTTTAATAATAATACAATAATTTACAAATGCTGCTATCCTATACATTCAAGGGGTCATTTAGCATTGAACTCCTTTTCGCACCGAACGTGCATAGAAAATGATGTGTGCACAAATACATGCGTAATTACATTTGTATGCTGAATCGAATGTATCTCGTTAATACAAACGTTACATCCATTCATTGAAAATCGAATGGGAATCTTCTTTCTTGCAATAGTACACATGGGAATGATGAATAAGTAATGTGAATACACGGCCAAGGCTTGATCTATTATATCTGCAACATTAATGAATAAAGTACTGGAGAGGTCAATAAGCAATAAGCCAATCCAAATTGGGTCAGTAGTACTGCTGATGGTCATCATCATAATCATCATCATCATTTTTTTGCACCAGCCCTCCAGTACTTGCAAGAGATACACCTCCTAAGAGGTGTATCTGGAGATGCATCCCTGTCTAATTATGTCACAATTACATGAATGCTCCCTAACTGTATTCTGATTACGCCTGCTTACCCCCATACTGAGTGCTCACCCCCATTCTGAGCGCTCACCCCCATTCTGCCTCTCCAAGCACAAGGGTTTGCAAGTCTATCATAGGCAAACCTCTACATACAGACGCCTGTTTGGTACACAGTACATAAATGTATATCTTACACCAAAATATTGGTGTACCCCAACTGTAAAGGAGGCCCTCAGTCATTATAACAAATTTTTCATCACTTTATTTTAAAAATTTATAAACGTAATGATCTAAACATTTAGGACTGACTGATCTGGTGGACAGTGTGTATTTATGCTTATGTGGAACATTTTGATTGCTTGTGGTTGGCTGATATAGTTGCTTAATGATAAAATAACTCACAATATTTAGTCTTGGATGAACTGCTCAGTAATCTGATTGTTCTAAACTTTATATGTAACACTGGCCCAGGTTTAGAGTTTTCCCCCATTAGGTCCCTTGTCTTGTGCCATTCCCTGCCTCTCCTTTCCCATGACTCCACCTTTACTGGACTGCAGTGCTGACAGTGCACAGTTATTGCGGTAACTTGTTGTGGACCCTCAGTGGGCTCATAGAACAGTCCCTAAATAGCATGGGTTAGAAATGGTGAGTCCTAAGAGATTTATTAGATTACTTATCAGTGGCCTGTCTGTGTTTTCTCTCCTTGAGTGAACTATAGACCCTTCAGCTGTCATTTATTTAGATGTTTTCCTCACTTAAGGGACTTACTGGTCCACTGTCTGTCACATAAACGCTCACACAGCCAAAGGTCTCCTCCTGGGAAGTGGACTGTGTACTGATATAGATCTCACCAGTAGCGTACATGACTGATTTGAGGGGAGCATACTTTATCTATCGCTCTTGCAGTCAGGCACTGAGCAGCAAGCCAATCTTACATTACGTGCCTCCACTGCATGTACAGTAGGGCTGGAGTTCTACTTCTCCAGCTCCATGCTGCAGGTCACTGGTGAGACAGTGTACCAAACACTGGAACCACTACTGAAGTCCTAATGTAACCCAGAAATCAGCCATTCTTCCCTGCAACACTCAATCTGATAAAACACCTGACAAGAACATTGTCAGCAGCAAATTTAAAAATACAAAAGTCCGCCGTTATAGGATCCAAGTGGATCCTTGCAGCCTTGGATAGGACAGGAGAATAATAAATGTGAATGTGTGCTGTCTTCCCAGTCATATCTCAAACATTAATGAACATAATGAAGCAATCTATTAGAAATTAACATTGATCAAAAATGTTGAAATATTGTTTTTAAATTCCCTATGGAAAATATATTTACACAACAGTATAACAGATACGCTATAAATACATACATAATACACTATTTAGAAACAAATATGATGCATGCCAATCTTTATATATATATACCGTATATACTCGAGTATAAGTCGACCCGAATATAAGCCGAGGCACCCAATTTTACCTCAAAAAACTATGAAAACTTATTGACTCGAGTATAAGCCTAGTGTGGGAAATGCAGCAGCTACTGGTAAATTTCAAAAATAAAAATAGAATTAACAGTTCCATTTTGATGACTTTTTATAGATTTTTTTATACTGTGCAACTTTATATATTATTATGCCAATTTGCTAATCAATGAGCTGTAGCCTATGTTTCAGGTTTGGGCTACCTTCAGCTCTCCAGTTCTTCTGGACCATAAGCAGCTGCCACAGGCTAAAACTTGTACAACAGCAGGTGCTACAAGTTCTCTAAACCTGATAAATGCCTCCATGACAGCTTACAGAATTCTGCCCTTAATAGTGTCTGGACATCATACATAAAGAGGGGACGTTATTATGAGAACACAGGAAGACACTTTATAAAGGAATTGCAGAACAATTCCTAAGTTTAGAGATGGTTCTCTCTCAGTAAAACTAGAGTAAAGGGACTGCAATGTATGGATTTACATTACCATTATCTGTTTTATTTGGATTCATAGTTTGCAATTGAAAAGTGTGAATGAATAAAGATTGTTTAAACCAAACCCCCCTTATAAGTAAGCGCTCCGTGCTTGGGGACTAGAGGATGGATGATGCGTCCCAGGCACTGCACTCACCTTTTGGGTCTATCTGGAAGCCGCAAGAGTTGCCGAGGTTGCAGTGAAAGATGGACATTTCCCAGCAGCACCCGGAGCCCAAGACGCAGACAATCAGGAACAGCAGTCTGCAACGGGACCCAAGAGAACCACTGCATATGTGCAGTCTAATGCCGGGCAGCGTCTGAGAGAGTGTTCCCGACATGGCTCTGCGCAGTGTGACGTGATGTCAGAGGTCACTCTGCACAGGCCGCACCTCCACCATCCACCTTGCCCGCTTCTCTCCCCACTAGGGATGCCGCTCACCTAGCTCACTCGAGTATAAGCCGAGGGGGGACTTTTTCAGCACAAAAAATGTGCTGAAAAACTAGGCTTATACTCAAGTATATATGGTATATATATATATATATATATATATATATATATATATATATATATATATATATATATATATATCTATATCTATACATACATACCGATTATAATAGTTTACATGTGACATGGGTCACCACACAACAAAACAGTGATACAGTGGCGCACGCAGGGGGGTTTCTGAGTCTCTAGAAACCCCCCCCCCCCTGCGCTAACTAAGTGGCCACTGTCCTATACAGCAGCCGCGGCGCTGTCAAAGAAGCGTCCGCGGCGGTGCTGTATTGTATATAGCACCGCCGCAGATGCTTCTTAGACAGCGCCGCGGCTGCTGTAAAGGACAGCGCTGGCGAAACGGAGCTGCTGCGCATGCGCAGCAGCTCTCTCTCTGGGTTTTTTTTTGGGGGGGGTCGTCGGGGAGAACACCCCCCCCTCCCCCCCCCCGACAATCCTCCGTGCGCCCCTGTGATAATTAACTTTAAACAGCTACATCTCTTCTAAATGTGTCATTATATGATCCAATTTTCAAACACTTCTAGAATATTACTTCTTATTTATAGACCGGTCTCTTTTTATGTGTTCAAAGTATCTAGTGGGCATTGCTGTATTTTTGTAATTATCAATCAGCTTTCCACCCCTAGAGGTAAATGTATGAAGCTCTGATTTTTGCAAGTCGCTGGAATTTGCAAGTTTGCCTTTACAAGCCATTCCCGCTTTAAAATTCCCCTGGAAATTCGCCAATTACCGACGACTTTCAGAAATCGGAGGTTCATACATTTACCCCCAAATGTCTTATAGAATAAATCACTGTGAGAAATAAGTATAATTTACATTTTACAGAGCGGTCCTGCAAATAGTTATTCAAGTCAATGATTGAGAGGAATTAGAAACTATTTTTTTACAGTATATACAGTATATAAAAAAAATATTTGTGTGTTCTTGTTCAAGCTGTTTCTTTTCTTTCTAATTAAATCTATCCCATATTTTTCCCATCATTGTTACATATAAAATTATCTTGGTGCATAATTAACAATCATGATATTTCGGAAGTTGACCTATAAAATATGCTCGCCCCGGACTGCGAAGATACAGAGCTGGCTGTGTTTGTGTACTTAAAGCTATATTTACACAAGAAAGTTCAATCAATGGTCATACATGCTAAATTAAAATGATTTTGGCATTTGTAGTTTCACAACAAAAGTCTATGTCGCTTCTCATTTGAGACAGTTCTGTTCTTTAGTGCAGTATGTAACTCAGAATTCCCACCCAAGAACTCTGCTTCCATTACTCTAAAATTGCATACAATACTTCAATCATTTGCATTTTATGTTGACATATTTACTTTTCTTCCATGACATACCATAAAATAAGTCTTTATTTTGTGGTGTAAGAATAATATTAATAATATTTACATATGTAGTTTTCTAAAATTGTTTTCAGTGCTAATTAGATATACATTTGCTGAAATGAATATTGCAAAAAAGTGTTGCCGATTAAAACCTCTTGCTCATACTTGCCTACTTTTAGGCACTGAAGTCCGGGAGATCCCAGAGAGGGGGCAGGATGGCGCGGTGAATCACGTCATTTTGGCCCCGCCCCCATATCGAAAATGATGGTTTAATGCAGGACCGGGGCCAAAATGGCGCAATTCGCCGCAAATCGCGTTATTTTGGCCAGGTATTTGCCGGATGAGGGAGACTTGCCTGCTCTCCCGGGGGTGAGGGAGACTGGCCCGGATTTCGGGAGTCTCCCGGACATTCCGGGAGAGTTGGCAAGTATGTGTCTTACTAAACTTTGATAGAGTACATCCACCTCCTATCACACCTTAACCTCCTAAACAATAATGTTGCTGTTATTGCCCTGACAGGCAATATGTTGGAATAGCAGCCACAGTGTAGATAAGACATCAAATGTTTAAGCTGTGGTGTCTAATTATAATACATATCATCAGAAAACACTGCCACTTAACCCTTCACAAACTAATGTGTCTTTAAATGGCAACTACATGCTATTTCATATTAAATTGTTATTATCTATAGAGCCTGAGAATTATTCAACAGTAAAAATGACTTTCCTTGCCCTAATCTGTTGGCTAGGTATAGGCAGGCCCGGCGCTCCCATTAGGCAACCTTAGGCAGTTGCCTAGGGCGCCGGGATCTGCAGGGCGCCGCTGACTAGATTTTCTAATCTAGTCAGCGGTTCAGGAGAGAAGGGCACCGCCGCCGCTGTATTTCCATCTCACACTAGTCACACATGACGTCAGTGATCATGTGATAGACTGTCCGGCGGCGCCTCTGAGTTCTCCCCTCCCCTCTCAGCATGCATCGCGAGGAGCAGCTAGAGGAAGAAAAGGTAAGTAACATTTAATTAATTATTCTTTTATCTGGTGTACGGGGGGTGTGCGGTGAGCGGGGGACGGGCGGGGAGCGAGCGGCGGCGTTATTTTGCCTAGGGCGCCGTGAACCCTAGCACCGGCGCTGGGTATAGGCTATATCAAACGGTATTACTTTCTGACGCTTCTCTTTATTTTGTTACTACTTGTCAGAGGCAACAGCAGCCTGCGGATCAGTAGTGTACAAGGAACCACTAAACATTAGTATTGGATGGTGTTTCAAATATCAATGCTATCAATACCTGCTCATTATCCGTTGGCTTGGAGCAGGTCTTCATATAAAACTGTTCTTGAACACACTCATACACTTTGGGCAATATGCCGCCGGACATCACCGGCTGTACACATTACCACTGGTTACGGTAAGGAATCGCCGCTCATTTCCCTGCGTACTTCTATGGGATGAGAGGAAAAACATGTGAAGATACATTACCGCAGAGTGCCTACACTGAGCATTCCGGAGGCACTTCTCGGCTCATCGCTGCAGATTGAATTCCCCCCTTTCAGTCAGTTTAGTCAGTCTGACCCATACTGCCTGTCTCCATTTCATGACTATGCTGATAACTGCCCTTTCCCTGCTCTGGCCAATGTAGCTAATAGTAAGCCAACACTTTAAATAGTGTTCATATTTATGGAGGCCATACAATACTTTATCTGGTTTCTATTTAGCGGGATCTCCATAGCACTGTTATTGCTGGTATTCTCCTTAGGTATAATACTGTTTGCAGCCACATAGTATGCCTCAGTATAGTGAAAAGCACCGCTATTTTGTTTTGTCTTTAGCTCATAATAGCATACTACAGGGATTAATTTTGCCAAATATCGCTTTGCCCTCACATTTTAATGAAACTGTAGCTCCACTTACATTAGGAATACATGTTTAGGACCAGATGCAAAGCTGTTTTCTTGACTGGCAGAAATCAGTGCAAAGTGTCTGCATTGACTCCTCTCTTATACTTGTTTTTTTACTTCCTCTCTTATTTAATATATCCTGGGTGCCTGCTGGTGTCACAGGGAGGTTATTACAGGATACAAGTTCCATGCCACCAAATTCCAATCTCAGATTGTTATTTCTTTAACACCGCCTTATCCCTTCTTTCATTCCCAAGATCTGATCCTGCCATATGGTGATTTCAAACTCTAAATAAAAAAGGGGGTCTATAGCGGGGAAGAACCGTTGTATATTTTATAACCTGGGACTTTTGGACGTCCAACCCGCAAATTGCACCCACAAGATAGCGATACCAGTTACCCCCTTCCTTGTCATGGCACTCATTAATGCTATTTTAAAAACATCTGCATAGCTGTTGGTGCTGTTTGCTAGCTTTACGCACAACGGACATTGACAAGCAGCCAATCCATCTCTAACTAATGTTACCCTAAAAATCAACCCCCCTTAATGTTGTGGCAGTGATAAAGCATTCAAATCTGCATTACAATCATAATGCAGCAACAACAATTATACACACTGATTTGAAAATCTAATTAGCAGCAGAGCAAAATGATTGCATTTTTTAGTCATGGTTTAAAGGTCTGTTAGTGCAACCATATAATCATACCCTAAAACTTGCAACTGTTGCAGATGTCTTGTGTTAACATTGCTCTGTGCTTTCCTTTCGGAAATTAATATACTCGAAAATATCCAGGACAACTGTAATCTAGGGTTATTATATTTATTATTATTAAGGAATGTTGCAGCTGTACCTGCAGTATCATTCATTACCCCCAAGTCCTGTGAGCTAAAGAGTCATTTTGTTGGTCTGCAGCTTAGGAATAGTGGAGATTCCACAGAAATGCAGCTATTGGAATTTTTTCTTAAATCTGCTTTTTGTTGGGTGGTTTTATCTACTGCTTTTGCTTGATATAGCAACTAGGAAGAGTCTGGTGCCTGAGAGACGAGTCAGAGTGCATGTCCGCTGCCAGCCGTGGGACTTGTATCGTTGTAATCGCAAAGGTTTTAGATATTTTTACATGGGTACAAATGATCATTAAATTATTATAGTCTTTGTGGATCAGAACAGAACTGATAATGTTTGCATGAAAATTGTGTTTATTTGTTTCTTAAGTGTTAGAAGTAAGTCTATATCTACAAGCATTCATAGCATACAGTCACTGTTTGGACGGCTGACCTGTGATTCACATTGCACTGACCTCCATTTGACTTCACAATGGCAGCTGGTTATTGTAGCATGAGATTTCAAAGTGCTTCTGTATTTATAAATATTATGACTGATAATAAGTACATAACAAGTTGAAGACACTTTGCAATAGGAGTCATAAGTTTAATAGTTTGACCTGCTCCCCGTTTGACCTCATTCTTATAGATAATAGTTTACAATGTCAGGACCTCTCCTAGCCAACAAGGGCAATGGCTTGGTGACATTGTATTGCCCCACACATGTCCGCAAAATAACAGTGTTGACTAAAACAGATATCAATTCATTCTAACTTGAGCTTTTCACTTTCCCACAGTATAATATTGGCATTACAATATGTGCTAAAGAAGAACAGAAGACCATTCCACATTATTATTCACCCAGCATAATGTTAGCATTATTAAACAAAAGTGTCATTTGAAATTTGCTTAGTAAATAATGTTAAATGTCCCTAGGTACCAATATCTGTCCTCCTTCTTTTCCTATTCTTTTCTTGTCTGTGCGTATAGATGTGTCCCAAGTCATCATGAAATCCTCTTGTCTCGGTGATACATCCCCTGTATGATTCACACTGCGATCACAGTGGGACATGCTGTCATATGGATTCTGTATATAGTACAACCATGCCAGGAAATAATTTAGTCCACATTAATATATGTTTATAATATGTACATAATAGAGATGCTCAAACTGGTATGGTTCTGCTAAGCTTTATGGAAATTCATCGGGATTCTTCAAATTTCATACCCACTTAAATAATCGATAAAGTCTAATAAATTTGAACATGTTTGTCACACACCAGACCCGCAGACTACTCAGTCGGGGCCCAGCATACTGACCTGTGTGCCCCCGCCGCCTTCTCTCCGGCACTGAGCGCCGCATCTTGCATGGTGGCCACCATATTGGATTCTGCGCAGACCTGTCTTTTATTCATTTTGCAGTCCAGCCATAGGCTAATTAATTAGGCCTTCCAGACTATTTAAGGCACCTGAGTGCCTCCAATGGTGCCAGATCTTCAAGCCCGCCTGCCTGATCAGGAGTGATCATCCCTATATCCTGTGACTTGACTGTCGCTCCACCTGGTATCCAGCTCCAAACTTCCCAGCTTACCTGGACCTCAGTGCTGCCTATGCCTGCAGACTATCGCTCCACCTGGTGTCCTGCTCCAAGCTTCCCAGCTTTACCTGGACAACCGAACAACCTCAGCCTACAGATGATCGCCTCCACCAGCATACCTTCACCACCTGTACCTGCTTGCTTCTAGATTCCTTTGCTATCTCCAACAGGTCTCGCTTGCTTACCCACAAGGAGAACCTTTCTTTTTGGAAACCAATTTGAAATTAAAAAAGGAAAAATACATTTTTGATTTTATTAAAATGGTAATGTAAACATGAATATTTACTGGGAGACAAAGTACTCAGGTTGCATTGTTAGTGGATACTTGTGAAGTTCTTATCCTTTACAGAAGATGAATATACTGTATATGTGAAATAAATATAGATCTGGAGAGAGATTATTGTTGCCCTTGTTGGACTCCGCACCTCCCAGTAGGGTAGCATCAAACCAAGCAGATTGCAAGGATCCCAGAGAAACCCTGAATTATGTTCTAGTCAGCTCGCACATATTTGAGCCACTTTGCACACGCCTGAGTTTTTGAATTTCAAATTTGATTTATTTATTTTCGTTGTGAACACAATAGCGTTTTCAAGAATTATTCAAATTCTTTTTATATTAATTAAAAAAATATTGTTTTGATAGTGCTTTAAAAAAATTGCTGTTGTTTTTTTAAAAACACTAATTTTAATGTAATCAGCAAACCTGAATTGTGAATCTGAAATGCAAGCCACAAATTTTGAGCTGCAAGTTCAAGTCAGGGTCCATAGCCCAATTTAATAGCCCGGTTTGACATTTTCATGCATCACTAGCACAGAAGATATTGACTGGTGAGCAGGGTCCTAAAATATAAGTAGGGGAAACCATGATAGTTGAACAATTTTTATTGAATATTGATCCACTTACTGTGTAGCATTTAAGACAGTATTGATTTATGTTTGATGTGTAGATTTGTGGATAAAAAGTTTTTTAGGTATCAAAGCATGTAGTTTATTGTGTCATAGCTGTCACGAGAATGGGTGACACAATCTGCATAGTGCATACTTGCCTACTCTCCCAGACTTTTCGGGAGGTTGGGGAGCCCTCCCAGATGTGGTGGAAGCAGGGCTTAACTGCGCAATTTTGCATCATTAATCGACACCCCCTGCTGTAAAATGCCACAAATTTTGACATTTCCTAGCAGGGAGTTTGGGGTACGGTTACACAGTAACGTCACCAGGGCCGGTGCTAGGGTTTGCGGCGCCCTAGGCAAAATTTCGTCGCCCCGCCCCCCCGAACGTACTAAATAAAAAAATAATTAGATTTTATATACCTTTTCTTCCTCTAGCTGCTCCTCGCGATGCATGCGGGGAGGGAAGGGGGGCGTCGGGAAGAACTTTATTCACACTGTCTGTCAGTGACAGACAATGTGATACTTCAGAGGCGCCGCCGGACAGACTATCACATGATCACAGTGATCATGTTTGAGATGCGCCGCGGACATTGAAAAACAGCACCCCGCCGCCGCTGCACTTCTCTCCCGAACCGCTGATTAGAAAATCTAGTCAGCGGCGCCCTGCAGGTCCCGGCGCCCTAGGCAACTGCCTAAGGTTGCCTAATGGGAGCGCCGGGCCTGAACGTCACCACGCCTCCTCCTACCCCGTGCCACATGACCTCTCCTCCAAAATCTCCCGGAGAAGAGTTTTGAAAGGTCTGCAAGTATGGCATAGTGTGGTTTTTTGGGGGTTTTTTTTTTGGTACAGGGACTCTGGATTGTTTGTAATATGTAAGGTTCAGTAATATGTGTAGTATTTTTGTTTATTTTATTTGGACCCACATAGAATTTACTTTGCAGTTATGCCATAGATTGTTTAAATTCTCATGTATTTAGTGTAACCATGTTACGTAGGGAGTGAGCAATGCCTCTCCCCTGTAACACAATTGGTCATTCCTTAGATAAAACTTAGGACTGCAATTTACATACAAACTCATACTTGCCAACCCTGTTTCCTAATGTGAACCCTGGAGGGTGCCTACTGTTCCGAGAGGACTCAACATTTGGGAGCCACATGGGTATTCCAGGAAAGTCGGCAAGTATGCACAAGTTCCCTGCTAAAGGCTAAAGGTTTACAAAAATGTGTGCGTCCGAACTACTATTGTCTAGTGTGCTCCGCTTTTTACTCTAGCCAATTCTTGACATATGTTCCCAATGATTACTTTTTTTTAATCACTTTTACTTGCCTTTTTCCACTCAGATGAGTATTTTGGTGAATGTATTTATTTTTTGCGTCTGTGGATGGGAGTGGGTTGGACTATATATATGACCCTGATTTTTTTTATATAGTTTCTAAACTTATATTAGTCATTGAATATATATAGTCATGGCCAAAAGTTTTGAGAATGACACAAATATTATTTTTCACAAAGTCTGCTGCCTCCGTTTTTATGATGGCAATTTGCATATACTGCAGAATGTCTGTAAAAAAATCTTGTCCGGAAAAGGAAAGGTGAGCGCTACCATCAGTCCTGTGTCATGCCAACAGTAAAGCATCCTGAGACCATTCATGTGGGGTTGCTTCTCAGCCAAGGGAGTGGGCTCACTCACAATTTTGCCTAAGAACACAGCCATGAATGGTACCAAAGCATCCTCCAAGAGCAACTTCTTCCAACCATCCAAGAACAGTTTGGTGACAAACAATGCCTTTTCCACCATGATGGAGCACCTTGCAATTAGGCAAAAGTGATAACTAAGTGGCCCAGGGATCAAAACATCGAGATTTTGGGTCCATGGCCAGGAAACTCCCCACACCTTAATCCCATTGAGAACTTGTGGTCAATCCTTAAGAGGTGGGTGGACAAAGAAAAGCCTACAAATTCTGACAAACTCCAAGCAATGATTAGGCAAAAATAGGCGACCATCACTCAGTATGTGGCCCAGAAGTTGACTGACAGCATGCCAGGATGAATTGCAGAGGTCTTCAAAAAGAAGGATCAACACTGCAAATATTGACTGTTTGCATAAACTTAATGTAATTTTCAATAAAAGCTTTTGACACTTATGAGATGCTTGTAATTTGACTTCAGTATACCATAGCAGCACGGTGGCGAAGTGGTTAGCACATCTGCCTCACAGCGCTGTGGTCATGAGTTCAATTCCCGACCATGGCCTTATCTGTGTGGAGTTTGTATGTTCTCCCTGTGTTTGCATGGGTTTCCTCCGGGTGCTCTGGTTTCCTCCCACACTCCAAAAACATACTGGTAGGTTAATTGGCTACTATAAAAAAAAAAAAAAATTGACCCTAGTCTCTCTGTCTGTCTGTGTGTATGTTAGGGAATTTAGCCCAATGGGGCAGGGACTGATGTGAATGAGTTCTCTGTACAGCGCTGCGGAATCAGTGGCGCTATATAAATAAATGATGATAAATGATGATGATAGCAACATCTGACAAAAAGGTCTAAAAACACTGAAGCAGCAAACTTTGTGAAAACCAATACTTTCGTCATTCTCAAAACTTTTGGCCATGCCTGCATTCTCTATTGTGCTCTCACTGATATTAATTTTCACTGTAATGTATTTACAACATAGATACATAGTAAGTTTGAAAAAAAGATACAGGCCCATTATATTCAACTTTTCATAAATTTGAATTACAGTGATCCAGAGATAATTAAGTGGCTGTTGCTACTTTAGTCTCACAGAGGAACAAAACAGAACTGCATAACCTTTCTTTTTTGTTTCTTCTTTATATAATTTATTTTAAATAAGCAAGATATTGCAGTTACAAAAATTCCCTGAATTAATCACCTCCCATTATGTCCTCTACTAATTTGTGTTACAGATAAAGGTTTCTTGTATGAAAGAAAGACATCCAATCCTTTGTTAAATTCTGGTAGTTAAATTGCTATCTCTTGAATAACAGTGATTTTATTATACAAATCCCCAGTAATACAGAACAATCTTGTCAGGATGACACTAGCTCTGGCTAGACATAGAACTCTTGCCTAGTCACCGGCCAATTAGATCAGCATTGGTCACACCGCACAATATACTTTACACTCCTCCCCCTTAGTTTGATGGACATATGGCACTCCTGCCTGCTCTTTATAGAGGAGGTATAATCAGGTGCTCTGTTTGATGAGTCTCACTGCAGCCATACCCTATCGGCTGCTGTTAGAAAAATGCATCCAAACTACCTCAAAACATGTTAGTTAAATCACACTCTATACTTTTATTTTCTCACACACATGTCCTCCACCTGTAGGTACAAATGTGTAACCCTGTCCGCAGACTGTCAGCTGAATACCTAACTTTTCTCATAGAGGCCAGTAGCAAACCGCTCCCATTATCACATTATATATATATATATATATATATATATATATATATATATATATATATACATACACATACACATACACACACACACACACACACACACGCAGATTGTTCCAGACAGTATTGTTGTTGCGAACCTGTAGATTTTCAAACTCATAATTCATTGTCTGTATAATATATATATATATATATATATATATATATATATATATATATATATATATATATATATATTATACATATACACACATATAGCGGGTGAAATAAGTATTGAACGCATCAACATTTTTCTCAGTAAATATATATTTAATGTGGCTATTCTAATGAAATTTACACCAAATGTCAGCAACAGCCCTTGCAATCCGCACATGCAAACAGGCGCGGGCCGCATCGCGTGTTCGTGGATGCAATATTGAGGTCTTGAGAGAGCTCTTTGCTTTTACCCATCATGAGATGTTTCTTGTGCGACACCTTCATAATGAGACACCTTTTTATAGGACATCAGTTGTGGCTGAACCACCTGCCAGGATTGCTTTCTAATAACTGATAGATTTCAGCTGGTGTCTTGGCTTTCCATGTCTTTTTGCACCTCCCTTTCTTCATGTGTTCAATACTTTTTCCCTGTGTCATTTCACATCATTACACAAAACTTAATTTATGCACATCTATGGTTTGATTTGTTGCGTATACCTTCTGATGTTACTAAAGGTGTTCAGCGATGTTTTGTTCTTTTACCACTTTCAAAGGGTGATTGTCTTTTGAAAAAGGATAAATATCATCTTCCTTTTCATTGTCCCATTTTGTATCTACATAGTTAAATCACCCATCTATCTTTTTTTATTAATACTAGTATTGATTATCCTGCAACAATTAAATATATATATAGCCTTTTCTTGTCTTGGTACTTAGGAACTATTTACATTGAGTGTTCAAAGATTATATATCAAAATTTAAATTAACAATTTTAGACAGTAAACTATGCAACATAAAACAAGTAATGCTCCCTTTTATCCTTAAATGATTCCTAACAGTATGTAATACGTTTTCTATGAAATTGTTCTTAACATTATTTTTGTTTTTTTGCTTGTTTTTTATTTTCTTAGCTCCAGGTCTTACTGCAATTGTTGGCGGGCGCCCCCGAGTGTAAGTGTTTATTCCAATGTTTTTTGTATTTGCATGTTAGATTAGGGACCACATCTAGTAGTTGTTTTGCGATTTTGCTTGTTATGAAATTTACAGTTGAAATGTGGGTTATAATAAATTTATATTATCTCATAATTTTTGATGTGATCAGAGAACGTTATTTGTATATAAGGCATCAACGCTCAGCCTATTATCTTAACCACTTAATAAATGGATTTAACTAATTAGCCATATTATTTTTTGCTAAAAATACATTTTTGTAACATAATATATGGAGATACTTTAAAAAACAAAACATGAGAACCAATTATTATTTTTACATTTTCAATCTTTTTTCTTGTTTTTTTTGTTAAGGCGTTCTCCAGTAAATGTATAACCGTATTGTGACACACACAGAAAAATCCCTACACTTACTCAGGCAATTGATCAAGTTTTGTACAAACACTAATTGCACAAATCTCCCTGCTCCCTGCCTGCATTCTAATTGATTTGGCAGGTCTGTAAACCTGTATTTCCATGCAGCTCTCCTCCCTCTCTTATACACTGTAGTGTTTTGTGTTTTTTTTATAGTGCTAGATTTCAAAAACAACACTTTACACTGTATGAGAGGCATAAAACGTAGGTCTAAACACATGACACATTCATTGCTATGAATGCTGGGAGCTGAGCGGTTAGCAGGGTATAGTATTTGCCCACAGTTTGATCAGCTGATTACCATTCAGATAATGTAGTGCTGGATGTGTAATGAGTAGTGTAAATAAAAAAATAAATGAGAATTATGGAGCGAGGGTCATTAAAGGTGTGGGGTTAATATAGCTTCAGTATACCTTTTTAAATAATTTCTCTTTGTTTAGAAAAAAATTACATATTTAAAATTTGACTGGTACAATGTCAGGAGTTGAACTAAAATTGTTACTATTTCTATGTCCCCATAGATCTCCAGTCCTGAAACCATTTTTCTTCCTGTACCCCAGGAAAAATGTCACGGTGAGCTGTTTATTACAAGTGCACTGTTTACTATAAACAGTAATACAAAGTGATATATGTGTAAGCCCCAGTAAATAATTCTATAAACTGTGTGCTCTGATGTCATTGTATATTATCAATGTGTTCTGAGGTCATCACATCAATACTAATTAAACTTATCAATATGTTTTTAGATTGTTGGAGAAAACCCATACAAACATGGAGAGAACATACAAACTCCACACAGATAGTACCATGGTCAGCATCTAACACATGACTTTAGTGCTGTGAGGCAGCAATGCTAACAACTATGTCATTGTGCTGCCCTATTTATTTCATTATGATAATAGGGTTTATTATTATATTACACAGGTAGTGGTCAAAAAGTGTCAGTAAAGGAGGTACACCAATCATATTGAAAGAAATGGCTTCAACACAGGTGAGGCTCATGCATATATATCTTACCAGTTTGTTCTAGAGCAGTGTTGGCTAACCTGTGACATTCCAGGTGTTGTGACACTACAAGTCCCATCATACCCTTCCAGCAATAAGCTGCTATATATTGGCAAAGCATGCTGGGACTTGTAGGTTCACAAGATCTGGAGTGTCACAGGTTAACCAACACTGGTCTAGAGTCATGTATTAATATGCTGGATTGCCCTGGTTGTCTGTAATTATGGCTAACGTGGCTGCAAAAGGAAGGTGATTGTTGGAGCTCGTTTGGCTAGAACTTCAGTAACCAAAAGAGCCCCACTTTCTAATGTTTCACAAGTCTATAAGGTGATGTAAGCATTGAACTCTGAAGCAAACACATCATCAGTAAACAATGGGTGAAAATACCCCAGGATCATGATATTCTATCATGATAGCATTTACTTAAAGTGCAATGTAAAACAAGCAAGCATCTGTGGATCAATTGACAGCAAATTTCACCTTTTGGTGGGAGCGGCTGGTTTCATCAAAATGGTCTGAAAAGAACTCGGCAGAGCAGGATATCCTAGTTGGGTTGCATTGCATAAACCATTCATCACACGTGAATGTGTGCAAGAAGCATAGGCAGTTTTCTACTGAGCCGTGGAGGAAGGTGATATGGTCAAATTAATTAAACTGACAAGTATGTGGGGAAACTACAAAAATAATCCCTAGTGCACCTAAGTGAATTGTAGGAAGCTCAGTGAGTAGAGCAGTGTTTGGGATATTTATATAGCATAAATGAGATGTGATGACGTTAATATTATGCTTGATTCAAAAGTGAATTGTTATCTTTTATGTGAACGGCATAAAAATGTGTTAATGTTTTCATAATCAATAAACCAGCTGAAATAGGCACATAATTAACACTGACTGTGATTGACACAAATGGGGATAATCCCAGTATATTCTGTGATGCTGAAGTAATTAGAATTTTGATTTGTTCTATTTCTCAGGCATCCATTGGAGGGCATTTGAAGCATTAGGGTATAATGTAGAGAACAGTGGGGCGGCACTAGCTCTTCACCCCTTTGATGTAAAGTCCTCAGTTTAATTTAGTGCCCCAGTGAGACAGATTCTGATTTTTTTGACTGGGTTTTATTTTTTTACTTTATTTTCTTTTTATTACATTTATATCTATGCTCCGCAGCCAAATTGGCAGTGCTCAGTGGTCCTGCAAGTCCCATGCTGTTGGTCTCAGAGGAACCCACTTAGGTCATACTTCAGTACAGGGTCAGTTTCCAGTTTCCTCCTATTTAGAGAGGATGTTGGAATCCATGACGCCATCTTCCTCACTTAATCGCAGGACTGTAATGGCGCCCCAACCTGGAAATTAGTCATATTCTGACTGCTTTTCTTAGGAGTAGGTCGAAGTGCTTGTTGAGTCGGATGAACAGAACTCCTCCTTCGACAGTTAGGCACTGGAGGAGCTAATACGGTCTGTGCGCCAGGTCTTAGACATCCCAGAGATGGCAGTCCCTGAGACTTTATGTTCCCTCATCTTCCCAGCTGGATTATTTATTGTGTGAGGCTTGGCCCTCGCCAGACCAGTAGTCTGTTGTCTGCAGTCCTGTTATAATCTTCTCTCTGTGGATGTTAGTAAATGTGAAATGCCTCCTAAGGTGGAAACACCTGCTACGCTGTTGTCAAAATTCAAGATATAATCCTTGAAGTAAGTTACTCACAGCATGGAACGGAACTACTACTTGGTGGCTTTGGACATCAAGGACATGTATTTACATGTTGCCATCTGGGAGGGTCATCAGTTCCTTCTCAGGTTTGCTGTTCAGTCAGGACATTACCAGTTCAGGACTCTTCATTTTAGTCTTACTACAACTCCATAGGTCTTCACCAAGATAATGGCGGCTCTGTTGAGGTTCAGTGGAGTGACAATCAATCCCTATCAGGACGCTGACTCAGCAGCGGTGCTTCTGTCCCGTGTTCAAGTGATGGCACAGACCCAGGAATGCCACAGTTGGGTTCTGAACTTCAAGAATTCCAAATTGATTCCTTTCTCAGTGGATGATCATTTTGGGTATCTTCTTTAATACCCTCGAACAGACTGCGTTCTTACCACCAGACAAGATTCAGACCTTCCAAAAGATGGTAGAGTCTCTGTTGGCTGTCACAGACTTCGGTTATCTACCTTAGAGGTGGTCGAGTTTGCTCCATTTAAACGTGAGGAAGTTTCAGTTGGAACGCCTCTCCAAATGGTACAGATCACACCTGAATCTTTCCAGTGAGGTGTTTCATCAGTCATTTGGACAGATGAGTCAAAACTGGAGCCTTTTGGTAAGTCACATCAGCTATATGTCCACAGATGAAAAAATGAAAGCTGTGAAAGAGAGAACACCATACCTACTGTGAAACATGGAGGGGGCTCTGTTATATTTTGGAGCTCCTTCGCTGCGCCTGGCACTAGGTGCTTGAATCTGTGCAGCACACAATGAAATCTCACAACTTTTAAGGCATTCTGGAGTGAAAAATACTGCCCAGTGTCAGATAGTTCTGTGTGGTGCAAACCGTGCTTCAGGCTTGGAAGCAAGTTTTGGCCAAAAATTAACATTGAGTTTGGAGGACGTATATTGCCTGGTGTGAAACAAAGGGGTTCCCTACCTATTATTTTTTGTTGTCCATTTTAGCTATGATCTTACAGAATGGACTGAATGCTGGCTTGTGCCTTAGCTCTATTAATGTTCAGATGTCCGCTCTTTCAAAGAAGACTAGCTTTAGACTGATGTTCAGACGTTCTTGCAGGGTGTACTTAATGTACAACCTCCCTATGTTCCACAAGTGGCTCCTTGGGATTTAAACTTGGTGTTGAATACTTTGCAGCATATTTCTTTTGAACCCTTCTGTTGATTTGAAATTCCTCTCATGAAAGACTGTTTTCATTTTTGCCATTTCTACAGCTAGGAGACTTTCGGAGATAGCAGCCTTATCCTGCAAGTCCCCTATACTAATTTTCATGAGGATATAACCAAACCTTCAATCCAACCTAAATTGGTGTCCAGATTTCATATTAATCAGGACAATGTCATTCCAGCTCTATCCAAGAGTAGGTATTTAGACAGCGAAGCTCTTTTTTTCACTAGATATGGTCAGAGATTTGAGAACTTATGTGTGCAGGACTCAAGACTGAGGATCTTTTGGTTTTCTATGATGCGCGAAGGTCTGACCAGTCTCTTAAGTTACAATTGCTAAATGGATTTCAGTGATCATCATCACCATTTATTTATATAGCGCCACTAATCCGTCAGACTTATGGTGGAGCAGAGCAGCCTGTTCCTGAGTATCTTTGGATTCACTGAGCAGCTGTGTCTGGCGGCTACCTGGTCGTCTGCTCACACTTTTACCCAAGTTTCTGGGTAGCGGGCAGTCCCTTACCTCCAGATGCCTTTTTATAGTCGACTCCTGTCATATAGTCGTTTCATCCCCCGTTTCCCAGTGTGGTGGTGTGCTGTGAGGTTTTATGCCATTACTTAGTCATTCCCTTAGGAGGCACATTCAAAGCTAATTGCTTCTTATTGGTGCTTTGTGTTGATTCTTGCAATATGTTGCAGCATTTTTTTTCTGCCCTTGAATGATGCTGGAGCTGCTTTTTCCCCCACCATCAGCAAATTGCCAGTTGAGTGATTTTCTTGTGGGAAAAATGCAGCTGCATCTCTCCTGCACAGTTCCAGACATTGGATGGATAAATGCCACGGCGCATATAGGACAGCATACCCAGTGGCCCAGTGCCCTATTAAATTACTTTTTTTGTCCACTCCATGTATATTGACAGAATCATATTGAAAATGCTGTTTGTTTGTTTTCCCTCTCAGATTGACATTTACATGAATGGAAAACACATAGAAAATTTTGTGGATGATCACTCTTTCACTGTGGATGAATATATTTCCTTTGTACAACCTCCAACACCAGAAGTGCCCAAAGGTATGTGCATGTAATTGAACTAATTTGTTTCTTAGTTTTTAGATTTTAATAGTACTGCTAAATAAATAGTATAATGATTACCCACATTTTTATATAAAGAGTAGTACTAGTTTTGCCATGCAATCTATAGAAGGATTAAAAGCCTTTAGAATAATAAAATGGCGTAATTGAACTTCTAAAAACAATTGTCCCTAAAACATTGTTAGACAACATTTTCAGTTATTTGTCTTTGTATTATCCTTTACTCCATTTTAATCGGAAAGATGCACTATTCATGTGCATTTTATAGACTGAAACTGCTAAAACAAAAAAAAACAACACAAAAGCATTTGAATTTATAGTGAGTTATAATAATTTTATTGAAATATGGTACTGACTAAACTTGTATGTGTAGAAAATATACTGGTAATGGTGTGGAAAGGGGACTAAATAATCTACAACCTGTAATATATGGTACACATTGTTGTAAGTTGAGCTGTTTTATTTATTTATGTTATCTAAACAAATACTTAAAATAGAGAAGGTTTTCTACTCTTAGCTACAGGTAGGTCTCAAAGAACTAAAAAAAAATGTTTTCAAGTGGAGTTCAAACCTTAAAATAGTTTATAAATTTGTTAGCAGCAGATAATTCAGGACCTTGTCCAGGCATGTTGAAGTTAAAAAAGATATTTTCTATTGCAGAACAAATCTTACTAGCTGTTTTTTTTTACTATAGCAACACCCATCTCACAAACTATCAGTTTCTAGTTTCTTGGCTTCTATATATATTTTTTATTACAGCTTAACAAAACAATACAATACAATAAAACACATTAATTAAAAGATTTTATGCACCCTTAGCTGGATCTGCCTGTGCCCCAGTGTCTGTAGTGGTCCACACTGCTTAGCTCTCTACTACTACCACTCACAATGTTTAAAGCAGGCTCAGCAGGTGTCAGTGCCGTCCCGTTGTGCACTTCCCATTCTAAACCATGCAAATTATGTAAATGATATTATGTAAATGGTAAGTCTGGGGGGAGGAGCATATACACCACTCTGCCCCGTTTCCTTCAGGCATATTGCTAAGAGTGGAGAACAGAGTGACATGGGGCCATGAGAGGCTTGGCAGACCAGAGTGGCTCTGTGCATACAAGGCTAGTATCATTTTGGGAGGTTTTTTTCAACTCATTTCACTCTACCCAAAACTCCATTTTACAAGTCCACACACTGAGCAAAAGTTGGGGGCTGGCACATTATTAGGAATTTAGGACAACTATAGTTTTGTGTGTCATCAAACCTTTTGTCAACTTTCCCTAAACCATGTGTTGTTTTCAGAGGGTTATTGTCTCCTATATTTGCAGATCTACCAACTGGTCCTTATGCCTACCGCCTTGGGGAACTGGCCTATACAAGAAGTGGAGACAAAGGAAATAATGCAAACATAGGTTTGTATACTTTCTAATTGGATTTGCATTCACATTTATAGTTTCTGCATGTGGATCAATACAATTTTGTTTCACATGATTTGAAAAGAAAATATTGTGTATTTTACTTATCCATTTTGGTGGGTAGGACAGGTGAATATCTGTTTCTTTATGAATGTCTGTTCCAATAGGAATTGCATCCTCTTCACCAGACATGTATGAGTATAACACAGCAGTATTGTACACATTGCAGCTCTTGCATCGAGCACATCATATCCTGTATGTCCAGATGAACTTCTATACACTACAATACCCATAGTGATATGTTAGTGAATCTGGTTATACTGTATATTGAGCATTTTTAAATATTTGTTTTCAATAAATATTCATTTAAAAAGTCTAGCAAATAACTATATGTAGGTAGGATTGCAAATGTACAGAAACAAAACAGAAGTTGTATTGGCCAATTGATCAGTATTAAACAACATGTACTTTAAAAAGGGAAATCTTTAAAACATTGGGCTGTCCTTGGGAATTAGGGCACATGTACACTATTAGTCATACTTGCCAACAGTTTGAGATGCTCCTCCAGGAGTTCCTAGGGAGAAGATGGGCGGAAGGGGTGGGGCTTGTCAAATGTCAACCGTGACATAAAGACGCGTACATGTCATTTTAAAGCGAGGGGGGCAAAATTAAGCGATTACTCAAGAATCACGTCATTGCAGCTCTAATGCTGCCCACTTCACTAGGAAGTGGGCAAATGCGGGATGATTCCCTACTCTCCCGGATGACCTACCGGGAATTCGGAATTCTACTGGACATTCTGGGAGAGTTGGCAAATATGCTGTTAGTGATATTTATTACAAGACCAGTGGCGCACGCAAGGGGGGTTTCTGGGTCTCCAGAAATCCCCCCCTCTACTAAAAAGTGCCCTACATATCGGCACTGTAGTATACAGCAGCCGCGGCGCTGTCTAAGAAGCGTCCGCGGCGGTGCTGTATTGTATACAGCACCGCCGCGGACGCTTCTTTGACAGCCCCGCGGCTGCTGTATACTACAGTGCAGCCGAAACGGAGCATGCGCGGCAGGTCTCTAGGATTTTTTTTTTCCGGGGTTGGAGGAAATCCCCCTAAAAAATCCTCCTTGCGCCCCTGAAGACCTATATTTTAGAATATAGGCTGAACTTCTGAATGCCTCTTCAACAATGAAATAGTTAAAAGCCAAGTATGATTTTTTTCTTTTTTTTCATTTTGTAGAATAAATATTATGTCCACATGTGGTTCCTGTAAGTGGCTCGTATTTCTGTGCTTTTAGTAGCATGTGGGGGAAGTGCAATATTGTTAGCACAACTGCTCCCCCCCAATTAAACTTGCGTTACATTGTTTTAGTGTGTTCAGTTGTGCATAAAAGGTGCTGCCATAGGGATTAGTGAGATTTGCTGTGAACCTACTTCAACATAACTCCCAACTTTAGAGAATTTAGGGCTCTGTCTCGCCCGCTGTTTAGCTGTCAGGGACGGACATGTTGGGAGGTATGTACTACGGTAATTTCTAAGATCAAGCCTTTAAAATGAACGTTTGTTATATAGCATCAGTAAATAGTCACTATTTATTAATTCTGAGCAGAGAGGGAAGATATAATATTATAGAGGTAGAGATTATGGGGATAATGTTGGGGACAGTCGATAAGAGAGAAGCTGATGGGCATAAAATGAAAGAGGATCAGAACCCCACTTTTTAGGTTAAATATATAATGTGTTTCTATACTCTTGTTTGTTTGTATTTGTTTTATACAGTGAATGCATTTTGTGTTTTAGGTGTTGTAGCTCGTCACCCTTTGTACTACCCGTATCTTAAACGAGCTCTTACATCCCAAGTTGTAGAAGAATATTTCCAGCATTTACTGCAGAGAGATCAGGAAGATGAGCAGCTAGTGACGAGGTATGTATTGTATTGTGTGGTCTCCATGATTTACAGAACAGCCAAATGAGAGTTAGAAAAACATTGCATTGGGGCAAAAACAGGAAACCATGAGATGTGTGATCCAAATGTGATTGTAGAACATATTATCGCTGCATTTGTATATAGGGTGTAAAAATAGGAGCAGGAAATAAATGTAATGTGCCACACTGTTTACTTACTTTGTAAATGCCCACACATGTCTAGAATCCTATTTCCTATTATCATATTCTAGTTACAGGGAATATATAAAGTATTCATGCATTTTGCATTTTCCACATGTTATTTCTTACATCATGGAATGAAAATGATTATTTTCCACCCCTGGTTTAAGTTAAATAATAATTGCATTTAAAACGTATATCAAATGTGTTAAAATAAATTCTGTAGGTAAATATGGGGAACTTGTTGTCTGCAGATATGAGCTACCTGGAATACATGCATTAAACTTTTTTCTGAAGAATTCCCTTGGGGGTGGAGGCATTGCATCATTGAGGAGTGACCCACAGGTATGTACTTATAAGATAGTTTCCTTCCAGTATACAAGTGTATTTTGGCAGTGATGTAAAGATTTTAGTACAGCAGTGACTGCTGCTTTGCCATCAAAAGTAGAGTCTATTTATTAGGTTATAGATACACGGTGTTATAATAACATTTTTAAAAGATACTTTAAAAATGTTATACATGACCAAATTTACAAATATTCAAACTCCTCTAGTGTATCCCAGATTTAAGAAGTATTTCAGCATGTTAAAATTAACATAATAATATCAGTAACAATAAAATGAATAAGTGCAATGTGTTCAGAAATCAGAAAGACTAATTGGCAAATATATACTGACTTAACTAAAACCAACATTTTATATATATAAATATAGAGCTCCATTTGAAAATAGAATCAATGTATTTTTCTTTCCATGATTTTTCGATTTCACCTCTGCTAAAAGGTAAAGTGTAATTTATCATTGGTGTGGGTATAGAACAAAAAAGCTCAAACTACAACGGCATGTGAGTCCTGCCTTCTGTGATATCAGTGGCCATGCCCTGTGTCCATGATATTCTGTGATATCAGTGGCCATGCCATCCACTAATTTTCAATTTGTACAGAGCATTCTTCTTAGTGATGCAAGGTAGAGAAGCACCACCCTCTCCAATAACTTTTTAATTGTTGTTTAGCTGTTTAAAAATGTAAGAATGCAATGCTGGAATGAGACAGCATACTGTATAAACTTAGGGGTTCTTGACCTATTGGTTTTGAAGTGCACTGTGCATGTGGAACAATTTATCTTCTGTCGACACCTGTGAAGAGGCATTTTTGAGAGTGCTTTAAAATATTAATAGAATTATCTATACAATATTAATAAAATAATACACCACTACACCATATATTTTATTGGGTGAAAATGGTGTAGTGTTCTCATATCTATCAGTGCAAGGATTGTAGATGATGGTCCATGCTATTTGATACTGAACTGGGACATGGACTGATGTGAATGATTAAATATTCTCTCTTTAAAGTGCTACATAATATGTAGGTGCTTTATAAATAAAAATAAGTTTCTATAGGTGTACAGAAATTAAGTGAGGGTGGGGTTCAATGAGACAAAAATAATAAGATACAAATAAAATAAATATGCACAAGGAAAATTAGGGATTTTGGGGAATACCCACAAGACATTTAGCAATTTCATATGTGATATACACGTGACTGCTCACAAGTAGACCCAGCAATAAATATATATTGCACACTGTGCTTGACTGGGATTACCAGGCTTGGGTCAGTTTCCTGGTTCTGTCCAGGTTCTTGATTAATTCTTTAATAAAATTAACTATTTGCGTGCCATTTTCTTTTATTTTGTCTCATGGAAATTGGTAAAATGTCATTACATAGGATATAATAAGCTCTCTCAGTCCTATACTGTGCAAAGGATGCTCCATAAAATACTAATCTACACTGGCAAATACCTTCAAGAGATTAGTGATACCACAAATATACCTACTGCATCAATCAACTTAAGAACTACGGGCCTGATTCATTAAGGATCTTAACTTGAGAAACTTCTTATTTCAGTCTCCTGGACAAAACCATGTTACAATGCAAGGGGTGCAAATTAGTTTTCTGTTTTGCACATAAGTTAAATACTGACTGTTTTTTCATGTAGCACAGAAATATCAACTTTAAATTTTAGTGTACAAATAAGCTATCAAGTATTTGTGTGCTACATGAAAAAATAGTCAGTATTTAAGTTATGTGCAAAACAAAATACTAATTTGCACCCCTTGCATTGTAACATGGTTTTGTCCAGGAGACTGAAATAAGAAGTTTTTCAAGTTAAGATCCTTAATGAATCAGGCCCTACATCAAGTACTATCTAAAAATGATGATTACCTCACACCCACCGCCCAGGGCTGTTGCTGTCAGCACGTGGCTGGGTAAACCTTGGGGAGGGGGTTATTGTTCTTTTGCATACCCAATCTCCCTAGGGAATCTAGCCCTGTCCTGACCAGTCTGGGTCTGATTTGATATTATTGCAGGGGGACTCCACTCAGCGGGTTTCCCTGCTACAGTGCCACCAGCCCAGGCTGGTAAAATATAAAATCGGGGGAACCCCATGTTTTTTTTTTTTGTTTGTTCCCCCGTTTTATCTAGTATCAGCCTAGGCTGGCATCATTAGGGTGGGTTAAGCTGTTTGTATTTTTTTTTACATGTTTTTCCATGTTTTTTTTGTTTTATGTATTGACATTTAAATCTAGTGATTTATGTTTACATTTGACTGCCGACTCTACAGCACTGTACATATTTTACATGTCAACACTTTTAACTGTGTGGACCTTCTGAACATGTAGACTTTATGACTGTCGACCTTAAAACTGTGTTGAAATTAGTTTAGTGTAGACATCATCACTGTCGACTATTCACCAAACCTGGTATAGAACCTGTTGGTTAACAAAATATTTGTCTAGGGTATAAGGGGAATTAACATGTTAACCAAACTGCTGGGACAAAAACAGAGATGGATTATCCTAAACTTCTAGTCCCGAAGTACTGCACCATGGAAAGATGACATGATCTTGAAGATGGACTGATAAATGCATAAGAAACTGTATTCTAAGAGCAGTTTCATCTTTGGTTTCAACATCTTTGGAGCTTCTAAGTGTCACAGGTGTCCCATCTCAAAAGGCAGTGATAGAAACTGAGAACCCCGATTAATATGTGGTGTTATTGGTTCAGAGAGTTTTTGTAAGGGGCTCAAGTCCTGATGTAGTTACACCTCTGTGCATTGAATATAAATAGATTTTGTGATTGCTCATGAACAGATCAAGCCGCAAAGAGCGTCCCCAGTGAAACTCAGTTCTTCAAGGCGCTAGGTGCTTTGTCCAATTAAGTGTCTGTGTTTTAAGGTCTGTTTAGTATAGCTTTAACACATTTTGTTAGAGTTAATTTGATCTCTTTTTTTCAATAGATTCAGGCACTCCCTTAGCTCTAGTGTTAGATTTTCGACCACAATGGCAGTGGTCTTCAATATGTTTATAAGCCTGAATCATTTAGATTACCCCTTAACATTGGCTTCCAGGTTATTATATTTACTGTAGATGTGGGTGTTTACCTCTGTTTCCAGCTGTTATGACCTCTGTGCTTACAACACCCTTTTCTTTCTTCATATTAGTCATTATGCATTTGAAAGGCGCATTAATGTAGCTTTATCTCCACGTGGTTCTGCTGCCAGACCTTCACACCTTGCTAAGTAATGTTACAGAATCATTGATGCTGGCGTGTTTTGTTGCCCGAGTGCTCTAGGACATTTTATTCATTTCTTGTAAGGCGGAATTATAATCCCTTATCTTGAGCTGTGGTGGAAGCAGCATATAAACAGCTTTATACCAAAAGCATACTTTCTATTCAGCCATAGATACATCAGTGAAATGTCTTGTCTTACATCCTAAATATCCTACTTACAAGTGGTGTATGTTTGTTTGTCTATAAATTCTCAATAAAACATGTAGGGATAAATTAATCTTCAAAAATAACATTATTGTTATTTGTTGTAAAGTGAATTTACAGCCATATTACAACAATTTAACTAATAATTTGTAACTGACAGCCTTCAACCCAGCTTTTTAGGAAACGATTGAGGTATTCACTAACATTGGTGTTAACTTATGCAAGTGCCAATAGCAAGTAGTCTATGATTAGCTTTGCTCACTGTAGTGCAGATTTGAATAATAGATACATATACCTCATTGGTTGCTATGTTTTACTTCACTCTTGCATCTGATACAGTAGTTTAGAATAATGCCACAGCTCAGTAAATTTATTTGGGGATTTGTAGAATTTAATATTTGTGAGAAAGTGCTGGTAAGGGGCTTAAATAAACAAAGTTTATTGTCTTTTTCATCAAATATTTGAGTGTCTGATCTGTTATTACGTAATTATTAACCTTTATTTATATATCACCAACACATAATGCACCATTGTTGAACTCGGGTATGCAGGGCGCACTGGGGAAATGCAATGGTAGGGACCATGAAATAGTGCGCCGACACATTGCTGAGGGGGCATGGCCAGGACCAGAGGGGGTGTGAGCAGGAACCAGAGAAGCATGACCAGCCTCTAGAGGGGGCATGGTCAGCCCACAAAGCTCAGTAGCTGTTTGTCTGGATCCTGGAATATTGGGGCCCTGTTTGAATAAAAAATAGTTACAAGAAATATGGAAACCCTTGCAATGTTGAACACTACCATCCCCCCTTCAGCCAGCTCCAACGTTAAATCATTATCATCAACATTTAAATTGATTGTATTCACAGTAATAAGTAAACCTATTTCCCCCCAACTAGCCCAGACATTAAATACTTAGTATTCACATTTTATAAATAAATCTAGCTCCTTTCAACATGCCCTGACATTAAATTAATAGCTTTAACATTTGGTAAATAAACCCATGTACCACAATTTGGCCTGACATAAAAATGTATAGCATTTACATTTAATAAATATATCTAATTCCCCCCAATCAGCCTAGACATTAAATTATTGTATTACATATATTGAATACATATATTTCCCCTCAACTTGCCCAAGCATTTAGTTAATAGCATTTACATTTATTAAATAAACCTATGCCTATCCCTAAATACCCCGGATGTTAAATCATTTTCAAAAAAAAGCTCTTCTTCTCCCCAAACTCAACCCCACATTGAAGTATTAGCACCTGCCACGAACACGCTCCCAGCTTCCGTGACTTTGGGTGTTTACTGTATGAGGTTACACGCGATTCCAGCACTAAATTCTCTCTCTACCTATCCTACAGGTTATAGACTTGCTGAATCGCCCCACAACAACGTTCTCACACCCCCACACACTTCAGGTTCGCCACCACCTGTTGAATACAGGCAATAGGACCAGTTGTGTACAGAATTACCTTACATGGGTTACAGGAGGCTGGGCAGGGTGTTAATGACAATTATTTCTTGTTACTGTTGCAGTGTCATTAAATTTGCAGATGTCTAGTAGTGGAATTACCCATGTGACTTGATCTTTCTTGATGTTTTTAGTCCTGATTCTGTAAATGTTCTCAGTAGATTTGAACTTTTAAGATATATTTAGGGGGGAATTCAACTGGCCGCGTTACTGACGAAAGTTACGTGGACTGTGCACTATTACCGATATTGGCCAATTACCGTTAATACGGTAATTTCAATGCTAGCTTTTTGCTTGCGGCTCCCTGAGCAGCGAGCAGAAAGAGTTAAAATTACTGTATTAATGGCAATAGGAACATATGTTCAGTGAAGTAAGTTACCATAGTAGTTATATAGAAGCCAAGATCAATACAGCTTAAAGCAAGAAAGTAACTTCAGTACATTCTGTACTGAAATTAGCCTGGAAATGAAAGAAAGGAATATTTGAATTGACAGATTGCAAACTTACTTATTCCAGTTTAGGAAAATATACTTGTAAAAAACATTAAATTAAATATACAGGTTTACAAATCCAAAATACATAAAAATACATAAATATAAGAAATACATAAAGATACAGGGGGTCATGCAGAGTTGGATGTAAAAAGCGTTTCGATTACACTGTAAGCGTAAATTGTGTCCAACTCTACATTAGACCCACAGAGAGGAGATTGAATAAATATTAATAAGATCCCATTTTGAGATCAGCCATCATCATCATCATCACCATTTATTTATATAGCGCCACTGATTCTGCAGCGCTGTACAGAGAACTCACTCACATCAGTCCCTGCCCCCATCCCATTGGAGCTTACAGTCTAAATTCCCTAACACACACACACACAGACAGAGAGAGACTAGGGTCAATTTTGATGGCAGCCAATTAACCTACCAGTATGTTTTTGGAGTGTGGGAGGAAACCGGAGCACCTGGAGGAAACCCACGCAAACACAGGGAGAACATACAAACTCCACACAGATAAGGCCATGATCGGGAATTGAACTCATGACTATAGCGCTGTGAGCAGAAGTGCTAACCACTTAGCCACCGTGCTGCCCCAGTTACTCATTTTGTATTGGGAACAATTGCTTTTGTTTTGCTCTATGGCTACTGTAAACTTACATTTGAGAGAATACTGTACATTTATTTAACACAGTACAGAGGTCACATTGTCACCCAAGTAAAATCACTAAGTGTAAATCAGATTCTGTGGTTCTACAACTGAGACTTGAGAGGAGCAGGGCTGCTTTAATAATGGCATTGGGGCTATTATGACTTGGGCAAACCATTACACTTACCAGTATCTGATGTCCTGGTGTGCCAAAAAGACAAGAGACACCCTTGGTTTTAAATGGAAGACTCCTATAGGATTGTGTTGCTTGACAAAGAGATCCCAGGTCAAATAAAACAAAAATGTAAAAAGAATACTAAGCTAAACTTTACCCTAATAGACTTAATCATAAACCTTATAAATCCTTAATATTTGGCCAAGTCCTGCACATGAACCTACTCATGGTTTCTCCTCAGACCTAATATTAATTCAAGCCCTAATCCTAACCCCAAATCTAGCTCAAACTCCAACTTCCTTCCCCATATTCTGAAATCTTGTACAGTATAAGTTGTCATATTGGAAATATAAAGAAGAAACCTTTTTTTAATATATGTCAATGGTCCGTTGACATTTCTGCAAATATTTGCGTAATTGCCACATTCTGATATTCGTAGGGACCGGGTCCTAGTTCAACTCTAAATTTCAGTGTAAAAATATATCTGGCCAGTATTTATGTGCTTATGCAGAAGCAGGAGGTATTTTCAGAAACAAATTCCATTTGCCCCGCATGCTTCGGAAGATGGTTAGTCCTGGTGCTAGTCTCACTCCTTGTGTGTCTGTGTATCGGCCTAGGTAGGAGCCTCTTTCAGTATAGATCTGTGTGTTAAATAACATTAAAAAAGAAAATGTAAGCTAATGTATTATAATGTAACCTCTATTGTACGTTGGTCTCACCTCTTTGTCTGTTTTACCCAGTTTGTTTATTAGTTTATTATGTTTGTCCCCAATTGTAAAGCGCTACGGAATATGTTGGCGCTATATAAATAAATGATGATGATGATGATGATTAGAAGTCACCTTAGGGTTTCATGTCCTATGTAAAAGCACTCAGCCTATAACCTCGTGCTTTTTATATGATTATAGAAATCATCAGTGACTTCTAATACCCCTATAATTTACAGTAGGGGGTATATTATCCCACATATCCTGTATTGCTTTTTTGAGAAAATGTACTTTGCAATACAAGTTATAATTTGTATTTGTAGGAGATGTCAAATTCTCCCACTCCTGCTTTAGGATTCACAGATTTAATGAGTCATGTGCCTCTACTATAGGGGTCCAGACAAATGGATTTCACACCTTGCACTGGACTTTTAAGTCTCTGCAATCACAATGTTGGGTCCTGTGTTGGAGATATTTGAATGTGCTGGGTTAGTGATTGCCATTTGTCTTTTTGTGTTGGTCTACATCACCGTTACTTTAAAAAGTTTTAATAAATGTAAAAAAGGTTAGACTTTTAACACATCCGTCCATTTTACCTGATAGAGAATATGTTCCCCTTCTTTCAAAACTATTTTTCAATCACAGTAAGTAAAACTGAATTCACAAGTTAATTATCAAGTAAATTAATTCACAGCAAGTCACTGCATCAGGAAACGAAGGGGTAAAATATAGGTATAGTGCATTGAATACCTGGTGATCAGGGGCATGATGGGAAGTATGTATTAGTGAGCGTTTGGGCTTTTTGTGAGGAAATTACCATGCTTTACTCAAGAATGTATTTGTCAGAAGCTGTCCCTGTTATTGTCATTCTCCTCAGTGATCCTATTATTTCTTCTACTCCCCTCTGTTGTGCCAAACAATATGTAAACCCTTATTACAAACCTAACACCAAGGTAAAGCACTTTTCTATTGGGAAAATGGACAATGGTGTGTTGACAGAAGCATTCACTTGTACACCAACTGATACTGATAATAGCAGGTTAATTATAGTCTTAAAGTATCCTTGACAGTTGAGCTGTTTTAAAGTAGTTAATTGATTTGCTTGTGGCCAAAAGCAGAAACTAAAGGCGCTTCCAAGCAGCTTAAATGTATCGTTTAAGTTACAAAGTGTTTGTTCTACATGTCAGAGTTGCAGCGTTCTCCAGTCATCGGGGAAATGTAATGGCAAGTGAGAACATGTAAGAGGGAGAATCCAGGCTCCCCGTACTTATTCCTCTTATATTTCTCTAATGGTGGATCGGGGATTTTTTCACTCAAATACCATGAAATAAATAAATGAATAAAATATTTTGCCTTTTTTTTTTTTTTATCAAAACCTGATTATTTGTCTAAGTAAGGTTTGTGTTATTTCTTAGGTAAAGCACAATCATTAATGTTGTAATGTAACTTTGTGGCTACACACTGCATATTATCCACCTCACATAGGGGACTATTTTTTTTATATTATTGTTTTTATGTAATGGTTTTTGATTATTAAATTTTACCATACATTTGTCACAAAAAATAGGAGGTACTTGTGCAACTGCAAGTACGTGTCCGCAATTTGATTTGTTTTTTTTGTTTAAGAGTTCTAGCTGTACTTGGAGATATAGCCACAGCTGGAAGCTTCTACATCAGCGCACTTCTCTCAGCAGCTAGAGGGTGTGTCGCAATAATATATCAGTGTATGAAACACATACATAAGCCTGTTGTCATTTAAACGTAATAAAGATATATACTAGACGAGAGCAGCTATAATTTGTTATGGGTGCCCGAAGCATGAAACACCACCAATGTGAGAGTACAATTAGACTAAGAATGTTAATCACCACGTTCTACTAACCACATACCAGAGAATAAAACAAGTGCAGATATGTGGGTTTTTGGATATGAGATTTTTGTTGGAATTTAGAGAAAAATACTTAAACCATTCTTTAAAAAAAAAAAATAATATATATATATCTCTGTCTTCCCCGGGCCATGCTGCTGCTTGTATTCCCCTTATTTAAATATTTAGCAGTGCTCCTAACAGTGACTATAAGAGAAAGTACTTGGTGGTCTTGTCTGCATGTGACTTTCAATTTGAACAGCAGCTTTTTCTTCTTTGTGGTTCTTGGAATGTTCTGGATTCCTTTCTTGTTTCCGGACGAGAGTATTCCATACCTGTATTGTGGTGGCAGCTTGAGATGAATGCATCTGGATGCGGCATTTCATTTTAAATGTATTATATCATGAATGTTCTCCTTTTGTTATTTAATTTTCACTATTTCTTTTCTTTTTTTTTTTCCAGGGAAAGGCGTTTGGACAAATGCTGCTTGACCTCGAGATAACAAATGTCCCTGATTTAAAATCATTGATAGATTGATTATTGATAGCAATTAATTATGCTTGTGCCAAATTGTTTACTAGTGTCTAATACATCTAACAGTGTTACCACAGTGCATTTATAGAGAAAGATAACCATGGTTACATTTACTACCAGGAAAAGAGAGTGTGTATGCAGCTATAATTTATATGATATTGATGAAACAGCACCAATATGAGAGTACAATTAGACTAAGAATGATAATCACCAGTTCTACTAACCACATACCAGTATATGCTCCTACCACAGCATAAAACAAGTGTACTTTTTTTGTATGTTTTCTGTGACTTGTTCCTTGCTAGAAAACTGCCTTTGTATAATATACAGAAACTATATGCAATGTTTGTTTGGGTTGACAAATCAGTTAATATTTACAAGGGAAACAAGCAGAATAACATAGGTTCTCATGAAATATTTTTACTAGATGGTACTGGCACATTATTTATTTGCATTATTGCAAATACATAAAGTTTCCTTAGGTTGGCAGTGGGAAAACGAAGATGAGAACACAGGGAGCCCCGCTAAGGGTAGTTAGGGGACCAGCCAGCTGAGCTAAGAAGAGGCTAGGGCTAATTTATTGTTATACGATATGTTCACTAATACACAGTAACCATTCAGCAGTTTGATTTTACCGATTAATGCAAGTTAGACAATTAAACGAAGTATTTATTTAGTTGCTATAGTTTATTGATAATTTTGCACCTATATGCAAATTTAGTGAGTGTGCTCTACTGGTAGCAGCAGAAGTGTCTTCAGTTCTGCTCTATATAATTTACCTTTACAGAAGTACCATTTTATTCGATACATGTCCTCTGCACAATGGGAAGAAACCACAGTCCTGACAGATTATTCCTTGGGGAACTTGTACACCCTGGTGTTGAGAAACAATGCATGTTAAAAGCTGAGATAAGACCTTGTACTTTGTCCTGGCTTTTAACAGTGTTTAGCACTTCTCTACAGTATAATGTAGAGCAGTGAGAGGCAACATGAAAGGAGCGGAAGGGCCTTCAGCATTCAAAGGGGCCACACAAAAGAAGGAGGGAGAGCACTGTGCACGTCACCTCCCTGCACTGTGCAGAGAGGTCATGTGACGTGAAAGTTGTCTGTCACGGTCTGATAAGATTAGAAGCAGTCGGCTTTAGGGTTGCAGGTTAGGTTTGGTGGGCCACTAGCGGCCCACGGGCTGCCTGTTGCCCACCGCTGATGTGTTCAGTATATGCTCCTATAGAATGCCATTATGTTCACAAACATTGAAAACGTTTTCATGAGAATAACAACATTTTACTATCACAAGCTTAGCTTAAATTGGGCCACACCTAAGACACCTTATTCAACATCACTCTCTGTGAAAATGCCTTCATTTTGACTAAATCTGTGGTTTTTACAATTGTATATACTTGCAAAACAAACATATCACTTTATTATATTATTGTAATACCATCTTCATAGGAAAAACATACTCATAAAAAGTTTTCTTGAAACTATTTGTAAATTTACTGCTGAGAGAAATCAGGATTTATAGTTTTTTGGTTATAGTGTAAAGGATTCTACTAGGAGAAGTGAACAAAAATAGTAAAAGCGGTACAAAGGCGCGGCTCAGTTTAGAGTAGTGCACATATGAACATTATTTCCAGTTTTAGTGAAGGTTTGTGACGTACTGGTATTATCTTGGAATTAATGTTGAAGATGATTGTCTCATCTATGTTAATTATTCCATGTTAAAATGGCAACACCCAGATCTCTTAGGTGCTTCCATAGACTAGTTCTAAATGGCTGCTGGATAAAGTGAAATGTTTGCACAATTATAATAATGGAAATTAAGGCAGCTCTTCTTCCACTTAGAAGATATTTTTTATTAGATGGAAACTGCTGAACAGCTTGGCACACAAATATGTACAGAAGTATATTAAGTCAGTTACAAGGATCACTGTCATTACAAAAATAACCACTTAAAGTTGATTTAGTCATTTACACAGAGTGGATGCACCCATTATGTGGATTGAACCAATATGCAGCCTATTGTTATGCTAAGAACAAGAGAAGTTACCGAGGTGCTACCTGACTGGTACTTGTCAGGCCTGACTAATATGCATGAGTTATGGGTTTCTAGCGTATGAATAGGCTACTTTCTCGTAAATGTTTGTTTAAATAAATGTATGTGACAGGTCCAGGAATTACCAACAACAAAAAATGTTTGTACAAAGGAACCAGAACAGCACTCGTATGATATACCTTATAAAGCTAATTTTACTTTCTACTTTAAATATTCACACTTACATAGTGCAGGTACCCTCTAAATGTCAATATGTATCAGTCCTGTGTTTTACATTCTCACCATTTTATTTTTTGTGTATTTGGTTCAGATGATGTGGTAATCTAGAGTTTAGCTATTAAATATGTAACTGATGCTAATATTTAGCTGCACAAGCTTACGGTTTATATTGTAGCATGATCAATTTATAAGCATTATAATTTCATTGAAATATTTTTTTACAATAATTTGCATGCTATTTGTTATATTTTGTTTAACAGTTTGAATCACTATTTTGTAGTCAAAATAAATTTCTGAATCCTCTCTACTTTATAGTATCTGTTTTATTAAATACACCAATATGATTAGTTGTAAAGTAAACATGCTTCATTGTATATAGGTACTGGACATACACTGATAAAATGTACAGCGTTCCCACATTATGCGTAATCTTTTTCTCAGAGGGAAATTTCTGTCTTCAAAAATGAACAAAACAAGAATTTTTGGGCTGTCAAATGACCTTGGTCTTATACCAATATATCACACGGACGCTGAAACGACATAGAAATGTGAGAAATAAAAATATATACATATATTGCTTTGCAGATGCCCATAGGAGATTTGACTTGGCATAGTATTTAACATTTCAATAGCTAGAAATCAGGAATTCTACAAAACAGTGTCTAACTCTGCCAAATAATGCAACTTTCAAATGGAAATTTACACAGACCTATCTGTTGGTAACAGAATAGCCAGCCGGTAATTATTTCCACTTGTACAGATCTAAGTATAATCTCCAATACTTCAGCACATAAAAGATTCAGATTTTGGACTCCCCCCCCCCCCCCCTCCCCCATCAACATTAGTTTAAAATGGTATATTATCAATATCACTTTATGTTGTAACAATAGTGTCTTTGTAAAATAACTCTCACTGCTCGATGTAATATTACCACCATATCTTCAAGTGGCCGTAATGCAACTGGAGTGGAGAAGAGCGTGAAGGAGTGGATCGCAGGATGTTAGTAGAGTCACCACGGTGGCGTAGTGGTTAGCATCTCTGCCTTACAGCACTGGGGTCATGAGTTCAATTCCCAACCATGCCATGGCCTTATCTGTGAGGAGTTTGTATGTTCTCCCCGTGTTTGCGTGGGTTTCCTCCGGGTGCTCCGGTTTCCTCCCACACTCCAAAAAAAACCAACATACTGGTAGGTTAATTGGCTGCTAACAAATTGACCCTAGTCTGTCTGTCTGTCTGTGTGTGTGTGTTAGGGAATTTAGACTGTAAGCCCCAATGGGGCAGGGACTGATGTGAGTGAGTTCTCTGTACAGCGCTGCGGAATTAGTGGCGCTATATGAATAAAATGATGATGATGATGATGATAGAGTCACTCTTGTAAATGTCAAAGGAATCCTTGAACACCTTCTAAGCGGACGCATTTCTCTATTGTATCTATGGGGTATTTAATTCAACCAATCAATTAAAAAGTTTAGCTCCTTATTAAAATAAATATCAATTCTTATACAAACCCATTTGGGAACATTCAGATTAAAATGTATAGTATTTTACAAGAATATTAGTAATTACACTAATTATGTCACAGTAGCCAGTTAAATACATCCAAACAAAGAACCACCTTGGTGAAGTCATCATAGGTATATACAAACACAAAAGCCCTCTCTAAAAAAAAAACATCAGATAAATAGATAGGATGCATCATAAAAATAAACAATTCAAATACATAGAAGAATTAGATTCATAATAAAAAATTAAGTAAAAATGTGTATGCTGTGCAGAGATGAGCACTGGCTATGGTTCATATATAAATACATCTTAACCCTTTTCCCTTATTTTGTTAATTGCTTTAAAATAAACTGATATTTATATGAACACGCTAGCATTCATAACCACTAAATAAACATCTATTATTCAAATATCTCTCATTTAAGTAAAATAGCATATGCATAAATTTATACTTGTCAGGCATAGGGTGCACATGGAGGAGGCAAGATACAAGGATGCACAGATGGACAAGGTAGAAGCAGACAGGAGGAAGGTGGGTCCTGCTCTTGAGAACTTGCAATGTAATGGGAGGAGTGAGGCTGAGACAAGAGGGGGTGACACAGTTAAAACGTGAGCATAGGGAGGCTGGACCAGTAAGGGGGTAGTTTGGAGGAAGGATCACCTATGAAGTCTTTTACGCAGTTTCATCACTTTACTATGCGTAGGCACCGGGTTCGCTGATTTTCCTCCCTTTTGGACATTTCAGAAATCCAGGCACTTTCAGGATCTCATTTCGACTTACTAAAATCATTAATTAATTAATCTAGATCACTGATTAACTGTTTTCTATGAAGCATTTGTTTTGTGGTCATCGTTTCCAGATTTATATATTTCTTACCTGGATAGTTTTGCCATTGACCTTATGGTATTTTTATATTTATGCAGTTTATGAATGTTTCCTGCAAGGTGCTCTCTATGCAACGCACCTCAGGTTTCTAGATGGATTTGCCCTTGTATGCTCCAATCCTTATCTTAATCTAATGATTTATATTGCTTTCTTAGAGGACTCTCACATCAAAATGTTGCCCCTAGATTCAGAAATTCTCATTATCCTGTTTCTTTAGAAGCGACTGTTCCTTTAGTAAAGACAAAGGTGCAGGTTTTCCTGTTTACCCAGCATGTTCCATTTAAACTCATAGATATACAGAGGGATGGGGAGGGGAGATATTTCGTATAGGCCAGATCAATAATGTCACATATATTTAGACCAATCTATATGCTTCCAATAAACTACAACATCTATCCCTTTGCAAGATTTTGTCTAAGGTCTCGGGATTCTAGAATGGGACTGTTATAAGCGGAAAACATTTTATCCTAGATCCCTTTTTGGATCCTCTATCCCCTTGATTTGGGTGCAAAAATTTATATGTAAGCAATATGATCTTCACGTGATATATTGTTGGAGAAAGATTATACATTTTCCCACTCCCTCATAAAGTCTTCACTCATACTGGTCTGAAACGTCACCAATGACAGTCTCTGTGTATGCACCTATTTGAACATTTTGTGTTCTGAACATGCTCTGGTTTTGCTCATATGTCAAATGTGGAAATCAGTTACGGGGGAATGGACATGGAAATTAAACAGTTATAAGATTTACTAGTTACACAACAACTTAAGGACAAGATTGCTAAATTAATTTAGAATAGTGGATTAGATGTGACCCCTGTTTCAATATAGAAAGCACAGATACACAGTTTTTCCTTTCCCAACTCTATGGCAGCCCTAACAATGGGTTAATACCCTGATAAGCCTAGTGTAGACAGGAAGAATTTTGCCCCACCTGGACCCTATATAAGGAAGCTCCTCCTTTTCCTCAGTGTCTTCTTTTCCTGTCTCAGCAAGATAGGCCAGTGCAGTGTAGCATTTTTTGTTTTGTTTTATTATTTAATCGAGAGGGCTTACCCGAGGTTTCTGGCTTTTCCTCATGAGGCTCGCTGTATGTGCAGTCCAGCGGGGCATGGGCTGGAACTGCATAGTTTTTCTCAGCTGGGCTGTTTTAAGTCTGGATGCTGCCTGGACTTCCAAGTTGGGCGTACAGACTGGAAGGACACGCGCGCATGGAGAACGTCCACGCATGCGGGTTGCCGTGCAACACTACTCCCATTCATCTGTACACCTGTCAAGGGACAGGTGAAAAGCATTACAGGTGGAAAACATTATCCTGCGATAGACACACTAATGATGTCAGGACAAGCACCTTTTTAAAGCAACTGACGCCCTTTAAATGTGGCTCGTTGTTTGCTATAGGTGGTTGTATGCTGCAGGAGTTAGCAGCTATCTGGATACAGTGCACTATGGACCAGGATCCCACCCCGCAAAAAAGCTGAAGGACACCCCAAGTTATGCCCTTAGAAGTAGGTGTTTATGTACTTTACCTCTGTGGAGCTTGTGAAGGGAAAAAGAAAATGTAAAGTTAAGAATCGAGTGTGTGCAGCTTGTGATGGCCGATTGCCGAAAGATTGCATGAATCTGTTATGTGTGTCATGTACCCCTGAAACGATAGAAGATCCTGGCCCCCCAGAACAATTCAAACAGTTCTTTTCGTGATGGTGAAGGCCATGCAGGATTTTCAGGCCTCACAGCAGGGGGCAAAGAGGGAAAGGACTCCAATAGCAGAAGAGACGGAGGATGTGAGGCCAGGGCCATTCTCTAAAACATTCAGTTCCCTTCAGGACTGGGATTCCGAGTCAAATAGTGAGGCTGAGGTGAAAGAGAATCCCAGAATGTTTAATTTGGATACCATAAATATTATACTTAAGCATATTAAAAAAAATTCTAGTCATTGAGGAACCTACAGTCCCGGTCAAACCTCAGGATGCACTGTTTTCGGAACACCAAGTGAAATCTAGAGTGTTTCATACCCATAAGGTGATTAAAAACTTGATATCTAAGTGGCAAGCCTTAGACAAAAGTCATCCTAACATGCCTTGAGAAAGACCCTGGACTGTGGGTTGAAACGCGTTGGCGGCTGGTGACCCGATGATCGTGTGTACAGGTGACAGTGCTGTTTAAAATTGGAACTGAGCTACAGCAGTGAATATTTATATACATGCGCTTTGATGTTTTACACTTGGTACGGGTCCATGTTATTGACTCTAATCATTCAGATTGTTTTTTATGGAAAATAAATGTGCTTTGAGATAATGCACCATTGTGGTTGCTTTGCTTCTTCTTTTTATGTCCACATGTTGGAGCGGAGTGAGAGAGAACATATACTGCAATACTGTTAAGGGAGCAGAGCACAACCCTACAGGCGCATATTGATCTCCTGTTATGTAAGCATATACCCTAAGGGGGAGAGAATTGAAGAAAAAACCACGGGTGCTTATTGGAAGTTTTCATTGACATCACCTATTTTTGAGGATTACCATATACCCCATAGTGGTGGTGGACTTTATTTGGTGTTGTACGTCATTAAGCCATGTTTTTTCTTTGTCTCTTCTTTCATTATGTACCTCGCATGACGAGAGGATTGAGGAGACACATTCCTCTTTTTTAGAGGTTCTCTGTGAGTTTAAGACGGAAGCGCCAGTGTAAGTACCCATTTGTGTATTACTGTGTATTTATTGTTGAGTTTTTGGTGGAAACTCTGGGGTGGGTACACGGCTGCATACTTGAGTGAAGTGCCCATAAGGTCTGTTCTATTACACTAACATGGGGAGACTGAACCGCATGTACCCTTTCCAGGATGGGGATATGCTAAGATGGCATTCGGTACCTAACGTGGATTCAGCCATAGCTGGCTTATCCTCAGGGACCATTCTCCCTTGGGATGATGGGGGACCATTGAAAGACGCCATGGATAGGAGAATGGAGACTTCCTTCAGGAAATTAAACATCTCCTCAGGCATAACTCTAAAGTCTGGGATAGCCATGGCTTCGGTAGCTAGAGCCCTTAGATTGTGGGCTAGCACGTTACATGCAGATATTGAAGATAGAACAAATAGATTGCACCTTCTAAAGTTCATAGAGGTTATGCAGAAGAGCATTGATTTCTTATGTGAAGCTTCAATGGATACGATTGTTTTCTCTTCCAAAAGCATGGCCTTGGCAGTTGTTGCAAGAAGAGCGTTTTGGTTACGTCCATGCTCGGCAGATCATCAGTCCAAAAGCCGTCTGACAACGCTTCTATATGAAGGTAATTTCTTGTTTGGAGAAAAGCTGGATAATCTGATGCAGAGGCTAGCATGTGGTAGTGCTAATCGTTTACCACAGGACAGAAAGGGGAGACGTTTCTTCACTTAAGCTGGGTACACACTACACTGTTTTCATCCAATAATCGGCTCAAACAGCCGACATACGACCACTCGTTCAAAAGTCGGGTCAGTGTGTGCAGTGACACGATGGTCGAAAGTCTGCCCAAATGGACGATTATCGCCTCATTTGGTTGGTCGTACCGTTTAATATTTTTGGCCAAATCTCGTTTCCGCTGTGCAGTGTGTATAAACTTCCGACCGATCCACAACAGTGAGTACGAAATTACAGTCATTGCTCACGACAATATGGCTGTAAAAAGCCGCTAAAGGGACGTCCACTCTTCCCTTTATCGTCCTAAACAAGGCTAGTGTGTATGCAGTCCATGGACCGAGCAATCGGATCATCGATCGCATGTACGAACGCTCTGCATAAAAAGTTGGTCGAAATTTCTGTAGTGTGTACCCAGCTTTACTCTTCAAGGCAACAGTTTAAAGAAGCCCGTGCCTATAGGCCTGGCAGACAATTTTCCAGACATTGTTTCTCCCTTTTGGCCCTTCAGACCGAAAAGGGGGAAACAAGGACAGCAAAGAACCCAATGACTATCTGCAGATCCAGTCTCCGCTGACCCCAGTCGGCGGCAGGATATCACGCTTTGCAAAAATTTTGAATCAGACCACAGAAGACAGGTGGGTCCAGGAGATAGTCACCAGAGGATATGCCATAGAATTCCATACCTGGTCAAAAGGCAACAGATTTGTCCAGTCAAGAAGTTCCACGTCCTTCTTAGAACAGCAAGCATTGGAGGAAGGCCTAGAAGGCCTGTTGAGAACAAAAGCTATTGTGCCAGTACCGACAAATCAGGAAAACATGGGGTTCTATTCCAGACTGTTCCGTGTCCAGTAAGCGTCAGGTGCCTTCAGAACGGTATTGGATTTACGAGCTCTGAATTGCTATGTGCAAGCAAAACACTTTCGGATGGAGTCTATCAGCTCAATCTTCAAAGCAGTAGAAACAGTAGATTTTCTGACGGCGATAGACTTAAAGATGCATATTTTCATATCCCAGTCACGATTCATCACCAGCAATTCCTGAGGTTTTGCATTCAAGAACGCCACTTCCAGTTTACTTGTTTTCTGTTTGGCCTTTCCACATTTACCAAAGTCCTTATAGTCCTCATAGCAGCACTCAGGGAGAGAGGAGTAGGTCTGTGGCCGTATCTGGACAATATCCTGATTGCGGCAAAGTCAGAAGAAGCGGCCCTGGAGGTTTCATCCCAGGTAATCCAGTTTCTACAACAGCACGGTTAATCAGTGTATCAAAAGCCACCTGAGACCGTCAAAACAGCTTGTGTTCCTAGGAGTACAAATAAATATAAGAACAGACAAGGTCTTTCTCAAGAAAGAGTGGACAAAATCCAGTCCTTAGCTCATCAAATTCAGGTTCAACCTCAAGTTTCGGCACAGACGTGTCTTCGCCTCCTAAGGATGTTTTCCTCAACAATAGAAATTCTTCCATGGGCAAGATGGCATATGAGAGATCTTCAACCAAACCTCTTCTCAGAATGGGATCATACAGTGGGGTTGCTAGATTCCAAAGTCAACCTCTCAAGTCCTTCGACTGGTGGCAACTACAAGGCTTGAGGAAGCAACGTGTGACACTCTCGATACCGGACTGGTTTGTTCTTACCACAGACGCCAGTTCAGTCGGTTGGAGTTCTCATATGCAGGCGATGTTCACACAGGGCACCTGGCGAGACGAAGAGAGACTTCTCCAGGGGAACATCCTGGAGATGAGAGCAGTCTGGCGTGCAGTCCAGTACTTCCAGTCCTACTTATAAGACACACATCTGTGAGTATTCTCCGGCAACAGGACTGTAGTAGCCTTTATAAACAAGCAGGGTGGCACCAAGAGCAGAGCAGTGCTCGCCGAAATAACCACTCTGATGGCATAGACAGAGACGAATCTGAGATCTCTCTCAGCCCTTCATGTGGCAGGCAAAGACAACGTGGTGGCGGACTATTTAAACAGACACTAAGTCCACTCAGGAGAAAGGGAGTTGCACAAAGAGTTCTTTCATACGACACAGGTTTGGAGCACCAGAAGTAGACCTAATGGCCACAGGAAGCAATGCCAAGGTACCCCTTTTCTACTCCTGTCCCAGAGACAACAGGGCCCTAGGAACAGATGCTCTGTCGATACAGTGGAACTTCAAGCTGGGGTAGGTGTTTCCTCCTTTTCCAGTCATCCTCCAGGTACTCGGGAAGATAAGGAAGGAAAAGGTAGTGGTGATAGCAGTCCTCCCGTCTTGGCTGCGTCGCCCTTGGTTCACGGTATCACGGAGGATGCTGCTGAAACGCCCATGGCCGTTGCCGGTCAGACCAGACCTCATACATCAGGGGCCAATTCTGCATCCAAATCCGGGCTACCTTGGTTTGATGGCGTGGAGACTGAGCGGGGACTATTGAAATTCAAAGGTGTTTCAGACGAGGTAATAGACATTCTAATTCAGGCAAGGAAAAAGAATTCCTCTATCACTTATTACAGAATTTGGAAATAATTTATTGGGCGAAAAACATGGCGAAGGATCCCATGTCCGCTAGTGTTCCAGATGTTTTAGAAATTCTTAAAGATGGTTTTGTGAAAGGACTAGCTCAGTCTACATTGAAAGTGCAAATGTCTGCTCTTAACATCTTTCTTGATATTAAACTGTCATCTCAGGATCTCGTCTTCCAATTCTTTCAGGCACTGAAGAGGTTACAACCAAGAGTGGAACCATTCTTAGCCCCTTGGGACCGTAATATTGTCCTGGACACCTTAACCACTGACCCCTTCGAATAATTGCAGGACATTTTTCTCAAATGGCTCACTTGGAAAGTGCTCTTTCTAGTGGCAATCACTTTGGCTCGTTGGATAGGGGACATACACGCATAATGGTGTGAAGAACCCTTCCTGAACATTTATGAAGATAAAGTGATTTTGAGGACAAACCCAGAATATCTACCCAAGGTTGTCTCTTCCTTCCACATCAATCAAGAATTGGTACTACCGTCTCTCTACCCTCATCCCACTAATAGTGAGGAAAGACATCTCCGTACTCTAGATGTGGTGAGAGCCATATCTACCTACATTGTCAAGACGAAAAAGTTTAGAAATACAAAGCAACTATTTGTACTTCCTGAAGGTTCTCGCAAGGAGCTTGCACCATCCAAACCCACATCCTGAAGTGGATTAGAGAAATGATTGCACAGGCCTACAAGGGGAAAGGGTGTGAGGTACCAAAGATACTGAAGGCGCATTCAATTAGGGTGGTAGCGACCTCCTGGGTGCATAGAACCCATGCATCGGCAACCGACATCTGTAAGGCAGCCGGATGGTCGTCGATGCACACTTTTTCTAAGCATTATCTGCCTGATGTTTCAGCCTCTACAGAGACACAGTTTGGAAGAAGGATTCTCCAGCAAACGGTGTAAATAATTTTTTGTTGACTATTATTAAAGTGTTGATTTTTGTAAATGTAATAGAAACATGAGAGGGATGCTTAATTGATTTTAGACAAAATTCAAACAAACAAACCTTGAATCCAGATCACCTATCTCACCTGACCACCTTTAGGTTAAAATATAATAGTATTCTCTCTTCTATTATTAAAAAAGATCATGCAATATGTCATGATAAATTTTACATACATAGTAACATACATGCAAATGTGGATGCCTCTAAGGCTAGGTACACACTACAGAATTTTCCGAACAATGTGTTATCTACAATGATTATACAAACGAGAGAAAAAAAATAGTCCTGATCAGCATGCCGATTCATACGTACACACAAGATTTACCCTCAGACCTGTGCTCTTCCTCTGTCATAACCGTTGGCTGAAAAGATCAGTACTCTGCAAATTCTATGGAGATCCTTATATATTTAATAGCTTAAAGAGCTTACATATCATGTATCAAGTATAGGTCAGTTTACTTAATATGGACACCAGAATGTGCAACAAAATCTTGGTGTGATAAGAAGGAGAGGTCCCCTCAAGTACAGACTAGTACCACAAACTGGTGTGTAAAAGTTCTTGTCAGGACTCTTGAGCAACAAGCCATCACTGCTTGAAGATTCTGCCTGCGACTATTAGCTGCTGTATACTGTGACCAACAGACGAGATTTGACTCTAATCCGTTTCCCGGCTGTTCTGTGTTGAACCCAGTGTCTCTGTGTCAACATTCTGCCCACAACCCATAGTAAGCAGTCAGGAGGTACCAAAATCCCACAGCAAAGAGGCATTACAACATCTATACCAAATACCCCAGAAGTAAGTGGTTCTGGATGCCGCAAAGGAGTCCAGTGGTGGCAGCTGAATTCTCCTACAACTACTGCGCTGTTGGAATTCGCAGTCAGCAAATGTCTGGTGGCAAGGTGACACCAATAGGAGTAATCAGTAACAATTGGTTACTGACAGTGAGAAGGAAACCAAAATAAACTGTGCAGGAAGGACATCCCTCCGTTCCTCCTTCCCCCCTACAGACCAGGTGGCAAAGTAAGCCCCTCCGGTCACAGTTGGGTTTCCCCTTCAACCTGTTAGTATTGCACAACGAGAAGCAACTTACAATCCAGGATGCTGAAGAAGGCAAAGTGCTCATATATAAGGTAGGCCTTAAAAAATGCAGAACAATACATAAATATAACCAAAGAATGTGTACTTATATGTATATTCCAGAGCCTGACCCTGCAGGGGGGGTCCTTGTGTTGCTAAGTGTCTTTGTGCTTGTTGCTCTCAGGATGGAACCACTTGGTTGGGGTAGTTATCAGATTGACCAAAACCGTTTAGTCCTGAGAGGAAGGGTCATCAGTGACAAAGCTGAAGTCGATGTGTTGGAGAAGGTAGAATTGTGTGGGACAAAACCCAACTTGATAAATAGGCAAACAAAACAAGACTTTATGAAGCAACAGCAGAGAAACAAAATTCCAACTTTGCTTGTACAAAGATTAGTAGCAGTGATGGCCTATAAAGGCTGCATATAGGTGTGGTCTCTTATTCCTAATTGACTTGACCTTTAGCAAAGAGTTGAATGCAGTAAGTGAAAAAGAATGAGCATATGTCAGTGCTGAGGGTGCACTAACACCTGTGGTCTGTAGCTGGTATTACAGTGGATCCTCACATTAAGGCTCAGGGAGTTGACTCTGTCGCTGGGATTGATAAAGAAAAAAAGGAAAGGATTTCTTGCTTGGAATGCTCTATGCCTATATATAACATAAAATGTAACACATAATTTGAAGTGGTTAAACTTCTCAAATGAGCATTATTACTGTATGGTCTACAATGTTTGTGGGGACAGATGGTCTTTCTAAAGGAAACCAAATTGATCTAGAGAGGCAGCAATGTCCTTGGATATAAAACAAATATCCACAGATATTTCACTCTTCTAAGGTTGATAGAACAAAAGGAGTTACTATCGATTTACAGAAATGTGATGTTTCACTATGATTCAGAATTTATTGATGTTGAAGATCAATATATGACACTTATTGGTCTCCTAGGGGCACCCTAGTTGCTTTGGTCAATATACAGGTGTCTAACTCTAATCAGGGCGTCTTTCTGAATCATATATCGGAACACTTCATGATGCCTTAAAAGGGCTTTATTATTGTAGCTGGTGACGACTTTAATATGCTTTCAAACCCCCTACTAGATAGATCAAATGAAACCCCTGCATCTCTCACGGACAGGGAATTAGCTCATTCTAAACATGTCAAGCATTTATGTAACAGTCAGGGGACAGTAGATTCATAGAGATATGTACATCGATACACAAGAATACTCCTTCTTTTCAAGTATACATAATTCCTATCTACAAATTGACCATGTATTACATCAGAGACTTATACACAGGACTAAGAATGCAGAATGTGCCTTATAGTTGCTTTACATTTTGACCTTACCATGCACCTCTTAGAAGGAGACTAAATTAATTTCCACTCTGTAATCAAATCATGATTGACAAAGTCTGATAGAAGCATACCAACTATTAACACTAATAGTACAAATAAGGTTTCCATAGCTACACTTTGTGAGGTGCATAAGGCATTTATTGGGGGTGGAGTTTATAAGCATTTCTACATATCATAAGAGGCAGAATTTAAATTAAACTAATCAGCCAACTCTCAGAGTAAAGAAGCTAGAGCTTGCTCATAAAGGTTCCATAGGGAAACCTAATGTAATCAGTTTCTGGTCCAGAAGATTGAATGTCAAATGTAATGGAAAAAACAGAGGTACTGCTCTAAAGCGAGAAAGGTTGATTTATTATTGGCCTACAAGCTGGATAAGCTCAAACATCAGTCGGTTCTGTTGGGTTTGTGTAGGGAGGGGGGAGAGATGATATGGCCCTGAGAATATCTGTGTTAGAAAATTAAAAACTTAAATTCACCTGCGCCTTAAATCACATTGTGATGTATGTTCAGCAATCAGATAACACTATGTTTTGTATCTTATTCTTTCTTTTACATGGTAACACTCATACTTGCCAACTTCTTATCGTTGGCGTCCGGGAGCTGCAGGGAGGAGGTGGGCGTGCGGGGGGTGGGGCTCAGTAAATCATGTCATTATGGCGATTCCCTGAGAATCACTGTATTTTAGATCTAATTCTGCCCACTTCACTAGGAAGAAGGCAGATTCGGGAGGCTGCCATAGAGACCCATCCGGAATCCGGGAGTTGGCAAGTATGGGTAATACCGAAGAAATAAAGAAGATTACACACCATCAGAAGAGAGATCAAAGAAACTACTTATTATATTTTTCACGTTGTTATATTTAGTTATATTATTTTTTATCCCTTGCATTATAGTTTGTCATTTCTGTAATATCTGTGTTAGATTTGGAAATTCCTATAGCAAGCTATATAGTCTAGACTTTCTCACACATTTCAAATGCAATGAGGCTGAGAGCGGATACTAAAGAATCAGAGGAAGGATTTAAAACTCTGCTATCACATAAAGCACCTGCGCCTGAAGGCTTCACTGAACTATACTTCAAATATTCTTACATCGTCTTTTACCTTAGTTTTTAGATTATGTTTTAAATGGAGAGAACTCTCTAAAAGCTATGTTAGGCACCATTGTGACGATGATACCCAAGGAGGGGAAAGATCATGTCCACTAAGTAGGTTTTATCACTACTTGTGGCACACTAGACACTTAGCGGTATATTTACTAAACTGCGGGTTTAAAAAAGTGGAGATGTTGCCTATAGCAACCAATCAGATTCTAGCTGTCATTTTGCAGAATGTACTAAATAAATGACAGCTAGAATCTGATTGGTTGCTATAGGCAACATCTCCACTTTTTCAAACCTGCAGTTTAGTAAACCTAGCCCTTAGACTTTATCCAACACAATAATATACCATCTCTAATCACCTTGAAGTCATGAACTTGAGGTGATAGGATTCTTGTACTTCAACCGTACTGTTGGTATTTAAGTGGGTGCCTTTTCACAAGCTATAAAATTGCGTTAGTTGCTCATTCTCTGATCAAATCACTGATTACGTTGCTTTTAGTGAATTGGAGAAATACAGGGAGGCCTCAAACTTTAAAATCAATTAACCAAAATTCATAGTTCCTCCTTTAAATCCCCCCCCAACATATAATAAGACTTTGAAACTTAATTTTAATCTCACGTCAATTACTAATATCATCATCATCTCCATTTATTTATATAGCGCCACTAATTCCGCAGTGCTGTACAGAGAACTCACTCATATCAGTCCCTGCCCCATTGGGGCTTACAGTCTAAATTCCCTAACACACACACACAGACTAGGGTCAATTTTGTTAGCAGCCAATTAACCTACCAGTAAGTTTTTGGAGTGTGGGAGGAAATCGGAGCACGCGGAGGAAACCCACGCAAACACGGGGAGAACATACAAACTCCACACAGATAAAGCCATGGTCGGGAGTTGAACTCAGTGCTGTAAGGCAGAAGTGCTAACCACTACGCCACCGTGATGCCCACATATACAATGTTTAAGCCCAAGTACTGTACAGGTATATGTGGATATATTCAAGCGTATTTTTTATTGCTTGGTGTAATTCAGAGGACCAACTGTCTCCTATCGCTGGATTCCTGTACAGCACTATGACCTGTGATCTCAAAGTCAAGTTACAGCTCGCTGTTAATTTTCTCCAAGGAAGCAGGTGCCATCATTGAAAGTTAGTAAATTCCAAACCTAACATGTGTAAAAATTACTGTACAAACTAAATTCCTCATTACTATCAGCAAAGGTTTGAAAAATGTACATAACTTTTCACTTAGCATCTTTCTGGGAGCTGCACCCTTACCATACCAACATGTAGTTATATCCATATGACAAAAGGACCCCTGAGAAGATTAATGTTGCCTTGGACCTCAGTACAACTCTGATTCAAAGAATGACACCTTAGGAGGCACTGTCTGAGCTGGGTAGGTAGTCTTCATGTACACTAAAAGAATGTCTACATCAGTGTACTTATTACTAGTATCTACCCATATTTTCTATGCACGTGACATATCAGGTATTTAAAATTGCTTGCACTCATTAGCAATGCGCTCTACAGATATCCTTGGAAGAAATGAATAGGCTGAAGAACATCCTTCATTGAATGTGCTTGAATAAAAAGCGCAGTTGCATAACTTAAGACAGAATTCTATTCAACTTTGTTCTTCTCACATTGAATTCTTTTTTTGTGTGCCAGATAATGAAGAGTGGAATCTGATTTTCCAGGCTACTCTCAATAAAACAGTGTTTTATTTTAGGGAAGGTGAATTTAACTGTATCAGACAGTAAACGTAACACTTTTTCATATATCATTCATTTTGGAAGTGACTATTATAAGTAGCATATGCCCCATTAAACCCAACATTTTTTAATTTATTCCCAGCAGAGGCGTGTAAGTGTCATAATTGATTTTCAATATAGTAGATCAATTACCTATCACTTTGATGTTTAAAAAGATTTCTGCATATTGTGTTATAATGCAGCACATCTCCACCAAACTTAATATAGACATATTAGGCCTTCATTAAGGAAAGCACGGCAAAAAGGAGTATGTTTTGTCCTGGACAAACCATGTTACAATACAAGGTGTGCAAATTAGTTTATTATTTTGCACATAAGTTAAATACGATCTGTTTTTTCATGTAGCACACACATACTTGATAGCTTATTTTCACACTGAAATTTAAGGTTGATCTAGGACAGTGATGGGCAAACTACGGCCCGCGAGCTAGATCCGGCCCACTTAGAGGTTCTATCCGGCCCGCCAATATTTTAAAAAATTTAATCAAAATATGCATAAAATAATTAAAATATAATTATTTGTTTTTATATTTAAATAAAAAAAATAGATACGAGGAACTTCTAGAAATGCAGTCACAGCTTCATTCATCACATTAGGTATATAAAAATTTCTATTATATATTTCGATATTTGAGTTTTTTAATAAATTATATTGGCCCGCCTAAAGTTTTTCTTTTTTTTGGCCCGCTCTTGAAAAATTTTGCCCATCACTGATCTAGGACATGTCCTACCCAATTATAAATCTGTCCCCACATTTTAAATTTAATTTCCCCTCTAATGAAACATGGGTTTCCCAAGGTGCAAAGTCACTCCTTTTTTTTTTGCTTTCCTTTCCTTAATGAATCAGGCCCTATACCTGTAAAACTTCTCTTTGTATTGTATTATATATTGTATTTTCCTGTGCTATGCAGATAAGTAAGCTATTTTTCTCTAGTATACACCAGTAACTCAATGAAAGAGATTGCTGATGGAGTCATTCTATAGCAGTTCATAAAGGAAGTCTGCAGGTAATAGCAAAAAATCTTTCCCTGCAATAACAACCCCTTCCCCCTAGCATTCCCTCTATAAGTATCTTAAAAATAGCGCTTAAATATATGTGTGCTTTTATATATATATATATATATATATATATATATATATATATATATATATATATACATACTAGGGATGTGCACCGGCGACTTTTGAGGTCTCGTGTTTTGTGTTTTGGATCCGGATTTTCGTTATTTTTGAGGTTCGGATTTGTCTCGCAAAACACTTGAGGAAAGGTCTCGGTTCGGATTTAAGGTATTGGATTCGGATTTTTTTTGAAAAAAACATAAAAAGTTTAAAAATCAAGTTTTTGGGCTTATTTTCACTCCTAGGCTATTATTAACCTCAATAACATTCAATAACAAGCATTTCCACTAATTTACAGTGTATTCTGAACACCTCACAATATAGTTATTAGTCCAAAACGTTGCAACAAGGTATCTTTCTGGACTGCGTAGAGGAGTGGGTCACCACAATATATATTAAAAACCCTGAACTTTTATGAATCGCACCAATAAATGTACCTGGACTGCGTAGAGGAGTGGGTCACCACAATATATATTAAAAACCCTGAACTTTTATGATTCGCACCAATAATTGTACCTGGACTGCGTAGAGGAGTGGGTCACCACAATATCTTAAAAACCCTGAACTTTTATGATTCGCACCAATAATTGTACCTGGACTGCGTAGAGGAGTGGGTCACCACAATATATTAAAAACCCTGAACTTCTATGATTCGCACCAATAATTGTACCTGGACTGCGTAGAGGAGTGGGTCACCACAATATCTTAAAAACCCTGAACTTTTATGATTCGCACCAATAATTGTACCTGGACTGCGTAGAGGAGTGGGTCACCACAATATATATTAAAAACCCTGAACTTTTATGATTCGCACCAATAATTGTACCTGGACTGCGTAGAGGAGTGGGTCACCACAATATCTTAAAAACCCTGAACTTTTATGATTCGCACCAATAATTGTACCTGGACTGCGTAGAGGAGTGGGTCACCACAATATATTAAAAACCCTGAACTTTTATGATTCGCACCAATAATTGTACCTGGACTGCGTAGAGGAGTGGGCACTGGGCACCACAATAAAATATATAAAAAACCTTCAACAGATCTGCATTACACTACACATACGGCTGCTCCTCCATCCTCTCCATCATATACATGTTGGAGTTTTAGCGTGTGACAACCTCTTGTTTTTGATAATGTCAGTGCATTTTGAATATTTTTCAATTTGCCCCACACCACTGAATGTACTTTATCTATGATACGCAATACGCATCTATCTATCTTGACTGCGTAGTGTGGTGGCCCCGGTACACAATTTGGTACCGAGGCCACAATATAATTAAAAAACCCTCCACGTGTCTGAATTCCACCAAACAAGTATCTGGACTGCATAGTGGGGTGGCCCCGGTACCCAATTTGATACCGGGGCCACAATACCTCCTCCAAACATGGTACAGACAATTCGTCATTGAGAGACCCCAGACAGACAGGGTCGAAGTGTTATTGTTTGACTTTGTAAACCCAAAAAAATGTCCCTGTTGCACATAGTCGTGCAATGAAGACTGACTTTTTCATTTAAAGGCACGATCTTTAAAGTGTAGTGTTTGTAAGTCTAAGTCATATTATACTTTTGGTAAAATTGGTTTATTTTGTTCCTCTTTATGGTAATTAATTAGTAATAGAATTAAAGTAGGAAATAGAATTAAAGTATGAAATAGAATTAAAGTAGGAAATAGAGTGGTATAGAGTTGTAGTGTGGTATAGATAGAGTGGTCCACACAATATAATAATAAAACCCTCAACTGGTCAGAATTCCACCAAACAAGTATCTGGACTGCATAGTGGGGTGGCCCCGGTACCCAATTTGATACCGGGGCCACAATACCTCCTCCAAACATGGTACAGACAATTCGTCATTGAGATCCCAGACAGACAGGGTCAAAGTGTTATTGTTTGACTTTGTAAACCCAAAAAACTGTCCCTGTTGCACATAGTCGTGCAATGAAGACTGACTTTTTCATTTAAAGGCACGATCTTTCAAGTGTAGTGTTTGTAAGTCTAAGTCATATTATACTTTTGGTAAAATTGGTTTATTTTGTTCCTCTTTATGGTAATTAGTAATAGAATTAAAGTATGAAATAGAATTAAAGTATGAAATAGAATTAAAGTATGAAATAGAATTAAAGTATGAAATAGAATTAAAGTATGAAATAGAGTGGTATAGAGTTGTAGTGTGGTATAGATAGAGTGGTCCACACAATATAATAATAAAACTCTCAACTGGTCTGAATTTCACCAAACAAGTATCTGGACTGCGTAGTGTGGTGGCCCCGGTACACAATTTGGTACCGAGGCCACAATATAATTAAAAAATTGGGCATCAACTGTCACCGTTGTTTAATATCTGATACACCTAAATATGGACTGCACAGTGGAGTGGCCCCGGTAGTAAATTTGGTGCCGGGGCCACAATACCTCCTCCAACTTCCAAGTGTAGTGTTTATAAAGACAGACAGCGTCGAAGTGTTATTAGTTGACTTTCTTAACCCTAAAATTGTCCCTGTTGCAAATATTCGTGCAATGGACAGTTACTTTTTTATTGAAAGACTCAAGCTTTCAAGTGTAGTGTTTATAAAATATAAACAACAATACAGTAGTTTTAGAGCACGTCAATACCTCTTGTTTTAAATTATGACACGGCATTTTACTTTTGGTTTAATTTCTTGAATTTTTTAAAATTTGGTTTTACTTTTTGAACATGGCAAACGACTGTTGATTGGTCATATAATGCCAAAAAAAAAGGTCCAAGATGGAATTGTCCTTGGGCCCTCACACCCACCCTTATGTTGTTTAAATAGGACATGCACACTTTAACAAACCAATCATTTCAGCGACAGGGCCTACCAAACAACTTTGGCTGAAATGATTGGTTTGTTTGGGCCCCCACACCAAAAAAAGCTATTCATCTCTCCCTGTACAGACTAAACAGGCTCTACTGAGGCAAGATGTCGTCCTCATCCTCAACCTCTGATTCCTCTCCCCCTACAGTGTGTACTTCCTCCTCATCACACATTATCAATTCGTCCCCGCTGGACTCCACAACCACAGGTCCCTCTGTAGTATCTGGAGGGCAGTGCTGTACTTCATTGAGGAATTGATTATTCATTTTTATAAACATCATTTTTTCAACGTTGTGAGGAAGCAACCTCCTTCGCCGCTCACTGACCAGGTTCCCCGCTGCACTAAAAACTCTTTCCGAGTACACACTGGAGGGGGGACAACTCAGGTAAAATAGAGCCAGTTTGTACAGGGGCTTCCAAACTGCCTTTTTTTCCTGCCAGTAAATATATATGGACTGTCTGACATGTCTACTTGGATGGTGTCAGCAAAGTAATCATCCACAATTTTTTCTATTGTGACAGCATCCAATGCAGCGAGAGTAGACATGTCTGCAATGGTTGGCAGGTCCTTCAGTCCGGACCAGATGTTATCAGCATCCCCGCCAGTGCCTCTTTTGGGAAAACTGAGCTTTTTCCTCGCAGCCATAGATGTGGAAGAAAATGAGGGTGGAGCTGTTGGCATGTCACGGTCCTCTTCAGAGGACAATCTCCTGACCAGCAGGTCTTTGCACCGCTGTAGACTTGTGTCCGCCGGAAACAGAGACACAACATACGCTTTAAACCGAGGATCGAGCACGGTGGCCAGAATGTATTCCTCTGACTTTAAAAGAGTGACCACCCTCGGATCCTGGCAAAGCGTACGAAGGGCTACATCCACAAGAGCTACATGCTTGGTGTAATCGCAATGGCTTACCAGCTCCTCCCTCACTTTCTCCAGCTGCTTCTGCAACAGCCTGATCAGGGGAATGACCTGACTCAAGCTGGCAGTGTCGGAACTGACTTCTCGTGTGGCAAGTTCAAATGGCTGCAGAACCTTGCACAACACGGAAATCAGTCTCCACTGCGCTTGACTGAGGCGCATCCCCACTCCTTTGCCTATGTCGTAGGTGGCTGTGTAGGCCTGAATGGCCTTTTGCTGCTCCTCCATCCTCTGCAGCATATAGAGGGTGGAGTTCCAGCGCGTCACAACCTCTTGTTTGAGGTGATGGCAGGGCAGGTTCATGCTTTTTTGATGTGCCTCTAGTCTGCGGTAGGCACTGGCTGAATGCCGAAAGTGTCCAGCAATTTTGCGCGCCACCGCAAGCATCTCCTGCACACCCCTGTCACTCTTGAGGTAATGCTGCACCACCAAATTAATGGTGTGGGCAAAACATGGGACGTGCTGGAAATTGCCCATATTTAATGCCCGCACAATGTTACTGGCATTGTCTGACACCACAAATCCCCATGAGAGTCTAAGTGGGGTAAGCCACTGGGAGATAATTTCCCTCATTTTCTCTAATATGTTGTCAGCGTTGTGCCTCTTATTAAAGCCTGTAATGCACAATGTTGCCTGCCTTTGCATGAGCAGCCATTTTGTAGATGCTGCTACTGATGCAGCTGTTGCTGTTGCTGCGGAAGGGGATGCATCTACCCAGTGGGCTGTCACAGTCATATAGTCCTTCGTTTGCCCAGAACCACTTGTCCACATGTCCGTGGTTAAGTGGACAGTGGGTACAACCGCATTTTTAAGAGCACTGAGGACACTTGATCGTACTTCTCTGTACATTTTTGGTATCGCCTGCCTAGTGAAGTGGAATCTCGAGGGGATTTGGTACCGGGGACACAATACCTCCATCAACCCTCTAAATCCCACTCCACTGATGGCGGACACCGGGCGCACGTCTAACACCAACATTGCAGTTACAGCCGCAGTTATACGCTTTGCAATAGGGTGACTACTATCGTATTTGGTGGTCATGGCAAACGACTGTTGGACGGTCAATTGTTTTGTGAAAGACTTAGCGGTCTTACGACTTCCCCTCTGGGAAGATGACCGACTAACAGCAGCAACAGCAGCAGTGGCAGTAGTAGGCGTACCGCTGCAGGATTCCTCGGATGAATCCCGTATTGAGGAGGACTCAGTCTGGCTGCTGACTTGGGCTGCAGGACTGAATCTGATGGAGATTGTGGAGGAAGTTGACGAGGAGGGTGTTGCTGGTGTGTATCCAACTGGACCACGGGATTTAGGTGTCCCTGTACCGATGAGGGTCCTAGCCCCAGTTCCTGAACTAACCACTGAACTATGAAGGTTATTCAGGTGACGTATAAGGGAGGATGTTCCTAGGTGGGCAAGATCCTTACCCCTGCTTATTTGAGCTTTACATAAGCTACATATTGCCATACATTGGTTGTCTGGATTTGGATAAAAATAACTCCAGACCGAAGAGGTGCATTTTTTGGTCTTCTGACCAGGCATGACGATGGGCTTTTTCATCCCATGGACATCAGCTGTTTCCCCCCCTGGTGCCTCATTTACAATAACCACATCACCATCCTCATCATCAAGTTCCTCCACAGCGCCAGCTACATCATCAATAGCCTCCTCCCGAGCCACCTCTTCCCGTACAGTGATGGGAAGGTCAGGCTTGACAACCACCAACACCCTTGGACTCGCCTTGGGGATTTGTGATAATTTCTCTTTAGAAGGCAGAGTTGTTTGCTGTTTTGTTGCTGACAGCATAACTCTCTTCAATTTTTTGTAGGGGGGGGGAGGAGGAGGAGGGCTAAGATCCGTGGGTGAAGCTGAACCACTAGTCATGAACACGGGCCAGGGCCTAAGCCGTTCCTTGCCACTCCGTGTCGTAAATGGCATATTGGCAACTTTACGTTTCTCCTCAGATGATTTTAAGTTTCTCTTTTTGCTACTTTTTCTTAACTTGGGCTTTTTGGATTTTACATGCCCGGTACTACGAGATTGGGCATCGGGCTTGGAAGACGACGTTGATGGCATTTCATCGTCTATGTCATGACTAGTGGCAGCAGCTTCAGCATTAGGAGGAAGTGGGTCTTGATCTTTCCCTACTTTATCCTCCAAATTTTTGGTCTCCATTATATGTAGCACAAGATACTGCAGAATGTGTGAACTTGGTAATATTGCAGTACCAATGGACTTATACTGCTGGATTGGTTTTGCAAATTTGGTTATAATTATTATATTTTTATTTTTTTTTAAATTTTTTATTTTTTTTTACTTTTTTTTTATTTTTAAAAAACTTGGGAATAGTGGGGAAATAACTATGCCCTTAGAAGCACAGAGCACAGGACACAGCACCACTGGACTGAACAGGACACGGCACAGGACCCAGCAGCACTACGGAACTCAGCAGGACAGAGCACAGGACACAGCACCACTGGACTGATACTGCAGAATGTGTGAACTTGGTAATATTGCAGTACCAATGGACTTATAATGCTGGATTGGTTTTGCAAATTTGGTTATAATTATTATATATTTTTTTTTTTTTAAATTTTTTATTTTTTTTTACTTTTTTTTTATTTTTAAAAAACTTGGGAATAGTGGGGAAATAACTATGCCCTTAGAAGCACAGAGCACAGGACACAGCACCACTGGACTGAACAGGACACGGCACAGGACCCAACAGCACTACGGAACTCAGCAGGACAGAGCACAGGACACAGCACCACTGGACTGATACTGCAGAATGTGTGAACTTGGTAATATTGCAGTACCAATGGACTTATAATGCTGGATTGGTTTTGCAAATTTGGTTATAATTATTATATATTTTTTTTTTTTTTAAATTTTTTATTTTTTTTTACTTTTTTTTTATTTTTTAAAAACTTGGGAATAATGGGGAAATAACTATGCCCTTAGAAGCACAGAGCACAGGACACAGCACCACTGGACTGAACAGGACACAGCACAGGACCCAGCAGCACTACGGAACTCAGCAGGACAGAGCACAGGACACAGCACCACTGGACTGATACTGCAGAATGTGTAAACTTTGTAATATTGCAGTACCACTGGACTTTTACTGCTGAATGTGTGAACTTGGTAATATTGCAGTACCAATGGGCTTATACTGCAGGATTGGTTGTGCAAATTTTGTGGTAATTAAAAAATATTAAAGTAGTTTTTGGTATTTTTTAAAAAAACTTTTTTTTATTTTTTTAAACACAGGGGAATATTGGGGAAATAACTATGCCCTTAGAAGCACAGAGCACAGGACACAGCACCACTGGACTGAACAGGACACAGCACAGGACCCAGCAGCACCACTGACCTCAGAAGGACAGAGCACAGCACACAGCACCACTGGACTGATACTGCAGAACACAGCACAGCACAGCACAGCACAGCACAGCACAGAACTAAACAGCACAGAACTAAACAGCACAGAACTAAACAGCACAGAACTAAACAGCACAGAACTAAACAGCACAGAGGACCACCTAACACACCCTCCCTCTACCCTGATCAATGCCCGAGTGAAGATGGCGGCGACTAGCGGGGAATTTATAGGATCCGAGTATCGCGAGATCCGACAACGGGATTATGAGTCAGAGCCTCAGTTTCACTTTTGAATTTGGCGCCAATACCCGGATCTGTCTCGGATCCGACTCGGATCCGCAACGTTCGGGTGCGCTCGGATTTCATAAATCCCTAATACATACATACACACAGTGGCGCACGCAGGGGGGGTTTCTGGTTCTCCAGAAACCCCTCCCCTCCGCGAACCAACGGTACTGTACAGCAGCTCCCAATCGCAATATTTTTTTTTTTGCCGGGGGGCAGAAACCCCCCCTTCTAAATCCTGTGTTTGCCTCTGATATATTGAGGCAAAAAGGGCAGGATTGTTAAGAAAGATACCGCCTCAGGCTCATGCTGCAGACAGGGTTACTCCTTCACACCTCTCTGCACACAGAACACAGGTTCACAGGTGGAGCACATGGATGCGATTCCTTTCTGGTTTAGTAGGTAGTTAGTGCAACGGACCAACGCTGAACTAGTTGGTTGGTGACTGAGGGCCTGAGTCACTGAGGAAAGTAAGGCAAAAAAAAGAGTAAATGTTCTCTGGGACAAACCATGTTATAATATAAGTGGTGCAAATTAGTATATTATTTTGCACATAAGTTAAATACTGGCTGTTTTCTCATGTAGCACACAAATACTTGATAGCTTTATTTTTACACTGAATTTTAAAGTTTATCTAGGACATGCCCTACCCCAAATATAAATCTGTCCCCAAATTTTAAATTTACCTCCCCCTCCAATGCAACATGGTTTTACCCAGGTGCAAAGTTACTACTTTTTTATGCTTTGCTTTTCTTAATGACTCAGGCCCTGAGTGTTTAGCCAACTGTACATACTTTTGTTTGATGCTGGAACTACACCTCTGGCTGACTAAACTATCCTGCCATCCTTGAATAAAGTTCAGCAAATCTGAGTGACCATCATCTGTTTGCTGTGCTTATCACTATCTACAGTCATCGGGGCCGATGCAAGGTTTCTCGGCACCCTAGGCAAAATTTCAAACTAACCCCCCCTCCCCCCTCCTGCCACGACACACCAAATACCCACTTCCCAGACCCTCACACACTTCACTTTTGTTATAAAAAAAAAAAGATAAGCCTTACCTCCTCCAGCAGTCTGGATGCAGTGATATTTTATGTAGAATGCTGTCCAGACTCCACTGCTGTCCAGCGGCACAGGATTTCTAGAGGGGAAGTATCCAAGTGTTAGATGTGGGATCAAAAACTTTTGAGAATTACCTATCACACTGCTCCCCCTGCAGCACACTGCCCCCCCCCCCCTGCTTGACCAAGCCCCCCCACAGTGCCCCTCCGTCCCTTGACAATGTCCCCTCCCAGCACACCACGCCCTCTGCTTGACCATGTACCCCCCTGCAGCACACTGCCCCCCTGCTTGACCATCTCCCCACTGCAGCACACTGCCCCCCCCTGCAGCACACTGCCCCCCTGCTTGACCATGTCCCCCCTGCAGCACACTGCCCCCCTGCTTGACCATGTCCCCCCTGCAGCACACTGCCCCCCTGCTTGACCATGTCCCCCCTGCAGCACACTGCCCCCCTGCTTGACCATGTCCCCCCTGCAGCACATTGCCACCTGCTTGACCATGTCACCCCCTGCAGCACACTGCCCCCTTGCTTGACCATGTACCCCCCTGCAGCACACTGCCCCTCCCGCTTGACCATGTCACCCCCTGCAGCACACTGCCCCCCTGCTTGACCATGTTCCCCCCTGAAGCACACTACCCACCCTGCTTGACCATGTAACCCCCTGCAGCACACTGCCCCCTTGCTTGACCATGTACCCCCCTGCAGCACACTGCCCCCCCGCTTGACCATGTCACCCCCTGCAGCACACTGGCCCCCTGCTTGACCATGTTCCCCCTGCAGCACACTGCCCCTCCTGCTTGACCATGTCCCCCCCTGAAGCACACTACCCACCCTGCTTGACCATGTACCCCCCCTGCAGCACACTGCCCCCCTGCTTGACCATGTACCCTCCTGCAGCACACTGCCCCCCCCCCTGCAGTACCATAGCCTCTCCCCTGCAGCACCAGGTCCTCATCCCCGCAGCACACTGCCTCCCCCCCTGCTTGACATGTCCTCCTTTCCTGCAGCACCATGTCCCCCCCCCCTGCAGCACACTGCCCCCTGATGACCATGTCCCCCTCTGGAGCACACTGACCCCCCTTGCATCAAAATTTCCCCTATCCAGCACACTGCCCCCCCTTCATCAGTGTCCCCCATCAATTACATTCCCCCTCCTGCCTCACACACCCCCCTCCATCATTGTTCCCCTTCCTGCTTCACACTGCCTCCCCTTGTATCAAACTGTCCCCTCTCCTTCACACTGCCCCTCCCCCCTAGCATTCTTTACTTACCTGTCATCTCTTCTTCACAGCTGCTCCTCTATGCTGCATTTCTCACTGTCCCTGTCGGGACATGATAAAGTCACGCTTACAGGCAGTGAGGGGGAGGGGGGTCAATGGAACTGAGAGATAAGACTTTCTCAGCCTCCCATCGGCAGAGTGCGGGCGGGGCGCGATCACTCGCCCCACCCACCATGGATCTGAAGCTGTGCAGGGGCTGTAGCAGCTTCAGTTCAGCTGCCCCTGCACAGGATAACAGAGCAGAGCCGGACACCAGTGGCGCCCTCTAGAGCCCAGCGCCCTAGGCAGCTGCCTAACGCTGCCTAATGGTAGCGCCGGGCCTGACAGTCATGGCTAAAAGTTTTGAGAATGACACAAGTATTGGTTTTGACAAACTTTGCCGTTTCAGTGTTTTTAGACCTTTTTGTCAGATGTTGCTATGGTATACTGAAGTAAAATTACAAGCATTTCATAAGTGTTGAAGGCTTTTATTGACAATTACATTAAGTTTATGCAAAGAGTTAATATTTTCAGTGTTGACCCTTCTTTTTAAAGACCTCTGCAATTCGCCCTGGCATGCTGTCAATCAACTTCTGGGTCACATACTGACTGATGGCCGCCCATTCTTGTTTAATCAATGCTTGGAGTTTGTCAGAATATGTGGATTTTTGGTTGTCCACCCACCTCTTGAAGATTGACCACAAGTTCTCAAGGGGATTAAGGTCTGGGTAGTTTCCTGGCCATGGACCCAAAATGTTGATGTTCTGATCCCCGAGCCACTTAGTTATCACTTTTGCCTTATGACAAGGTGCTCCTTCATACAGGAAAATACATTGTTCATCACCAAACTGTTCTTGGATGGTTGGGAGAAGTTGCTCTTGGAGGATGCTTTGGTACCATTCATGGCTGTGTTCTTAGGCAAAATTGTGAGTGTGTCCACTCCCTTGGCTGAGAAGCAACCCCACACATGAATGGTCTTAGGATGCTTTACTGTTGGCATGACACAGCTCACTTTTCCTTCTCCAGACAAGCATTTTTCCAGATGCCCCAAACAATCTGAAAGAGGATTCATCAAAGAAAATGACTTTACTCCAGTCCTCAGCAGTCCAATCCCTGTGTCACGAAACTCAGGGGTATTCTGCTTACTGGTTTCAGCACTACTCACCAAAGAGGTGCGGAGTCCAACGTGTCCCAGGTCTTCGCCAGGGACCCCCGCAAGGAAGGAAGATCTTTGCTGCAGTGAAGCGATAGGATGGAAGAGGTGTCAGGCAAGCCAGGTCAAACCGAGAAATCAGGAGATGCCAAGAGGAGAATCCATAATCGTGGTCAGGAACTAGCCGGGTCAGGTATCAGGAGCGCAGGAGATAAAGAATAGTCAACGTAGCCTGGGTCAATTCACGAGGAGCACTGAGAATGGGTAGTCAAGATCAAGCCGGGTCATACACAGGAGACACAGGAATATGAAAACACAGGAATGCTGGAGATTAGAGGGACCTAATACTCTGGCACCCACTAGGTGCCAGAGCTGACCATTTATAGGGAGAGGAGGCAGTCCTACCTATTGGCGGTGGTGACGTGGAACACTACCGCCGGAATCAGAGAGAAGCGTGCTAGGCAACGGGACGCGCTGCCGCCGCCTGCCCGGAAGTTGCTATGCAACCAGGCGCTCATCAGAGGAAGCAGGCGTCCGTCCCTCTGTGACGGACACAGCACAGGGACGGCGCCTGACACTCTGTACCTTTTGCAGAATATCAGTCTGTCCCTAATGTTGGAGAAGTGCCTTCTTTGCTGGCCTTCTTGATACCAGGCCATCCTCCAAAAGTCTTCACCTCACTGTGCGTGCAGATGCACTCACACCTGCCTACTGCATTCCTGAGCAAGCACTGCATAGGTGGTGCCCAATCCTACAGTTGAATCAACTTCAGGAGACGGTCCTGGTGCTTTCTGGGTGTTCTTAGGCGCTCTGAAGCCTTCTTCACAACTATTGAACCTCTCTCCTTGAAGTTCTTGATGATCCCATAAATTGTTGATTTAGGTGTAATCTTACTAGCAGCAATATCCTTGAAGCCCTTTTTGTGCAAAGCAATGATGACTGCAAATGTTTCATTGCAGGTAACCATAGTCAACAAAGGAAGAACAATGATTTCAAGCACCACCCTCCTTTTAAAGCTTCCAGTCTGTTATTATAACTCAATCAGCATGACAGAGTGATCTCCAGCCTTGTCCTTGTCAACACTCTCACCTGTGTTAACGAGAGAATCACTGATCTGATATCAGCTGGTTCTTTTGTGGCAGGACTGAAATGTAGTGGAAATGTTGTTTTTGGGATAATGTTTAGTGTCATGGCAAAGAGGGACTTTAAAATTAATTGCACCGATCTTCATGACATTCTGGAGTATATGCAAAAATTGCCATCATAACAACTGAGGCAGCAGACTTTGTGGAAAATAATATTTGTGTCATGTAATATATATATATATATATATATATATATATATATATATATATATATATATAATCTGCTGTGTTCACAATACTACACTATCTGATTTTTCTTGATCAATTCTATAAGGTATATGTCTGGAGACTGAAGGATTCCCGGATACAGATTATTGATACAGATAAGCTTTAAAGATTGTATGTCTGGTACGCAGCTATACATAAGTGGGGATGGTGTGTAAGGTTCACTACTTTTGAGATACATTCTCTATGATTTCACTTGGATTTGGAGGAAACCTGTTTGATACAGCCTAATTACACTGACAAGCCTCATAAGATCATACATCTGGTACGATGCTACACATGAGTGGGGAATGGTGTGCACTGCCTGCCAATTTTTTAATACACACTTTTTGGGTGTATATATTCTTCCTGGTTCAACTAACTATTTTTGATGGTGATAATTTGTGTTTGAATGTACCTATACACCTTCTCTATTTTGGTACACACACTTATTCTCACAGCATTGTATTACTGTGTTACTTAAATACTACACTATTGTGCGCCTTGTCCTTCTATATATATATCTATATCTATATCTATATATAGAAGATAGATATATATATCATAAGCCTGACGCTGCTCCTCACCTTTCTATGTGTTTGTTGAAACACAAGGTGGCAGTAAAGAGCTACAACACAGCGGTTATGACAGTTACAATTTGATGTAACTAGATGTTACTATCTATCTATATAAAAGGTTAACGCTGCTGCTCATCTTCTGTATACCAGACGTTAGGAGGAGGAATGCTGGACTGGACTCCATACTGGAGTAAACAAATGGAATCTGGGCCTGATGGACTGGAACCTGGATGTGGGAACAGGAAGGACCTGAGCCCACGACCAGAAACTCAATACCACCAAAAACTCAGAGGAATATAGTACCACAACTGGGACTGGGAAGTCTCAGAACTCAGGCAGAGACTATACAAGGGGTGGCAACCTCCTGAACAGAATAAGCCTGGAGCTGGCCCTGGACAACTCAGAACCTGAGGTAGGCCTGGAACTGGAAGTCGGTACCTCGAGACACAGATATGGCTCCAAAAACTGGATGACTCAGAACAACAACCTACTACCCCAGATAGCCAGTAGGAGAGGCAGGAATAGATTACTGAGAGGAGAATCCACACAGAAGGTAACAGCTTGAAACTGTACACGAGCAGATAGAATGAAGGTGAATCCACACAAGGAATAAATAGCCAAAGTCTTTATTTCAGCAAGCAGAGTGAAGCTGAATTCACACAAAGGGTAATAGTTTAAAGTTTGTATCATAGCAAGCAGAGTGAAGCTGAATTCACAGAAAGGGTTAATGGTTTAAAGTCCATATAACAGCAACAAGGTGGAGCTGAAGTCATACAAAGTGTTAATGGTTTAAAGTCCAGATAACAGTAACAAGGTGAAGCTGAATTCATACAAAGGGTTAATTGTTTGAAATCCATACAACAGCAAACAGGATAAAACTGAACTCACTTGGAGAGTAAATGATTGAAGTCCATATGATAGCAACAGGATGAGGCTCAATTCACTCAGAGGGTAAATGGTTGAAATCTTTATACAGCAGACTGAATGAAGCAGCAAACAGGATGAAGCTGAATTTATAGAAAGGGTTAATGGTTTAAAGTCCATATAACAGCAACAAGGTGGAGCTGACGTCATACAAAGGGTTAATGGTTTAAAGTCCATATAACAGTAACAAGGTGAAGGTAAATTCATACAAAGGGTTAATTGTTTGAAATCCATACAACAGCAAACAGGATAAAACTGAACTCACTTAGAGAGTAAATGATTGAAGTCCATATATTAGCAACAGGATGAGGCTCAATTCACTCAGAGGGTAAATGGTTGAAATCTTTATACAGCAGGCTGAATGAAGCAGCAAACAGGATGAAGCTGAATTCACACGAAGAGTTGATGGTTGAGATCTGTAGACAGCAGACAGGATGAAGCGACAAACAAACAGCAACCGTGGTAGTCTGAAAGTAAGAAAGTGTTGCACTGGCAATTTGCTGAGTGTTTGAGGAGACTCTTATAGTCTGCAAAGGAAGCTAATTGGTGGATGAGATCAGGTGTTCAGACTCAGCAGGATGTTTAGTAAATGTCTCACCCAAGATGAAAGCCTCCAGTACTGCAGACAGAAGTCACACTTGTCCCAGGTTAGAATGCTGCCTTCGACCAAAATGGATATGTACGGTGATATGGTACCGCCAAGTGGTGTAAACAGGGCTAAGACCCCAATTCGTGACATACACCATACACACATCTACACCACACACACACACATCTACGCACACCTACACCACACACACCTCCGCACATGTACACCACACATACACACACCTCCACACATCTACATCATACACACGCACACACACCTCTGCACATCTACACCGCACACACACCTCTGCACGTCTACACCACACACACACCTCTGCACATCTACACCGCACACACACCTCTGCATGTCTACACCACACACACACCTCTGCACATCTACACCACACACACACCTCTGCACATCTACACCGCACACACACCTCTGCACGTCTACACCACACACACACCTCTGCACATCTACACCACACACACACCTCTGCACAGCTACACCACACACACACCTCTGCATGTCTACACCACACACACACCTCTGCACATCTACACCACACACACACCTCTGCACAGCTACACCACACACACCTTCGCACATCTACACTACACTCACACAAACTACCGCTCATCTACACCACACACACACACACACACACCTCCGCACATCTACACCACACACACACACATACACCTCCGTACAACTACACTACACGCACACATACACACACACACACACACACACACCTCCAAGTTTGGTGGAGGAGGGAAAACGGTATGGGACTGTTTTTCAGGATTTGGGCTAGGCCCCTTAGCTCCAGTGAAGGGCAATCTTAATGCTTCAGCATACCAAGTCATTTTGGATAATGCTATGCTTCCAACTTTGTGCCAACAGTTTGGGGAAGACCCTTTTCTATTCCAACATAACTGTGCCCCAGTGCACAAAGCCAGGACTACAAAGACATGGTTTGGAGTTCTGTGTGGAAGAACTTGACTGGCCCGCACAGAGCCCTGACCTCAAGCCCATCGTACACCTTTGGGATGAACTGGAATGGAGATAGCCAGCCAGGCCTTCTCGTCCAACAACAGTGCCTGACTTCATAAATGCTCTACAGAATGAATGGACACAAATTCCCACAGAAACACTCCAACATCTTGTGGAAAGTCTTCCAAGAAGAGTGGAAGCTGTTATCGCTGTAAAAGGGGGACCAACTTCATATTAAAGTATATGATTTGAATACAATGTCATTACAGTCACTGTTGGTGTAATGGTCAAGCGTCCGAATACTTTTGTCTATATACTGTATATTGCAACAAAGGGAGGGGTTTGCCACAGGCATCTGAGAGAGGAATGAGCAATTTGGCTGACAGTCTGCAAGTAAAAGGCTGCAGGCCAAGTTGCATACAGGTGTAGCACTTGCACCTAGGTTTAGTTACATACAGGTCTGGGACATGTATTAAAAAGTAGAAGTAAGAAATGTATTTTTAACTTATATGCCTTGAGTTGTCTTCCACAGCAACAGCTTAAGGCTGACAAGGTGTCTGCAATCAAAAGAGGTTACAGAAAATCTACAGGGAACTCCTGTGTTGCCTGTCCGTCAAGCCAAGGCTGTGAGAGGAGTCTCACGTATAAAAACCTAGGTTGTGCACTTGAGCGTGGCGACCGCTGTAAACTAGAGAGGGAAGCAGGGTAAGTGAGTAAGGTTTCCTGGTGTTGTCCTGACAAAGAAGTGATGCTGTGTTTATTGTGAAAGAACAATAAAAGCACTTAATGTGAAGCAAGAAGTTGTCCATTGCGTGCCTGTATCACAAGAAAGGTGCTCTAGCCACAATATATATATATATATATATATATATATATATATATATATGGGTTAGTTGACTTTTAACAGCAAACTGTACAATTACAAGCGGTCTACAGTATATATTTGAACTGGTCTTATAAATCTGTCTCTTTAGCTCCTGGGACCTCCTTATTACATGTTATAAGGACTGTCTGTAAAGCTGCAATTTCATTAAAATAAAAAGGAAAATGATTCAGTCTGGTTTCTGTGCTACAAACGGGATTGACCAAATTCTCAGCAGAAAAAAGGAAGTGGAAAGAAGTTAAAGCCCTCCAGGTCTGTTTAAATGCAGCTTTCAGAAGCTTTGTGATTCATGAATCACCCTGTTATATGCTGTGGAAAATCCCTGGTCTGGGAGAGGGAGTGCCTGTTTTGTGCACTTACTTTACAGCAGGCTAAGGAAGAAGTGCCACTGCAAGCTCAGTGTTTATGTCTAGGGGGTTTGTCCCAGTGATACATAAACAAATCCCTCTGACTGCTGCCAAATTCCTTTCAGCCAATCATGACCACTGTGCTGTGATGTCACTTCATAACACACAAACCTTATAAATATTCTTCAATTTAAGTAGCACAAGGCATCTCCCACCCACTACAAGTTCAAGTTTCAATTACAGCAGGCAGACTGAAAGCATAAGGTGAGGAAGATGAAAAGCCCTCTGTTAGACTTGCTGTTCCTTTTTCTGGATAAATTATATTTTGTTGCCAACTTTAAACTCTTTAGTATGCCAGATGAAGGTCAGGAAGCTACCCATTATCAGGACATATCCATTTTTAAACGAGGAGACTTATTGCAGGTCTCTAGGACACTGTTTGTTCACTTTGGAATTTATTTGGGAAATAACAAAGTTGCCCATTTGATGCCAGACATCCTTCCTGCTCTTTCAGACGACAAGTGTCTGATTGAGAAAGTCGTGACCAACAAAAGACTGATCCTGGGTGTTCTGGCTAAGGTGGCCAGTATAAGAGTGGACACTGTGCAGGACTTCGCCTATGGTGGAAGTATAATAGTTAATGAGATGGACAGCGGCTTCAAGACAAAACCCCTTTCTAATGAAGAAGTGGCCCAGAGGGCTGAAAAACTGATGGGATCCACATCATACAGCCTACTGTGGGATAACTGTGAGCACTTTGTCACCTACTGCAGATATGGCTTCCCCGTGAGCTTTCAGACTGACAAGGTAAATTAAAATGTTACATGTAACCATTTAAGGTTTTGTTTTACATTTTCAAATGTTGTGAAAATTTACTGATTCAAAAATAAATTTTTGTTGTGTAAACCCTATGTGAACTGCTTAATTTGTCTACAAATGACTAATTACCTGATCATTTTCTGTGTGAGCAAGACAAGAAAAATTACTTCCCTTAGTGGGCTGTAAATACTAGACTCAATATCATAGGTTAAATCCCTTCAAGGTATGGAAACTTTAATATTAATAATTGTGATTTTTTTTTTTCGGGTATAGCAGATACATGTATTTTAAATATAATTATCTTTTGACAATATGTAAAGACAACATAAAAAGCTTCTACCACTTTAAAACACTAGAGCAATCGATAAATATGCAAAATGGCTCATAGTGATTAGTATTAATAGTTCTAATAATATTAGGCAAAAGTCAAAGTGTGATTATACTTTCTAAGGACACTTGGCTGCAGGGCAGGTGCAGTTATCAATATAGGAAGCTGTGATCTATAATATTACACAAAAAATAATCACAACATTTATATCAAATAACAGAATAAAACCTATTCTGTGAATGTCATGCAGCATGGAGAAGTGGTACTGTGCGAATGGACAATAATGAAAAACACTAACAAAATGTGCAGCAGAAATCCCTGAATATTAGGGACAGTGGACAAGCATGTTGCTGACTTTATTATTATTATTAATTTAAAATCTGTGACCCATATCACATTTCCAAAGGGAGAAATATGCTTAATTTAACATGCTATATGTTTTACATTGCAATGCAGCTGGTAGAACTAGGTCACATATAAGATTAAATGAGATGTCAACCCATGCTTATATATACCCGCTGCCCCCCAACTAAGAGAAACACATGGTTCCATATCAAGAATATTCTCTATTCAAAAGATACTTGCAGCACTGTGGACACCCTTGTGTCTATTGTAGCTTATTTAACAATATACATAAAGAAAACACAAACACTGAAGCTGATAGGAAACAGTGTGATTTTATGCATTTAAAGCCAGTAGAATAGTAAAAGTATTATATTGATCAATACTGATGAAGGGATACAGGAGAAAATCAAGTTGATTAGTTACCTGTAAGTCACTATTAATAGTGAAACATCACTGAGGGCACTTTGCTCCTAGTGAAATGATAGGCTGCGTTCTCATGAATACTTGTTCAGCCCACAAATGGCTGCATCCCCTCTCTGTAGCACAATATAAAGGCTGTAATTTGATTAAACTGGAGTAGTCTAGTTTCCTAGATAAATAAGTATTTTAAGGACATACAGTACATATTCACTAACTGGTTATGACTGTGTTAGATAAGTCAATTATGCTTACTTGTTGTATACATGGGGGAGTTTGTTTCACCAATAAACCAATGATGTTACAAGCCAGAAATGCAAAAACTTCTTGAAAAATGACAGTTTCCAGCACAGCAGATAAACGTTGACCTATCATCACTATATAAATCTACACTTGTTTAGAAAACAAGTGTTTTTTGTGCGCTGACAGTTCAAAACAAGGAAGTGTCTTTTTATGGCTTCAACAAAGCTACAGTGACAGGTTCCTTCCAATTGTCTTTTTTAATGACCAAGGTGTCTCCCACCCACTTATTTGCAGAGCACAGATCATGTGCCAGCATTCTCTCTCTGTCTCATATGAAACACTTGGTATGGAACACTTGGTTTGTAAGGTAGACTACAGGTGCCAAGCAATGTATTGAGCTTATTGGCTCTGAAGTTGCCAGAAAATGCAGTTCATAAGACATTTCTTTTGCTTCCAAAAGAAATAGAAGAAAACCAAATCTGATCTCAGAGGGTTTCGGTAGACACAGCTCTTTTATAACCCACGTCTGTAGACTCACTATTCTTTACTCATAAAACTCTGTACTTCACAGGCATCTGCCTCACTCAGTAGCTTTATTTTAGAAATTGGAGCCAGTACAATAATTATATGCTTGCTTAATAATTTCCACAGTGCTTTATAGCAGTATGTGATTATAGACTGGGCCATGTGCATCCATTTCTACAGTTTTCCCTCCTCTAAGCTGGTTCACCTTCATACATCCTACACTGTGTAGGTACTGAAGGCACTACACCCAGTATGAGAAGCATCACCTGAAGTACACATGCTCAACATCCTGATACATGGCAAGATTAAGATATTTAGAGGTTTCTATATCAAATAGTGGTGATATGAAGTATATTTGCTTATTGCTATCGCAGCAATAGAAAATCTTTCTCTACGCTATTTATCAATAAATGTTCGCCACACATGCCCAGTGTAACTGGAAGCCTGAACTTGGGCTTCCAGTTCCACTTTCTATAAAAAATAAAAATTATTCTTCATATTTTATTAAAAAAGGCTTTATTATACAAAGGGCTTTTCTCCCTTTAATAAATAGACTCTTTAGTTTCAGTGCAATGACTAAGGCTGGGTGCACACTACAGAATTATCCGACCAAGTGTGATCAGCAGCCGATTCATACGTGCACACTATACATGTTTTAAAAGATTTACCCTCACATCTGTGCTCTTCATCTGTCATAACCGTCAGCTGAAAAGATCATAATTCTGTAAACACTATGGAGATCCTGATCATGAGTGTGTACACACTGTAGGATTGGAAGGCGGTTGGAACTAGAGATGGTCACTGACCCCCGTGTTTTGGTTTTGGATTCGGTTTTGGATCTGGATTACCGTCGTGTTTTGGTTTTGGTTTTGGTTTTGCAAAACCTCCATTGCGTGTTTTGGTTTTGGTTTTGGTTTTGTTTGGTTTTGTTTTGCTATTTTTTGGGAAAATCCATGTTTTTGGGCCTAAATTAACCCAATTTAGTGCTCCAACTGTTTTAGAGACAAGTAATCTAATTGTTGAGGTAATAAATCATCCCAAAAAACAGTTTAATTCTTCGTTGGTAGGCCTATTCTACACACAAAACAGATTGTCTTCCTCTCCATCTATGCATATTGGCAAGGCAGCCATCGTCTTTGAATGTATATTACACCCTACACTTATAGTTAAATATGTAAAGAAATGGAAAAAGCCAGTTTGGTTTCTGTCTCTCAAGGCCCCCCTCCACTTGTATAAAATACCAAAAAATTCAGCCATTATAGACTGTACAATATTAATTGACATGGAGAAAGCCAGTTTGGTTTCTGTCTCTCAAGGCCCCCCTCCACTTGTATAAAATACCCAAAAATTCAGCCATTATAGACTGTACAATATTAATTGACATGGAGAAAGCCAGTTTGGTTTCTGTCTCTCTAGGCCCCCCTCCACTTGTATAAAATACTAAAAAATTCAGCCATTATAGACTGTACAATATTAATTGACATGGAGAAAGCCAGTTTGGTTTCTGTCTCTCTAGGCCCCCCTCCACTTGTATAAAATACTAAAAAATTCAGCCATTATAGACTGTACAATATTAATTGACATGGAGAAAGCCAGTTTGGTTTCTGTCTCTCTAGGCCCCCCTCCACTTGTATAAAATACTAAAAAATTCAGCCATTATATACTGTACAATATAAATTGAAATGGACAAAGGCAGTTTGGTATCTGTCTGCATCAGATCCTCTCTCCACTAGGAGTAAAATAGAAAACTATTCAGCCGTTATATAATCTAGAATATAAATAGAAATTGAGAAAGGCAATTTGGTATCTGTCTGCATCATAATCATCAACATCATCATTAGCGCCCTCGTCGCCTACACAAATCTCCCCCTCATCCTCTTCTAATTCCAAAGTGGCATCCTCAATTTGGGTATCACCGGCTACACTCGGGCTATTAAGGCACACATCAGCAGAAGGCTCACGATTAGACATCCCACTGTTGGATGGACTCTCCACAGGGATTGTTATCATTTGTGAATCAGAGCAAATATTCTCCTGTAATGCCTCACTGTTATCTTGCAGCTCGGCTTTGACGCGTAACAGTAGTTGTGCACCAATTGTAGGCTGGGTAACTTTTTGGGATCTGCCACTAATAGCCAAAGGTGAAGGCCTCATTCTCTCTTTGCCACTGCGTGTGTAGAATGGCATGCTTGCAATTTTTTTTTTATCGTCACTTAACTTTTGCTCAGTTACACTTCGTTTTCGCTTCAATACAGTAAATTTTTTTTTGGTTTTTGTTTTTTGCACTAATTTGAAAACACTCTGTTGTTTGACATCGCCTTGGCCAGATGACGTACTGGGAACACTAACATCAGGACTGGTGACAGAACCTGGTTGCTCATTTAGATCATATGTGGACTGCTTTGAATCCATTGCGTAGATACTGCTGACAGATATGACTTTTGACAGCCAGAAATATTAATGCACAATTAGGGAGGACACCCCAAAAACACTGAGGAGTGCTAAAATTTATTGAGTAGATACTGCTGACAGATATGACTTTTGACAGCCAGAAATATTAATGCACAATTAGAGAGGACACCCCAAAAACACTGAGGAGTGCTAACATTTATTGAGTAGATACTGCTGACAGATATGACTTTTGACAGCCAGAAATATTAATGCACAATTAGAGAGGGCACCCCAAAAACACTGAGGAGTGCTAACATTTATTGAGTAGATACTGCTGACAGATATGACTTTTGACAGCCAGAAATATTAATGCACAATTAGGGAGGACACCCCAAAAACACAGAGGAGTGCTAAAATTTATTGAGTAGATACTGCTGACAGATATGACTTTTGACAGCCAGAAATATTAATGCACAATTAGAGAGGACACCCCAAAAACACTGAGGAGTGCTAACATTTATTGAGTAGATACTGCTGACAGATATGACTTTTGACAGCCAGAAATATTAATGCACAATTATGGGGGACAACCCAAAAGCGCTGGGGAGTGCCAAATATGAAGAAAAAATAATAAACCTCTATCCTCCTCTCTGCACTAGCGATTTTGGTTAGAGCAATTGCAAGAACAATATTGTATTCTTTCTCTGTCCCTGCTCTAATTAGCCTATGACTACACCCTGCTCTCTCCCTCTGTCAAATGGCGATGGATTGCTGTGGAGGCGTGTATTTATAAAGTTGAAGTATCGCGAGAACCGAGTCCCGAGATCCGACGACGTCACAATGACGTTCGGCCTCGATTTGGATTCGGAATTGGCGGGAGAGTACCGAGCTGCTCAGCTCGGTACTCGGATACCCAAAGTTCGGGTGGGTTCGGTTCTCGGAGAACCGGACCCGCCCATCTCTAGTTGGAACGATTATTAAACAGAACAACCATGAAACTTTCGAACGAATTTCGCTCATCATGCAAGTGTACACACTAATGCGGTATTGGGCCAAACGGTGTTCATTGGCTGTCTGACCTGATAATTGGCTAAAACATCTGTAGTGTGTACTTAGCCTAACTTACTGTCAGTCAACCAACAGTAAATGGATTTCATATACGTACTATTAAGTGGGGCAGCACGTAGCCAGGTTCCAAACAGCATTATTTGCAGTATGTAGCAAATACAACACGAAGAGTTAGATTCCTTTTTTACAGAAATAAACTTAGTGTAGATTCCTATCTAAATGAGGTCACCATGTGACAGTAGGTGGGCATAGACAATTTGATTAAATGTGCACTATATGAAATAGTAATGTTGCAGAATTTACTGTACATATATGTCCTATTGTGCTTAAATGTTTCTTTCGTATCTAAAGTGCGCTCCTGTACTTTGATTTGTATCCTATATACCAATCACAGCAGTGTCGCTCCTTTCCATATATTTATTGAATAAGAGTATACAACATACTTGCCTACTCTCCCGGAATTTCCGGGAGGCTCCCGAATTTTGGGGAGTGGCGACCAATGTAAACTACTCTTCTTCCCGCAATCGGCAAAATTCATGGCATTAAATGGAGTTGAATAGCAGGGGTGGGGCTTAATGACACAATTAAGCCCCACCCCCGCTATTCAATGACGCGCAATGTCACCACACCCCCCTCCTACCCTTTGTCACATGACTATCTTAAAAGTTGGCAAGTATGGTATACAAGCCAAACCTTCCTCCTTCTCTATCCTCTACATACTATTTTCCAGCAACCTATGATGTCTGGAGAAGATCTTGTCAAGTTAGAATGTGGTCACGACGCATATAACTTAATGTGGGCTTTTCATGTGATATCTATTTCACACAGGATGGAATGACCTTCCTCTGATTCCCCAGTCTAAAATGAGTATTGATCAAAGTTCTGAATATCTGACTATTAAAGGAAAAAAATAATAATAATTCGGGTCTCTAAGGTGAATAAACAAGCCACAAGCCTTTATTTGAATGACAAGTGGCAAATTCAGTAGTTTTAGTGGCTGTAATCAGCTGTTGTGAGTGCACACTCACATTCCAGCACTTACACATATCTGCAGTGAGGAACATGTTTCAGTATTAGTTATGCTGAGCTCAGGGGTGGACACACATGGTATAGGACAAGCAGCTTTTTATCATGATTAAAAAGTATTTTATGAATGAAAATGGCAATATTGTTATGTGATGTTATTGTTCATTGTTTATAAAAGGGTTTATCAATTAGTGTATTTTTTTCTTACTGATTAAACTGTAATCCCTCTAACAAATCTTTATATTATTTTCTAGTTTTGTGAGACTGTCAAGAGGATTATTAGAGATCAGAGGAGTGTGTTTGTTTCTGCAGCTTCAGGACTTGTGTTAACTCTCTGCCTGGGATTGGATCCTTCCACGACTCTCCCCTGTCTTCTTATAACCTTCACCCTGTGGATGGCAAGCTAGAGGCAACCACCAATCTGTACTCTGTATATAATACATCTTGTAAAATACTTTATTTATAATAAAACTGTTACATAAATGTGTATGACAATCAAAGTAAAATTTACTCTGAAAAACATTGTTTGTAGAAAAGGAAAACATTTGTACTGCAAAAACAACCATATGAAGACGTTTGCCTAGTTTTATCTAATGTTATACAACTCATACATTCAGGGGCAGTCAGGACTGCTATATCTGAATGATTAAGTATATTATCCCTATCTACATATATATGAGTTATATAAAGTCAATAGGTTGCTTAATTATTTACCCTTTTTTGTTGGTTCTCTTAATGTACAAAGAAAACTCAGCTACCATTATACAATTAGAATGTTTTTACATTGTGATGTTGTGTATTTAAGGCAGCAACCCCTAAATAGCAAGTTAAGTACCTTTTAAGCATGCATCTAATAGTCATTTTTTAACAGTCCTACTACAGATAATGATGTCCTTTTCAAAATCTCTCTAGGGGGGAGACAAGTATATCTGTCAGTCACCCACATACACACACAGACTCACAGCTCTCAGCATGTCATGGTGAAAGAGGGGGGGGGGCACAAGATTTTACAATGCACAGTGCAGACAGAGCTCAGAGGGGAATTTTAAAGCTTCTCTGCTCACTACATCATATGCCGTGTGACAGTGGTTACCATGGTAGTCACATGGCACTGTGGAAACTCTGCAGAATTATAAATCATTAATAGCAGTCTGAAGAAACAAACCAAGTAGAAATGGCAATTACAAAGTTTTTTCTATTAGCTTCCCACAGAGATTTATGTTAAAAAATACACATTTTTATGGGCTTATTGCTTTTTAAGAAAAAAAGTGTTAATGTGTTATTACTTCTTAAAATATGCACTTTAACCAAATACATTTCTTCCTAATTACTTTGTGTTTGAAGGAAATTTTTGAAATTTTACACATTTCCTAATAATTCCTGATGTCGGAATATTTAATATGATAATGTGTAATATGAGTCTGTCAGTGTGGCTGAAGTAGCATTTTCAAATATGTCCCATTAATTGATATTGTTTATATACTTTTTATATGCTTTCTCTATCATCTAGTGACAACTAGACAGATTCAGGCTCCTTAGTAGGTTATAAGGAAATAACTTACAAAATAGTTATGGGAGACAGATTAAAGTAATTGAACCAAATCATTTTTGTTAAACTATCCCTTTAATGGAATAAATTCCCATCTTTTAATAACTATTTCTTAGTGTAGCACTTCTGGCACTATTACCTGAGGACTAGACAAGACAGGGAGAGGAAAGATCTCAGCACTGGAGAAGAGGTGGTGTGGAAGGTGTGTAGTGAATGTGGCATCTGATTGGACAGTATTCAGTATACACCTACAATCTTAGCAAACTGAATACCTAGGATTACTCCATCCCACCAGGACTAATAACTCCTCTGTTCTCCCTGCTCTGAAACAGCATAATTCTGTGGCTTTCTTCAGGAATGGTGGGGATTCCGTAAGAATAACAGCCACTAAAGTGTTACCATAAGAGTAGTTAGAAATCTTTAGAACCCATTTAAATTCCAAATTTAGAATCTGTGCGCAATTTATTTTCCATCCACTGATATAGCTCCTATTTATGTTCTAGTTTTTCACTAAATATATATGCAAGTAGCTTTATACCAGAATCAGGGCCGGATTAACCCGAGGTCTAACTGGGCTAGACCCCAGGAGCCTCGGGCATCTGGGGGGCCCTCCAGCATTCATCGGGTCGGGGGCGTCCCCACCCCAGGCTCCGACTGTCAGCTGGTCAAGGAGAATGGAAGATAGCTAACAGCAAATGTTATGCTGTTAGCTGCCTGCTGTCACTGTAGTGCTTTCGCGCCACGCAGTAATCTCCTTACTGAGATCTCATGAGAGTGAGACTATGTCTCATAGTCTCACTCTCACGAGATCTCCTCAGAAAGGAGCTTACTGCACACCACGGAAGCACTACAGGGAGTGACGGATGAACGCCTGCTGCCTGCAGACAGTGAAGAAAGTACAGATCAGGAATATGAGGTGAATAATGCAGTGTAGCATTATTATACAGATCATACTTCAAAACGTAATATGGCTTTTATATATATATATTTATATATATATATATATATATATATATATATATATATATATATATATATATATATATATATATAAATTATTAGGCATAAGATGAAAGTTAACTGACTGGAGAGAAAACATACAATTTTATATTTTTGTAATGATCTCACTTTAGATGTCTGTGTTATATATTTAAGAAATACTACTCTATGGTAATTGAACTCATATGTGATAAAGGGATAATCAGAAAAAAAAACCTGTTTGTCATTACGTTTCACTGTATTGTTTGGAATATATTATTTAAAGTTTGAAAATATATAAAAAAAATATATATAAAAATGTGCTAAAGTGTATAGTAATAATCTGTGGAGTATTGTGGTATTGGTGAATGTGGCTGTAAACATAAATATGCATTATTGATACAGTAGCTGGGCCCTACTGATTCCAATCCCATTATGAACTTTCGGCTGTAAGGTTGGATAAAGAGACAACCACTACAACCTATTTTCTTACGCCACTTGTATCTCTACTTCCACTAATCAGTATTCTAGCTATGTCACACAATAGTCTGTACTCTATAGTTAGTGTGTTCACCAGACACCAGGCTTCTATTTCCACCCTTAAAGGCTTTCCATCACTTAACTATCCTACTATTCTTCTTTTACTACCAGGTGGTCTAGTGAATGCAGAAGAGAAAGGTAAACTATACTTAAAGTATAGTAAGTTGCTTTTACAAGAATAGAAGCAACTTATATTCAAGCAATATATTTGAAATTGTATCTGGTTATAATGGTAGGCATCAACATTTTCTTGTGCATGTGCCAGTATTTTTTTGCTTTGGATTTACTGCTGCATGGGGAGACTTATACTTAGGAATGGAAAATCGCCATTGGCAATGCTAGCCAAGTAGGCCACAATCCATTTTGAAAACACACCACATACTACAATCAATCCTTTATGCAACTAAAGAAATTTGAATGGCAAAGGTATTGCAGTAACAGCCTAGCCTAACTGTCCAATTCCAGTACCGTGCATTATCACTTCAAATGTTTCCACTTGTTAAATGTGCTATTTAAACTAGCTGAGATGGAAAATATGTTACTACTTATTCATTACTGAGCATTCTGTTGTAGAAGTTCATAATTTATATTCTAAAATAAGTTTTGAATTTAGGAATACCTCTGAGTGATGCCAAAACAGATTTGCAAATTTAAAGAGTGATTTAGTTCAATATCCTGCAATTTTAGGTAATTATTTTAAGAAGACAAACAAATTGAAGCAGCAGAAATTTGATAAAATCTTACCTTACTTTTGGGTACGTACCCAACATCTTGGTGGTGACCCAGATGGTATACCTTAGGATTAGTGAACATTTATTTTAATGAAGATGTCATTTTTTTTTAAATAAAGGTGGAATGGTTAGAATTTGTTGTCATAGCTAAGCTAGTTCATGGATATATGACTTGAGCACTAGAAGAACCCTGGAAGTGGAAAATTAATACCACCTTCAAGAGTCATAACATTTTACACCACCTCCAACACCAGGTATTAATGGGGTTGGGTAGGTTTTATGATCTGTCCCTACTGAGAAAGGGTTGGGGGTAAGGTTACCTCCCTCTACCAGCAAAAGTAAAATTTTTGGAGGGCCATAGCACTGTGTTATTTAGTGCATTTCATTCCACCCAGACCCTGAGAATGGAGATAGACTATTTAGTACTAAGGTGGAACACGTACTATGCACCTTCACCTATTTGGCATAATACTTATTTTTACTTTCCCACTGAACCATAGAGACCCATGATTGGAGTCTCTTGTTTTATTGTATTTCCCTCCCCACAACACCAAGGGCATGGTTTACATATTATTTGTTTTTTAAGAGAGTAGGTTTTTTCAGAGCGCTGTGACCAATATAGTAGAAGTTCCACCAGGGGCGGATTGGGAACTCAAAGTGGTCCTGTAAATAATTCTGAACATGGCCTCATGTAGCCGGTACCAAATAGGCGGGCCAATAGTGGGCGACCTTAGCACATCATTAGCCCTAGCCAAATCAGTTTTAGGCAAGGCAAATGCAAAACGCAAGGTAGGCAGAGTCTGCCTGTCACAATTGGTGCAGCAAACAAATAGCAAAGCATTGCATTGGTAGGTGGAGCAAACACAAGCATGTCAGCAGTCAGCACAGGGTGGACACAGGTGTACTGAATCTATTGACTTTATATATATCTACTATATAAATGCCTAGTGGCGTGTGTGGGAAAAAAAAAAACAAGCTGCAGCGCCACCTGCTGGGCAGAGTTATACACTGACCTATATATTTCTTGAAGGAGAAGTGACAGTTGGGAGTGGTTGGTGGTTGCCAGGGGTGACAGTGGGGAGTTTTTAACACCTTAAGTAGCTTTGTGAAGGATGTGGCGATGAAGATGAAGGATGAGGTGATGGAGAAAAATGATGAGGTGGTGACATGTGGACAAAACCACGTTAAAAAAGGGCACTTGCGTCGGGAAGTAATGCTCTTCCCCTGAGGAGGCCTGGGCTAGGCCCAAATGCATGACAGGAACCTTTTTAACACCTTAAGTAGCTTGATTTGACTAGAATGCATGAGTATCATGCACGGGTTAACTTGTGTGTATATATATATAAATAAATAAATATATATTATACACTATATACTATATGGACAAAAGTATTCAGATGCTTGATCATTACACCAACAGGGACTGTAATGACATTGTATTCAAATACATAAACTTTAATATGGAGTTGGTCCCCCTTTTGCAGTGATAACAACTTCCACTCTTCTTGGAAGGCTTTCCACAAGATGTTTGAGTGTTTCTGTGGAAATTTGTGCCCATTCATTCTATAGAGCATTTATGAGGTCAGGCACTGATGTTGGATGAGAAGGCCTGACTCATAATCTCCATTCCAGTTCATCCCAAAGGTGTTCGATGGGGTTGAGGTCATGGCTCTGTGCGGGCCAGTCAAGTTCTTCCACACAGAACTCATCAAACCATGTCTTTGTAGTCCTTGTTTTGTGCACTGGGGCACAGTCATGTTGGAATAGAAAAGGGCCTTCAACAAACTGTTGCCACAAAGTTGGAAACATAGCATTGTCCAAAATGACTTGGTATGCTGAAGCATTAAGCTTGCCCTTCACTGGAGATACGGAACCTAGCCCAAACCCTGAAAAACAGCCCCATATCATTATCCCTCCTCCACCAAACTTCACAGTTGGCATAATGCAGTCAGGCAAGTAATGTTCTCCCGGCATCCGCCAAACCCAGACTCGCACATTTGACTGCTAAACAGAGAAGTGTGATTCATCACTCCATAGAACAAGTTTACATTGCTCCACAGTCCAGTGTTGGTGTGCTTTACACCACTCCATCCGACGCTTGGCATTGGTCTTGGTGATTTAAGGCTTGCATGCATCTGCTCAGCCATGAAAACCCACTCCATTAATCTCCCAACACACAGTTTTGTGCTTACATTAATGCCTGTGGGAGTTCGGAACTCTTCAGCTATGGAATCAGAAGATTGTTGGTGATTTTTATGCACCATGCGCAGTCATTGACCCTGTTCTGTTTACATGGTGTTCCACTTCGTGGTTGTGTTGCTTTTGTTCCCCAACGCTTCCACTTTCTAATAATGACAGTTGACTGTGGAATATCCAGCAAGGATGAAATATCACGAACCGTCTTATGGCAAAGCTGGCATCCTATCACACCAGGCTTGAAGTCACTGAGCTCTTCAGAATGACCCATTTTGTATCACAAATGTTTGCAAATGGAGATTGCATAGCTAGGTGCTTGATGTTATACACCTCTGGCAACTGGTCTGATTGAAACACCTCAATTCAATAATTAACAGGTGCGGCCAAATATTTTTGTCCATATAGTGTGTGTGTGTATATATATGTATAAATATATATATATATATATATATATATATATATATATATATATATATATATATATATATATATTGTGGCAAAGAGGCTTATTTGTCACACCTTTTCTGCCGCGGCTGGTGGAAGGTGTCTTGGCGCCCTAGACAAAGTTTCAAACTACCGTACCCCCCGCCCCAACACACACCAAACAAATACCCACTTCCCAGACCCTCACAAACTTGATTTTTGTAAAAAAAATAAATAAAAGAAGATAAGCCTTACCTCCACCAGCGGTCCAGATGCAGTGATGTTTCATGCAGAACACTGTCCAGACTCCACTGCTGCCCAGTGGCAAGCACAGGATTTCTAGAGAGGAGGTATCCAGGTGTTAGATTTCAAACAAAAAACATGTACCTTTATCACACTACTCCCCCTGCATCACAATATGGCCCCCAAAGCACCCCCCCTGGTTAACAATGCCCCCCACCCGCAGCACACTGCCCCCCCTGGTTAACAACGTTCCCTTTTGAAGAGACCGGCCCTCCCCTGCTTAACAATGTCCCTCCCGCAGCACACCACCCCCACCCTGCTCAACAATGTCCCCCCCTGCTAAACAATGCACCTTCACCAGCACACCGCCCCCACCCTGCTCAACAATGTCCACCCTGCTAAACAATACCCTCTCCCCCGCAGCACACCGCCCCTACCCTGCTTAAAAATGTCCCCCCTACCCTAGCACACCTCCCATTCGCACACCCGTATTTTTTTACTTACCTGCTGGACCTTTTCTCCATGCTGCTGCTCTTCTTTGCCGCGTTGCTAACTAACTGTCGGGACGTGAAGATGACGTGACACCCGACAGTCACTGATGGGAGAAAGGCGAGAGGTGGCGATCAATCACTCCACCCCCGCCATGGATCTGAAGCTGTGCGGCGGCCATGGAAGCTAAACTCAGTAGCATTACACAATGTGAAGTATTGCACTGGCGCCCCCGAGAGCCTGGCATCCTAGGCAGCTGTCTAACGCTGCCTAATGGTAGCTCCGGGCCTGTTTCCTGCATAGGGACAGATGAGGTCCCAGGGAATCTTCAGAGAAAGGCTGCATAAAGGGTTAAATCCTTGCAGAGTCAGACTCCTGGGCTGCACACACAAAGGTGGTATAATGAGGTAATTAGACCAAAGGGAGGGGACTTGTGTATTTAATCCTGAATTGTGCACTTGTTAGGGGTGATTGATGCTGAACTAGTTGGCCAGTTATGAGAGATGAACTATGTTTAGTTACTATTAGAGTCATCAGGAGGTGTAAGCAAAAGGTATTGCTTACTGGTGTCATCCTGACAAGAAGTATTACCGTTTATTGGGATGCAAACAATAAATGTCTGTTTTATTTACAACAAGACATTGTCCATGTTGCTGATGTCTGTACAGTGCTCTTTCAACAAGTCGGGTCAGAAAGTGTTAAAAGTGCTACAAGAAGGGTGCTTTTGTGCTTGTGGGATCGCCAAGGACAGCCAACGCACAGCTGTCCACCCAACCTCCTGATGCAAAAGGTGGTGAGGGGAAGATATTGAATGCCACTGTCATACACCAAACTGTTTATTAAGCTGTCCGTTACAGAGAAGAGATTTCTGGATTGCTGAGAAAGCAAGTATTTCCTGTTATGGACAGAAATATATGAGCAATGTTACTGGAACTGTGCTGTGTCTGTTGTTTTGCAAAAGAAACCAAAAGTTTTAAAAATTGCTGGCCATTTTACTGCCATGCCTTGTTTGTTCTCTGAACTGTTAGTTGGGTGTGGTCCTCAGAAGTCTGCTGTTTACCTGTATGTGCAAAATAAAGCACCTGTTTGTTGTTCTAATTACCTGTGGAAAGTGCTGGATATGTGTAAAGCTGCAAATAGAAACAAAAGTAATTGCTGCCATCATAATTTTTCTTACTCTAGCCAAGATGGGCAAGAAAAAGAATAAAATGTATCAGAAAGAAAGTGTACAAACAGGTGTGACTGAAACTGATTCCCAGCAAAGTGTGTTAAAAAAATTGCATGGTACTTTGCAGAATGGAAAAGAAGTTGAAGAATATCATGCTCTGTTTAAGCCTGGTGTAAGTTGGGTCAGAGTATGTGGCCAGGAAACAATATGATTGTTTGGGGAAAACTTTTGTAGAAGATTATGTAGGCATGGCAGAGTATAATCGCATGGAGAGGACTTTTAGAGAAGAAATCTCCTGGCTGGAGAAAGAGTTGAGAGACTCAAAGCATCATTGTGCTGAAAAGGTGAAAATCCAATAAGCTATTTCTGAGTCCCTGAGAAATAAATTACAAGAATTTTTTGAGGCAAAAGAGAGCGCATTAGAAACTCTTAAAGACATAGTTGCAGAGAATGACAAAGAGTTTGCTGTGCTGAAAGAAGAGCTGGTCAAGGCTCAGCCCGAGGTCACTCCCGGTGCTGTTCAGCACGAGGTCACTCCCAGCGCTGTCTGGTCTGTGGAACGTCATGGCGCTGTCTGGACTCCAGGCTTTCGTGTCTTGCATTAATGGAATTGACCTGTGGTCGCTATGATGATGATGATTCAGTACTTCGACCACCAAAAAAATCTTTAATGCTTTTCTGTGCCATGACTGGATAATGGATGATACTCACAGGCTGGGACTCCGAGTAGCAGGGTAGGAGGAGATGACCTGAGATGGAAGAGGTGGCCACTATACTGCCTGCATGTTCTATATTACTGACAGTGGCTGCAGTGCAGAGAGTGCAATACAGTATTGGGGGGAGAGGGGAGGTTTGTAGGCTTATCAGAAGAACTTTTAGGCTATCAAATATCTGCAATCAGTGACATTGAACATGCAGGCAGTGTATTATCCACCCTTGCTTTGCCTCGGGTCCTCTCCTCTGTGTCCCAGCCTATCAATCACATAAGCCACACACCCCCAGACTAAACAATCATGTGTGTTACTGTACATCTATTATATGTCTGTGTGTGTGTGACAGGCGCCGTTCCCGCAGTTCCGCTGCTGCCAGGGATGGTCGCCCGACTCCTTCCAGCCGCAAGCGTCCCGTTGTCTAGCAACGGGATGCATTCTTCCTTTCCCGGTCGCATCTGTGCACATGCACAGTTCTGCCTCGTTGCTTAGCAGTGGGGATGCTTTTTTTCTATATCAGCGGTCAGTGCTTTCACTGCCCGTCCAAATTAGCCTATGGGAGCTCCTTCCTTTGGTGCTCCAATCAGTAGCTCTCTGCATGTATTTAAACCAGCCTCTGGCACCATTTTGGTGCCAGGGTATTAGGCTCACTCCTGATCTCCAGCATTCCTGTTCCTGCAATTTGTTCCTTTTATGCTATTAACTCAGTTTGTTTCTGGACTACTGTTTTGGACCCTGATTTGGTACTGTTCTGGTCCTCTGGTTATATACCTTGGCTTACCTGACTTCGCTTCTGGCTCCTGATTTGGTACTGCTTGTCCTCCTGGTAACAATTTCAGCCTGCCTGACTATCCACTATTCACCTCTATCTCGCTGGTGACTGTTTCAGAGAACCGCGACCTGTGCACCCCCTGTGGCTAAGTCCACACCTCCTTGCGGGGGTCTCTGGTGAATACCATGGGTGTGTTTAGACTCCACGCCTTTCTGTACTGTAGCCTCAACACCGGCAGATACCATCAGACTACCATTGAGACAGTGTATGTATATATATATATATATATATATATATATATATATGTGTGTGGCTGTGTGTATACAGTATGTGTGGGGGGGATGAGTGTTGACAAGGTGTGTGAATGTGCTAATGGGTGCTGGGAAGGTGAAATGAATGGATTAATCAGTGCAGGGGGGGGTTATTATGTGGTGAGTGGAGGTATTACTGGGTAAATAGGTTGGTGGGTGCTGTGTGGAAAGATGTTCAATTATGGGAGCTGATAGAGTAGATGAAAATGTTATTTGGTACTGGGAGGGTGAAATGATGATAGAATGGAGAGGAATAGGTTAATAGGGGTTAATGGGCGATTGATGGTTTTTTTGAGGGAATGGTTTCATAGGGCGCTAATTGATTTGTGATCACGTATGTCAGTGTGTATGTCGGTGTGTATGGGAAGGGAGAGTGTCCTACGATCTGGTGACAATGAGACCGATGCTAACGTTTTAAATCGCTCGGAATCATTCGCGCTCTCTGTTCTATTGTTGTACAATTTACAAAAAACAGTCCATGGGAAGTGCTGCTTCCCGGTCTCGTGTGTTTGCCAATGCTTACTGCAAATTGTGATAGCAAAATGAGTGGGGCTCCTAGGAAAGAAAAAAAAAAGTGTTTGCAAGAGGAAAATGTATGCAGAACAAACATGGAGTTAACTTCATTTTTGGTAAACAGAAACGACAACAGTTGTCGAGTTCAAATAAAGCTGTTATAGCTTCATCCCCACATACCGGCCCACTTCGACCACTGTGTTTATTAATATGGTGTGGACGGACTTTTGATCCTCGGTTACTCTGTTAAGTGTTTGCATTTTACGAATAAGATAGCTGTAGGACTTTTATGACCTCATTTAGTTTGTACCCCATTTTACTGTTTAAACTCCTCTCTCTAGTTTCAAATATTCTACAGGTGCTACTCAGGTCTTCAGTGTTTTGTTTTTCTCTTTCCTTCTCTTCCCCCTTCCCTCTGCCCCTTTTCTTTCTGTCCCTTCCCTTCTCCTCTCTACCGTCTCCCCTCTTTCCCCTTTCCCTTCCTCTCACCCCTCCCCTTTTACTTTTTCTGCCTTCTTCTCCTTCCTCCTCCTTTTCCATAATACTGCAGTTTTCTTTATTGTTATCTTGTAAGCTTATATTTCACGACTCCTTATTTTTATCGCTTATTCATTTTAACCAGCAACAGACACTTTTTTTTGTAGTTAAATTGTTTGATTGTAAATAAGAAGCTTGGTTAAGTCAGAGTGTAAGACACAATCTAATAACATTTTGCTCCACTGTATCCAATTGCTGGTTTTATTCAGTTTCCTGAAAAAATATCCCCAGTCACTACACATACAGACTCCTCCCATTACAGTATGTCTCACACACACGCGGACTGTACCACTTCAGAACACACACACACACACGGATCATACAAACACACATCAGAAGATACTGGACAGTGTCTATACTGAAGTCCCACACTTTCATAGTAAGTAATGAAACTTTCCACCTCAAAGATGTTAAAGAGCTATGGCTGCAGTCCAGCTTCCGACATCCTTGCTGGACACCATGGGTTGGGATAACTACTCTGCAATATACTCTTAATTGAAGTTTAGTTTAAGATCGTTTAGTGCATCCTGGATATATTTTATACAGTTGTAAACTAACAAAAGCATTACAATTACAAACCTGTTTATAGAGCAAGGTTTTAGGGGGCCAATAGATTACAACAATAAGGGGCATATTCAATTCTCGGCGGAAACTGCAAAAATCTTGCGGCCCGCGCACGATTACCGTTATTACGGTAATCGTGCATGGAAAAAACGTTAATACGGTAATTTACTCGCTGGATTTCAGCTCGCAGCTCCCTGAGGCGCGAGCTGAAATCCAGCTACATATTACCGTATTAACGGTACTAGTTTTTCTGCGGCGCGGAAAAACAACAATTGAATATGCCCCTAATAATTGGATTAGAGAAGGTAAAGGAAACTTTCTCAGATAAGTATTCAAATGTAGATGTAGAACATTAAGAGTTACTAATCAGTCCAAATATCAGGGAATTGCCTACATAACATAAACATTTTCCTCCTCATTCATATGGATCTCTTGCTTCAGGCTGTTGTCAGAGATTGCAAAAGAAGGGTGAATTACGGCCAGGTGAATATTAGAAGTTTGACAAGGATGGGAGGATGTTTGCATTAGCTTCTTACAATCTGCAAAAATATAAAAATGATAATATTTAAGTTCCAAACTCATTACAGTTAGTGAACATCTGGCATGAAAATAACTGAGCAGGGAGGGGGGTGGGGTGCAACTTTGGATTTTATAACATCTGAATTATTTTTTATATATTGCATTATTATATTTATATGTTATGAGATGTGCTGTAGGTAGGGTAAGGGTATTTTCATATTTGCCGACTTTTTCAAGACAGCGTTCAGGAGATGCCTGGGGGGAAGTGGGAGTTTCGGGGTGGAGCTACGCAAATCACACAATTTTGTCCCCGCCTCGTGACGTAATCGCGTAATTTTACAGTGGTGGGCGGGGTCAAATGTCATGATTCTCTGTGAATCATGGCATTTTGGATCTATTTCTGCCCACTTCACTAGGGAGTGGGCAGATACGGGAGGCTGCCATACTCTCCTGGCAGACCTACCTGGAATCTGGGAGTCTCCCGGTCATTTCGGGAGAGTTGGCAAGTATGGGTATTTTTGCAGAATACTATTCCAGAAAGAACCCAGTGTTGCTAGTAAACCAAAGAGGTTCTGAATGCCGCATTGGAGCCAACACGTATCCTGTATGGCATCTCTCTTCACTAGGCCAGAAAGGGACAGTCGGGAGGTAGCCACAAATGGATTTGTCTGGTGCTTTAGATAGTTGTGTTATGTAACATCCTCTTCTGTATGCATGCCCTTCAGTTATCAGCTTCCAAGATATTGACCCCCTTGGTTAAATTCTGATGATGTCATTTTCTATATTAGATTGATTGGCCTGGCTGAGCTGCTTAGTTTGTTAATGAAGACATCATCATCAAAGCCTCCTGATATCTAGTTCCCATTGCATGCACCGGTTTAATGTTTTTGCATTTGGTAAGATCTCAGTGAGAGATTCTGGTTCTTGAGCCATATCTGGATTTGGTCAATGACCGTTCCAGAGAATTGTACCCAGCTACCATGCCATTGGTACTTTGTCTGGATGAGCAGCATACTGCATGCCAAACTATAAATCTATGCAAGTGACTCCTACCCCTCTGCCTTGCCCATTGCTTTACCTTGGAATAGCACCACAGATACGGACTGGTGGTAAATACAGAACAACACTAGTCAAATATTTTAGAAAAATAGAGTGCACATTTCCATCTTAAGTTGTAGTCAAAATAATTGCCCAACCTGCTGATAACATCTTATTATATTTTATGCCTTTAGGACCAGTATCCACCCCAGCCCAGTGAGCTATTTTCTGAAACAAACCAGCTGGCAGTGTGATATTTTATTGTGGAGGTATTTCTTTATGGCTATAGTACAAATGCAGTCAGGTAATGCAAAGAAAGTGTTTATATGTATAAGCAAAATGCCAAAGTATAAACATCTGTGACATACAGATACGGTGTAACAAATGTTTACATTAATAAAATTTGAGTGGATTTAATTATATTAATAGATAGTAAATAACTTGGCACCCATAACATGTCTGAATAGATCACAGTTAATGTAACCTTTTGGTTTCCTCTGAAACACAAAAACAAAACAGCTTTGTTTTAGAGAGAGAATTAGGTCTAATTCACTGTAAACAATGTCTATAGTGGGTAAGTATTTGCACAGGATAACTGAGAAGGAGGAAGAGAGAGGATTGAGGCAATGGAGAGGAGGAACCTTGGTACATCTGGGAGATGATAAACAGTAAGTGCAACAGGGAAGATGGTTTTAGTGCACAGGAAAATAGATAGTTTGCAAGGACATATGTACAGTGTGTGAGGCCTGTAGTGATTGTTTTAGTGCAGTGTATTGGAACATTGTTGTGGGTTTAGCACTCTGTATAGTGAGATGTTTGTGTTTTAATATATGTTTGTGTTTTGTATAAAAAGCAACATTGATGATTTTGTTCAATCTGATAAGTTTATAGCATTTAAACATGGATAAGTTTGGTTCCCTCTCTCACTGTCTGCTGTGTGTCATATCCTCTTCTAAGCAACTCTTTGGTCATCATTTGTAAACATGACAAGAGAAAAATCTAAAAATTTATATATATCTCATATCCACTATACACAAATCGGACACATTGATACAATTATCACTGTTTAAATATGTTAAAACTGATGTATTAGAAAAAAAACCAAAACAATATAATCTGTACAAAAATAAATATAGTTCCAAGTTTAACCAAAACAGATGTGTCAGCATGTTTTTTCTTCTTTCCTGTTGACAGATTAGCTCATCCCAGCATGGTATACATTTCAAAGATCTGGTTGACCTTTAGGGAATTGATCAGAAGAAGTTGATGATGACAGCTCTCCTTCTAATTCTGAGGGTCGGCATTGATTAGGAAAAGACAGAGATCAGGTGACCCCTGGGTTAACCATTCTCACTGAGTGAGCGGCCTTCAAGGCATAGGACAAAAATCTGACATAGAGAAAGTGATCAGAAAGTGACCGCATTTTAAAAATGTTAACTTTAACGAGAAAACATGACCAAGAGCTTAAAGCTGGAAAAAAGTAAAATTAACACAAAATCAGTATTCCTTGTAGAAGCTGTGCTTGTAGAAAAAAATAGGTGGAAATAGAAAGAAGGGAATTGATTTTTCTTCTCAAATAAGTAATTATTTTCTGTAGGAATTTTAGCAGTGCAACATAATACATTGGAAAAGACAGTGTCAAACAATGGCTTAAGTAGATATACAGTAAATGACTTTAAATGAGAATTAATGGGGACAGCTGACACAATACCCATTGAGACCAATGTTATCACAGGGATCAATGTTTACGGGTGGTCGCAGTAGTGCTTATAAGAGATACCTGGCAGATTACTTTCAGTGAAAGATTGTGATTTTACTAGTGACAGATCTTGTCACTACCCAATGAAACCATGTATTTGCAAATGTTGTATTTGTGAATCAGCAGCAAGAGGATTTTTCTGAGTGCTCAACTCCCAGAGAACATCAGTAAGGAGTTGTATGACATCAGATTTTAATAGATATACAGTACACATTGGACAGCATAAATGTATATTGCTATAAAGAACCTAAAATGTCAATACTCTTAGATCTACTCACCATCACAGTTTTGTTACATTCTACAGAAATTGTACACATTTGTGAGTTTTTAATTCAGCTTGGAAACTTCTCTATAGTCCCATGTTGTGTAATACATGTAGGTAATAAATGTGCATGAGAAAAGCAGCATTATTTGAGAAAATTATTAAATCCTTAATGGTGTTTTGTGCTTCAATGACCAACCTCCTTTTCTGATGTGCTGTGTTCACTGGAAATTTTAACTAAACCCAAGAAATTTTTAATGTTGTTTTTTTTTCAGGGTCAGGAGATGGCCGTTTATGAGCAACCATTCATTGTTCAATTAATTCTATAAGCGCCAGTAATTGGCTGCTTAGGTCAGGTATGTTTTGCTGGGTACTTAGTGTTTTTCTGTCTTTACAATATTACCCTGGCACTCACTGCTCTGGGGTCACAGGAGCAGTCTCAGTGCAAATAAGCATGTGGCTAATTTGCCTTGGGGGGGGGGGGGGGCACATATTTTTTGTGGGCCTGATTTCCTAAGGAATTCTGACATGTGCTGACCAGGTTGGGGCTATCACTTAATGACATGGGGACCCTACTCTCTGTTGTAGAGTGAACAGCCCAGCCTGGCACACCTGGTGCTTGTAGTCAGTTTTACAGAGCGGCTCCATGCTTGTTGTCTCCCTGCTTTAGCGATAACCAGCATAGGCTATAACAGTGTTGGCTAACCTGTGACACGCCAGGTGTTGTGAAACTACAAGTCCCAGCATACCCTTCCAGCAATAAGCTGCTATATATCGGCAAAGCATGCTGGGATTTGTAGTTTCACAACACCTGGAGTGTCACAGGTTAGCCAACACTGGGCTATAACATTGGTGCTGGCTAATTCTTTTAGGGGGAAGCCAAAAAAAGGTTATTTCTTTTTTTTTAAACGTAAATAATTGATGAGCACCATAAAGTTGATGATGATAATGACTGCAGTATCTTCACTCTGACCCCATATCCTATTTAAGTTGCACCTATCTGAAGAAGTTTAAGCTTTTGTTCGGGCTGCAAAAATTGGAGCTTACAGTCTAAATTCCCTAACATTCACACAGACCGAGAGAGATTAAGGTCAATTTAATAGCAGCCAATTAACCTACTAGTATGTTTTTGGAGTGTGGGAGGAAACCTAAGAAAAAACAGGGAGAACATACAAATTCCACACAGATAAGGTCGTGGTTGGGAATCGAACTCATGAACACTGTGAGGCAGAAGTGCTAACCATTAAGCCATCGTGCTGCCCAAAATGATCTTTTTCTCTTTGTAACCTCCATGGCATATGTCACTGATACTCAGGAGGACAGAACATGTGAAACTATATAGAGATCAACAGCAAGACAGAAGAACGGAAGACATAGGGGCTTTGCTTTTAAATTGTAGAAAATAATTGTAGCCATAATCTGTTTATCCAAGTTTAAATAGTGAGGAGGAATACATTAAATATAAAGCTGTTTCATCTGTTATGCTGATAAACTGTTCTGCGACCTAAAGTCAGTAGTTCATAGTTACTTGTGATAAGAAATTACTATTGTCACTGGGACATGAAATCTCCACATGCATTATTGTTGTTAAAGATACAATTATTTATTGCAAAAAAAATACACATATGGCACTTTTCTCATATTAGTTGTTTAATATTTAGAGTTTATATAGTATGAGCAATACTACCTAAACAATTTTAAGTAATAATAACTGTAAGTGTATTTTCATGGAGATTTTCACCTCGGGTGAACTGCAGCAATATTGAAGTAAGAAGTAGAGGAACAAATGTTCAGCACTTTTCTCCCAATTGTAGCTGGTATTGTTAGTTTTTATGCATTTGCAGAAGTTCAGAATGAATAACAGTTTCCACAGTGACCGAACTAACCCCTATCCAACCCTTACACCCATTCCTGTCTGTTAGGTCCTCGGGATTTGTAATTGCTCCATGTGTGAGTGCAACTGCATACATGAAAATGGTGATGTTATGTTCACATGCCTAGTATTTTATTTCATTTGTGATGTATATAGGGTAAGCTTATTCAGTAAATGTCACCCTAACTGCTATTCCCACCTGCCAGGGTATTATAGAGGCATTGGTCATTTGTCAACACAAAGAGGGAGAAACGTACTTCTGTGCATTTTACTTTCTTTCCACTAGAAGTCACTTGACTTTGACAAATAGGAGATGTCATATTCAATTAAAACATAATCATTCTTCAGTGTGTAGACAAAAATGACCAAGGTAATCGTTAACCAGACTAATGCTTAGAACCATCTACAATGTGTTACCTAAACATAAGGAGGTCTCTTTGCTTCCTATAACAATGCAAAAATATAGGCTAAAGTGAAACATAAAAACAGATGTTTTAGTGCAAGGCTCCAAGTGAAAGAAAAGGAATGGGAAAGAGAAATATGCTAATTATTCTGCTGTCTGCAGCTGACTTGGTCCATGTGCTGTGATCTCTCTTGCACTGTGTGTTGTGCTGTCCATCAGCCACTGACTACTGTCCTGTCACAAGAAGGGTCGTGCCCCTCACACCAAGAAAAAAAATGTCTGCATTTGATAGAAAGCAATACTATTAGTTGGAGTTATAAGCATTGGGTGTCCTCTTCACAGAATACACTTTGATGTGGGATAAATATGTATGTGCACATAACTTAACATATAGCACAGGATGGTATGAATATTGTTTTGTAGGTTTTAAAGCCCTGATTTGAATTTAATCATTCATCTATAGAAAGTTTTACGAGCAGGTTAAAATTGTCAGTAAAACAGGTTACTTTTTAGTTGTGAACACCAATATTTTTTGTGAACACCAATACATTGCTCACATTAATGTGCAGTAAAAGAATTCATAAATACTTAGCACTAACTAATATTTACAAAGTGAATGTATCAATAAATACCTTCTTGCTTCTATTAGCAGCTTATGTCAAAATACACTTTGCGGTACTTCAGCCACGTCTTTTACAGTACTTATTGTCTTATACTACAGAAATCATTGGCTTCGAACACATAGTTGTGTTTTTTTTATTTCACATTAAAAACTGCAGACATGAATACAATAAAAAGTACAATAATATCATAAACATTAAACTTAAGTTACTTGATATACAACATACAAAAATCTCACATGCTCATGAATTCTGCTTAAAAAGAATGAAACAACCTATATTGTATTTATTGCTTTAAGTACACATTGATGCATGGATCTGTACATATTTCAGAAGCGGCAACCTCCCTTCATAGGTTTACTTCCAGTGCTGCTTAGCTGAGCACTAGAAAGGGGTCTCTGCAAATGCTGATGATCCTTCTTTAGAATGGAAGCTTTGCATCTTTAGTAATATGATGCAAAAGACCAAATATAAGTGGATTTAAGATTTTCAACAAAACAGATTATTTTTAAACATATATTCACATATATTCAAAATAAGGTGTAAATATATTTACAAGATACACTACTACATCTTATTTTTTGTAAATATTTTTAAAAAGACTTTGTTAGTAAAATTGTGTCCATAGTCTTTCTGCAGAATCCTCCTACTTATATAGGACAAAATGGCACAAATGTTTTAAAAAAAAGTGCTAACAAGGCATCATGCACAATCTAGATCTAGTTCATACAATTTATGCTAATGAAATTCATGGCCACATGTTCAAGGATTAAGGCTCTGCCCATATTGCTGCTATTTTTAAATTGAAATGACTGCGGTACTAGTCATGTGGTTTCTTAATTAGATGAAAATATGTAGAGTAAAGCTTGCCACACAAATGCAGATTTGGTAGTCCAGTTTGGATTTTTTTTTATCTGCCAACTATTATGTATGCATCAGATTTGACCTGGCTGGTAATAAAATCAGTGTAACCAATGATGTCACGCTATCAAAACATATGTTAGATCACTAGCCAACCCGAAGTGTAGGAGAATGTAGAGAGGTCACATATCCATTGACATGCAGCCACTCACTGAATCTGGAACAAGATTTGTGATATATGTATGGCCTAGATCAGAGGTCAGGGAACTTTTTTACCTTTTACCCCCAAATATATTTAGATACGCATTTTGATGTCAGAGCAATTTGGATAGAGTGTTCAGCGTCCAATCGATTTCTCTGCTTTGTTTTTATTTTTGTTACAGTGGAAAATCCTTGTTCGCAAAGGTAGGTTGTTGCAAAAGGCAGCAACTTTTTGACTCCTTATGTGTAATTTTGAATGTCTTTGCAGCTGATGACATCCAAAAATATGACAGATCTGCTTTGTTTTCAAATGCAACACGTGCTTCATTATTGCATCGAAGCTCAAGAAGTGCCTCTACCAACCTTTGTGGCTCTTCTGGCACAACAGCAATTTCACATATAAAGGGGTCTACAATCCATCTGACAGCATGTGAATCGGAAGCATTACCCCCAGGAATTTCATTTTTACCCCATTTGGGGTAATTTACCCCTGTTCCCTGACCACTGGCCTAGATGCTCACAGACCTGGCCATTTAGAGATCACATTGTAACAGTTGGATTGCAACCTGTGTGTGCAGCTTAACAATCAGTAGTGATCTACAGCAATGGTGTGTGTATCCAGTGGCCTACACAGCTACCGTAAGACAAAAATATATACTTTCACATGGTAGTTATAAATGAATGTATAACATGAATCAATGTTGTTCAGGTCCTGCACTGAAACAGTGGTCATATATCAGGAATGGTGCTACCTGCTGAGGCAGAATCTATGGGTTAGAGGAAGCAAAATGTTGTAACTTTAGAATTTCCAATTTTCTACGATATTTTAAATTAGTGGTTAAACTTAACATGTAAAAAGCACTTTATATGTTTATTATCCTGGCCAATTGTTATTACAAATAAAACCTCTGCATTTACTACATGTCAGCTGCTAAGCAAGTTGTGTATTATGGTTTCACTATGTAACATTATTTTTCATTACAGTGAGGGCTTGTGCACACCTATGTGCTGTTCATGTCTCTTTCAGCATTTAACACCAGAAAACCATGTTAAAATTAAGATGAATGGTTTATCCTAGGCTCATTTGACCAATGCGCTTTAAATTTTTAATGGTTCAAAATTTTAGAATGAGGCCTATTTCTCCTGCATTATTGCACCCTACTAGTACAACAGCTTGCACTGATTGCAATGCATGTAAATCACGCTACAACACATGTAAAGTGTGTGTTTTCATACATTTTACATATTTCTCTGTGCACACGTTAAAACGAGCCCTGAATGCTCACCCTACTAATGAACAAGTAGAATATTATAGTTAAACACTACAAAATTAAATTTTATGCTACTTATTTCATAATTTAAACAGATTCTGTCACACAAATGCTAATCATTTCTGGTGTCTTATAAATGTTCTTATTTCCAGGTTGTGACAAGTTGTTGCCTGCAGTACATCTAGCACTATAATCCGTTGTAGGCACACATCAGATTCTATCCCTCCTGTACACTACCTCCTCAGCTTGCCATCCAGAGTGAGAATGTAATAAGTAGACTGGGAAGGGCGGTGGAAGGCCCTACACCCAAACAAAGCGTCAATCCTATCCCTAGAGCAGCAGCAATCAGAACACATCTTTGGTCTCGGATTATCTTCTTCACATTCTCACAGAACTGAAAGATAAATACAAGTTTGTCAGTTACTTGTGTAAGACAATGATCTGTATGTTACAAATGTAACAGATCTTAACATTTAATACTCATCCTGATGAGACTATGCTGAACAGCAAACTGACAATGTAGAAAATGGATAATTTAAGATTGTAGTATTGTATATTATACACTGGAAAGCAATTCTATTTAGCACTGCAGTACCAGAGTGGCCCCTTTTTTGACTCTAACCACTGTGTATGTAATAAAAGAGTGTTTTTAAATGTGCTAAATGTACTGCATGCAGTATATTATGTCTTGCAAGCTACAAGGCATCTAAGCTCTTCAGCATTTAATCTATGCAGGTTGAAACATTTGTAATTGGTTTTTTTTCTTATTTTTTTACATATAAACATGATGCATTCCTTTACAAAAACATTTACGTTTTATAAATGAACACTGGCACAAGTGAATGCACCTCTGTAGCTAACATTGCAAATGAAAATGTAAACACTGATGTAATGCAATAAAACCACTTTGTGACAATAAATCTCTACTAATAGTAATAAGTCAATCACTCCAGCAGTTACAATGTACAAGTGCAGAATAAACATATTGTTATTACTTGCTACAAGTTGCCTAAACACTTAAGTATTGTTGAAAATGTTTATAATGTGTTTTTTTTTTTTTAAGTTTGAGTGTACAGGCATGATACACACAATGATACAAACTTGCTATTTCAAGTATATTACATGTTAGCATTTACTTTACCATCATGTAGTGTTTATTAAGTAACACAATATATAGATATGAATATTAAATACACAGAAAATATCACGACCCTTTGAAACAAAAGGATGAGTAACCACGCTATGCTAAGTTCGTAAAAATCCATATGCTTAAGGCCCCAATAGTTGCAGTATTCAATCTCAAGCTATAATGTCTAAACTAAACACAAAAGCAAAGGGTGCAAGAGCAAGACAATAAAATTGCACATAAAAAGTAAAAAAAGAATACGTATATAAAAGGAAAAAAAATATAAATAAACCTAAGAAAATATACATAATGATAATAAAAATAAATTGCTAGAATTTAACACGTGAATAACATGAATTGTTTTAGCTATGATCCAACATAATGATACATTCCACATTATTTATTTTTGATAATCCTGCCAGACAAATAGTACAGACATTTGCTCATGAAAAGAAAGAGAGGAATAGCACATTAGGAATCATTTTATTAGATGATCACAAGGAAGTAACACCTTCATGGACTTTTAGCAAATACTGTTTGGCCCAGACGGGATTTTATGTCTCCTGTTAGTACAGGAACTGTTTAACTATTAGCAAGGTTAAAGGTTATTAACAATAAACCTGAATTGTTCCAGAGGAAGCAGTAATACCTGGTGTATGTCACACAACAAGGCAGTAAACAGGAATACAATTCAGCTTCTAAAAACAAGTTACTTTGTAGTTGATAGTTCCAGTCATTTTATGTGTAAATGGAATAGAAGCATTATACAGGTTTTAATTACAGTGTGTAAATGAAACATTTTATATTACCCAAATAGAGACAGAAAACCCTCACTGAGAAGAAAACACAAGCAGCAGGAATATACAAGTTAATTGTCTGGTGAACACTAGGGTTTGTTATATACTGACATTATTATCTTATTACACAAAAATAAAACTTGCCTATTTTAATTTTCTTCTGATGTGTACACACAGCCATCAGTGGAACAATTTAAGGGGAAATATCAACGGTAAGGAGATATATATTGAGCTGAGTGAAGCAAAGAATTAAAATTAAAGCTGTAATAGAACCAAGCATTTGTTAAACTAGTGTGTATGTGTATGTAGAACATGTAGCAAAGCAAACCTGTCCTACCTTTCATTTAACAATGCATCGAATAAAAATGTTTTCTCTTAACTGATAACAATATTCCATTAAGCAATATAGAACCTTTAGCATAGCAGCAAATTTGTGTTTTGCAGAAAAGACCCCAAAGTCAGCATGTCAGCATGCACAGAGCCAGATGGACATTGAGGCACAATTTACCTTGTCAGTCTGGAAGCTCACGGGGAAGCCATATCTGCAGTAGGTGACAAAGTGCTCACAGTTATCCCACAGTAGGCTGTATGATGTGGATCCCATCAGTCTTTCAGCCCTCTGGGCCACTTCTTCATTAGGAAGGGGTTTTGTCTTGAAGCCGCTGTCCATCTCATTAACTATTATACTTCCACCATAGGCGAAGTCCTGCACAGTGTCCACTCTTATACTGGCCACCTTAGCCAGAACACCCAGGATCAGTCTTTTGTTGGTCACGACTTTCTCAATCAGACACTTGTCGTCTGAAAGAGCAGGAAGGATGTCTGGCATCAAATGGGCAACCTTGTTATTTCCCAAATAAATTCCAAAGTGAACAAACAGTGTCCTAGGGACCTGTAATATGTCACCTCTCTTCAGTGCGCAAACGTCAGAACATCTTGCTTTAAGTTTCCTTTTTGCCAGGCTAAATTTCTTAAAATTTGCAAAGATGAAGACTTTTTCAAAAAGGAAGATCATTAGTCCTACCAATAGGGATTTCATGATGCTCACCTTGAGCATTGCAAGGCAAGTTTTAACTGCTGTGTTTTGCCTCATGCTAATCTGTGTTTTTTTGTTAGACACATGGGGGAGAATCTTTTGACATCACTGAGTAAAGCCTGCGAGGATTGGCTAAAACTAATCTGGGAGTCCCCCTTCATTGCATTGTACTACAACTTTCAATGCCAAGAAAAGAACCACTAAATTCAATTAGATAAACTTGCAATATTATGAACATTTCATTTTGGTTTCCATTGATTTTTTTGGGGACGTTAAAACGATATACTTCAAATTCTGAATGTGTTAACTGTAGACAGATAATTCAATGCTGTAATATAAAATATTAATTTAACTATGCAGTTATTTATTTATAACATATAATAAAGGACTAAAATATAATAATTATTGTATTATAATATAACTACTATTTTATTATAAACAATACATGGAAATATAATAAAAATATTGTAAGACATACAGTTTTACTCTACTATTGTAAATTTGCAAGATATTTCTTGCAACATTATATTTTCTGTTATTTAATAAGTAAAATAAAATAATGTTACTGAAAGTTACAGTGACTATGTATATTACTAGTGCAGAATGAACCATCATTATCATGTTATGTTCATTTAAAGGGCTTTATGTCCAAGATTGCAGGCTACAACTCTGTACAGTATCATGTGCACACTTATGTTGATCATAAAATTACATTTAACATGTGTGCACATAGATTGACAAATAACATTCAAAACAATTCTATTTATTTACTTGTATATACTGGGGGAAAAAAGGATAATATTGTTGTAATCAGCTTTAACATTTTTTTTAAAAAAAAAGAGTGGTCACATATGTGTGTGCTTCTAAACATCAGGGCACAAAATGTGTATATTTATTGATGCAAAAACCTTCTGTTTTCAAGTAGAATGTTAAAGGGCTGAGATGTCTGAAAATAAACATGACTTCTAACTGATATTAATGTAACCTGTTTGTTACAAACTGTTATTTGGAGATATACTGTAGTTGGGTCACACAGTTGTTTAAATCCATCAGAAAGGGAACTGTGTGTTTTGAGATATTGTAAATACTATTGCATGCTTCAAGAGGCAAACTTACCTAAAAATTGAGCAAAACAAAAAATGAATCTAATAAATATTCTGAACAAGTAACCGTAAACTATAAAACTTCTATACAAGCAATGGTGCCCTTAGGGGAAGAGCAGTTTTTTTCCCCTTAGGAAGATTACCTTGTGGGGAAAAAACAATTTTAGTAAATGTGACTACATTTTGACTAAAAGTAGCATTTAGGAAATTAAAAATAATAATATTTGAAACAAGTGCTTGAATGTGTTACTGTGATGTAACACAAGCATGATAATGAGATATTCGCTGGGCAGTACTGTCAAAAATAATATATATTGTCTGACATAGCGGTGTTTTGGGCATAGTAATATTGTATCTCAGTTGTAAAGAATTATAGTCTTGTGCACAATTTTGACTTTCTCACAATAATTTAGGAACATCACTATTACTAAAACACAATTGGTAAGGTTAGGGGCGCAGTGTAACACTCTTACCAATACAGGTTTTGTAAAACTAACTGTCTCTCATCTGTAAAACATCACTGTACTGTGGTTCTGATGCTTGTACTTTACAAAAGTTATACCTTATGTAGCCAAAATGAAGCAAGTTATATAATACTTATTATATTTTAGTGCTGCATACTGTGTGGCATACATACTAACACTCATATATTTTTTTATAAGATCATATTATTCAAATGTTACAAAGGATCTTAGTTCCCTTACTGAAGAAGACACATTAAATGGTTCATTTAAATGCTGTTATCAAACCTTGTTTTTTTAAATTAAATATTACTATTTATTAGTGTCTATTTTTGTAGGCCCGCTGGATTATACTCTTGTTTAAATACATCAAAAAGGAAGAAAAGAAAAATGGAGCAATCCGTTAAAGTGCATTTTGATACATGCTAATCCATTATGTAAATGAATAAACCCCAGGAACAAAGCTCACAAAAAGGCAGCTCTGTCTTGTCAACAAAGCGCCTTCTTCAGTAGCTCATAACATCAGCAGCCAAGCAAATGCACTACTAACCCACAGGGCTTCAACTTCCCAGAGAGCCTGCAAGTAATGATAGATGGGTAGACACATTCATCTTACCTGAAAAATGACTGAGCCATTGAGGCCCGGAGAAAAGAAGAACTTGATCCTTTATCCAGTTGTATACAGACAGCTTTTCCCTCAGAGCCTGCCAGCACGCTGTCATCAGCCATTAGCCAAGCCTTTTTTGTGCTATCTTAACAAGTCATCACAAAAGATTACCTTATAGCGCCTACTTGTTAAGAATTCATCCTTTCTCCAACAAAAATAAAGCAGAAAGTGCATACACCTTTAACACCATTCTGTGCCTTGTGAAGTGACATGTTTATGGCCCAATTTCCTGACTTTCCAGTTTATTCCTTGCTACAGTATATTACTGCGCTTGCTGTGCAAAGATAAAATCTTTAACTGCAGACTTCCTTTCTGTCTGTCTGCTATAGAGAGACAATCAACAGCTTAAGCTATAATCTATGCTAAGAAAAAGTTATAAAACAATAAAACTTTAACTACATAAATTTAAAAAAACTGCCTAATATTAGTGACATTAAATCTATTACTGATTATCAGTTAGCCCTCTGTAATAACCAAATAAATTTACTGTAGCTGATGGACAGTATAAAACATAGCATATATATATTTATAGTACTGTGCAAAAGTTTTAGGCAGGTGTGAAAAAAATGCTGCAAAGTAAGAATGCTTTTAAAAATAGAAGTGTTAATAGTTTATTTTTTTATCAATTAACAATATGCAAAGTGAATGTACAGAATAGAAATCTAAACCAAAGCAATATTTGGTGTAACCACCCTTTGTCTTCAAAACAGCATCAATTCTTCTAGGTACACTTGCACAGAGTTTTTTGAAGGAACTCGGCAGGGAGGTTGTGCCAAACATCTTGGAGAACTAACCACAGATCTTCTGTGGATGTAGGCTTGCTCAAATCCTTCTGTCTCTTCATGTAATCCCAGACAGATTGATGATGTTGAGATCAGGGCTCTGTAGGGACCATATCATCACTTCCAGGACTTCTTGTTCTTCTTTATGCTGAAGATAGGGCTTAATGTCATTGACTGTATGTTTGGGGTCCTTGTACTGCTGCAGAATAAATTTGGAGCCAATCAGACACCTTCCTAATGGTATTGCTGGATGGATAAGTACCTGCCTGTATTACACAACATTGAGGAAACCATTAATCCTGACCAAATCCCCAACTTCATTTGCTGAAATGCAGCCCCAAGTAACCTCCACCATGCTTCACTATTGCCTGCAGACACTCATTATTGTACCGCTCTCGGATACAATAAGCAAATCACAAATAGATGAGGTAATACACATAAGTGGCACTGATGAGTGTGAGTGATGCTATGGGGACTCACAAGGGAGTCAGACAGTAGACATACATGAGACAATAGGTAGAGAGGACATTCTAGAGGGAGGGGTGGTAAGAGTATATAGTTACTGTTGTTTAGGTTGAAAAGACATACAGTATGTTCATCAAGATCAATGTTTTAACCTCACAAATCCTAACAGATCCAGAGGGATATAACTCTCCAACAAAGTATAGCCTAATTTACCTTAAGAGGGGATTAATTCCTTATTGGCCCCATGCCAATAATCACCTGCATCATATGGCAAATATGTAAATATCGTGTATAAATGACCATCATATACTAACTAATCCATCGTCAAAAGCCTGTAATATTTAGCCCTATGCCACTATATAGACCCGATGGGCCCCAATACAGTACCAAACCACCTGATACATCGCCCAAAAAGACCATAGTTAGCAACAGTGCACAATATATATAACATCCCCATGCCACCATATAGCTACTTCGCACATTATATGCATCATATGGGCCCATGCTATCACGGTTCCATACCTAGCCAGAGAATACTATGGATTTCTTGGTCATGCTCATTTTGACCTCCTTTTTATTTTAGCTCTGAGGACACACACAAATTTTCTGGTTAGCACCCATCAGCCAGCTACAGATTCTCCTGAAAGGCATGTATCTGTGTACAGAGATGATGCCCACCTCTGGTCGGGATTCTAAATAAGTCATTTAAAAATGCAGAATGTTTCCTGCTTAACAATTCTATTGTGGATGTAATTATGTATTGATAATTCTTGATGAGCTATATGCCCCACGTTCTACAAAATTTCACGAGTGGGTACTCTGACTTTCTCCTGTAGAATGACAGGTACAATCCAGAATTCAATGTTCTTTCGATGACTGGGAGATGTCTGTGTCTTTGATCCATGAAGTTCCCACCCCCGTGTTTCATGATTGGGATAGTTCTGAAGCTTTTTCTCAAAAAAATGGCATCTCAGTTATGCAAATATGTTCCACTTTTTCCACATTTCCATTAATATGTCCATGCAACATTTGTCCAATAGCCTTTGGGGTCATCCATGTGCTTAACATAACCATATTATAAGTATAATACAATACAAATAGTAATAATGAAAACACAGTGGAGAAGACGAAAGAAACTGGGAACCTTGCAGTATGGAGGTTTGATTAAATTAGCAGATAAATTGGAGCTGTCAGTTGCAGGAACACTGAACTACTCATTTATCATTTGATGTTCATGTGTCAAAGTGTAAAGTTCAGGTGTGTCTACACATTATAAAGACAATTAGTTCTGCCCTTGTATACTTTGTTATTATGCAATTAGATTAAATAAAATTTTAGCTGTCACAAAGACTGTGACAAAGCTCAATGTATACATCGCATGCACCAGTATTTAAAACACCAAGGTAAAAGGATTTTGCAAATACATTTCATGATCCTTCTGTATGTGATAAAATGACACAATATTTCTATATAAATAACAAAAATGTATTTGGCTTGCTAGAGCAAATTAGGATTAAAAACAAATGTCTGTTCATTAAATTATACACACATTATTAAAGAGGACATGTGAGGTTTGTCTAAAAACAAAACATGAAGCCCCCTACCCTAGATAGAGCATAATATGTTGGTGAGAGCTTAAAGAAAATGTCATATACCCGAGTCATCCTGGCTCCTCCTATATCAGTTTGTGCTGGTAAAATTAAAGGAAGCTGTCTGGGAGCGATTATGACTCGGGCATTGAAGCTGGCATATTACATTCACATATGATGTGTGCCAATATATTATGTTCTCTCCCAGGAGAAGGAAGGGGAGGGAATTCATCTGTTTAATACATACACACTGCACCAGGCACAAACCTGACCGCTCGCTCCTCTTTTACCGCTTCCCACCCCCCTAACATATATAAATTATAAATATATTATAAACAGCACAGAAAGATTGCCCTGGCTTGGGCTTCTTTAGTACTGGAACCAGTCTGTCAGTGATTGCTCATGTCCAAGACCACGGGAGAACTGGAGGGCTGATGGTTAAATAAATCATGTTCAAGTGCTAGGTGGTCCATCAGTGACTTAGATCAACCCCCTCCTGCACCGTGCACGGACATACCAAGCCAAAATATAAAAGTAACAAAAAAATAATATAGGATAGTAAAAATTAAATGGCCCCATCTCCCAATGAGTCCTTTTTGTGACACTGATTTATGATATTCTGAATTAAATATTCTCTGTGACCCTGACATATTTGTCATGACTGCCACACAATTGTGCAAGGCATACTGTACATTCGACCCAGAAAGCTTATGATCCATACCTACAAAAGCCAATGGTACACCGATTTTTCTAAGCCTACGCCTGTCCCTAACTAGGCTTACTGCTACCCTATCTATTTGTGTACAAAGATGATTTGTACACATATATTGACCACCCCCCCTCCTCCACACCCTCCAGTCCTTCGGCCTCTCTGGCCCAGTCCTGTCCTGGTTCACCTCTTACCTTGCTGACCGATCCTTCACTGTCACCACCACTGGGTCTCTCGCCCCCCTGTCCACCCTTCAAGTCAAGGTCCCTCAGGGCTCTGTTCTGGGACCCTTACTCTTCTCTCTATACACCTCCTCCCTGGGTGAACTCATCAGCTCCTTCGGCTTCAACTACCACCTTTACGCTGACGACACTCAACTATACCTCTCCTCTCCTGATCTCTCTCCCTCCCTCCTCTCTAGGGTGTCTGCCTGCCTCTCTGCAATCTCCTCCTGGATGTCCTCTCGATTCCTCAAACTTAATCTCGCTAAAACTGAGCTCAGTTTTTCACCCCCCTCATACCTCATCCCCTTCTGACCTCTCCATCACTGTCGACAACTCCTCTATCTCCCCTGTCCCCCAACTTCGCTGCCTTGGTGTCATCCTCGACTCCTCTCTCTCCTTTGGCCCCCACATCCTCTCTCTTGCTAAATCCTGCCGCTTCCAGCTGCGTAACATCGCTCGCATCCGGCCCTTTCTCTCCCAAGATGCCACCAAAGGTCTTATTCCCTCTCTGATCATCTCCCGCTTGGACTACTGTAACCTCCTCCTTACTGGCCTCCCCCTCTCTCATCTTGCTCCCCTTCGATCTGTACTCAACGCAGCCGCTAGGCTTATCTTCCTTCCTTGCCGCTCCTCTTCTGTCTCCCCCTCTACCAATTCCTTCACTGGCTCCCTTTCCCCTACAGAATTCTGTTCAAGCTCCTCACTCTTACATACAAGGCCCTCGCCAACGCCACTGCACCCTACATCTCCGCACTCCTGTCTATTCATGCTCCATCCCGCCCTCTCCGATCTGCTAATAACCGTCGCTTCTCTTCCCCCCTGATCACCTCTTTCCACGCGCGTATCCAAGACTTCGCCCGCGCTGCCCCCCTCCACTGGAACAAGCTCCCTCCCTCCATCAGAACTTCCCCTAATCTGTCCAGTTTCAAACGGGCTTTAAAAACCCACATTTTTCTTAAAGCCTTCCAGTCTACCACTTAACTTCCTACCTTATCTTCTGCCTCTCCCCCTTCTTTCCCCTTCCCTGCCTGTCCCCCTACTCTCCCCTGCCTTTCTCTGTCTGTCCACCCCTCCCCTTAGATTGTACGCTCCTCTGAGCAGGGCCATCTCTCCTCCTGTTTCCACCACTTCTAACTCTGCTCTCCAGCTACTTAGCCCTCCACCCCCCATCCCCTCTTGCTTCCTCCTCCCCCCTCTGTCTTCCGTGCCCTCCTTCTTGGGCCCCGTCATTTGCGGATCCTCCCTCCCCCTGCCCTCTCTGTGCATTGAGCTTACTGAGTTACTGTGCTTATGTTTGTATTGTTATTCGTTTGTCCCTGTACGGTGCTACAGACACCTTGTGGCGCCCTATAAATAAAAATTAATAATAATAATAATAATAATAATATAGGATTGCAGTTGGAAAATGATTTCAAGGGGAAAAGAATAGTCCAGTCCTATAAGAGTTTCTAAACTGCTTCACATTGCAGTGACTGCTTCTTTCACTTTCTCAGGATATTCCCTACTAACATTATGGGCTCTTTTTATTAAATGCAGATAAGCCCTATGAAAGGGTATATTCTGGTGATGGCAGTGCTTTCGTTGGCGGTAACCCCTGTTGGCAAAAAGATTTGCCAGTGAAAGCTTCCCCATACAAAGTTAAGGGACGTCAATTTTTTTTCCTTCAGAGTGTGTAGATATATGTATTTAAGAGTTACGCATCATTCAGTTGTTGAACTTGTCAGGATACATAGCTGTATAATTCTGCAAGATAAAATATTCAAGTGTTTGCTTGTACCATCTTTGATAGAAACTTCAGATCCGAGATACATTTGGCGACACACTCTTTTTGCTGCTGTGCAGAAATGCTTTGCACAACATTGTTTTCTACCCAACAGAGCCACTTAGTAGTCTATATGCTTTTTTACCTCATTATAAACACTCAGCAACCTCTCCCTGTAGTTGATTTCCCGAAGCATGGTCACACTGTTCCTTTTAGCATCAAAGATAGTGTCGTCCTTCAACTCTCCACTGTTCTTTCTTTTCTTCAATTGCAGTTTCCAGTTCTTTAATTGCAGCATCTTTCAGGGCTTCAGCTTTAGAAACGTTCTCTTCGTTAACCCTGTCAATAAACTCTGCCATTTTATTACCAAACTTCTTGACAGAGTAGACAACAACCAGCCCCATAGAGAACACTGTAACACATGATTTATTACATATGTTTCAGGTAGACAAACATGCATGGACCTGTGACTCCTGTCACAGGATAAACGAACTGAAAGAACATTTTAGGGATCAGCCCATGGCGAACTTTTCCTGACTTCTCTGGTAGAGGACATTTTGGTAGACTGCATTTTTATCACTTTCTTATTAACCTGGTAACTACTGTATGAAATTCGCTCTATACACCCAGTATTACAACAAGTCTGCAGGTTTTATTTTTGCCTACACATGAATTATTAATAAAAGTCTGGTTTTATATGAGTCATTGTACTACAATTCAATAACCCTAGAAGCTGCATATGATTATCTGGGTGTGAATATAAGAAAATGCTTCATCTAATGTCATCTGTCTCCCTGCAGTGACATCAGACCCAGATGAGCCACATGATGCAATGTCTTACTCAGCAACTTTAGAATGTGAGAAATGTTCATTAAAATGATGGATTGACACTAGAACCTACAGTATAAACAAATTACTATTTACTGACCCCATCCAATGTGGTATAGTATGTTATGTGATGGAGCCTGTGTGATATCCTGCTGAACTGTGCACCACTGAGCTACCCTGCACGACTTTGCCAGGCTGTAAAGGACTGCATTTGATAACATTAAATGCCCAAGGGAAAAGGCATGTTCACAACACAGTACTTTCTAATTAAACTGAGGTTTCCTCCCAGCTACATTAGTCTTTATTAACGTAACCATAAAGTTTAGTCTTCTAGCACTGCTTGTTTAGATGCACTGTCTGAATGTTCTGACATTTAGATGAGTACAGTGATTACCTTTTGAGGGAAATTAGAGAATGTTTACTTTCATCTACTATTGGATTATGCAGCCATCATTAGACCATTCTCTCAAAGAGCAAGGCAAGATCTATCCTGGAATGTGCCTTTAACACAATGAGCCTTGTTTTCACATCAGAGAAAGCATCACTGTGCAGTACCATGTGGAGCACATTAGAAATGCAAATGGAGACCTTGTAAAGAAAAGTGCAGGTGAGCATCCATTATATGCATATAACATACCTGTTATTTCAGAGAACTAAGGGCAAGGACAAGGGAGCATGGAATTTGGTTAGTTTTAAAATGAATATATTTTTAGTACAACAAAGGAGCTATATATATGATGTCTACGTTCTATGGAAACACAGTAGTGCCTCAATTCACACAGTAGTGCCTCCAGTTCCTATTATGCCAAACTGTAGTGCCATCAATTTCATGTATACACAATTTACCATTAATAATAAATATTAATAAAACATTTGTATGCAGCTCTGTTATCTTCTGTGTGACTCACAATTGGAGTCAGCACAGAGAGTTGAGATGTCTTCAGTTCCACAATGGAACATGGCATGAGCTCCCGCACATGCGCAGCAGCTCCATTTCGCCCATCTTCGCCCGCTAAAATTCTCCTATGCGTTAGTGTGTGCCTTGGCACACACTGTGTGCATGCCTATGTTCACCAGTAAAGTCCATTCATTTTAAACTGATTCCATTAAGGATGATTGTTACTCAGTTGCGACTTTGTATCCTGGACTTTCAAATGCTCAATAAAAAGAGAGAGAGAAAACAAAAATAGTGTACAAACAAAACCCTATGGAGTACAAGGTAAAGTACTTACTTCACATGAATAACTGTGATGCGTGACTTTGTAGCCAAGAAACCAAGACATCTTGGGCCTGATTCATTAAGTATCTTAACTTGAGAAACTTCTTATTTTAGTCTCCTGGACAAAACCAGGTTACAATGCAAGGGGTGCAAATTAGTTTTCTGTTTTGCACATAAGTTAAATACTGACTGTTTTTTCATGTAGCACACAAATACCTGATAGCTTATTTCTACACTGAAATTTAAAGTTGATATTTGTGTGCTACATGATAAAACAGTCAGTATTTAACTTATGTGCAAAACAGAATACTAATTTGCACTCCTTGCATTGTAACATGCTTTTATCCAAGAGACTGAAATAAGAAGTTTCTTAAGTTAAGATCCTTAATGAATCAGGCCCCTTATTCCTATTCCTCCATAATTTTCAGTTTTCAAAATAAACAAAAAGACATAGAAGAATTGGAGAAAGTATCTGGTAATCATAATGGTTAGTGTGCAGTAGTGAAACACTCTGTTTACTGTCTTCTATTAAGATTAAAAAGCTGTACATTCTGGTCAGGCTGCTCATCACTCAGTAGGTTACACTATACCAATGTGAAGGTTCATAGATACAGTGAATAGGTAAGAAAACAGGGTAATGTGAAACTAGCTTAAAGATACAAAGAGGTACCTCAAAATCATTTAGGCATCAACTTGATTCGTATAACAGCAGATATGACACATTTCCATATAAATAATTACTGCGTATAGGTTCTCTAATCTATTTACCTTTTCTGTCTGGACACTCACTGGGATACCATATCTGCAGTAGGTTACAAAATGCTCACAGTTATCCCACAGCAGGCTGTATGAAGTAGTTCCAACAAGTTTCTCGGCCCTTTGAGCCACTTCTTCACCAGTAAGAGCTTTATTTCTGATATTCTGGTCCATGTGGTTAACTATTATATGTCCACCATAAGCAAAATCCTGCACAGTGTCCACTCTTACGCTAGCCACCTTGGCTAGCACCCCGGCTATGAGCCTTTTGTTAGTCACCATTTTTTGAATACAAGATTTGTTACATGACAAAGCTGGAAGAATATCTGGTATCAAATGTGCAACCCGATTGTCTCCAAGATAGATACCAAAATGGACAAAGAGAGTCCTGGGAACTTCCAGAAGATCACCTCTTTTAAAGAGAGATGTCTCATACATGTTGCCATTTTTGTCAGTTACTGAAGCACAATTTGATTTCAGGTTTACAAAGATTAGTATCTTGTCCAAAAAAAATGACAATACATCCAACACTGGATTTTTCATCTTCAGTAGTTGTGCAGTGGTTTACTTGTGGCTTTAATGAACTCACATTCTTAGCAAATCCTGTATTTTATCTAGGCATGTGGGTTGGGACCTGTGCTTTAAACTGCTAAGTAGGCTTGGTTAAAAACGTAGGCAGCTCTTAGAACAAATTTGACACTCATTAAGTGCACTTAATAAGGAACAAACGTCCACCTATGGGAACATTATTATCACATCATTAACCCTTCAAACACATGTAAAGAAAACAAAAATGAAATTAGTCATCTTCTGATCCATGCTGCTAAATTACCAAACACCAGGAACATTTTGAATCTTTCTCTCTAAAGTGAAATAACTAGCAGAGTAAGGACTGAAAAACAATGTTTTTGACAATAAGTGAAAATTAATTGTATCATATGTTTACAAGTATATGCAAATAGTAAATGAAAAGTAAAACTAAACTTGTACCACAAAATGTGCTTTATCTTACACCAGTTAATTATAGCAGGTTAGTGCTTGTACTCACTTCAAACCATTATCTGATCATGCTAATCATGATAAACTACACGAAGAGTACCAGGGTCAATAACAGCATTAAATATCAAGAGGTTACTCACCCTAAGATTACAGTAACAATCAATATCTGTTCACATAAAGACATTAAAATTATACACAATATATAAACAACTGTTAAACTTAATTTCATATGAACTTATAAATGTCTCAATAAAACAGTTCACACAAGCTACCTCTATGTATTTTTTAGCAATCCACCCGTACAGTAAATGAAAGCTGGTTGTGGAATAGTAGACATAACATTACCACAGAGCTGGCTGTTTCTGACTGTTCCCCTCCTCTTTGTCTATGTATGTGAATGTACTCTTGTTACTGCTTAATAAATCCATGTTTTGCAGTGTAATGGTTGTACTTTGACTGATACAATAAAGGCTATCATACATCATCATATTACATTAGGGCAGTTGATTCTGAGATAATATGAAATCATTTGATTGTAACACACACTTTAACCCTGTATTCATTTTAATAATCGCTGTCATATTTGGAAAATGAAAGTCAGACTAATAATCAGAATTCTGTGTCTCACATTAAATAAAATAACTAAGCTAAAAATCAAATCTGAGACATAAAAATAAGCCCCAGAAATTGTGGTCTCACATACTGTTACCTCTCAGTCATTACAAGACTTTTGAAATAATATTATAAATACAGAGAGCTGTAAATGGATACTAAAATAAAGGAGAGTTCCACCTTTGTGCACTTTATTTTTCACTTAGTTATTATATATAATAACTTTCTAATGCAGCTTTGGGGAACCCTGTTCCGGATGAGTCTGTATTATGGCTACTCTCCCTTTCTAATATACCCATTTCCAAATACAAGCGATTTGCAATCCCACACCCCACTCACAATCAAGGAATGGTTCCGTCAAAAAGAATTTTATATGACAATGGACAACGTCACTCTCTCAGCAGCGGATAAATACTCCGACTTTGTCGACCTGTAACTCCTGGTATCGCTTAAGCTGTGCTTTGCCCCTTGACCATCACCCATTATCTATGGCATACTCCACGCCCAGAGCCAACTTTCCTTGATCTAGGTTTCCTTAATAATTAGAATAAACCTTCTACACACACAAGAATATTATATAAGTATATATTGTGTATTCTTGTACCACACCCTCCCTTTGTTCAATCAGTGTTGCAGGTAATTTTTGTTTTTGTTTACTTAATTTGTATAGGCTCGATATAGGCTCAATAGTGGTTTTGTAAGTGGTTCGTAATTCTCTATGTGCCAAAAACTAAAATAAACACTGTACAAAAAAGTATATATAATAACTTTGTAAATATAAGGCATTGCCTACCTCTTTAGGAAGAACAGGGTAATGTTAAATAAACTCTGCTAAAGCATGTATCTAAGCAATGAAATGAGTTACGCAGAGACTTGAAACTACAAGTCTAGTTTCTTGACCAAGGTAAATTTAAATTTCATAAATAGACTTCAAAGAAGAATGCTCCCAGCAGCAAGTTCATCATACAAAATGGAAGGACATCTAGTTTCAGACATGATGAAACTACTCCAAATTAATGTAGCAAACTCTACAAAGCATAGATTGTGCTCATTAGATATCATTGCATCAGTATAATATAGACAATGTTTAAATTGACTCTATAATCTTTGTCCTTTAATGTACATACAATTAAACACTGCAAAGTGTTCCAATAAAAGAACCGACTGCTCTGAAATCAAAGCCCATACAACACCTGTCTTGCTCATCTATCAATCAGTCGTCTGTTAATCCCTGATGACAATTGTGCTTGCAATCTTTATGTCTTATTATAAACAACTTGTAGTTCTAAAACAGAGGAAGAAAAATGTTCAATCCTCTTTCTCAATCCTCTTTCACAACCCACCTGACAACAACAAATCCAGTAACACCATAAACTCCTTAAAATGTTTATGCAATCTTTTGTTCGTGAGCTTTCTTGCATCAGGATTTTTTGTGGCAAAGAGCCAGCTGGTTATCCGTGGATTGAATTTTCCGTATTATTCTTGGATACTACTAATTCTACAGTACAAATAAAAATTAGGCTACAAATCACTTTGAATAAAACTGTATATAAGCAGATAGCCCCAGCTCTTATCACTTTCCGGTTCCTCCACTTTGCAAGACATGTAGAACACGTATTGCTGCATGAGTCATCAGTATCTATTCTTCATTAATTGCTTGATACACATTGTTTAATGGGAGAGGATAGAAACATGGATTTATTACCATACAATTATCAACTTTTATATGCTAGTAAACCTGAATATAATTCAAAGACAACGTGAAATATACACACACACATGTGAAAATTGTCTGCCAGGCCTATAGGCACGGGCTTCTTTAAACTGTTACCTTGAAGAGTAAAGCTGGGTACACACTACAGAAATTTCGACCAACTTTTAATGCAGAGCGTTCTTACATCTGATCGATGGTCCGATCGCTTGGTCCATGGACTGCATACACACTAGCCTTGTTTTAAACGATAAAGGGAAGAGGAGCCGTCCTGTTAGCGACTTTTTACAGTCATGTTGTCATGAACAATGGTTTTAATTTCGTACACACTGAAGCAACATTTGCGGGGCATGTAACGATATACCAAAGACATTAGCATAAAGGGGCAGGGCTTTCACTATAGTTAACACCCAAAGCCGCATAAAAAGAGAAGGCAACACTGTCTCTTCATTCTTTCCGATAAAATAGAAGTTTATTACCATACATAAAATTTATAAAAAACATTTAACTGGTAAAGTGCAATGCAATAATTATTCCCTAATAATAAAATCCCTTTGTATGTAATGGAATGCTCTATTATCTGCGGGCATCATCGCTGATTGGTCCACAGCAGAAACAAACTCCCATGTCTGAGTGTATAAAATGACAGGAGCCTGTCTGGCGCCGAGGAGCGTGAGAAGATGGCGAGTGAGGAGAAGGTGTCAGTGGCGGTTGCGAGTGAGGAGAAGGTGTCAGTGGGGGTTGCAGGTGAGGAGAAGGTGTCAGGGGTGGTTGCAGCTATGGAGACGGAGACAGAGATGGTGCTGGAAGGGCCAAACATTTTTTAAAAAGTTAAGGTTGAGGATGGAGATGCTCAAGAAGAGCAAAGAGCAAAGCCAATGAGCCCAAGAGAGGTGGAGATGATGGTAAAATTACTGGACCAGTACGACAACGACATTAAAAAAGGTGAGTAGCACATGTAGTGTACCTGTTTGAAGGACTTTATTTCATTGCAGTTTCACACGAAGCAATGTAAACGCCTAATTTGTAACATAGATTTTTTTTTTCTCAGAACGAAGAATTAACAGTGAGAAGGCCAGTTTAGATACCACTGATACCAGTAATGTAACACCTGTTATCAAATAGAAAATTATGTTGAATACCAAGATATGAAAGAAGTTATACACAATGGTATTTCAGTGAACATGTTTAGACAACTAAATGCTTTGGGCACATACCTGTACCGTTATAATTAACCAAAATGGCGCCTGTTTTCCAGAATATATGGAGGTTAAGCCCACTATTATTGCGATTGCACCACAGGGACCACAATATAAACTGATCTCGAGCAGTGTGCAAGATGAGCAAATGAGAGTATTTCTGGTATTGGATATGAATTACAGATGTAGAAGTTTAATGGTAAACAGTTTTTAATTCCCTTTGATTTTTTTACCTACAAAACAAGGGTTTTGTAGCGACATCAAGAAAAAAATTACCTTGAGAAAAATTTTGTTTAAATGTGTATGCTGTTTGGAACTGTTCTGCCACAAACCACTAGCACATTTAAAGTGTAATATTAGTTTTTTCACTTGCAATAAAAAATGTTGTACTTCTTTTTAAATAAAACTGTTGCATGAACGCAGTGTTGTTTATTCTGGGTATTTTACAAATAGTAGTTAATAAAGGTTAATATGACTGCATAAGTTTAATCGTTCATAAAGATATAAGTTTATAAAAGGTAAATATGAATTTGTTCCCAACATAGATGCAAAGGGCAATAACACATGTGCTTTACACAAGTGTAATGGTCTGCAACCAGACAGGTGCAATACACATCTATTACAAAACACAAGTCTGTGATGTGCGGATACTACACCACGTGGGGCTGGTACAGGCATCACAAATCTACATACACACGCACCCCAAGTCGAGGAAGTATCGGAGGATTGTCGTGGATCGGTCGGAAATCTATACACATTACACAACGGAAAGGAGACTGGAACGAAATATTGAATGGTACGACCAACCAAATGAGGCGACAATCGTCCATTTGGGCAGACTTTCGACCATCGTGTCACTACACACACTGGCACGACTTTCGAACGAGCGGTCGTATGTCGGCTGGTTGAGTCGATTATTGGACAAAAACTCTGTAGTGTGTACTCAGCTTAAGCATGGGTAAATACAAATGGTGGATAAAATAATGGAAACACTAATATAGTCGCTTAATAGGGTGCTGGGCCACAACATGTGGGCAGTGCTGTCTGTACGTGCAACCCCAGTCCAGCAATTTTATACTTGACCATGCTAAGATGTTATATGCTTAATTAATGCATGAGACACCTGTAGCTAAAAAGGTCACATTTAGTTTGCACATAAGCGCATTTATAGGTAACTTCAGCGTTGCACTGCTCATGCGCACAACTTGCGCCAATATTTTGAGTTGCATTAATCGGCCCATACATTTTGAGAGGCAAATGTGCAGTATAGTAAGGGTGTGCAGATACATGGTAATCATAGACCTTTGAGATGTGTCCTATTTTGGACTACACATATATTTAGATATGCAATTGATGAGGTGAATATTTACCACTCCACAAGCCTCATACAAATTTACAAGATGAATAACAGATATTAGTGTATTAGCGCTGATAGATCAGGACCTGCCCTCTGTTTTCTGGCTTCTGATCCGTAAAGCCGAAAATCAAACAATATTCATAAAATTTGATATGGTTGTTTTGCTGTTCTTGTAGTTTCTATACTTTTCACAGAGAGTTTGAATTTAGTTCATATTTATTACACTTTTTTGTGTGTATTCTTTTTGAGTATAAGATTGTTGATCGACAGAGCCAACTCTGTTTTCAAAACTGAATAAAAATTACAAGATGACTATTGCAATTTTGTTCTTGACACATCTATGCACTCTGCATTACATTGCATGTGTCTTAATATGCAACTCAGAATATAAACATAAAAACAGAAGTGAGCAAGTGCATCTTTCCTCATATGCAAAAGGTGTATTTTTATATGCAACTCTAAATGAGACCCATAGTCTAGAATTTTGTGACTATCGTTTGAGAGCTTTAAGTAATGTATGAGCAGCAATCAACTTTCAAAGCAGGAAGGACAATTTTAGACAGTTGGCAGTGGACTGGTTAGCACTTTCAATGTACAATTTCAATATTTGCATTTGTTACCATAATTCTTACAGATTACTGTACACAGCATTCAAAGTTAAAGTGTTATACAGCTTACTGTGGTTCTGCATTGATAAAACAAACTAATGTGATGACATTGTTGTGAATGCAAAGAAGACCAGAGAGTTGTCAGCACAAACTTCAGGTGTAACCTGGATCTAACAGTGGCTCTTATGGTAGCTGCTGTTACAACTAGGCTATAGTGAATCTAGTAATGATTTAAGAGGTGAGACGAAAGGCAGGCTTCCAAGATTAAACAAAAATAATAAAAAAAAACCCAACATATAAAAAAAGCAAAACAATTGACAAAATGACTTGCAAAACAAGTAACAAAATAAAATGCCCCTTTGTTTACGGGCACTTTCTGGTTAGACCTAACTGAATTTAATTATCTAGAGGAAGAATCATGGAAAAGTGTACTCTTTGCTTGTTTCCATATACACTGCATTTTAAAATAGATGAAGCCTGGGCTTACACTGGTGTGTCTGGATAGTCTACCCAGTGCACATCAAGGTGCATATCTACTCTCTGGATGTGGGAAATTCTACAAAGATGTACTGTGCAAAAGTGTAAATGTCACATCAAAGTTCACCACCTGCCTTTAGTACCACCCCTTTCAATAAAATAAACTTTTCTATCTTTCTCCTTAAACACTGATTGGTTTACCATAATTATGGCTTAAACTGAGAGGTGATATCGTGGATGTCTTTATTACATGTAGCAATTTTGTGCGTGTGAATCTTTTTATTACATTGCCCCGAGTACACCAGGAAATTCACTTTCCTGCTTAAGTGCAATATGGAGGTGCCAAACAGGTCATATTATAAGACTAGACCCAAGGATGGCCAACTCGGAACCAATTTGAGCCCTTTTGCACAGTGGAAATGTGCATTCTCTAGACGAGAAGATGTTGAAACAGGACAAACAACACATACCAGAACTAGGGTCACCACTGGAGAGGTCTAGCAAAGACCAGAGGAATTGCTCTTTTCACAGTAGATGGGCCACATAGTGTCTTTCATCTAGCAACAATACTCACATTTGCAACACAAAGCACAGTCCACTACAAATTCCAGCCTAAGTTCTTGAGCCAGTTACCATTCTCAAATATCAACCATTGGAGTTCTGCAAACACCTGCCATTGAGAGTAGCTGCTTATCCTGCTTTTCATAATGACAGGGACAGCAGTGGTCTCTATTATTTTCAAGCTGTCACTCAGTCTGGCTTGAAGTGTATGAAGTGTGAGAAGGGGTAGAATAAGATATTTGTGTAAGAGACAGGTGAGAACAATATCCTAAACTTAAGTGTTGAGCAAAAGCTGGAGAAAGAGTCAGAATATAGAGTTGGAGAACCACAGAAATGTGAGGTTAAATGAGGAGTGTAAATGATACCAGAAGAACACAGGAATAGGGATTGGAGAGCATGTAAATAAGGGGGCAAAAAAATAAGAGCATAAGGGAGAAGGATAAGGGGTGTAGCAAAAGAGAGAAGTGGATTGGACAAAGTGGAGTGACAGAATAGAATGAGTTGTGGTCTACAAAAGAAGAGAAAAGGGGGGAGAGATTGAAAAACAATGAAGCGAGGATTGGGGTGGTTTAATATAGGGATTATTTCTAGTTTCTAAATATCAGATGCTCTGCAATAAATATTGCAAGGTTTTTAATATTCTTGAAATAATAACATACAAAAGTAAAGGTGACAATATATAAAGGCAGAAATTATACAGGAGGAGTAAGACGGCAAGTGAAAGATTTTCATGCTAGTGGAAGTGAGAGGAGGGTAATATTTTAACAATTTCTCAAGGAAAAATATCTGTTCCCCATAATTTAATAGCATGAGTTCTCTGTACAGCGCTGCAGAATTAGTGACGCTATAAAAATAGCTGCTGCTACTGATGCTGATGATAGCATATGTATATTATAAAAAAATACGTTAACTTTATATATGGAACTTTTCAGCACCAGTTAAAATTTGCATCCCGTAATATATTGGCTTGTTTCCTACCAACGTATATTTATTGCATATCAGGGGAAAGACATAAATACAATCATGTCAGATACGTATATAATGTGCACTACTGTAATTTAATGTGTGCACCTTAATATTTATGTTGTATTATATATCTGAAACTGATAATGATCTTAAAAATGTCATGTATGAAACGAGTATAAAATATGTCAGCGTATTTTAGTAAAAAGTACTTAGGACATAACAATACTATAGTATTTTGTTGATTTTTTTGTCCTTAAAGTTTTCTTTAAGGACATTTTTAAAGTTTTTCTCAACTATTTTTAATGTGAAGGGCTGATCCAGCAGAAAAAATTACTACGTTGTGTGTACTTGATAAAAGCAAAATTAGTACTACTAGGTAGAAGTAGTGGAAAAAATGGCAAGATAACACTGTAAGATAGGGAGTACAGTGAAGTACAATCCTATGAACAAGATAAGGCAAATTTTTGGGAGTGTATCCTCCATTTTATTATAGCTTTATAAACCTTGATATGTCTATCTAGTAAATGGTCACTTAAACATAAAATAAAAATTTTAAGTGTTAAAAAATGTATTGTTGATAACAGGAAGCCCCCCCAATAACAAACCATCAGCCGTAGAGCAGCTACTGTAAGAATGTAGTGTGATATTGATATATTTAGCAATAAACAAAGTGCCCAGAGGGATCAAACCTCAGGTACTCTCCTATCAGTGCTGAACCTCCTAGTCTTTAGTATCACTCCTTTCAAATAAATACATTTTTCTGTTTTTCTATTAAAATACTCATTGGTTTAGTCTTCTTTATGGCTCAAATAAATAAATCATGAGAATGAGGGGACATTGGGAGTGTCATGTGGCACTTTTGTGTGTACATTTTTCATTGCATTGCTTGGACTACACCATCAAAGGTGTTTGTCTGCTAAAGACTTATACTTTAGTTTCCCAGACTTGCCCCATTTAATGGCTAACTAGTCAAGGGAAAGTTCCAGGGACTCTTGGGGGTAAATTTATCAAGCTGCGAGTTTCTGGTGGGTTTGAAAAGTGGAGATGCTGCCTATAGCAACCAATCAGATTCTAGCAATCATTCTGTAGAATGTACTAAATAAGTGATCACAAGAATCTGATTGGTTGCTATAGGCAACATGTCCACTTTTCAAACCGGCCGGAAACTCGCAGCTTGATAAATTTACCCCCTGGCATTGGTCATTTTAATTTGGGCACTCATCTTGACCTGGTGTGTCATTTTTTTCTGTGGATTTTTCTTTCTTTTTTAACTTTTTTCCATTTGGACCAATGCAGGTGTAGTGAGAAGAGAGTAGAAAATAAGATTTCCCATTTGGATTATGACGCATCAAGAAAGAAGAAAATATTTTACAATATATTTAATAACATGGTAAACAAAGGCCTTTAGGGGAATCATTTATTCTACTAAATTTTATTTGAAAATCATGTTATTGCTTTTTTTTAACTCACTGCCAATTTTAAGATGTATTAATTAATTTATTTTATTAAATAAGTGCACAATGTGTAGCAAGTGTTTTGTTTCATTCAAAGTCTAGGACAAGACCAACACCAGCTCTGAGTCGGGACCATTAAAGAGGACTCCTGAAAATGTGCCCTCTCCACCCCCTTATCTCATTACAATTATCTTGCTCCGCAAAATGAAACCTCGTTTCTGCACCATTCCACAAAATAAGGAGCACCACAACAGCTCTTCTATACTTTGGTGTGAACACCTCTGCTCCTCTCCCCTGCTACACTTCAAAAGTGGCCATTTTGCTTTGCAAAGCTATGCGCCCCAGCAGAAATCTAGGTGCATTTGCATAAGCTGAAGCGAACAGTCGGTGGAAAGTTGGATTTGCATTGCTAAGCTGTCATTTTCTGGTGGTGCAGGTAAGAATCTAGGCCTCAAAAAAAAATGCTAATGTGGACAAATGAACAACCTTGCTTTTAGCACGTGCCTCTAAATAGTATACCTTTCAACAAACATGTACAAAGTGTTAAGTTAAGCAAGGGATCAGGTGAGTTTCTGCATTTCAGTATTATCAGTGTGTGCTGTAATTGAAAATGGAGATAACAAAATTGAATTACAACTTATTACACACTCACAGAAATTAAGATAAGTTGAAGGACACAAGCTGATTGCCTGCATTCTGGTATACAGAATGCATGCATTACTTTTGACTGACAATTGCCTTGAATGTACAAGATCAATGTAACTATAGTACAGTAATTCAGTACATAACATTTGGGACGATTAAATGTATTTATGCACTGGAAATTGTTAGCAATATACTCATGAGATTTAATAAAGCACATACTATGTCAGTGGAACAATTTAATCTCACGAAGTCACATTAAACAATGTGCTTTTATGAATCTTGTACTTTGATGCTGCTATTCATAAATTAACTTTTGTGCTTGACTACAGAAATTACTCATACTATCCCTGATGGCTATAGTTTATGTATTAATGGGTATGTATGAAACCTTCATTGTTCTTCCAGTTACACAGAAGTAAATTTTTGAAAAATAGTTTAGTACACTTTAAATACAACATATAAACTTTATATTGAGTTTTTCTTTTTAAGGTTCATGATCTTCAACAGTTTTCCACCTCTCTCCAACACCTTCTCTCCCCAATTTCTACATTCTCCTCCCCTGATCGGGCGGTACCCCATTTTCACCAAACCCTAGCAACTGCCCTTGATCAAGTGGCTCCAGCGACACTACATACTCCGTGTAGACTTCGTTGCCAACCGTGGCACACTAAATTAACAAAAACCCTACAAAAACTTTCTCGTAAAGCAGAACGTCACTGGCGTAAATCTTGTACCTCTAATGATTTCATCACATATACTGGTATCTACCACTCCTATAGAATTGCTCTGAACACTGCAAAACAAACATGCTTCCAATCTCTCATCTATGCTCAGGCTTCTAACCCCAAACGCCTTTTTAACACATTTAAATCTCTTCTGAATCCTCCCGCCCCAAATCCTCCAACTACCATCAGTGCCCAGGATCTTGCTTCCTATTTCAAGGACAAAATAGATAAGATCAGACTTGAAATGGTATCATCTCCTTCGACAAGCAATCAGCTCAATTCCTTTGTAGCACCCTCTGACACTCTCTCATTTGATCGCACAAATGAAGAGGAAGTTTCTACTCTTTTCTCATCTTCCTACTCTACCTTCTGTCCTCTTGATCCCATTCCCTCACAAATTAGTAGGTCTCTGTCTCCTGTGCTCATTACCCCATAAACTAAAACCTGTAATCTATCTCTTTCTACTGGTATTTTTCCATCACTGTTCAAGCATGCAGTGATTACTCCCATTTTAAATAAACAAAATTCTGACCCCAACTCTCTTGCAAATTACCGTCCCATCTCCCAGCTCCCATACCCCTCCAAGCTTCTCAAGAGAATTGCCTACACTCGCCTCACACACTTTCTTACAGCAAACAACCTATTGGATCCTCTTCAGTCAGGCTTTCGCTCTCAACACTCCACAGAGACTGCGCTGACCAAGGTTGTCAATGATTTGATCACAGAAAAAAGTAAAAACCATTACTCTCTCCTGCGGTGGTAATCGTAAAAATGATTACCACTATGCCGTCATGGACGGCAGCCCTACAAAAAACCCCCGAAAAGCAGCAAAACCGAATGAAAAAAACCCAACAGATTTCCCTTGAAGACGACGCTGGAGATCTCCGATTGGATCAGCATGATGACAGCAAGTGTTTCCGATTGAAGAAGTGTTCGGCAGTGCAGGCTGACGTCATCGTGTCAGGACCCCTAAGTTTAAGTGTTTAAACACTTAACCTATTCTTCCTCTGCTGAGCCACTCTGTCAGTCTCTACATTGGCTGCCTGTATTTCAATGAATCCAATATATAAATTCTTCTACTAACATACAAGGGTGTCAACAAAATTGCACCGACATACATCTCCTCACTTGTCTCAAAATATCTCCCAACTCGACACCTCTGTTCGGCACAAGATCTGCGTCTCTCTTCCACTCTCATCACATCCTCCCATTCTCGGTTACAGGACTTTTTTCGTGCTGCAGCCACTTTGTGGAATTCCCTCCCTCGCACAGTAAGACTTTCCTCTAGTCTTCAAACCTTCAAGCGTTCTCTGAAAACCCATCTCTTCAGACAAGCTTATGATATTCCTCAACCACCATCCTAATCTCCCTAGGTTACCCTATTACCACCCTCTACACAGCTAACACAAGACAGCAACCCTTTGACCAACATTGCTACACACACAGCCCACTCAATACTTTTACCTTTGCATTCTAGCTAGTCCAGTATGCAATATGATGTAGCACATGCCTTTGTGTTTCCAACTCCCATTGTCCCATAGATTGTAAGCTTGCGAGCAGGGTTCTCTTACCTCATTGTATGTATTACCCAGTATTGTTTTATTAATGTTTGTTCCCAATTGTAAAGCGCTACGGAATTTGCTGGCGCTATATAAATAAATGTTAATGATAGATTCATGAAGAGTATGGCTGGGTACACACTACAGGTTTGTTACCCGATTATCATGCCAATCCCACGAAATATGACAGTTCGGTCCGATATTGCATTAGTGTGTATGTTTCCACGATCATGTGAAAAAAAATCTCTACAACAATGTTGTGCAAATTCTGAAGTGTGTACACCATCACGACCAGCAGTGTAGGCAGATCTCCACAGAGTTTACAGAGCGCCAATCTTTTCAGCAGATGGTTATGACAGATGAAAAGCACAGGTCTGAAGGTAAAACGTGTATAGTGTGTACACATGAATCGGCATGCTGAACGGCACTTTCAGTTGTTGGTAAAATCAGTAACGATATCGCATCAGGAGTAATTTTCTGTAGTGTGTACCCGGCCTAAGTCTGTAGTTAAAGATTAAAATTCACATTGCGTGTGGGATTATTAATTTTCATAACATAAAAAATGTTGGGAATAGCATGTGGCTTTTTTACTAGCATTTTTACTAGTGTTTGCAGCATAATGTAGGCTTTCCTAATATGTTTATCAGTTGTAAGAACCAAAAAAAGAATACAATGCATTCCAAAAACCAAATAGAATAATACCGCAATGATAGCATGACAAGACAGTGGGTTTGGTGACATCAGAAACAATGGTTTCTAGTGTATGACCTGTTTACATGCGATTTACTAGCATAATATACGCCAGTGGATATGAGTCCTTATGTTACTGAAAATCAATACAAAAGTTATAGCTAGTAAGACTTGTTTAAAATGCCTACTGATATGTTATTACAGATAGGTGTCTCTTTCTTTGATTAAACACATTGCCTAAATTATTATTGACATTGAGAGCAATGTGAGGCCCTTTAAAAAGTTTAGAGGCATCAGTCCCTAAATTGTGTCATGTTGCCAATCATTGCTCTAAAAGTTCTCATGAAAAGGAAAAAAAAAACATAAAGAAAAACTTTTTCATAACAGTGTCCCCATCTCAATAAAATCACATCAATCAGCGAAAGGATCTACTAAACATTATTCTCCTATTTTCTTTTAGCAATTGCTGAGGAACTGAAATGCTCTGTCATCCAGGATATGCCGCAATTATTATCAATGAATCTAGGGGTCAGTGCCTGCTCAGATATAACCCAACATTGCTTGTCATTGGCAGAGCTCTTCCCATTAATTTTAATGACCAATGTATTTAAAAGGGCTTTCTGCGCCCACCTAAAATGCATCGACTATTCAAATTAATGGGAAAAGCTGTAAAATTGCCCAAAATCGCCTTTGGAGATTGTTATGGTTTTTAGTAGATTGGATAATTTGGGAAATTAATGGTTCATTTATGGGGATATTGGGCAAGTTTAACTTCTTAATAAAATTTCTCTTTAGTTGATTGGGCTCATTGTGTGTAACACTCAATGCATTCTGTATGATGTCACACACAATAAAGGTCACCCCAATTTTCCCATATAATGACAGCCCCGAAACATTTGTTCTAACAACCCTCTTCTAGCCCTATCTCCATTCACTTACACTTAAGAATTTGTATTTTGGTCCACCTACAATGACAGCAATGCATAAAAGATCATTGTCCCTGGATCCTATAACAGTGTCAGACCTTATAATGTACACATATTTGGTAAATTTGGGAGAACGAGTTGATTACATTTTGGGATAACTATCTCACTAATCGCGTAAAGGTAACTACGAGAAATGTAATGGAAAAGGGAATTTTCGCACATTTTCCCCCATATTATTCTGTTGTTCTACGATAAGAAAGACCTATTGGTTATGAAAAAATACTATCAAATTCACTGGCATATATTACAAATTGTAAAAATGTGTTCAGTGTGAAATAGGCACATTGCCAAACTTAGAAAATTGTTATGGTCATGAAGGGGGGAAAACCATGCAGTCAACAAGTGATTAAATTGTTCTCTTTGTATTTAGGAATTCTGAGGATATCTGTGATCTGTAGAAGAATCTGGAACTGGCACAATTATTATATAGGCACATATATATTAAAATTATGTATATTCATCTTGTCTGTCAAATATATACATCTTTGAAATACATATGTGAATAGACAACTATTTTGCCCTGGATCACTTATTCTGACTATATATAATCTTAGCTGAAGGTTTTGTTCACCATAGCTCTGGTTATTATTACAATGACTAGGGATACTATACAAGCTGTTGTTTCTGCTCCTTAATGAATGCTATATCCGCAATGATGCGTTGAAATCTTGGCAATTCCATGTAATATCATATCAACGTGCTATTGGTATGCCAGTTTGAGCACCAAATGGTTATATTTTCAGATTTGGCCACACCTGTATATGTACAAGTATGGCTGACTGGGTAGAACTGTATATGGGCATCTCAGAAAATGCCATAACTTGAAATCACACTGACAGGTGTTTATCTGCAGTTAGCTACATCTGTCTTTATAAGTAACTGATATGTGATACAAGGAATGGCTAATTAAAAATATCAAAACAATACAATGCTTTGAACACTATGCCATCCAATAAGATTTAGTGTATATAACAGGATTTCCTAAATTTATCTTAAACGTACTTTAGACAATCTAACGCCTATAAACTACTGCTTACAAATATACATCAATTTTCATTTAGGCCACTCAACCATTTCCACTGAGTGTTTATGGATGGGACAATGACAAATAGTGTGCAATTAAAACAGTTTAAACATCACAAAACAATTAGCATCTAAATTGGTCACAAGCTGAGTTTTTATCTAAAACCAAAACAAATGGTTTGCAGTATTTGCAAATAAACTTTTCCTTCAAGCCTGTGAATCAGAAAAGGCCTGCAAAGAAACTGATCCATTACTGTTCAATTGTTAAATGCTAATTCATTATGCAAATGCATTAATCCTAGAAACAACTCCCTAAAGACCTACTACCAAATCAACAAAGAATCCTATTTGAAAACTGATAATGGTCAGCAGACTTACTTTCCTAAGTGTAAATATACAGTGGATGGTTTAGTATTCATTGTATTCAAACCGGTAACTGAGCCATTATGATGCAATCTATCTGGTACAAGGGTGATAAGTTCTTTATAATTGTAGGTAATCACCATTTTCAGTATCCTCTTGTTTTATTAATGAGCTACTAAATACAACTTAGATAGCATTAATGCCACATTTGTGTAAGATGAGTTGTTTACAGCAAAATATTAATATATTGAAAGTACTGAGACAAAAATAAGACTGAGAGAGCTCCCAAATTGAACCAGTTAGGTTACAATAAAATATGTTATTCACTGTTGATTGTGACATGCATCACAATATAGCACGATACTGCAATTAGCGTGTGATACCTGTACAAATATATGGAATCACTGAAAACAAAACATAAACTATTGGCATAGTAACAACGTACAATCTATATGTCAAAGCTCTTTTCTAATGTTTTCCTAATTGTAACCAGCCTGAAAAGCCCAATGTGTACCAGACCTGAAAACCTTGTTTGTTAGAGCAGAGTGCATGCAACTGTGTAATTAATAGTACGCGTGCTGCTTTACTAATAGCATTTAGTCTACTGATTGATAGTTCATGGGGGAGATTCAATTTGATGCAAGGTTTATCCGAAATGTCCAAACTTCATGAAAGATATTTGACAGATATCTCCACTAGAAATCTCCCTTAGAGGTGCGAGGAAAAATGAGCGGAGATGCCTACCGTAATTGTCAGCAATGTGCGCCACATGGTCGGTGAATGAATCTTCCCCAATGAGTGAAATGCAACTATACTCCAGCAATAACAGATGAAATTGGGAATTTGTGGTGAAAGAGAAGGAAGAAAAATATTCCCAGAGCGGAAAAATTGTAATGAACATGTTGTGTTTACGTCTGTCACCTGTAGTATGTGGCCCAGTCTGTTAATCTGCTTCATTTTACAGAGAATACATCACTACCATTTGTCTGGTTAGCAACATTATATAGGTGCTGGAGTCTGGGGGTAGAAAAGAAGGTTATGGATACTGTAACAAATCTGCTCCAGACTCTATGCTAATTGGTGCTAAGCTAATTGGGCTGCTAAGTGGTGGTCAGGGCCAATAACACAGTGTCCTTACCTTTTGGTTATTATTATTTACTTTTATAGTACAACCATATTATGCAGCACTTTACAGACAAAAGTAATCATTTACATCAGTCTCTTCCCCACAAGAGCTTACAGTCTAAATTCACTATCCCACAAATGCATACTGGCATACAATTAACCTACCAAGATGTGTTTGGACTGTGGGAGGAATTTGAGCACCAGGAAAAACCCACATAAGCAAAGGGTGAACATACAAACTTATTGACTCTCCACACAGATATGGTTGGAATCAAGCCCATAATCCAAGAGCTGTGAGGCAGCAATGCTAACAACTGTGCTACGAGCTAAGAAACCAGATCAGCGTGTGTGTGGTTATATTTAATCGTCAGTCCTGTGCCAAATACAGCATCCCATGTCCTGTAAAATATTTTAGGTTACATAAACCCTTATATAAAAAAAGTGACAAAGGAAATTAATGGGATTCAAAATAAAGAAATATACAATATGTGGAATATATTCTCACATACAGAACTCTACAAGGCATTGATGTATAATCCCCCAAACCAGACTTGATGAAATACAGCAAGTCTTGCTTTTGGTGTATATCACTTGACCCTTTCTGCATTCTACTACTCTTATTGTAGTCCACTTGTATAATTATTAGAAATATTTATTAGCATTTATATTTACATAATACATGTGTTCACTTTCATGAAAGGTGCTGAGATTGCCTTTGATACTGCACACATTTGCTAATTGGCAAAAAACAATTTTCACATGCTGATTATGAAACTACTGGTGTTTCAGCTTATAGTATGCTGGAGTCACTGTTTAATAGATCATGTGTTACGGTTATTTACAACAGTTTGTTCATTCTTATTTTTTATTCTTGTAAATTCCCAGCAGTTTTAATCTGCTTTGCGAACCAAAAAATAATGGCGTTCCTAATTCGTTTCACTTATAACACTGATGCCATTGTTCCATTTTGAAAATCTTTCTTCTCATCCAGATCTCAACTATTTAAAAAATGAATCTTTTACTCAGAATAGTTTTAAATCTAAAAGGAGGATTATGTGAGAAGAAAAGTGAAGAAATCTTTACTGTTCTTTAAAGAAAATATATGGATTAAATTCACATAATTATATTGATAGCAAGACTGTAAATTAACACAGGTCCATCAACCTTTCATAAATTCTAATTGTCTTGATCCCAAGAAATGAAGCCTTCCCCATCCCCAGTGTGACAGTTGCTAGTTTACCCTCACATGGGTGAAAGGATTTACTTCCTGACCCCAAAAATGGCTATCTGAAAAATCCCCTGGATCAATCACCCCACAGTCACTTGATTTTTGTGTGGTGCTTGATATGAAAAGTTTATTAGACAAATCTTTGCATTGACCTGGAATATATTTTACATATTAATCAGATCACCTCTAGGGTGCTTTCTTCAAAGTAAACAAACATTTCTTTACGATTTAACCCTTCCACTCCCTCTATTAATAAGGATGCCCACCTCTGAACCTTCTACAGATCTCCTACGTCATTCTATCAATAAAGTGCCTGAAACTGTGCCCTATACCCAAGATAACTAGTAACTTATAAAAAAAACGTAACCCTATGGTTTCATCATGTCTGCTTACCCATCATTTTATGCCTCCCAGAATGTTATTCTTTTTTGAAGCTGTCTGGCACCGCGTACAGCTACATATGGACAACCAGGAAGACAAGTATTTTGATTTGGGCTAAGGGAGTCCCAAATCAGAACGCACGTCTTCCTGCTTGTCCATATGGTACTGAATATAAAGGGAAACACCAACCACAATTGATACATGAGATATTGAGACAGAAATCTATTCTATATTGGGAGTGAATTTCAAGATAATAACTTTCCAGTGTGGATTTTAACATCTTTGACTGTGTGCAGCTACTCAGGTTTGTATCAACTAGTATTCCTAAACCCTTGTCTCTTTCTGTTTTTCCCAACTGTAATCCATGTAATGTATAACATGACCTACGTACATAACCCTACATTTATCTACATTAAATCTGCTATTCTACGGCCCATTTGGACTAAATCTGTTTACAACACATCTCTATGCTGCCCTTTGGTAATAACCCCATGTAGATTTGTGACACATTATATATATATATATATATATATATATATATATATATATATATATATTGTAGACATCACAAAATATAGACTCCTTGCTCCAGGTACTCTCAAGCAGCAGCTGTTTTATTTGCAGCATAAGACAGCTCATCACAAACACAAGTAATCCATGGCTTCCTGACACACTATCTCAGCCCACAGTCCCTGACTGACTATCGTCCGGCTGCTTGTCAGCATCGGAAGCCCCACCCACCAGATCCCACATACCTTTTATACACATACACACATCACATCAGTCACACCCATGTTGTGCACCTCTGTGTCTGTGGGAAAGACTATGTGGTAATTTAACCCTGTCTGCAGGCTGTACCTGCAAACTCTCTGGGATTTTACCTTTCCCTATGCAGGAAAGGTGTGTCAAATAACCCTCTTTGACACATACCCTTCCCCTTAGCTTTGCCATACTTGGTGAAGCGGATACTTTTCTTGACAAAAACTTCCTTTTTTCCACCTTCCCCTTCTCTGGTTTCACCAAATCAGGCGAATCAACCGACCTGGGGTGCGCATCTCTCCGTGACAGGGCATAAGCATTATTATGCAGAGCCCCTAGCCTATGCTCCACCTTAAAGCTAAAGGGCTGTAATGCCAGGAACCACAGTGTACCCTGGCATTCACTTCCTCATTGTGTGCATCCACTGTAATGGGGCGTGGTCAGTAACCAGGGCGAAATTTCGACCGAGCAGGTAGTACCGGAGTGCCTCTGCTGCCCACTTGATGGCCACACACTCCTGTTCTACTGTTACATAGCTCTTTTCCCTCGGGGGCAGTTTACAGCTGAGGAAAGAACCAGTCTCTCCTCATCATTCACCCTCTGGGATAATACTGCCCCCAGACCCGTCCTGGAAGCATCTGTCTAGAGGAAGAACCGCTCCCTAAAGTTAGGTGCTTGTAGAACCAGTGCAGTGCACAAGGCTTCTTTCAAGTCTTTCCAGGCAGCGTCTGAAGACTGAGACCAAAATAATTTGTCTGGGCTATTCTTTTTTTTCTTTTCCTTTTATGAAATTCGGTCAATGGGGTGGCTCGGGTAGCGAAGTTTTGAATAAACCGTTGGTAGTACCCGACCAACCCCAGGAAAATCCGTAGCTGAGACTTTCTCTCTAGTTTAGGCCAATCCCTCACAGCCTCTACCATATCCACCTGGGGTTTTACTTTCCCCCAACCGACCACATAACCCAGATACATAGCCTCTGCCATGGCTCACGCACACTTCAGGAGATTTTCCGTAAGGCCGTGATGCCTTAATAACTGCAAAACCGCCTCCAGGTGGGTCTCCCAGTCCTGACTGTAGATGACTATGTCATCCAGGTAAGTTGCCAACTTGCCTTCCTGGGTTGGTACTAGGACGAGCACCGTGTCACCTGGGTTAAAGGTGCGTAGGGTATTATAACCCTTCTTTTGCAGTCCCTGCACTTCCGTCAGATGTTGTTTTACCAACGGGCCAATCTGTTGTAGTCGATCGTATAATTGGGCCACAAACTGTACTATATTTGGTTCTTTGGGACCCTGCTGTTCCCACCCAATCTCTTCTATCCTGAGCCACAGCTTGTCTAATCATTTGTATTACGGTCTTATTAAACTGCTGAACCAACCCGTCGGATTGCGGATGATAAACCGAGGTATGCAGTCTTTGTACCCCTAGCAATTTGCATAACCCCTTCATTAATCCTGACATGAAGGGAGTTCCCTGATCTGTTAGGTTCTCTTTCGGGATTCCCAGTCAAGTGTACATTAACAGTAATTCTTTCTCAATAGTGCTTGATTTAATATTCCATAGTGGAATTGCCTCAGGGTATCGTGTAGCAAAATCAAGGACTACTATTACATATTGATGCCCTCGGGCAGCCTTCTCCAAGGGGCTCACCAAGTCAATAGCAATTCGCTCAAATGGAACTGGAATTATAGGAAGGTACCAGGGGAGCTCGAAAGTCTGGTTTAGGGGCCGTCCACTGGCACACTGGGCAGGCTTGACAGTATCTCTTGACTGCCATATGGATTCCCGGTCAGTAAAACCTCGAGAGCACTTGATTTAGAGTCTTCTCCTCTCCCAGATGCCTCCCAAAACGTGAGTATGGGCTGTTAGTACCAAAGGAACGTGTACCTTTGGTACCAAGAGTTGATGAACTGTTTTCTCCTGTACCACTGCCACCCTATACAACAGATCCCCTTTTATTATAAAATAAGGTTCTCCCCTGGCTGGGCTCTCAACATTCCACACTCCATTCACTTCCACCACATATTTATACGCATTTTCCAAAGCACTATCATTAAGTTGGTCCTGGTGTAAAACAATACTGGATATTGGGGACCAATCTTCACCCTCTGGCAGGGCTTCTGTTCCCTCCTGACTTTCTCCAGCTAGAACTTTTCTCTCCCGTGTTCTGGAACGTGACGTCGGCCTAGTTGCAGCCAAAGCCTGGTATTCAGGCTCCAGGTATTGTGGTTTCTTGGCCTTTATCTCCAGTTCCAGGGCATGAAAGACAGGATCAAGTAAGGTCTGAGGTAAAGGCCAGTGACTCAGTTGCCGGCATGTCCTGACCGATCCGGTCTGCTATAATTTCCTGGCACAGGGGAAAATCTCAACCCAGAATAGGGGGGTATGGCAGCCTTGGGGCTATTGCTGCTACCATTTGCACTGTTCATCCGTTTACAGTAATGGGAAGATTGACACGGTCATATTCCTCAGTGACCCCGTGAATGCACAGGACTTTCACTAACAGTAGCCGGGTCGACAGGCCTTCTGGAACCACAGTGTCGGATACCAAGGTGATTTCACTACCCAAATCAACCAACGCTAACACCGCTTGTTGCCGTATCAGGACAGACACCTGGAACAGCAGTGGATTCCCCATGGATGAGGATATGGTGAAACAAGCAGGAAACTTGAGGTCTAGTGGAACCACCGAACAATTCATATGTTCTGGATGTTTTGGACAATGTCTCCGGAAATGCCCCTGCTCACCACACTCAAAACACTTCGCTGGAGTAACTTTGCAGTCTGGCCCAAACTCTGGTGTTGGTTTCGGCCTCAGGTCTGGCCTGGCAACTCTTTCAGCTGTTTGGTCCATAACCCTGTGGTCTGCTCCCACCTCTGGTATTGGTTTCAGCCTGAAGTCTGGCTTGACAACTTTCCCAGCTTTCCGGGCTATATTTTCGACAGCATAATACCGGTCACATTCTCCTCAAACGACTGAGGGGTGGTCTGTAGAACCCATCTCTGTAACTCCGACTCAGATTTCGCTCACAATGGTCGATAGCCAGGATTTCTAACATTTTGACCTGTGTACTATGGTCGGGCGCCAACCAACTTTTTGTTAACTATGCCAGGTCTGCCAGCTGGGCACGCGTTGCAGATTTCGGTCTAAACCACCAGTCATGGAATCGTTGCGCCTTCTCTGGCCCTGTCACCCCTATCCTTGCCAAAATGACGACCTTTAGATGCTTAAAGTCTGCTGCCTGATCCTTGGGCACATCCATATAGGCCCGCTGGGCTTCACCCATCACATAAGGAGCCAGTTTCTCTACCCATTCACCTGTTGACCACTTAAGACACGTCACCGTCCTTTCAAACAATAATAAAAATGCCTGAACGTCATCAGAGGAGGTAATCTTTTGTAACACAGCGGTTTGTGCTCACTTTGTATGAGCTGATTGAGCTCCTCCAGCAACAGTCTGTTACTTTCCACCTGAGCCTCCGTAACGGCTAGCATTTAACCCTGCTGGGCCTGCTGTGTGGCTGCCACATTAGATAATGCTCTGAGGATTTCCTCCAATTCGCTGTCTGATCTGGCGGGATAGTGAAACTGTGCTTCCCTTAACATTTACTGACAAGCAAATGGAAAAAACAACAACAAAAGAAACCCACTTTTTTTTTTGTCAGCTTAAGCAATAATGTCTTAGCTAGCAGCAGCTGCTACATTTTACCTCCAAGGAGGAACAAAACAAGCAGTAAAAAAAAAACACAGAGAAAGATATGCACACCATAAGAAAAAACTTTTCAAATGTCTTAACTAGCTCGACCTTGCTACATTTTACCTCCAAGAAGGGACAAAACAAACAGTAGGGAAACAGAGAAAACACACAAAACTTTTTTCTCTGCAGGGCCGGACAGGCCATCTGGCACTTCTGGCAAATGCCAGAAGGGCCGATGGCTAAATGGACTGGGGCAAGCAGTGTTTTTTTTTATTTTTAAAAAAAGGACTATTTTTTTTTCTCCAGCAGGTGGCGCATGCACCAGCGATCGCGCGTGCACCCGCGAATGGGGGGGGGGTTTATACAGGGGGCACGGTCCAGGAACTCTGCACCCATTTTAAAAAGTGAAGGAGCTGGCGTTCCAGTGCCAAGTACATGGCAGGGTGATACTATATGCTGCTGAGGACTGCCTGCAGTGTCTGAAGGAGGAAGCCTGGAGCATACAACAGGTAAGGTGACTTAAAAAAAAGAGGACTGTAATATACTGCACAAAAAACATCTGGAAATGGCATTTTTTTTTTTATATATGAGCAAACACTAAGGAATATAATTAACTGATTAGCTCATTTTTATAATGGTTATTTTGCACTGAACTTAACTGATATATTGAGATATTGAAATATACAGTTATATCTATTTTGCTTTACTTTATAAGTCAGAATAAACTTGTTATTGATATTGATTATTATGAAGTTATTGGTCTCCAGTATTTAAATCTGTATATGAGCTGTATAATCCGTCAGGTTTGTTTGTAAGTTAGGGTTAGTGATATTTTTAAAATGTTGGTTTTAGAGCTGCACTACCACCCAGGGTTGCTATATGTATATTTTTGTTTCTGGGGCTCTGCCAGTTCTGTAAAACACACTAGCTGCTCAAGGCACAGTCAGACCACCTCAATTTCTCTGCCCAAAGGATTGCACAATGCCATATATAGACAGTGCACGGCCTTATTGTATACATACGATGTGCACCCTCTAACCCCACTTCTACACCCTTTGTGTTTGTGTCTCTTTGTCTTTGCATTGTGGGTGTCTGTCCTTTCCTTCGCCCCCTTTATATGTCTGTCTCTCTTTGCCCCTATTATCACATGTATCTCCTCACCTTTTTCTACCATTTCCCAATATCTATTTTTCCCCTGTGCAACCATGTCCAATGCCACCTCTCACTCCCGCCTACAAGGCTTCTCTTGTGCTGCTCCCCTCTTATGGAATTCCTTACTACGCTCAATCCAGCTTTCCCACAGTCTTCAAATCTTTAGACACTCTCTGAAAACCTATCTTTTTTTAGAGGTGACCTTATCCTCGAAAACACTATTCACACTAATGCAGCCTCACAACTGTCATAAACTCCAATCTGAACAACACTCGCTCCTCTTGTTCCTCTCTAATGAGCAGGGTCCTCCATACCCTTTGTTTTCAAGTCTTTATTTATTTAGTCTACCTAGTATGTCCCTGTTTTATGAATGTACTATTTTCCCTACTGTATGGCTCTGTGGAGCACTGTGGTGCCTTAGAAATCTACGATAATAAATAATAATATTGATGCCACCTAACTGAACCTAAACCTCAAAATTCTGATTTTAATAATTTTTGATAAGCGACTGAATGGTAAATTTTTTCTACATTGTGTATTAGTTAGTAACTCTCTCTTTTGTGAATTATGATACTATGCTCTTAATTTTAGACCATAGTGCCCCCTGTCTTAAGTGCCCCAGGCCCCCCAAAGCCTTAATATAACTCTGGAGGGAGCTGTCCACGTATGTCATCATATACTGTCCAGCAGCCTGCAGAGCATGCCTGAAGCTCCAAATCTCACGAGACTAAGAGCTTACCTGCTCACTCTGTACAGCAGGCTGGGGGAGGGGGTGTCATAATGTGTCTCGGGGGGTTATAATTAAGGATGAGCGGGCTCGGATTCCGCTAATCCGAGCCCACCCGAACAGTGCGGATCCGACGGGATCCGAGCACTTTTCGGGCACTTCCGCTCGGCAAAAAGATCCGAAACGAGGCTATGACATCCAAGTCTTGCGTCGGATCTCGCGAGACTCGGATGTCATAAATTCTCAGCTTGCGGCCATCTTCATTTCGCCTGGCATCAGGGCAGAGGGAGGTTGTAGGGTAGTTGTGCTCCTGCGTGATCAGTCCAGTGGTGCTTTATGCTTGTGTCCAGTGCTCTGTCCTGCTGAGTCCAGTGGTGCTTTGGCCAGTGTCTGTCCTGCTGAGTCCAGTGGTGCTTTGGCCAGTGTCTGTCCTGCTGAGTCCAGTGGTGCTTTAGTCCTGTGCTTTGTTGTGCTAAGTCCATAGTAATTTTATAATTATTAAAAACTCCTACAAAAATAAAAAAAATAATAAAAAAAAATTATACAAAAAAAAAATAAAAATATTAAAAAATAATTTAAAAAGTATAAAAAAAATCTAGAGCAATATATTATTGCAGTCCTGAAATATTAGTACTACAATACCTACGTTCACTGTTCTTGCAGTCCAAAATTATGCTACATTTACCTACGTTCACTGTTCTTGCAGTACTTCAATCTATATTACTACATTCACTGTTTCTGCAGTCCAAAAAATAGTAACTGCAATCTATATTACTATGTTTACTGTTTCTGCAGTCCCAAAAAATAGGAACTGCAATCTATATTACTACGTTCACTGTTTCTGCAGTCCAAAAAATAGGAACTGCAATCTATATTACTACGTTCACTGTTTCTGCAGTCCCAAAGTGTGTGTGGTTTAGGGGTACGCTCTCTTGTGCTGCATATAATGGAGTACAAAAATTTGGAGAATAAAGTAGGGAAAGATCAAGACCCACTTCCGCCTAATGCTGAAGCTGCTGCCACTAGTCATGACATAGACGATGAAATGCCATCAACGTCGTCTGCCAAGGGCGATGCCCAATCTCCTAGTAGAGGGCATGTAAAATCCAAAAAGCCAAAGTTCACTACAATTAGTAAAAAAAGAAAATTGAAATCATCTGAGGAGAAACGTAAACTTGCCAATATGCCATTTACGACACGGAGTGGCAAGGAACGGCTTAGGCCCTGGCCCGTGTTCATGACTAGTGGTTCAGCTTCACCCAAGGATCTAAGCCCTCCTCCTCCCCACCCCTCTTAAAAATTTAAGAGACTTAAGCTGTCATCAACACAGCAAACAACTCTGCCTTCTAGAGAGATGTCATCACAAATACCCAAGGCGAGTCCAAGGGTGTTGGTGGTTGCGAAGCCTGACCTTCCCATCACTGTACGGGAAGAGGTGGCTCCTTCCACCATTTGCAGCACGCCCTCTGCATATGCTGGAAGGATCACCCACAGTCCAGTTACAGATTTGGCTAATGAAGGTGTGAATGTTGTACACCGGGAGGAGGATATTGATGTAGCTGGCGCTGAGGAGGAACTTGACGATGAGGATGCTGATGTGGTTATCGTAAATGAGGCACCAGGGGGGGAAACAGTTGTTGTCCATGGGATGAAAAAGCCCATCATCATGCCTGGTCAGAAGACCAAAAAATCCACCTCTTCTGTCTGGAGTTATTTTTTTCCCAATCCGGACAACAAATGTATGGCCATATGTAGCTTATGTAAAGCTCAAATAAGCAGGGGTAAGGATCTTGGCCACCTAGGGACATCCTCCCTTATACGTCACCTGAAGAACCTTCATAATTCTGTGTTTAGTTCAGGAACTGTGGCTAGGACAGTCAGCAGTCCAGGGACACCTAAATCCCTTGGTCCTGTTGGATACACACCACCAACACCCTCCTCGTCAACTTCCTCCACGATCTCCATCAGATTTAGTCCTGCAGGCGATGTCACCAGCCAGACTGAGTCCTCTTTAATCCGGGATTCATCCGAGGAATCCTGCAGCGGTACGCCTACTACTGCCGCTGCTGGTAGTCAGTCATCTTCCCAGAGGGGAAGTCGCAAGAACGCTACGTCTTTCACCAAACAGTTGACCGTCCAACAGTCGTTTGCCATGAGCACAAAGTACGACAGTAGTCACCCTATTGCAAAGCGGTTAACTGCAGCTGTAACAGCTATGTTGGTGTTAGACGCGCGTCCGGTGTCCGCCATCAGTGGAGTGGGATTTAGACGGTTGATGGAGGTACTGTGTCCCCGGTACCAAATCCCGTCTAGATTCCACTTCAATAGGCAGTCCAGAAATATTAGTATCAGATATTAAACTACAATGTAAAACAATTTAACTGTCAATGGAGCGCTTCACTTGGTATGCAGCCAAATACGTATTAATGAAGATCCACCAGAACTTCAATCATCAAAACGAGTTGTTTTTTGTATGTGTTACTTTAGATGGTAGAGACTCGTCTGGAGGACATTCTCACACATGTCCATCCATTAATATACACCAAGTGTGCGTGAAGGCAGCGCTATATGTATGTATCATTCTATTGATTACGCAGATATTAAACTACGTTCACTGTTCCTGCAGTGCACAAATATTAGTATCAGATATTAAAGTACGTTCACTGTTCCTGCAGTGCAGAAATAATAGTATCAGATATTAAACTACGTTCACTGTTCCTGCAGTGCAGAAATATTAGTATCAGATATTCACTACGTTCACTGTTCCTGCAGTGCAGAAATATTAGTATCAGATATTAAAGTACGTTCACTGTTCCTGCAGTGCAGAAATAATAGTATCAGATTATAAACTATGTTCACTATTCCTGCAGTGCAGAAATATTAGTATCAGATATTCACTACGTTCACTGTTCCTGCAGTGCAGAAATATTAGTATCAGATATTAAAGTACGTTCACTGTTCCTGCAGTGCAGAAATAATAGTATCAGATATTAAACTACGTTCACTGTTCCTGCAGTGCAGAAAAATTAGTATCAGATATTCACTACGTTCACTGTTCCTGCAGTGCAGAAATATTAGTATCAGATATTAAAGTACGTTCACTGTTCCTGCAGTGCAGAAATAAAGTATCAGATATTCACTACGTTCACTGTTCCTGCAGTGCAGAAATATTAGTATCAGATATTAAACTAAGTTCACTGTTCCTGCTACATCAAAAAAGCATGAACCTGCCCTGCCATCAACTAAATTAAGAGGTAGTGACGTGCTTGAACTCCACCCTCTATATGCTGCAGAGGATGGAGGAGCAGCAAAAAAGCCATTCAAGCCTACACAGCCACCTACGATGGCCCACGTGTTTGTGCCGCCCACTTGTGTCGCTTTGCTTAGACATCCAGCTACCTCGGTGCAACCTTTTGGACTAAAAACAATATTGTGAGGTGTTCACAATAGACTTGAAATTAGTGGAAATGAATGTTATTGAGGTTAATAATAGTGTAGGAGTGAAAAAAAACCCGAAATATGGATTTTAGCACTTTTTATGCTTTTTTTAAAAAAAATCAGAACCCAAAACCAAAAATCAGAACCAAAACCTTTCGTGGAGTGTTTTGGCAAAACAAATCAGAACCCAAAACCTCAAGCTAATCAGAACCCAAAACCCAAACACCAAAAGTGGCCAGTGCACACCCTTAGTTATAATATGTCTTGTGTGGCATGATAATGTGCCTTGGGGGTGGCATGATAATGTGACTGGGTGGTAGCCTGATTTGTCTGCGGGGTGGCATGGTGTGATTTGTCTGGGGGGTATTGTGGTGTGATGGGTGATGTGGCAGGGGGTAGCGTGATGCAGGATGTGGCGTGATGTGTCTGAGAGGTGGCGTTATGTAGCTGGTGATAAATGTAATATTTTATTATAATGTATGTATTTTATACTGTGTGATCTGTGTCATGTACGATGTTCACTTATTGCTCGGTTTTCCATATATACATTTTCCAACAGGTCCTAATATTCCAGGATCTATGCAAGAATCCAGTACCAGGTTGTGAAAGCTGCAATAACCGGTAGGTGAGAGTAACACCATTTTAATACATAATGGGGAATTCAATAAGCTGCAAAGTGAACATCCGCAAGACACTTTGCGGCTGAAATTTGACAGAAATTACTGTTCATTTTTCTTCTCAAGGAAAAATAAGCAGAGATTTCTACCGTAATTGCAAGCAATGTGCGCTGTGCGATACCCATGTATCACATCACCAGCAATTAAGTCTCCCCCAATTTGTTATGCCACGCCACATATTGACCACGCCCCCAACATTATGCGACCACACCCCTTCACCGGCACCGCTGCGCGTCGGTATACATCTCTCTTCCTGTGCACCTGTGGGGATGGGGAGGGCAAAATTTCACTGTACCCCAGCCCCAAGTTTCTCTTGCCAGTCCTGTGCATACCATTATCTGATACTGGTGCGCCCTATGCTGCAAATAGAGAGTCAAGCTGCACGTAATACATTAATATCTCACGGGACACCATATAACAATGAGCTTTGCAAAATGTACTGTAATTATTATTAATCTGGAACAGAGCTGGGCCTATGTGTTTTAAATGATTTTTAGTCCCAGTCCGGCCCTGTTTCTCTGTAAATCAAATTTATCTTTTGTTGTCTGGATGGCTGGGTGGACAGCTGTGTTTTTGGCTGTCCTTTTAAGATCCCATGATGACACCACTTTGTAGAAATCACAAAATAAAGTCTCCTTGCTCCAGGTATTCTCAAGCAGTAGTTGTTTTATTTGCAGCATAAAACAGCTCATCACAAACACAAATAATCCATGGCTTCCTGACACACTATCTCAGCCCACAGCCCACTGTCAGCATCGGATACCCCACCCACCAGATTCCACAAACCTTTTATACACATACACACACCACAACAATCACACCTATGTTGTGCACCTGTGTGTCTGTGTGCTGTGGGAAAGACTAAGTGGTAATTTAACCCTGTCTGCAGGCTGTACCTGCAAACTCTCTGGGATTTTACCTTTCCCTATGCAGGAAAGGTGTGGCAAATAACCCTCTTTGCCACAATATATATATATAGTGGGAGAATCCAGACTAACTGTAATGTAAGTTATATAAACATCAACATACAAAGACGTGAAGTTAATAAATGTCTTTGAGTGGTCACAATAATGATGAAATGCCCGATGAATGTAGGAGTCCTGATTCTTGTGCAGTGTATATTTCAACTTTGATGTATCATTCCAGATATGTCAGTGTTGTATTCTCATCAATAACAAATGAACATATAGAAGAGATATAGAAGAGCGCAGGTTAAAGTGAAACCTTTGTGGCTTAGTGGTTAGCACTTTAGTTTCACAGCACTGGCTTCATGACTTCGATTCCTGATCATGGCCTTATCTGTGCGATTTTGCCCTCATTAGATGTCCTTGGTTGGCAGTGGTTGTGCTTTAGGTAGGTCATCCCGTGTTGGTGGACATCATTCTTTCAGCGATGGTTTGATTGGGGGTACACACAATAGCATATACGGGAGAGGAGAAAAGTATGGCAATGGTGAAGTATGTCACACTATTTGGTACTACGGAACAGCAGGGTGCACACTCAACTTGATCAAACTGGATAAGCCAAGTGTGTGATTGGTTGCTGTGCTCATTGCAAATTTTGCACCTAAATGAAATGCTAGTAAATTAACCCTATTTATTTCTATGTTAGTATTCACATCTTAGATTATCTTATTATTGAATGAATGGAATCTTTTTCAAGGCATGAAAAATGCAAAACAACTGCATGTGCTTTTCTGATTCACTTGAAACAAAGGCAAATGTGAATAGGCTTGCACAACAGGACATGGGGTGTCGTGTTAGAAAGGGTTATGGTAAGAAAACAGGAATTTGCTTTTGAGATTTAAAAAAAATAAATAAAAAAAAATGCATTGTGCATTTATACTGTTTATTTAATTCTGCATTTTGTATTTGATTTTTTACAGGAGTTTCAAGCACTTTTAGATCTAATGTAACCTGGGTCTAATTGCACTATACCACCTAATCAAGGTCTCCTGTGCATACCCAAGGGCCTCATTCAGTTGGGGAGTACTGTCAAATATTGATTTCATAAGTTTTAGATCTTATTCAGTTTAGAGACATTGGTAATACTAACTGCAATAACAGGTATGTGGTGTTGTGACGAAATGTAATATATATAATGACTGATTTCTATTTGCTGTTGGATTTATGTATAACACTGTGAATATTTATGTAACCTTTCAAAGTGTATTTTGTTAACTGACATGAGTCTGACCTAGGCAAGTGTCAATGGTCTTGTGAAAGTAGCCAGGCCCAGAGACAGATAAAATCTATGAGTAGTTTGTGTATGCAGAGAAGTGTGTGAGAACTCAGGTCTTGTGAAATGACAGGTCTCAGGACATCCATAATTTACTTTGAAAGGCCTATGTCATTTTGGGTACCCACCTAAAAATAAAATTCCTAAGGTAGGAGGTGAAGAGCCAAGAAGAAATGGTTTGACAATCCCTTGAATCAGTAGTACAGTGTTCATTTCTTTGAGAAGGTCTATCACGATTGAAATGTGCCATTCTTCCCAATGTGTACTCCTCACAGGCCAATTCCTGAACTTGTAAGTAGGGACTTTGTTTTTTTATTTCCTATTTTATTTTCTGAAACTCGTTTGTGCAATTTATTGTACGTCTGTTTATTACCTTTTGTAAAATAAAGCCTTGGAAATATTTTTCAGATTAAACATATTTTAATCTAGCGTACTCTCCGTGATTCTTTGTGAACTTACGAAGCCCAGGGAGGCTCATGCTACATGTGTATGTGATTTAAGTGTGAACCATTAATAAGTGGTTCTGGTGAACGTTAAGGACATCATAATAAATCCTTTGTGGTGGCAAAAAAGGTGTATTCATTGCTAAGTGACTAAGGTGACGCCCGCGACGGCCAGCTGTTCAGATTGCTGTATCTGGGACAGGCTGGGGTGTTTGTGACAGGTAGGACCATTACACATCTTAAACAAGGTATCTATGAATATCAGAGGAACATGGAAAGAAAATGCACACACAAATTATACAGCCACGTTCTCACACACATCATGCAGATCCAGGCTTTCTTTTATGTTCTGCTATATTATTGCACATGTGAATAGGAATTTATGTAATTGCAGAAGCCTGTTTCCACACCCTCATATGTACAGTCATGGCCAAATGTTTTGAGAATGACACAAGTATTGGTTTTCACAAAGTTTGCTGCTTCAGTGTTTTTAGACCTGTCATGGAAATCTAGGATGCTAGGACCCTGATCTGCCAAATTACTAGTACTGTTAATGGAGGCGCGGAGTCTAACGCAGCGACTGGTCTTCTCCAGGAACCCTCGCAAGAAGGTATGGATTTTAGCGGCTTCCGCTACGCAGGTCGCGGCCCTCAGGAGAGAATGGCGAGATCAGCGGAGTTCAGCGTTAACTATTGACTGGGTCGCAGGAATGGTGAGCGAAGATCAGCGGGCAGCCGGGGTTACCACTGGGATGGTGGATCGTTGATCAGCAGATACCAGGCATTTCCACAAGGATAGTGGATATGATGATCTGCGGATAGCAGGTATAGCCACTGGAACAGCGGAAATGATGATCTGCAGATAGCAGGTATAGCCACAGGAAGAGCGGGTAAGATGATCTGCGGATAGCAGGTATAGCCACTGGAACAGCGGAAATGATGATCTGCAGATAGCAGGTATAGCCACAGGAAGAGCGGGTAAGATGATCTGCGGATAGCAGGTATAGCCACTGGAACAGCGGGTATGATGATCTGCAGATAGCAGGTATAGCCAATGGAACAGCGGCCATGATGATCTGCAGATAGGAATTATAGCCACTGGAACAGCGGGTATGATTATCTGCGAATATTCATCAGAGAAAATGACTTTACTCCAGTCCTCAGCAGTCCAATACCTGTAACTTTTGTAGAATATCAGTCTGTCCCTGATGTTTTTCCTGGAGAGAAGTGACTTCTTTGCTGGCCTTCTTGACACCAGGCCATCCTTCAAAAGTCTTCACTTCACTGTGCGAGCAGATGCACTCACACCTGCCTGCTGCCATTCCAGAGCAAGCTCTGCACTGGTGGTGGCCCGATCCTGCAGCTGAATCAACTTTAAGAGACGCTTGCTGGACGTTCTTGGGCACCCTGAAGCCTTCTTCACAACTATTGAACCTCTCTCCTTGAAGTTCTTGATGATCCGATAAATGGTTGATTTAGGTGCAATCAATATCCTTGCCTGTAAAGCCCTTTTTGTGCAAAGCAATGATGACTGCACATGTTTCCTTGCAGGTAACCATGGTTAACAGAGAAAGAACAATGATTTCAAGCACCACCCTCCTTTTAATGCTTCCAGTCTGTTATTCTAACTCAATCACCATGACGCAGTGATCTCCAGCCTTGTCCTCGTCAACACTCTCACCTGTGTTAACGAGAGAATCACTGACCTGATGTCAGCTGGTCCTTTTGTGGCAGGGCTGAAATGCAGTGGAAATGTTGTTTTTGGGATAAAGTTCATTGTCATGGCAAAGAGGGACTTTGAAATTATTTGCAATTCATCTGATCACTCTTCATGAAATTCTGAAGTATACGCAAATTGCCATCATAAAACTGGGGTAGCAAACTTTGTGAAAAATAATATTTGTGTCATTCACAAAACTTTTGGCCATGACTGTAGTTCCCTTATGCCTGATGAAAATAGCAAAACTATTGAAATGCACTGTTAGGAATACCATAAACTACATTTCCAAACTGCTATTTCCTCTGCTCACTATAAGAAACATGCTACCGACCTGTGTGGTGCAGCTATCCTGACAACTATATCTGGATTTAAGGTGTGTTGAGTTTATGCCCTAATTACAGGTCCTTTTAAAATTGCATATGCTTGCTGTTTAAATTCTCTAACTAATGTCTTTGTCAAATTGTTAGTGAGAAATCACTATACAGCTGTGTAGATGGAAGAAAAAAAATCTTAAAATTACACCACAGATAGTATATTTCAAAAATCTTATGCATATGACTTTTCTCCCAGGAATAGGGTGGTAGAAAGTCAACTTACAGTTCAAACTACTGCAATCTTCTGTGCAGCACAGTGCAATGAGAATACAGGCGCCAAGAATGCAGAGAGGCAGAGACGTCTGAATGGAAAGGGGGAGGCAGCGGATGTGAGTCTTACAATTTTACGACATACCTCGAATGATCAGTTTAATTTATAGCTTTAGGTGGAAAACCCCTTCAATTATGCACTTGATGCTTGAATGGCACTATGCTTTCTCTATGGTGTAATGGGCCTTTATGGCTGGAGGTCTGAACAATGCTGGATTGGGAAGTTATTATGTATAGGTAATGGCAGGAAGAGATTGACACTGGCAGTATAGAACCCCTGAGGTGGGGAGTGGGGGGCTGGGGTTGAGGCATCCCAGGGATAAAACTTTTAATTGTTATCGATGACTATCAGCAAGAAGTTGTAAGAGTGGACAGATAACACTTGGTACCTGTAACCTGAAAAAAAAGGAGGCAGGTGGCTGTCTGGAGGTTATAGTAGAAGAAATAATATTAAATTATGGGCTATAACACAGTAAAAATTAACAATAAAGGTTTCTAGATCTAAGCCTGATTATAACAACAATTTAATTGACATTTTAATACCACTTTGTAGAATAAGATCAAATTTAAGTAATTGTTATTAGCTATTGTGCTAAGTTTACACTAGTTTATTATTTTAACGTGTTTTACTTTCAACCGACACTACTGTTATAGACTATGGCCTATGTTTAAAAATGCTTAGTGGAAGGAAAAGGTCAAACCTGGAGAGTTGCATGGAATTGGAAATTAGCCCCAGTGCTTGTGACTTTTTTTATAGTTTTAACTCGTATCTTAGTTTAAAGAATAAAAAATATAACCACAAAAAAACATATTAAATAACAGAAGTGGGCTCATTCAAACACAAAGTAATAATAATAATAATTTATAGCACAAACAGTTCTGTGAGGTGTAAAACACATATACAGTTTGTAAATAAGCAGTCACACCTGTCAAATCTATAACTAATGTGATTGCTTCACAATATTCATGTGGAATTATTAGTATCACTGTGTCAGGGATGTATGCTAAATAGTGTACAAAGCAGAAACACTGCAAGAATATTGACAACTCCCATGTCTGTAGTTTATCATAGGCACGCTAGGGAACTAATAATAGTCATTGACACTTACTGGACCTGTCTGGCTGAAATATAGAATATATTTCAATAAAGTCCTTAATTGACTGGCAGCATTGTTATAGAATGTACAAGGAATCTCTTCTGTATGAATCAGAGAAAGGGATGGAGCCAAAGCTGATTATTCCTCACGTGTCAGCAGGGCCGGATTAAGGGTTATGGGCCCCCTGGGCTAAAGGGGCCTCCATTCCCCGTGAGGGCCCCCCCCGTGATCCGAGCTGCCCCCCCCCCCCCCGGCACTTACCTCCTTCTCCGGCACGCTGTACGCTCTTTACTGAGGAGATCTCGTGAGAGTGAGACTCACAAGATCCCCTCAGTAAGGAGGCTACAGCTCGCCGGGGAAGTACTGCAGTGAAAGTGAGCACTTTCAAGGGCCCCCTGGATGCCATAGGCCCCTGGGCTGTAGCCCAGTTAGCCCTATGGTTAATCCGGCCCTGCGTGTCAGTAATGCACACATTACCATCTGCATTGAGTTTTGTTAGTACATTAAAATGCAAGTAAAAATGCATATCTACCATATTGTATTTATGAATGCAAGTTATATGCATTTAGATGTGTTTACAAGTGCAATGAATGTACGTTTTTTAAACATGCATTTGTGAAAAAAAAGTAAGTTATCTTATGCAAGCAAACGTTTGTGGAAATGCTCTTAACCATATCTCATTTATAACGCACTCCTATTACGATGGTAAGTTTTCAACAGTGCATCATGACATGCATCAGACACACTGAAACGCAAAAAGAACAAGTGTATTTTTAACAAGAAGCCAAAAACACACTGCAGAACAAAGTAAGTTTAACACCCTTAAAAAACACAAATGTATACAATCTCATTTGGTACAATGGATTTTAGATTTAAATCTATTTAGACTTGCGTTATAAATACAGAATTTTAATGCCAGTGTGTACGTAGCCTCGGTTGAATTAGGGAGCTTTTAGTGCGCTCTTATTGTTTGCAATCAAGGAATTCTGTATCTGGACTATTTGTAGGAATTGTGTATATTCTGTTCCCATTGCACAAGTGGTCTTATTAAAAACAATATAATAGTTATTTATGAACCATAAAAAAACGTACATTTTAACATCTACCCCTATTTATCCATCTGACACTTAAACACATGTACAACCTGATTAGCACGTTTAGATGATCTTTCCAGTAGATGCTTAGGGTGAATAATGTGGGCTTGGAGTCCATATGCAAATTCAACTGCAAAAAAAATAAAATAAAATGTTGCCTACTATTAATTTTTGGCCATCACATTGATTAAAACATTGCCTTTTTGTCTCCTAAACTACTGCTCATTTATATCTTATTAAAGGGTCACTAAAACCTTAGTAAAGAACTTTGTTTTAGATCCCCAATTCATCCAATAAATACCACATCCACCTCTTTCTCTGTTGTGCAGTGCTTCCACATTTTTAGAAAATGGGAGAGCCTATGAGTGACTAGTTTAAAATCCCCTCCCACCCCTGTATTTATACCAGGAAGTGGGCTGCTGAGATCGTCACTGTTAGACTGCAGCACTCCTCTTGTTGAGTCTTGTAGTGCATTATGATAGCAACATGCTAATTATACCCAGCATGCAATTACGTAATGGAGCTTTTTCGCAGGACAGAAAAACTATGGAACCATACCCATATCGATTCAGTGCCCAATTTTTTTAGCAGCCAACCAAAATAGTCTAGGTAGACTTGTTTGGATGTACAGATTTGTCCATACAGACACTGGGGCATATTCAATTGTCAGCGAGTATTTTATTTAGAGCTTGTTGTAATTTTCCCGCTGTTTTTCATCATTTTCAAGTGGGATAACTTTACCCGCAATTCAATTCCATTGTTAACGCACAGTTTTTTTTCATGAAACGGTCCTCTCGCTCTCCAGTAGACGATCTATTGAAAGTATAGGGTGTGCGAGAGGCAGCCGCGTTAAAAGCTATTCAATTGTTTTTTAACGTGGCGGGTAAAACAGGCAAATATGGGGTGTGTTAAAAATACAAAACCTCTGAAAAGTAGTTGAAATCATGTAAAAATGTGGAAAAAAAGTTAAACTTATGTTTATCACTAATGCCTAACTTGTGTAAGTTGATTTTCTTGTGAAAAAATAATGAAATTAAAAAATAAAAAAAATAAAAAATAAAATCAGTAATTAATTATATTTATGTATGTTTTTGGTACAAATATGAATGTAGTAATGTGTTTTGACATGGTATAGATGATTGTATGGTAAAAAATAGTTCAAGTTAAAAATATGCTAAATAAAGTACTGTAATGTAGATATTATCAATGTGTAATGCAATCTAACGTTGGTAAATGTATGCAAAACATTTTTTTTGTCTTCTACATGACAGCGTTAAAACTCCCCTTCACTCCTCTAAAGTCTTGCAAACACAATTTTTAACGTGCACATAAAAAACCAATGACACTGGCACGGTATATGGCAGCCCAGGTTATGAAGGTGTAAAGACTAGAGATGCATAAGATCCTAAATCATTTAGATCCTTCCAAAACTGGAGGATGTGCAAAGAAATTCACACAAGTACTCCCTTTGGATATCATGCTGTCTCCATAGGTCTCTTGAAATGTCCAATCTCAATTCTCACTCATACTTCAATATTTTAAAGACATATTTTCGACTGCATGTAATAAAACAGTGAAGACAGGCTATTAGCAAGGATTAAATGTCATTAAGACTCATTGCACTGATTACAAAGTACATATACAGAAGTAAGGATTCTCTGCATATGAAAACGTTATTTCTATTTTAGCCAAATTGTTCTGGATGACAAAAGCAGTATGAGAACCAATCACAAGCAACAATTAAGAGACTGCGCCCAGTGATTGGTTATACTGCTCGACCCCCGTCCCCCCTACTGTTTTTCCGGGGGTTCCATTTTTCATTAGGTAGTAATGAACCTTTCAAAAAAGTATAGTTGACAGACATAACTAATGATGATTTAATAGGTTATTAATAAATACAAAAGTTGCAGTTATGACATTTTAACCAGTATATTATTGCAACACTATATGAGCTGGATGGAAGACTGGTCCTCTGCTGTCTTTGGTATATCATTTATGACTGGAAACTACATGCTACTGAAAACATTTGCATTGTTTTTCTGTGACAGTCTACAATGGATTTACTGATGTGAGTGTCCTGTAAGGCAGCCAAGTTTTACCTTTTAAAATATGGTCACAAATGAGAAGGAAAACGGAATAACATTGATGCTGATTGGTCACGTTACTGAACAGGAAGCGTGATACAATTCTGCATCTCATCCCCTGATTGGGCACAATGACCGCAGGCGTTCCATCGCCGTGTGAGGAGCCAGAAAGTGGGTGGGGACAATAGTATCGGCCAAGAGGATCCGCGCGCTCGCTGGTTTTTGTTTTGGCGGTTATTGGTGCGAACGCCACCAATCACATCCCGACCCGCGGAGCCCGTTATACCCTGAGCAACGGCCCAGCTACATGCAGGTTATACGGAGTCACGCACTAGGTCAGTGGAAACGTGTTATGGCGCAGCCGGCAGCGAGTGTATAGAGAGATATACGGAGCCTGGGCTCTAGAAATGTAACTCCGGTCACAGGCTCAAATGGAAATGTTCTTTGTTACCGATAGACCGAGGCCCCACAGAATCGATCGAGGGAAAATAAGTTATCCCACGTCCACTCTGAATGGGGCAAACATAAATATACATCGATCTCACCTTTATAATGAGTATTATAAGCAGTGAGGAGGGTGACAGATGTGTAGTTATTGTATATGCCATTTCAGTGTCTTGATATCCTCAGCTCAGGCTTATCACTACATGCCCCGCAGACATATGTAATGTGTAGTTTGGCAGAAGAGCCACAGATCTCTGCTCCAAGCCTCCAGACGGTAAATCTGGCCTTATATGATGTATATTAAAGCAAAAAATAACAACATGGGCTCTTAGGACCTAGTGACATGTCTGATTTGAATGCAACAATCCTTGTAAGAACGAGGCTGAAGTTAGCATCTTATTTACTTCTTCACGCTCCAGCTTCTTATTCATAACAACTTATTTTTAATGGATTAAATCAAGTTGGTTCACTGATTTCACATCAGATTGACACTAAAGGGTGTCTTTTACACAAGCTGGAATAGTATTTACCGTGACCCAACAAGGCTTTGGCAATGAAATCAGGGGGCAAAGTCTCCATATTTTAACATTTTAAATAAGTAGCTGTAGTTTTGTAAGGGTTAAATGCCATTGGGCCACCAATTTGATAGTGGGAATCAACACAGGGTGGTCAGTTACATATAAAATACCTGTCTTTTGCCTGGCCCATCACTGTTTTGGGCATGAAATCAGGTGGCAAAGTGGGCAAAGATAGCATTTTGATCAGTTTGAATAAGCAAGGGTTAAATGCTGTTGGGCCTCCAATTTGATATGGGAAAAAATAAAGGGTGGTCAGTTACATATAAAACACTTGTTTTTGCCTGGCCCATCACTGTTTTGGGCATGAAGTCAGGTGTTAAAGTGGGCACAGATCGCTTTTTGATCATTTAAGTAGCTGTAGTCTTGCAAGGGTTAAATACCGTTGGGTGACCAATTTGATAGTGGGAATTAGCAGAGGGTGGTCAGTTACATGCGAGCCACTTGTCTTCTGCAAAACTACAGCTACTTATTCAAAATAATGAAAATGCTATCTGTGCCCACTTTGCCACCTGGTTTCATGCCCAAAACAGTGTTAGGCCAGGCAAAAGACAAGTGGCTCACATGTAACTGAGCACCCTTTGTTGATTCCCACTATCAAATTGATGGCCCAACGGCATTTAACCCTTGCAAAGCTACAGCTACTTATTCATAATAATGAGAATGTTATCTGGATTAAATCAATCAAACTTGATTTAATCCTGCGTTTAGGAGGTTATTAGTGGTTATGCAAGAAGCTTTAGTAAAGACTTGAATGCTGTGCATTGTAAGTGAAAATGCAATTGTCCCAAACTTTGAAGTTTGCAGGGATAGCACAAATGTTATCCAGTTAGATCATGAGTGTGCTGATTTTATGGGAGGTAGTGACATCCACTTGTGATTATGTAAGTAAGGGTGTAACTGAAGGTGACAGGGACAGATTCATAACATGAGAACAGGAATGGAGGCAAGTGGAAAGCCCAAAACTGAAATGTAGCGAAGAAATGTTAGCAAGTAACAGTGTCATTCAACACCAAATAGTAGTAATATGAGGCTTCAGTTAAACCAATTTGGAAAGATTGGGGTGTCAATTGGAATATCAATAGAGGGAACATCTCCTTTAGTGTTACTGATTTTGATTTACATATATACTGGTTAGCCACAACGTAAGTACATATACCTGATATACCTATACCTGCTCCTTCATTTCAGAATATTTTAGGACATGCATAAACAAGGTGTTAAAAGTGGTGCACTAATCTGCTGGACCTGGATTGCACCACAATAGCCCTGCCCTTTCCATTGTATTTTCATGGTAGCAAGATGGGGTTAGGTGGAAACAGTGCAATCAAATTCACAATAACTCCATTGTACCATGTTAGCTGATGGTTGACCTCTACACAGCTGCAGTTTACTATGATGGGGCTGCTCTGGGAGCTCTGGCATTGACTCCCCTCCTAAATTTTTTTTTTTTCCTCTTCATTGGCAGCCTTTCGCTGGAGAATTGCGAGAGTGCTATGTGTGTGCGCATAGCGCTCTCCCCATGAGCGATCTAGCGAAGCCATCAGAGATTTCAGCTGGATTCCATTGAAAATGGCATTACTTTGCTGTGAGAACCTTGCTTTTATCAGCTTAATAAATTATGAAATGTTGCTATCCCCATGGAGGTCTATGTGTACAGCGGTAATGATTTCTCCGACATTAACTGTTTGATAAATAGGCATTTGGCTCTTCACCACCTGTGTGCCTATGTCTAAACCTCTAACACCTTATTTTCACAGTGTCTCCTACTGGCTTCCTGTATAGAAAATACCATATTTTGCCTAATTATCTATCCATTGATAAACTTCTTTTCATTAATCTTACCTGTTTTCTAACATTACTGTGTACATATTTAACACTATAGAAGTGACTCATGTATAGACAGTATGAGGGACATTCAATTTTGCGCCATGATGTGTACTGTGGTAACAGGGATGATTTTTCTGTGCACCTTTATGGGATGCGAGAAAAAATGAGCGGAGATACAGCACCAGAGGCATTTCGCCTATAATTGAATCTCCCCCTATGGGAGTCACTCTGTGAGGTGAGCAGTTTTCTTTCTTAACCCTCTTTTCATAAAACTGTAGCGACGTGGCGGGTAGTGATTTCTGTTCTGTGTTATTTTAAAGAGGTTGCTCACCTTTGAATTGTTTTAATTTGTTGGCTTGTAAATTTACTGCAGCTTTTACAAGATATATTGCTATTTCTTTCTAGTTTTGTTGTGCACTTTTTTTTGCTATGACTTTATATAAGAAGGTCTCCTGTTTTTACTGTTTGTAAAGCTCTTTGAATTGGATTGGATCGAGTTGGCAGCATTGTGGCAGGACAGAAATAAGCTAAAAAGAAAAAGCTACACATTAAGTAAAAGTTGCAGGAGGGTACATATAAGTCAATTAACTTTTAAGTTGCTGATCTGATTCCATGAACCTTTTCCAGTTGTCATTCAATAGCTTTTAATTTTCATAGATGACTTTGCAGCCATGAATGATGAATGCTCAGAAATCATGAATGGGTGCAGCAAAGCTAGAATTGGAACTCAGAATGAAGCAGCTTTGCTTGCTTTGATGGAAAAGACTGGGTACAACATGGTACAAGAAAATGGACAACGCAAATATGGTGGCCCTCCTCCAGGTAGCAATATTAACTGTATCTTAATATTTTTTGTGAAGTTTCTGCAAATGCTGCCAAATATTCTCTTTTATTGCTTAAAACAAATATATCAACAGAATTGTAACCATTTATGCTTTTACAGATTATTGGTCTTCACCTCTAGATACTGGTCCCACTTCTCTAATTCTCCTTGGCACCTAATTGTAAATGTCACAGGGGAAGGAACTAGATGATCATTGCTTGTCCCCTTTAATTGCTGTTGGTCCTAAGTTTACGCGTAACGTTAAGTCATTCAACAATCACTTACTATATAGCCCAGGGGGAATGACTTCCATGATGAGGACCATTACAATTTGACTAACATATTAAGGCTGAGCATTGACTAAGTAGCTGGCGAGGGGAGTAAGGGAAAAGAATTGGTATTTTATAATTGTTTCTAATTATATATATTTTTGGCTAATTAAAATATCTGTGTACATTTTTTTTCAGGTTGGGAAGGTCCACCTCCCCCACGTGGCTGTGAAGTGTTTGTGGGGAAAATTCCCCGTGACATGTATGAAGATGAACTGGTCCCTGTATTTGATGGAGCTGGAAAAATCTATGAATTTAGGTTAATGATGGAATTTAGTGGTGAGAATAGAGGTTATGCTTTTGTCATGTATACAAACAAAGATGAGGCCTTGCAGGCTATTCGTATGCTAAATAATTATGAGATTCGTCCGGGCAAGTTTATTGGAGTTTGTGTTAGTTTAGATAACTGCAGGCTCTTCATTGGTGCCATCCCCAAAGAGAAGAACAAAGAAGAAATTTTGGATGAAATGAGAAAAGTTACAGAAGGCGTAATAGATGTAATTGTGTACCCAAGTGCAACTGACAAAACAAAAAATCGAGGCTTTGCTTTCGTGGAATTTGAATCTCACAGAGCGGCTGCCATGGCAAGAAGGAAATTGATTCCAGGTGATTACTTTCCTCCTAATGTGTCTTATTGATTAATGAGGCCATCCAATAATAAGTAACTTCTCAGGATGTGTTATTGTGTACTTAGTGGAGGAATTGGACACATTAACATGAGTAAACCTTTTTAGATAAAAAACATTTCAATGTATTTCACCTAATATTAATGAAGGCATACATTAGTATCTTAATATGAACGGTTATAAATTTAAAAAAAGAAAAAAAGCATTGCAAAACCTAGAGCAGTGACACTTTGCATTCATCTATAATGTCCATGTATTCTTACTATCGACTCTATCCCTGCTCTCTTGGTATTACTTTTGTAAGAGCCAGCAAACAAGTGTTTGACATCAATCAAAGGTTGGGTATAACTGAATAATAATAACAACTAACAAAATACTAACAAAATATATGAAATAACATCAGTGTTTATGCTTAAAGCTGCACTACTACCTAGTAAAGAATTTTATTGATGTGCCACCCCACTTTCCGGAGCCATGGGGATGCTATGTGCCTCATTTTTTCTTGGGCTACTCCATTCCTCTTAGACCCCTAGCTGACAACCTGAATGGTGAACCAGCGGACCAATTTGATTGAGCCAGATATTGGTCCTCCTGCTGACACTTTCCCTTCACTACCATTTAGAATTGGATAGCTTTATTGATAAACCAGCAGAGCCCTGGGGAGGGACTCCTTGGTACAATATTTTATCTCAGCTGTTGTACAGCTTTAACTAAAGTTGTCCAACATGTTCTCTTTCATTCCCCTGCAACAGGTTGCCCTGTTAGAGAGAAGATTCTTAACTAAACAAGCAAACAGTGACTGACAGCTAAACAGTATTGTGTTTGTAGAATTGCACTGTTTTGATTGGTGGATTGCCATAGCAACCCAATCTCAGCTTTTTGTCATGTATCGGGACACTGTCCTAATGATTTGGGAGGAGTTATAACTATCTGTAAAGGAGTGCGAAGGTGGTACTTTGTTTATTAACAATGCTACAGTGAAATGTTTTGGAATATAATGTTAAGTTTAATACAGGGCTTGAAGCTCATGTTTTTGGGATGGCCTGCCAGTTCTGACAGGCTAGTTTATATTTTTATATCCCAAAAGACATTTTTGCAAACTTTAAGGTTGCGTTTAATTTGCAGTGTTCAGTTATTGCAAAATATTAATGCAACAAGAATTTAATAAATAGTAAATGTCTCTCATTTATTTTTTCAAGTAGCTTTGTAAATAGCATTTACTTTTTTTATTTTAGACAGCGTCATGCTTGGTGTTTATATGCATTCAAGCAGCTGTACATGAATTACAGGTAAAACTGCTGCCATATTAGTGGTTTCTGACAACTGGCTTCATAACTCTATTTCAAACAAAGCAGATTCTGCCTGGAGGAAAGGAGGAGGGAAGGTCATTCATGTCTCAGGAGGCAATTTTAATTGTTGTTATGAAGACCTCTGCATCTACGTGGTCACTGCTGTGGGATAGCTGGTTGTGTTTTTGGGCAGAATATTTTGTTTCATTTTGTCTGGACATTTTTGAAAGCCACACAGTTGTTTTGCCCTAAGGATGAACATACTCAGTCTTTTGGAGGTGATAGGCCAATATTTTGCACCATCTAGTATCTGATAATTTAAATATTTGGGTTTAATGGCTCTTTAACTTGTGTTTGACTATGGTGTTTAACCTTATTTTATTTAGTCTTCAACACTTGCATCTCAGGGATGTTCTCAATTTTTAAGTGGGCTGACATCAGATGATTGGCATGTCCACAATAGAATAAAGTATATATTAGTGAATGAGCTGATCATGTGGGAGATGGTGACATATATAAGTATGTGATTATGTTAATGAAGATAGAGCTGTGTGTGACAAGTGGAGGGTCATGATGTGAGAAAAGGAATCTAGACAATTGGGTAGACAGTAGTGATATCAGACTCCTGATGTGGGAAGATTGTGGTATCAAAACACTGACATATGAAACATTCATACATCCAACTTGTTGCTGCAGAAATAATATTCAGTTGTCATGCAGTGTATGTGGTACTATGGCACTCCTGGTTGTAGCTCTGTAATGCACAATGCTCTGGTTTGTTATAAATATAGAATGCTTGGGTGTCTTAATTTCAAAATATGCCCAATGCAAGATAGTGTGTAGGAAATATTTTTATATATTTATGGGAGGAAAATATTCACATTTGATATCGTGAGGAGAATGTGGCTGCAACTAGGAGGATTTTTATATTCCACCGAGCTTACTTTTAATCACAATACATTTGGTTTATGCCAAATATGAGCTTCAAGGTGCTCAATAGCTGGAGCAAAAAGTTTGGTGACAGGGCATCCAGATAGATCCAGCTAAGGGATGCATGAGAAGGGGAATTGGGGTTAGAGGGTCCTAGGGCAATAGGATCATAAATAAATTCACCTTTGGAGCCTATGAATAATCATAGTTTCCCTTGTCATCACTCAGTAGTCTCGCTAACAGTGGCCTTTGTTCCATTTTTCTTAGAATACTTGGTTGGTAAGTAATAAGAGTTTTCCCAACTCTCCAAGTTGTAATTCCTCCCTATCAGAGTTCAAAATGTAATATAGGGTTGATAAGGAGTTACTCACTAAGTCTCCAACATGATTGCTTTTAGCTAGGGAAGTCAAGTTACAGGAGAGAAAAATTGAAGCATGTTTCGACCATATCAGAGAACCAGTATTAGTCACTGTTACTGAGAGGAGTAGGGGAGATAAGTAAATAATCAGTTCAGCTGTAAATTGTGTGTGGGTGAGAATAGAATGGGAAATCACAGTCTACAGGGTGTAGTAATCTCCAAGGATTAATCATATAAACTCTTGCAAGTAGTTTTGGAACTTCCTGGATGAATTCATCATCATCATCATCATCACCAATTATTTATATAGCGCCAGTAATTCCGCAGCGCTGTACAGAGAACTCATTCACATCGGTCCCTGTCCCTTTGGAGCTTACAGTCTAAATTCCCTAACGTACACACAGACAGAGAGGCTAAGGTCAATTTGATAGCAGCCATTTAACCTACTAGTATGTTTTTTGGAGTGTGGGAGGAATTCTCAAGGATATGCAGAATAGGCAATTGTAGGACAGATTTGCTTTCCAGGACGGGTAACCAAGAGTAATGAAATCACATGTCAAAAGTATGAAAATGAAAACATGTAGGTTTTTGTTAGGAGCATTCAGGGTAGTAATTATTTGGTCTGTTTTGAACAGTTCCATTCGGAATAATGCAGTGGGTCAAAGATAGATTTAGTAACTTGAAATTACCGTCCCATCTCTCAGCTCCCTTGCCCCTCCAAGCTTCTAGAGAGACTTGCCTACACTCGCCTCACACGCTTTCTTTCCGCAAACAACCTGTTGGATCCTCTTCAGTCTGGCTTTCGTTCTCAACACTCCACAGAGACTGCGCTGACCAAGGTTGTTAATGATCTGATCACTGCTAAAACTGAACGCCATTACTCTCTCCTAATTCTCCTTGATCTCTCGGCTGCATTTGACACCGTTGACCACTCTCTTCTCATACAAACGCTGCAATCCCTAGGTCTTCAAGACACAGTTCTATCCTGGTTCTCATCTTACCTCTCTAATCGCTCTTTCACTGTTAATTTCTCTGGAGCCACCTCTGCTCCGCTTCCCCTATCAGTTGGAGTACCACAAGGCTCGGTGCTAGGTCCTCTGCTGTTCTCTATCTATACCGCTTCTCTTGGAAATCTAATAAGTTCCTTTTGGCTTTCAGTATCATCTCTATGCGGATGATACCCAAATCTATCTATCCTCTCCTGATATCTCGACATCTGTGTTGTCCCGTGTAACTGACTGTCTTTCTGCCATTTCATCTTGGATGTCCGCTCGTCAACTTAATCTTTCTAAAACAGAGTTAATAATATTCCCACCCGCCAACAAGAGCATACCTGACATTTCTATCTCTGTTGATAACATGACCATAAATCCCACCCCACAAGCTCGCTGCCTAGGTGTAATCCTTGATTCACGCCTATCCTTTGTTCCCCACATTGACTCTATATCTAAATCATGTTACATACATCTAAAAAACATTTCCAGAATCCGCACATATCTCACACAAGACACTGCTAAAACCTTAATTCATGCACTAATCATCTCCCGCATTGACTATTGCAATTCCCTCCTTACTGGTCTTCCCAAAAACAGACTCAAACCCCTAAAATCTATTTTGCATGCTTCGGCAAGACTGATTTTCCTTGCAAATAGCTAATTCCTCTGTTAAATCACTCTGTATGTCTCTACACTGGCTGCCTGTCTTCTACAGAATCCAATATAAAATACTTTTACTAACCTACAAGGCCATCAACAAAGCTGCACCAACATACATCTCCTCTCTTGTCTCAAAATATCTCCCAACTCGGCAACTCCGTTCTGCAAAAGATCTGCGTCTCTCATCCACCCTCATTACATCCTCCCATTCCCGGTTACAGGACTTTTTTCGGGCTGCACCCACTCTATGGAACTCTCTCCCTCGCACAATAAGACTCTCCTCTGTTCTACAAACTTTCAAGCGTTCTCTGAAAACCTACCTATTCAGACAAGCTTATAATATTCCTCAACCACCATCTTAACCTCACTACCTTTAGCCTGTTACACAATTTCACAGAAGACAACTACCCCCGGACCAACATTGTTGTGTGACAGGATCATTTAGCTTATGAGTCACCCTACCTTTGCAGTCTGGCTGGGCCAAGATGCAAAATGTATACTTAACCTCATGTGTCAATCTCCCATTGTCCCATAGATTGTAAGCTTGCGAGCAGGGCCTTCTCACCTCTTTGTCTGTTTTACCCAGTTTGTTTATTAGTTTATTATTAGTTTATTATGTTTGTCCCCAATTGTAAAGCGCTACGGAATATGTTGGCGCTATATAAATAAATGATGATGATGAACTGATTTTTTATTATGGACGATAGTGCAACAACTGCATGTTTAGTTGCAGCGGAGACCAGGACACTTATCATCATCATCATCAGCTATTTATATAGCGCCACTAATTCTGCAGCGCTGTAGAGAGAACTCACTCACATCAGTCCCTGCCGCATTACAACTTGGGGATTTTGCAAAATCTGCTTTGGATTTTCTTTCATCGCTAGATATTGTTTTTTCAATTAATTTAATACTTTCACATGAAGGACAAGGCTTTAAGAGTCTTTCCAAGCAACTATGGTAAAATAACGTAAAAAAACACAGTGTTTGATTAAAACTTTGAAAACTGTACTACTAAAATGAAAGGTCCGTCTTTGAAAGGCAGTGGGTATACCAGGGGAATAAAATAAACAGTTGTTTCAACTTGCAAACTAGCTATAACATCCAATGCACTGGGCTTTGGAAAGTTGTGGCCCAGTCCACGTGGAAGCCACCCAAAGTGAGTTTTACCTTGGGAGATCCTGAGGAAATCTCCAATAAATGATCCCTCTGGATTGTGATATACCAATTTATATATGCCAGCTATTGGATATTTAGTTCTCAAAGTGAAGTGAAACAGTTGGTTCCTATGGCGTCATCCAGCTATGTAAAATACCTGGAGGCTCCTTAGTAACAATTTTGTCTTTGGTAACAATTAAATGAAAAGGGAAAGCACATTTATATTGGATACCCTGTTCTAGGAGGTCACTGGTCTACTTGGCAGATTAGCAGGGGACATATAGCTAAATATCTTAAGATCTTGTCTGTTGTAATTATGGTTTATTGCAGAGAGATGTCAGGAGATGTCACTTAGACTGGGTACACTACTACAAAAACTTTCGACCAATTTGTTATCACTAACAATTTTACAATTGACTGAAGCTTCAATCAGTCTGTCAATGCATGTGTACACACTATGCACGATTTACCTTCAATCCCATAGATTGTAAGTTTGCGAGCAGGGCCTTCTCGCCTTTGTCTGTTTTACCCAGTTTGTTAATTAGTTTACTTTTTTTGTCCCCAATTGTAAAGCGCTACAGAATATGTTGGTGCTATATAAATAAATGATGATGATGATCTGTGCTCTTCATCTGGTCCAAGAGCAGTGTAGTCGGTCATTCCTGTCACACTGATTTTCACACAAAATAAACTTTTCCACAATGTCCTTATTCATTTCGTTAGCTTCTGTGACTCTGAAACAAAATATTCAGTCTCAGAATGAACAGAAAAATTATCCCACCTACAGCACTCTCTACATTTAACAACACAGACACAATGACAGGTTCCTACTCTCTTGGTCGACAGTCGTGTGAGTGCATACACACTACAAGATTGAAAGGCGGTTGGAACGAGATTTTTAGGCAGTATGATTTGCAATGCCAGAAATATTATGACACATCTCTTCCAGGGTCAAGTTAAATGTTTCTTCAAAGGATGCAGTGATTTTGTTGAGCAGAGCCTGTAGGCAGTGCTGTGGAATCGCAATGGTGTTATAGTATTTAGCTAAATTAGTTGCTTCTGAAGGGGCATTTTGAGTTGGGGCAGGACCAGAAGCCTTGTGTAAATACTGGCCTATCTAGGGTTGCTGAGTGTTTCGGTTTTAACTGTGAGACACTATACAACGCAGTGTTCTCCCCAGGACCTATTTCCCTGGTGCTCCACCCGGCTGTTTTTACCTGGCACCTGGCTCTTGGAGTCCTGTTATAATAGAATAAACCATTGTTTATCCTATTATATAATAAGCACTGTGTGAGCACTGCAGCCAGCAGAGTGTGTTAGACCACTGACCACCAGTTTGACCAGTCCAGGCAGGCAGATGTTCAGACATGAAAAAGTGAATGAATGAAATATTAAAAAAACAATATAAGTGTGTCCAGTCCAGCCAGCAAGTGGGCAATAACCTCTGGAGTCTTTATAAATAACGTAAGTGTTGTCAATAACCTTCAACATTATTTTATTTATTATTATTGCAAAATATTACACTGCCCCTACCCGGCTACTTGTTAATGCCATCTGGCTGGCAAAAGTTTCTGGGAAGAGCACTGCAGTGTAAGACAGCTAACTCATTTGCAAATGTATGCTACTGTGGGTCATGCTGTATATGTGTACCCTAGTTGTATTTTAATATTTTACATACAAATACTTGAATGTCTTTAAAACAGAATACATTTTTGTAACACTCCAAAATGGCAGGGCCACCTTTCTTTAACTACTGCTGAATCGGTCTCTGCCCTCTTTCCAGTGTCATAGAAATTAGGAAAATAGTCGCAAGAAAGAGATGATCAGAAAATGTTAATACCTCTAATTCATGCTGAAATATACACTTGTATACCCAAGAAATATTTTATAAACAGTAAAATGCTGTATTTTTTATAAATCCTGCTTGCATTTGCTTTGGAATTATTTTAAAGTGCTGTTAAATTTACTTTCCAGGGACTTTCCAGCTATGGGGTCATACTATTCAGGTTGATTGGGCAGATCCAGAGAAAGAAGTTGATGAAGAGACAATGCAGAGAGTAAAGGTTTTGTACGTAAGAAATTTGATGATATCTACTGCTGAAGAAACCATTAAAGCAGAATTTAACAAATTTAAGCCTGGAGCTGTTGAGCGTGTAAAGAAATTGAGGGACTATGCATTTGTACATTTTTTTAACAGAGAAGATGCCATTACAGCAATGTCAGTAATGAATGGGGAATGCATTGATGGGGCTAGCATTGAAGTCACCTTGGCTAAACCTGCAAACAAGGAAGCTAGTTGGAGACAAAATGTAAATGGACAAATGGGTCCTAATGTTGAAAGCTTGCTTACTATTGCAAATAATGAAGAAATGGGCCATAAGTCTCTTGGTAGATGTCCAAGTCTTTCATCAATTCTCAGTGGCCAATACAGCCCAACGTCTTCAGAGCCTGAAACATACCCATTCTATTCTGGAATAAAACTTACTCCATTAAACATACATAATTTAAAGTTAAATCATTTTCACTCTGCTGTGATGCATTTAGAGTACTACTGTTACAAAAATAATTTAGCCTGTCCAGACTATTATTTGCATTCAGCAACCAGCCAAGATGGAAAAGTACTTCTGATTTATAAGGTTGTTTTCCCATCTGTTGGACGTTTCTTTATGCCTGACAAACTGTGCACATCATTGGAAGATGCAAAGGAATTGGCAGCACAATATACATTGCTGCATTTAGGTAAGTGGAAAATTAGAGTCATTCATGAGTCACTTATATTGTATCTAATATCGTTTTCACTTAAATAAGAAGCTCTATGTTTTGGAAGTAGAATGTTTTTAAATCCTCCTGCAATTCCTTGCAGGATAATTAATCATTATAAAGGCATGTTGGAAGTATGTCTTGTATGTCGAGTCCCATGTATCCATAAGATATTACAATTATGGATATATTTGTGGCCAACAAGGGCTGATTTCAGTGTGTACATTAATACAAGACAGTATATGGACACCCCTTCTAAGTAGTGTTTTTAGCCATTTCAGCCACACCCATTGCTAATCATACATTACCAGTAGAATGGGCTGCCAGTGTGGCAATTTTGGTGCTGGCTGACCCATTTATGAAGCATTTTGCTTTACTCCTACACTAGCAGGCACACATGTGAACTGTGTTAGCTGTGGCTACACAAGTGCCAAGTATACATTTATTAACAGAGCTTGATAACAGATTTTCTGTGTCTGCCACTGTAGCATTATACAACTTATTCTAAGAAAACAATTCGGAACCAGCTATGAGGTAAGTACACTTAATCTAATTACAGTCATTGAAAGGATTAAGCAAGAAAGTTGCGATGAAAGTAGTTTTCCACCCTGCTCCTAAACTATACAGATGTTTCTCCTAGTCATGGTTTTGGTCAGACTGTGTAGGTTGTCACCATGATTCCCCATTGCAGTTGGCCAGTGTCTACATACACAATAATAGCTTTCACTGGCTGACTGCAGTTCTGGCCAGGTATGATCAATAGCTATATAGATTTGAATCGTTCTTGACCATCTTTGTTGGATAGTAAAGGTTTATGCATGTAGAGATTTTACCTGCCAATGCTGTAGGATCCTCGTCATGGCCTATCACATGCTAAAGTGGTCAATGATATAGATTCTTATGATCTATATCACATTGCATTCCACTTCTATGAACTGTTGCAAATGCAATTAGAAACCTGACACCCAGTCACTAATAAAATGAAAGTGACAGTGACCCTAATAGTAGAGCATGTATGTTCCATAAGCCTGAATGTATGTATAAAACAATATAAACTTTGATTAGGTAGAAAATAAAGGTATTCTTGGTAAAGATGACACCAGCAAATGGGTTAACAACTTTAACAGCCCAATTTAAATTAGTAAGTCATGAGGAACATAAATAGTAAGTGAATAATGTGAAGACACTGCCAGATCAACTGTGTTAAATTATGGTATATAGGTAGCCACTCCTGATCTGGGTACATTTGTATGGATTTAGGAATGTGTACATCAATTTAGTTAATAGAGGGTTGTTTCATTCCTATATCAGTATGTGCATCTCAAAAACATGCTATAGAAATCTAAGGACACTTTTTATCTGCAGTTCATTTATCCGCTAATAGCTAAATTTTACTTAAGTGCTTTTTGGCTTCCTGAAACCACGCCACTCCATGCTGCTGCTTCTCACAGGGAACCCTGGTTTGTCTCACAGTCTTGGCAGAACACCGCTGTGTGACGACCAATCAGAAGCCTAGAAGTTCTGTATTACAGAAATTGTGGTGCTCTGGAGTTCTGGGGATGGTAAAGAACAAATTAATAGAATTTAGCTAGTAGGTGGTAATTTACCAGGAGGCTTAAATCCCTCCAGTACTATTCAATAGAGTTGAAAAAGAGCGCTTATGTTAGCACTGTTGAATAGCTGGACAGATTCAGTCTTTGTCTGCGGCGGCTGCCTTAGCACACACTGTGCATTCTAGCTCTAGTCATTTAAAGGGGGATTCAAGATGTAGGGCTAGCAGCTCCATAATCCCCCATCCACATACGACAGAAGGAAGTGGACAAATATATTTTTATATAAATAAGTTTTAATATAGATTCTTACTTGTTGATCTATTTACTCCTGAAGTAAGTTTGGATATTTTGGAGAAATTCTGTGTCTGCTATGTTTTTAACATTAGTACCTTTGTCATAGTGAAATTTGCCTTAATATTCTTTTTATTTTATTAAGTAAGGTTTCTTATATTGTTCACTTCTTTGCAGGCTACAATGTCCATCGCAGTTCAGTGAATAACTTGTCACCCACTAATACTGCCCTGTCTTCTGGAACGGCAAGTGTCATACCATTCACATCTAGGCCTTATTCTTACCCCAACTACTCAATGTCACCACCATTGCCTCTGGCCAATGGAAGCCATATGGATAAAAGACTTTATATTTCTAGCCAAGCGTCTTATTTCTGAAAACTTGCATGGTACTTTGAAAGAGTTCAGATTCCTTTGTGTTAATTTTTCTGGTTTTCATATAGTGACAGACATATTTTTTACTTTAAATGCTTACATTTTCAATGTTATTTACAAAGTTGATACATGTTTAGGATAACGTTACACCGCCTTTTGTGTGTTCACATATTGTAAGGAACTTGACGCTTATACACAATCTGTTTTCCTGCACATAATAAGTAGTATAAGTCACAGCCCTAAACACTTGGATTTGCTAAATCGGGGTCCTCTGTGCACAAACCCTGCCCCAATCTGTCCAGAAAAAAACTCATTGGGGTGAAACTCCTCCCACTTATGTACACACTCTTTTTCGAGGTCCGCAAATAGGGACTGTCCCGCCAAAATCGAGACAGTTGGGAGGTATGGTTTAAGTGACGAGTTCTGCTGCCTCCAATGCTCATATTACCCATCAGTACTTTACTAGACAGGAGCTCATGGCTTATACTTTCTATGTGCAGGGAAACAGAGTGTATAAGTGCTATTTGCTTTATGGCAGAATACTCAGGTGCACGCAGGCTGATATTAACTTTACTTCGATTTGTTAAGTTATGTTCTTAAAGGTTCTTTACGTTCTTATATGCCTCATCCAATTGCCACTGAAATAGATATACCTCCTATATATATTGTCAGGTATAACAGTGAGACAATTCATTGCTCAGCGTTAACAGTTTTTTCCGGTAGAAAGTGTTAATATGACATTGGGCAGTTTCATTTATTATTTCTTAGTATTTTGGCCTAAATGCTATATCTGAGTCATTGTGAGAAGCATTTTGAGTGTATATATGGATAGTTCTCAATTAATCAGTATCATCACAGTGCAACAAAATTACAGAGCGCATGTCAACCGAGCGACCTGATTAAGCGGTGCAGGATGGGATATGAAAAGTGATATTATAAAACATTTGCAGATTTGTACTATTCAGAAAATAAAGGTGCAGTTCCACTTGACTTATTTTAGGGACTTTAATTGCAAGTAATAGATCAGTTTCAAAGTGTTGCAAAAACAGTAGGTACTCCGCAAAACAACATATAGTTTTCTTATTCTGTATAAGAATGGATACAAGTACTGTGAATCATAAATTAGGGCCACTTCTAAACAGTTTGAATTCTCTAGCTGTTGCCCAAGTAATACACTTTGAATCTACCTAATGATATAAATGTGAGCATTTGGCAAATCATTTGGGAGCATTAGCAGCACCGTGATAAAGTAATGATTACCCTTCCTCATATCAGTTTCTGAGCATTCTTTGTCAAATAAATAGTTACAATAGGCTAAAATTATCTTTAGCATTATTATTGATAATGTCATACATGAAAGGATTGTTTTAATCTCAATATCATAACGTGTTACAAAGTATATCAACAAACATTTTCTGGAGTAAGTGACTCTTCTGCAGTCAGGAGACTTGGTATCAAAGAGAACATGACAGCACACATGTTGTCTCTCGCCATCTTTGAATTTTGCTGAAACAAATGTATGCCTTTGTGAAAAAGCAGCTGTAATTTGTTTGTCATCCAGTGCCAAACAATAGTAAATGAATCAGAGCAGTTATTAATGCAAATTCTAAGTGGAACTGCACCATTATGTATTTTGTTGTGTTTAATATTTTTCTAAGAATTGCATATGTAATAGGTATACTGTTTGTGGATAATTGTGTGTGATAAGAAAGCATAATGGTTCTGCTTTTAATATTTTCACTGATGTTTACAGTGGCAAAATCTGTATACTTGATGCTAACTTAACACCATATGTGATTCTTGCAGCATTACTATAAAGCAATTGTGCATTAAGATATAATACACTGCACAGCTTCAATTTTAGCAAATGCCAATGAAGGAAGCTTTTGTTTGGAAGCTCTGTCACCACTAGACGTTCACTATAAGCAAACAGTCTGGGTAGCGATTGACGCTGCTGGCTTGCTTAGCAGAGAGTACAGTTGCAGTGCTTCTTTGAATATAGGCATATAGTGAGAGCTTAGTGTCCGCGAATATAGAAACACTCTTATCATTGCAAGGCAGCAGGTGCTGTTAAGCAAACCAGCAGTATGAATCAGAAAGGGAGACTAATTTTTACTACATGATTGCAGTCATAGAAGTACAGCTATTGCAAGAGAGCAGTGGCAACTAATCAAGCCGGCAGCATTGATCACTATGATGCTGATGGGGGAAGGCATGAGGTGGAGTTTCCAAACAAAAGATTTTTTCTTCTGAATGGAAACAGATTTAGAAAGAAAAACCTGCTGTATTTTAATGCACATTTCTACTGAAAAATTTCCGCAAATGTGGCAGTTTCCAACAAACAAATTAATGTCCCCAAATGCGGAGTTTAAGCTGTTGTTATGAAATATTTAGGTTAGAAAAAAAATCTGTTGTTATCTTTTCATGTTTAAATCATGTGTTAAGTACTCTTCCATAATGTTAAACTTTTGGCATTAAATATATTGGAAGGAATGTGTTTACTTGTCTTTAATGTTGTTATGAAGACTATATTGAAATATATAATAATAAGTTAAAAAATAAATAGTCAGTTGTGCCTCGTTTGCACCTAAGATGTTAGCCTAATTTAAGTATATGTAAAGACTAATATCACTTTCATGGAGGTTTTCATTTAGACTAGGCACAAAATAGACCATACTTGCCTACTCCCGGAAACTTGTTTCCGGGAGAGGGGCATGACTTGAGGGCCGCAGGGGGCGGGGCGCGGCCAACAGCGGCATTTTGGAAACAGTCACGGTGCGGGGCCAAAATGACACTATTGGCCGCGCCCTGCCCCCTCCCGCCCTCCGAAATGGCGCAATTCACAGAGAATCGCGTAGGTGAATTCCGGGATGCGGGAGAAATGCCAGCTCTCGCGTGAGCCCGGGAGACTGACCCGAATTTCGGGAGTCTCCCGGACTTTCCGGGAGAGTTGGCAAGTATGCAATAGACCCAATCTTATATTTAACTATTTCCTATATACACTCTAGTAAGATGTACATTTGAATTAATTCTTCTGAATCTCTTAACATCTTTGGAGGGATAGATGGAATGAGTCTTCTGTCCTCTAGACACTTAGGGGACTGATTTAGAGCTGGTCATGTAAGATGACCTTTTGTGTATATGCAGATGTGTGTCTGCACACCTGCTTTTGAGCATGCCTGTATTTTGAGTAAAGCACATCTTATACATGCAACCATAGCCTAGTGCATAGATGTGTGCAGTGTTGTTGCAGGGCACATACTTTGCATCTGACATTTGTAGGCACAAAATTTACTTATCATAAGCAGCATTTTGAAACAACATGGAACCCAAAATACTGACTCAGCAGAAAGTGAATAGCTAAAGTGGGTACTCACACGAATGAATGCCCCTGATCCGACTTTCAAAGCACAAGGTGTCAGATACATGCGGCTGAAAATACTAGTGTAAGTTGTGTGCATGTGCAGTGAGACAGATGACAGATTTCACAGACACAACTGCGTTATATAAATGCACGTTTGCTTCCAAATCACTCCCGCAGGGTCTATTTTGCACTTAAAAAATGTAGCAATCTTTTGAATAGAAATATACATTGTGAATGTTTTCATGAAGGTATTAATTTACACATTTACGCAGAATGTGTGGCTGAAATGGAACAACTATGAATTTTTATATAAAGCCTCAATTGAGTAAAAATTTAATACTAATTAATCTGCAGAATAATACTAATTAAAGTAAATTGTCAATTGTCTCAAGATTGACTCGTCAACACCATCTACTGGACATTTACTGTACTGCTTTTTCCTAGCATGACAGTGAAGTTTTGAAAGTCTTTCTCAAAAGAAGAAAATCCTGTTATTGTTTGGGAAGTGACCTCAAATGCTGCAGTACTCTGCTCTTTTAGTTATTTATTACACCTAACCTGATATATTGTCACAAACAATGTGTACACCAGCAACTGACTAAGGTATTGAATTTCCTAAATAGCAAGTCTAGCATAAAATCATATAAAAAGTAGTTTTCTTATTTGGCTAACTGGGGAATGTAGATTAATGTTTCACCCTTAGGAGATAGAGGTGTGTTAGCAAGGAATTTCAAACCCCTATAACCTTTTCTTAACCCACCTTCATCCCAACAAGGGATCCCCATTTATTTAACTGCTTGCTACCCAGGTTTAAGTTTACTTTATTTCGTTTTTTTTCTTTTTATAAAACTTTAATACGCAAGTACGGACAAATCAATTTCAACATAATGCGCACACGCACGTAGCTCTGCAGTCACATTACTTCACATTACTTAAAATATCAAATTAATTTGGTGAGGGGAGAGTTGACGGGGACCAGATGGGTATGAGGCGAGGTTGAGTGGGAAGGGAAGATAGACAAGGGAGTCCATTTCAATTTGAAGTCAGCTTTTAAAACTAGATAGTAACGGTTGTATGCAAGGAAGTTAAAGTAAGCAAATCGTTGTCTGCAAAGCGTTACAAACTAGTACTAATACAACTGCCAAAAATGTACCTTGGAATCTATATGATATTATGGTAAATTTCCATAAATTGCTATAAGATCCTATCAAAGGGCTTCTCTGCTTCTAGTGATGAAAATAGAGAAGAGATTTCCTTTTTGTTGGCCAGGTGGATGAGGTTGACCATCCAGTGGATATTGTCCCCCACTTGCCTGCCTGGAATAAAGCCCACCTGTTAATTTTGTGCGACTTGAGGCATTGAAGTATCAAAGGAGGATATTAAAATAATGTCAAAAAGTGATATGGGGCTGTTGGTAGAACAGTTGTTTCTAACTAGAACAGTTGTTTTGCTCCTTCCCTTCGTTGACAACTGTCACTATACTGTAATTATAATAAGGTGACCATGTTTCAGGGAACCAGCTTTGGAAAAGTAGTGATTTAGAAAAACAGCTTCTAATTTTGCCCCAGGCTTTGGAGGGGGGTTTCTAGACACTAGGAAATCCCCCATCGGTTTGCCTATGTAACATTACTATTAAAAAAGTGCTATTCTCTCTTTAATTTCAGAGGTTCTTTAATTCATGGAGCTTCAGTGTTGACAAAACTCCACTTACGTTGAGTCTGTAATTAATCTGCAAAAAAGATAATGTAAAACATGCTTCAATACAGTGAATGAGCATTGTCAGTACCTCGGAATGCCAATCGAGCTCTGCTCCAGCAGTTTATAAAAATAATAAATCTTTCAAGACCTTCTGTATCATTGTCAATTTAGAAAATATTTTAAAATTTACTCCTGATTTGTCCTCTGACAGGCTATATATACTACGACATTTATGAGACAATTATCTTTATGCTAAATTGGAGAAATGTAGTTTGGTTTAATCTAGGCTCTTTATTTGGTGTACATTGTGTTCAACTCTGGTCTAACACAGGAGATGATCTGCCACAAAAGCCATTTTGAATCTCTTTACGGGAAAACCCAAAAGCTTAAGAGAAAGAAGGGAAAGAGGTGGCAGAAAGTACACACATAAAACTTAGGCTAATATATCTACTCACATTAATAACATCATAAAAGAATCCTGCAATGGTTAAGAATAAATTATCCATACCAAAGAGTCCTAATATTGCATGTAAAGGAAGGTAAGATGATATTCCTGGGGTGCTCTGTCCTTCCAACGGTAACTTTCAGTGGCGTTTCCAAGTTGAGTTGAAACGCGTTGGCATTCTGATTCACCTTTTTGCTTTTAACTTGAAGACACGGTTGAAAGGACAGAGCACCTCAGGGATTTGATCTTACCTTCCTACTTGATAGGACTCTCTGATAAGGATATTTTATTGTTAACCATTGCAGGATTCTTTTATGATATTTTTAATGTAAGTAGATTAAGCATCAGTATTCACATGTTGGAATAAAGAGATAGTGCACTACATGCTTTATATCTTGTTTCTTCCTTGCAAATGATGGGAGATCTGAAGACGTTTTGGAAACCCATAAGATTACTGTGGTGCTATTGATGAGACCATTACTCACCTTGTGTCTAAGCATATTTCCTAAGGTTGAATATCCACATGTAGGAAAAGTTGCAGTATTGATTCCAACACTTGGAAGAGTTTTTTTTCTTTCTGCATTTTGACATTCACTGGGACTTTCTTTTATATGAGTTTCATTTGATAAGTGATATACTACTCTATATATTCTTGTCTATGAGTTTATTATAGTTTTTCCTGAAACCCGTAGAATTCATGTCTATTGGTATCGTGAAGAAAAGGTCTCCACTCTAGGATTTCATGTGAGTGCTTAACGTTAACATATCTCGATCCAGCCTCTCTCTCCAACTACCGCACTTCTTGGGGAACTAATTTGACCATATGAAAAAAGAAGAAAGAGCAAGGGTTGCACTCAAAGTACTCCAGTCCTCTACCTGAAACAAAGCAGTTAAAACGTAACCTTTGTTAGTAATCTTTAAAGAACACTCATTATATCGGTAATAAGTGAATTGTTAAAAAATATAAAAAGTAAGAAGATATAAAAAACGCGAGTTAAAAATTAGACCCAGGGGAGGGGCTGGTCCTTTATGATCAAAAGCTCATATAATCTTGAATAGTGGTTTTGTCTGTGTTAATGGCTAATTATCAATGATATGGGGTCAATTCACAGCATATAATAATCTCTATTATGATTATGATAAAAAATAGACCTTGTACTGTCTCAAAGACATATATAAATGGCCACTTATATTGCTACAAAAGGCTATATTGCCCATCCCAATACTCCTAAAGGCATTATACATATGTAGAGAAAGATTATAAAATATGCTGAGTAGAAGTGCTGTCTGAGGGAATATGCGGAGAAATTGTATAAAAAAACATAACAAGCAACACCTTTAATAATTTGTTATTATTGCCATGCTTGTAAGTATTTTGAAATCGGTCATTCGATGGATTAGAGTTGGTATGTATCTATATATCAAGAGAGACCTAAATGTTTCCGCTGTCCTTATGGTTGTGACAGAGGTGAAGTAATACTAATCCCTCTCTTATTTATGACAGGCCGAATGGATAAATACTATTAACATTTGGTACGTCCCATTAGTTTATTACAGGCGCCAGTTATGACAACCATATCATTAGGTAATTCGAATAACAAAGCAATAGCCCTCCTCACTGTGACTCCTCCGTGGTGCAGGTGGTAATCATATCAAATATTTGTTAGACCTGTTAAATGCTCCTACTTGCAACGATACATCGCGAGCAAGCCCCCCCACTTCACCTAATGTGACGTACTGCCCGACGTACGTTTCGCCTAGTTGGCTTAGTCATGGGAATTACCCGTCCATATCCTAGACCGGCGGTTCCCAAACTGTGCGCCGCGGCTCCCAGGGGTGCCGCGGGCCAGCCATATAAAAAAAAAAGAAAGAACACAGTAACTTACCAATCCGCCAGGCGCCAGGACCCAGCAGCCTCCTCTCTCTCCAGCTGTCACTGACGTCGATATTCAGTGACAGCTGCGGGAGAGAGGAGGCTGCTGGGTCCCGGCGCCCGGCGGATTGGTAAGTTACTGTGTTCTTTCTTTTTTTTATGGCTGGCCTGTGGCAGAGGAGTGAGAGGGATCGTGACAGCGGGGCAGAGGAGGGTGACAGCGGGGCAGAGGAGGGTGACAGCGGGGCAGAGGAGGGTGACAGCGGGGCAGAGGGGGGTGACAGCGGGGCAGAGGAGGGTGACAGCAGGGGCAGAGGAGAGTGACAGCGGGGCAGAGGAGGGTGACAGCGGGGCAGAGGAGGGTGACAGCAGGGGCAGAGGAGAGTGACAGCGGGGCAGAGGAGGGTGACAGAAGGGGCAGAGGAGAGTGACAGCGGGGCAGAGGAGGGTGACAGAAGGGGCAGAGGAGAGTGACAGCGGGGCAGAGGAGGGTGACAGCGGGGCAGTGGAGGGGGACACAGCGTGAGAGGGGCAGTGGAGGGTGACACAGCGTGAGAGGGGCAGTGGAGGGGGACACAGCGTGAGAGGGGCAGTGGAGGGGGACACAGCGTGAGAGGGACAGTGGAGGGAGACACAGCGTGAGAGGGGCAGTGGAGGGGGACACAGTGTGAGAGGGGCAGTGGAGGGGGACACAGCGTGACGGGCAGTGGAGGGGGACACAGCGTGAGAGGGGCAGCGGAGGGGGACACAGCGTGAGAGGGGCAGTGGAGGGGGACACAGCGTGAGAGGGGCAGTGGAGGGGGACACAGCGTGAGAGAGGGCAGAGGAGGAGGACAGCGTGAGAGAGGGCAGAGGAGGGGACAGCGTGACAGAGGGCAGAGGGGACAGCGTGAGAGAGGGCAGAGGGGACAGCGTGAGAGAGGGCAGTGTGTCTGGATGCAGAGGGGGCAGTGTGTCTGGATGCAGAGGGGGCAGAGAGTCTAGATGCAGAGGGGGCAGAGTATCTGGATGCAGAGGGGGCAGAGAGTCTGGATGCAGAGGGGGCAGTGTGTCTGGATGCAGAGAGGGGAATTTTTGCATACAACTAAATAGGTATTTCTGTCCTGACCTAAATACTTATTACAATTTTTGACCCAACTACTTCTAAAACAGGACTGCTCAATAATTATTTTGGAGGGGTGCCTTGAAAAAATTTGGAGAATCTAAGGGTGCCGCAAACTGTAAAAGTTTGGGAACCACTGTCCTAGACACTTATTTTATACTTCAAGCAGCCAATCCTCTTGATAGTGTCTTGATTGACATGTATCTGGTCCAATCACAGATCTTCTATATTATTTCTTTGCATGGACCACTTTTCACTCGCTTTGTTAGTATTATGTCCAAAGCTTTCATTCATCCCTTAAGAGCCTTTAATTATGTGGGTTAAGTTAAATGTAGGAAATCTTTATTACAGCTCAATATTATCAGGTAAGCATGGCATAATAACAGATTTGTATATTATTGAATACTATTGTTGGTACAACTGTTATTCCAAATAAGAGTTAATAAATCTTAATAGTTTGTCTGTAGGTATCTTGCAATAATAGCAGTAGTAAATAAAATATAAAATAGTACAAAATGAATTTGAGATAAGTTTCACTTATAATATTATTTGTATGTTGCAAGCACATTTATGCTATAATTGCCATATTTTAGATTTTTACTACAATTGTTGTCTGAATTATAAAATATGACATCGTATTACTTATAACTTGTTATGAATCACATGAAGAATATTCATAATTTACAATTAGTAATCTTATTATTTTTTATTATAGTTTTTATTTATTTTTAATAGTTATATTTTGTTTCTTGTTATATTAACAGATATCCTATACTGCAAAATGAAAGGTATGGTGAGGTTAATCCTTAGCATATTAATTGTACATGTGTTTATATTAAGTGTGACATTCTAGACACATTGCTAACAGAAGTAGTCATTACGTATGTGACGAAATGTAGCATATCTAATGACTGATTGTTTTTTTCTGTTGAATTTATGTATAACACTGTGAATATTTTATGTAAACTTTCAACGTGTATTTTGTTAACTGACCTGAGTCTGACCTAGGCAAGTGTCAATGGTCTTGTGAAAGTAGCCAGGCCCAGAGACAGATAATTTTCTGAGTAGTTTGTGTATGTAGAGGAGTTAGACTTAGCCAAACCAAACGAAGGAGCAGAAGTGAGACTTCAAGGTCCTGTGGACATTCCGATCTCAGCTCACTTCGAAAGCCCTGTGACATTTGGGAGATCAATCTGTCTTTATTGACAGCTAAATTCCTAAGGTGGGGGGGGGGGTGGGTGAAGAGCTAACAAGAAATGGTTTAAAATCTTCTGCCTTAGACATCAGATTGTGCATTTCATGAGGGGTCTCTCACGACTGAAATATTCCATACTTTTCAATTGGGTTCCCTCCGATGCAGCCCATCTACCTCGTAAGTAGTACTCTGATTTTATTTCTTATTTTATTTTCTGAAACTCTTTTGTGCAACATGTTGTTTTGTAAATAAGCCTTGGAAATATTTTTCAGATTAAACATATTTAATCTAGTGTATTTCTCTGTCATTCTTTGTGAAGCCCAGGGAGGCTCATGCTGCATGTGTATGTGATTTAAGTGTGAAACTTTAATAAGTGGTTTGGGTGAACGTAAGGGCACCTTAATAAATCATTCATGGTGACAGAAAATGTGTATTCATTGTTAATTAACTAAGGTGACCCGAAATACGGCCAGCTGTTCAGATTGCTGTATCTGGGACAGGCTGGGCGTTTGTGACAATGTATAGTAATCCAAGTGAAATAATGTGTGATGGGAATGAAAAATATTCATAAAATGTAATTAAAGAGACTTAATATCAAATCATAATGATAAAACTTGTAAAAGTGGTACTTGAAAAGTTAAATGTGCTGTGAAGTAACAATTAAATAGTGTTTAGTGGCTAACCTACTAATTGAGTTCAAATGTAAATTATACTAAATAACAATGAAACAAACTGAGTAAAACAAAAATATGTGAAAAACCAAAATGAATCAAATCTAAGAAAAACCATCAAATTGCATAGAGTTTGTGTTACTCAAGGGGTTGTATATTATTCCCTGTGTTATAATGGAAACTATTGTACAATAACTAGTAGAAAGTGATTCACAAATCCAAAGTGTAATTCCGTCTATATACCCTACTCATTAATTATGTATCTCGTACGTGAATAATATCCTCTAAGTATATTTCCGAGCATCACAAATAGCTAAATAGTGCATGTTTTTGTATATCCATATTATGTTATATTGTACAGTTATTTGACCAAATACCTATAGATATAATAAGTGTATATTCTCATATTAAATATAATATTAATAATAAATAAAAAATGCATTCAGACAATAAGTCTCCCATATCTTATAGTAATATTATTTACCTTCATTCCTCCAGGATGGAGGATTAATATTCCACATCTTAAATGTCTAGGACGTCACATAATCAACTCTATTGTCAGAAAAGGCTATTGAAGTAGTACCTCATTAAAAACTAACATAACTTATATCTTCATTTAAGCCAATGAGTATTAGTTTAAAAGGAAAATCCACTTGCTTTCTCTTTGCAACAGTTCCTTAACAGTACCACCTCCTGTTATATCAGTTTTTACTTTTTCTATGCCATAGGCCTTCATGTCTCGGGGGTTACTCCCATGTTTCTGCAGGAAATGACGTGCCACAGAGGTGAGTTGTTAAATTTGCTCTTATCTATTGCAGCATTTCTTATCGTGCTAGTGTGTTCTAATATCCTCTGTTTTAGCAACCTGCTTGTCATGCCCACCTACACTTTATCACATGGGCTTGTAAGGACATAAATGACACATCTAGTGTTGCAATTGATGAAATAATCAATTGCATGTTTATGACCTTATCTATCATTAATTTCCTTCATTTTGATTATGTGTGAACATGCTTTGCAGTGTCCACACTCGAAGGATCATTTTGTTAACTCTACCATTCTATTTGAAGAGAAATGATTGCTGCCACATTTATCACCCAGATTAGGTGTTCTTCTCCAGCTAAATGAAGCTTTAATATCCAAGTCATGTGCAAGTCCCGAGTGTGAAAATTGACCAGTGGCGTTGCATTACCTTTGAATCTCCCTCCACTCCTGACAAAAATCTCAGACAAATCTAATTTTATTGTCACTGCGTGTTTCTTTCTTACCATAAATGAAGTCATTTCTATTTCTCATTTGAACTTGGTTATAGGCTTTTTTGATCAATCTTTTGCTATATCCACGTTGTGAGAGCATGGATCTCAATTCCTTTGCTCTTTTATCATAATCAGACGGATCTGAACAATTTCGTTTGAGTCTTACAAGTTCGCCTTTTGGAATGTTTTTAATTACAGGTGGGAAATGGGAACTTTCATAATGAAGTATACTGTTTGTTGCTGTTTTCTTACGGCACAGATCTGTTGTTACTCTGCCATCATTATTATTCTTGATGGTCAGGTCTAAGAAATTAACGCTCTTTGTCCATTTCATATGGAAGATGTAAGTTTTTAGGATTATCATTGAGAATGTTAATGAACTCTCCAAATGATTCCTGATCACCTTTCCAGATGATCAGCATATCGTCTGTATAATGTAACCAGGCAATGATGTCATCCGTATATTTCATCAAGCTGCCCCTATCTCCGTACCGCGTATTTGTTGGTAAAATTTGTTTTCAAAAACAAAAAAGTCCTTTTTCAGATTGAATTCTTGGAGATTGATTAGAAATTAATTAAATGCTGGATAATCATTTGCATGTAAGAAAAACTTAACTGCTTCAATTCCTACCTGGTGCTGGATGCTGGTGTCTAGTGACTCAACGTCACGTTATTAACCAGATATTTTGTTCATGTGTAATACCATCAAGAAATTTTAGAATATCAGTCGTGTCTTTAATATAAGAGGGCAAAGTGTTCACATGCTCTCTCAGGTGTAGCTCTACAAAGATGCTGGCCTGTTCAGTTAGGCCCCCAATTCCTGAAAGGATCGGCCTACCTGGTGGTATGCTGGAATTTTTATGAACTTTCAGTAGTAAATACAAAGTAGGCATCTTGGGTTGGCTCACCTCTAAGAAATCAAATTCAGTTTTAGTAATTACCCCATTTTCTAGGGCTTTGTTGATCAATTGACTCTATAATAATTTGTAGTCACTCGGAGGGTTAGAAAACAGTTGCCGGTAACAGTTCTTATCATTGAGTTGCTTATATGTTTGTTCCTTGTACATAGTTATCGGCAATATGACCATGTTTCCTCCTTTATCAGATGGTTTGATGACTACGTCATCCCAAGATTGTATTTCTTTCATAGCCTTTCTTTCATCCTTAGTTAGATTATCATTATTTATTTCCCGTCTAAGTTGTAATTTATCTACATTTTTAGATACAAGATCTTCAAAGACTGTTATTTGGGGGCATATATTTTCATTAGGGCAGAATGTTGATTTCTTTCTGCAAACAGGTCTAGATCTCTGAGGTTTATGTGTATCGATGCTGTTTGTTCATCTAAAGGTTGTAAGATCGATATAGACTGTCTCTCTTCATCATCCAGTGTTTCATATTGTGTAGCGAATCTCAGGCTAGACCCATCTGATTGATCCATATTATCTCTCACAAAAAAATTTCAATCGTAACTTTCTTGTAAATAAATGGACATGTTTCTCCCATCTAAAGCGATTGAAATTAGTAGATGGCGAGAAAGAGAGGCTGCGGCTTAATAACCTCATATGTGACTCTTGTCAGTGTTTTGTCAGATAAATTGATTATTTGTAGCATTTGGAGATCACTTATTTGCACTTGTATTTCCTGTGGGTCTGGCGGTTCTCCCTCTATGTTGAACAGGGTCTGTCTCGTAGATTTCTTACGCCCCCCCCTAATATGCTTCTCCTTGGGGTCTCTGTACATCCCCTAAAAATGGGGGTTCCTTCTGTCTCTAATAGGTGTTCTACTATTGCCACAGAAATTGGAATCTTCATTGTCATTATCTGAAGAATCAACTTCTAATGAGTCATGATTGGGTGACATATTATGTCCTTCCTTATTTATTGGAAAACTTTCATTTAAACACACGACCATTGGCGTAATCCCTTTTATCACTAACAAACTTAGATTTTTTTTCTTTCCTTTAAGTTGTCCTCAAATTGCTCTATTTTTCATAGGTTTTTTGGAAGGAATCAATTGTTTCGAATTCTTTTAGCTTAAGATTTAATTGTTCTATATCTCTCTAATATGCTTCCAGCATCAGGTTGTCATGTTTTAAAATTATTTGCACAAGTTCTTTCGAACATTTCAACAAAGTGTTTCCCACTCAGATTTTAATGCACTGGTGGCTAGCTCATACGTTGGAAATAATTTGGGTCTTAGGCCTCGTGGTGTGATAGATTGTTTAATGTAATTTTATGTCGTGGTTATATCTAACCACTCCTTTAGTGTTTCTACCTTTGTTATATCCTGCCCTCCGCTCTCACTGTCTGTTGGTATCCCACAAGGCTCTCTGTTCGTGGCCCTTAACTTTTGTAGTTCTCTTGGGGAACTAATTCGACCTCCAGTACCACCTCTACACTGATAATACCTAACTACATCTCTTCCCCAGACCTCTCCCATTCTGTACTCGTGTAACCAACTGTTTTTCTGTTCCAATGATACCTATAGCTCAACAAGTCCAAATAAGTATTTATAATCTTCCCTCACCCAAGCTTGCTGCCTTAGTGACACACTTGATTCTGCCCTCTGCTTTACTACTCTTATCCAGTCTCTCATAATCTCCCGTCTTGACTACTGAAAACTCCTGCTCTCTGGCATTCCCAAGGCCCATGTATCCCCACTATCCTAGTTGTTGCTGCAAGACTCCAAATCTGCTGCACCACGGAGCAAATCCCTACACTGAGGCCCTGTGTCCTCCAGAATCCAGTTTAAATTACTCACCCTTACCTACAAAGCCCTCAACACCACCCTTTCATACATTTCAAATCTTTTATCAAAATACTCTACCTCCCAGCCTGTTAGATCTACCTCTAGAATCGAGACATACACCAGTAAAAGCAGCTCTGTCCGCTCTGTCTTCAAACGTAAAGGACACTTACTTCAGCTTACGATTTCGGGGAGTGAAGGGATGGCACATTTTACAGCAATCAATGTACAGTAAACGTACACAGCCATGTCCGCATCAAGCATCTCAAAGGTACTTGTTTTTCTGCCATATCTCTTGCAACGGCTACAGGGCTAGTCTAAGTCCTGAACAGGAGTGACAACAATCTCATATGTATGCTATAACATGTGTTTGCTATCAGGAGCAACTGTAAGATATATTTTATGTTCAGTAGACATTAACAGTATACTAATAAATGTATTTCATGCCAGATTCTTATATCCATGTGCTCCCATGTTTGCTTGATTATTAGATGTATAAAATTGAAGAAAAACAAACCAGACAGGGGATGAAGCATTCACAGTGTTTATAATGATGTAAAGAATTGTCCCCATGGTATGGTGTGAAGCTCATCAACTCAATGTTACTTTGGTGGTAAAGAGGTTCTTTATACAGATAAATATGCCCTTATTATCATCTTGTTTAATAAAGCACAGCAGTCCTACACCCGAATTCAACAGCGCACGTATCTTGGGATCAGTGCCTTGATTAATTCGGGTGTGCGCAAAGCTGAAATAGATGCGTTTTAAACCAAACGCAGGTTGCACTGAATATGCGTGCTTTGATGAATCAGGCCCTTTGTTTTCATGTCTGCATTTATTTTGTCTACCCTGTATGTCTCTGTTTTATGTATGACCTGTTTTCCTTACTGTATGGAGCTGTGGAGCACTGTGGCTCCTTACAAATCTATGATAATATTAATAATAATGCATTGTATTCAGCATAGCATCTGGTCATGTTCTAGTAGCATGTTCATGTATAGTATGCATGTGGCAGTTAGAGACGACTGCAGTTTTCATCGGCTCTGTGCCCTAAATCTCATATTTTTTAAATTCTCATGAATAAAAAATCAGTTTCTGAAGCCAGTAGGAAACTGCAAAGTGATGCAGCAGAGTGTCATTACATCGAGGACACAGTTACTTAGATGATCTAGTACCATATCAGTTCAGCTGCTGGACCCAGTGAATACAACTGTCATTGCTATTAACTGTCATTGCTATTGCCATCTTACTTTCTTCTTTGGTGATCTCCGCTGCCTCCTTGTTGATATTAAAGCCACTGCACATGGGGTACATAAGTCCTGGTTCTGTCTCCAGTCCTGACCATGTTTCTGTCTCTTTCCATGGTACCCACTATTGGAATTCTCTTGTCTCTGCATTTTGACTTCGCAGTAGTCATTTCTCTATTGCAAGCAAATATGACTTGTGCACAAGCCCAAGGGGCGTCAGAGAACTGGTAGGCATGTATACATTTAAGACAGGGTTTCCCAAACCCAGTCCTCAGGGCTCCCCAACAGTGCAGGTTTTTCGGATCACATGTGACATAATTAGGACCACCTGTGGATCTGTTACAATGTGTCAGTCAGTAATGAATACACCTGTGCTCCAGCAAGGAGATATGGAAAACATGCACTGTTGGGGAGCCCTGAGGACTGGGTTTTGGAAACCCTGCATTTAAGGAAAAGAAGACTGAGAGAGGAGAAGGGCACACTAGCTCGGTCACTTGTGTTTATGGTGGAGTACCCAATGGAAACATAAAATAAATAAGCTGCTATTTTGTGTACTGTGCACACATTAATGAAGCAGAAATTGCTTTCTCGCTCTATCCGGGTTGACTTGCCAAATGAGAAATTAATCCTTTTCTCTGAGGCGTATGGGGGACTCAGACCAGCCCTCTCTGGGACTTTTCTGTGGTTCTCTGATATAATTGCATTTTTGGCCTGGTTTAATCTTCTAGTTATCCCTTTTGTAGTTCCTCTTTACAATTAATTCTGCATTTTCGTCATCCCATGGGAAGAAGCCAGAGCTTTCTTCTTTAAAGTGTGTTACCTTCTAAGAGTGTGACTTAACTTCAATGAATAAGTCCTTGTTCCCTGCTTGCTTCAGAGAATTTTTCATGGACAGCATTCAACAGAGTCATATATAATATAGACTAAGGGAAATATTAAAAAGGAACAGTGTCATAACATTTTCTTCCCACGCTCTCTCAATTATTGGAGCTTTTCTATCATACATCATTTGGCTTTGTTTTACAAAGCTGGTCCATTGTTATCATCTCAATTCATAAAGTGAACTTCTTTGTATTTGCAATATTGTAATTGAACAGTGAGTTATGCCAAACATACTAAAAATCACAGTTACTTTAAATACAAAATGAGTCATTTATTGTAGTCCAACATAAATAATAATTTCCTAGTCAGCAGAGCTGGGCAATGTCATCCCCTCTCACATCCCTGAATAATAATAATAGGAGTGAGAAAGACCCATGCCTAATATACCCCATGCAAACAAAGCAGTTGACATCTTCTTCATGTTTTAAGTTAAAGTTGCTCAGTCTGAGCTGAATTGCATAATTGCATGGAGACCTGCTGCATGGAATCACCATTATTCATGGTAACCAGTGGTTGAAGTGGGAGAGTATACAGTGATATGCCAAAGCGCCACTTCTCCTACTGCCTTCATTGCAAAACTATCAAATTCCATTCACTTACATTCCCATTACATTTTTCATACTGTCACTTCTAAATATCCACTTTGACCACTGATGGTAACCAAATCCAGGTTAGCCACTAGATTCTTTTAGTAGAGAGTATGCTTGTGTACTTTTTGTAAAGGGGGGAGAAGAGGGAAAAATAATCTTGGTGCCCTTCTATTCTAAAGACAACCTAATAGGACTGCTACAAATTGTATGGGCTATGGTACATGTTGCTGCCAAGGTTATTCCTGAGGTCTCAAGAGGTTGCATGTACAAAACACTGGTATGATGTTTGACATAGCAACCAGACTCAGGACTGTGAAATGCTGGTTACTTTTAGCAGATGGAGACCCAAAAAGTAATTACTCTCTCTTCTAAGTCCCCACTACTGAAAAATGTAAGGTATTTTCATAACCACCTTGGGCCTGATTCATTAAGGATCTTAACTTGAGAAACTTCTTATTTCAGTCTCCTGGACAAAACCATGTTACAATGCAAGGGGTGCAAATTAGTATTCTGTTTTGCATATAAGTTAAATACTGCCTGTTTTTTCATGTAGCACACAAATACTTGATAGCTTATTTGTACACTGAAATTTAAAGTTGATATTTGTGTGCTACATGAAAAAACAGGCAGTATTTAACTTATGTGCAAAACAGAATACTAATTTGCACCCCTTGCATTGTAACATGGTTTTGTCCAGGAGACTGAAATAAGAAGTTTCTCAAGTTAAGATCCTCAATGAATCAGGCCCCTTGTTCATAAATCTTGTTCATAACTCAATGACCCCTGTGCTACCGAACCTGTGCTGTCTATCGATATATTGGGAAGATGCACAACATTGGATGTCTTCTATTTACAGTGATTGGCCCCAGGGCTACTGAGGGCTCGGCATATTGAAGGAGGTGAGGTCAAACAAAAACTCTCCCTTTTCTAATTACAGCAAGCCTTTAAAATCACAGGGGCTCTTTTTAGCAACCTTGCTCCCTCTTTAGTGGTCTCTATAACAGTCACTCCTCTTCTCTCACAATCAGCTGTCTTCTCTTTTGCTTCTTTGCTCAACACGATCCTGACCCCCACACAGATTCTTAGAGGAAATACTTTTATATAGACTCTATTTTGAGTTCTGATACTATGAAAACTTCAAATACAAATATTTTTCAGCCACTTTACTTGTTTATGATTGGCTGAGAGGAGAGTGTAATTAAGAAAATTTCTTCTGCAAAACTCTTAAACTCGACAATTTATTTGCTATAGAGTATTTAAAATGCAGTCCCTTATTATTATGCTTTATTGATAACAGTTTATGTTATGGATTAATCCTTATAACTGGAAATCCTTCCTTTTCACTACAAGCCGGTTGCATTTACAATAAACAGGAGAGAGAACTAATGAATGTTGGTCCAAGCAGGATACAGTGGTGTAACAAATGAGTTGTTTTTTAAATGTGACATAAAAAAGAGGCAGACTTGTGTGTACATGTGGTTACCACTCTACAAAATACAGCAAAAATGCAGCTTGCAATAGGTGGGTAATTGATCCATTTACAGACTTGTAGAAAGATGCCTAAACCATTTTTTCACATATGAATGGGCCATTAATTTTTATGCAGCTAGCAGCTTCTAAGTATCTACAATTTCAGTTGTCTTTACCTGCAATATAGCAAAAGTGTTTTAAATTATACACTCACCAGTTGTGCAGAGGGGAACAAACTGTCTGCATGTTTATTAAATGAAGTAAACAGATTATACCACATGGGGGTTTCATTTTTTAGCTGGTCTCTCTGGCCTTATGAGTAGACATTCTCATGCTTCACTCTTTTTAAATGAGAATAAAGCTCTTGATTTCAATTTATTGTAATGAGCAGCTAGCCTGAAATGTATACCTGAAATAGCTTCACTTCGTAACCGATTTTAAATGTATTCCCTGAAAGTTGAATATGTTAAAAATGTGAAATCATTTGTATTTTGTGCAAAGTTTAGCCTTCTAAATAAATAAAGATTTCCCCGGCAAGCGCGCCTTAGGAAAAAGCCACAAAAAGCTTATTTGAATCAGAGATCAAATATGTCAGATATAACCAATGTAATTAGTACGACTTTTTATTCTGAAATGCATGTAATAAAAGATGCTTTTAGCCATAATTGCTTAAAGTTAAAATAAAATTGTGGCTGTTCATTGCTGCCATGGCTGACATTAAGTGCAACATGTCCTTGAAAAGTATAGGACACAGCTTTTTAGCTAATAAATGTAAATAAATTCACAAGTCAGGAGGTCAACTGAGCGGTACAGAACTTGACATCTGCCCTTCAGTCATCAAATTTAACATTTCTATTTAAAAAATAAGCATGTTGATTTAAGTACACATCACTTCCACAGTGTGCTTACTTACCCGAACCCTATGAAACTTTTACATTAATATTGTAAATTATGTGAAATATTAGGGTTCAGTTCTTTATATTTTCAAGACTTTAAGAATTGTAAAAGTTGGATAGTTATATAATTAATATTTTTCAAGAACAGATCCACCTTATAGTGATAGAACTGATATTTCAGTCACTTTAGTTGATATTTTTAAACTACAAAGACCTCAACCCTCTAATAGCATAAAATGGATCAACTACTTAGACCTAGGAGGGGTCACTGAAAAAGTTGTACCATTTGATGAAAAGAGATTTTGATGAAAACTTGTTGAGCAAGAAAAAAAGTCAATGGGGCATATTCAATTGTTCGCGTTATAGCCAAAATTCTCATGGCGCGCACTATTACTGTCATTACGGTATTACGATACCTTTCTCGCTGGATTTCGAGCTGCGAGCTGAAATCCAGCTTACTATTACTGTAATACTGGTAATTCATATGCCCCTATGTGTATCTATGTAAATAACAAGTTGTCAAAATAAACAACATAATAGCTCGCTTCATGAGGATGTTTTTGTGGTATAGCACAGAAGACGGTAACATCTGCACAAGTAAAAACATTTGCTCCTTCTGAAGAGATAAGCTGCCTAGATTGATACTTTCCTGCTGAATGTGGGTTACCGCAATAACGTGCTTCATACTGGATTCAAGTGCAAAAGTGACATTTTGCCTGATGGGATAATCAAGTTAGCTTGCAGGACTGTTCAGTGCACAATTTTGGAGGCATTCCTGGTTGCTTAGTGGTTAGCACTGGAGTCGTGAGTTTGATTCCCTTCCGTGGACTTATCTGTGGGGAGTTTGTATGTTCTCCCCATGTTTGTGTGGCTTTCCTCTGGGTGCTCTGGTTTCCTACCAAACTCCCAAAACATACTGGTAGGTTAATTGGCTTCTGACAAAATTAACACACGCGCGAGTGTGTGTGTGTCTGTGTTAGGGATTGATGTGAATTACAAATATTTTCTTGGTACGACACTGTAGAATTCGTGGCGCTACATAAATAAATGGTGACGATGATGATTCACAGTTTACCAGGAGAGAGCAGTCTTTTTCCACCCATAAAATCACCGATTCACACATCCTCACAATGCAGGACCGCCTTAAATGGCAAAGCACGGTTACTAAATTGTTAAAAAGTACAAGTGTGACAAATAAAGACAGCACTGCTGTAATCATAGTTCCAATACATAAAAGAGGCTCCGTTAAGCAGTATTATTAGAAGAATGTAAACATTGTAATTAAGGAGTTTTTGGAAAAGTGACAGTAGACAGTGATGTTTTTATTTAAGCTAACCTGTGCAGGCCTATTGCAGATCTCAATGCCAGAAATGGCCACACAAATCTACTGCATGGAGGTACTTCCAATTAGCCGAATGAATATAACGAAAGCCGTCAAATATTCACATTTGTGCAGAAATGTAAACCTGGCCCTTTTTTTTTAGTTGGTAAATCAATAATACAAGAAAGTATCCATCTTGTTTGTAAAATCACAAAAGATTGGTTGGTCAAAAGTTTCCATATTCATTCACATACGATAAATCAAATGAAAACTGGCCCAGTGGTACCTCAAGCAACGGTCATAGACTGGTGCTGTGTCAAAATAATAGAAATAAAACATACAGCACACCAATGTTTTAAATAAGAGCTACTCTATACATCCAAAATTGTTGGTGATTTGATCTTTTTATGCAAATTTGTACATTTATGGTAATTGACCAGATTATCACAAAACTACATGGTAATTTAGTCATTTAACCTAGTAGTCCTATACCATTTTTGAGACTAATTTAAAAACTAAAAAATGCAACTCAGCAGCAGGTTTGTTTAAATAGATGCCATTGGACATTTAAAGGAGTATAAGGCAAACACAGCAGGTAAAAATCAAAGAACGAACAACAAGACATGAACAGGTGGCGACAGAGGACATTCTATTCCAACAACATTTACAACCTCTAAATATCATTGTATGTCATGTTATGTGTATATTCTCTTGTGCCACATATTTTGGTAATTATACTTTTAGCATTTTTTACATTACCAGCCATAAAAATTCCAGTTGTACATAATCAAATGCTATTACAGTGTCTAATGATGCAATAATCCTGCATCTTCATGATCATGTCTAACTTGGATATTTGTATATAATCTACAGATATTGGATGTAGCAGATCTGCCTACCATAAAGTTAGATTGATCATTATAGATAACTATTGTGATGACCCTGGTTATGCGTAATTCTGATGTTTTTGCTAATGCTTTAGCATTAATAAGGGACATGGGTAGATAGGACTCACTTTTACCAGGACTTCATTCTTTGAGAGGGTTATTATCTCTTCTAAAGATATAATAGCTGTGTGGTTAACAAATGCAGTTGAGGTCCACACCACAACACTGGTAATTAATGTAACTTTGGTAAAAGACATGGCCTGTTCATTTTCATCTATTGTAATATATGCCTCTAATATCTAAGCACATAGTACACTTAATGATGGTATTTGAAATGAAGATATATATGTCTTTGTTTCTTTACAAAAAACGTACTGATTTTCTGTATAAGAAGAAGAAAAAGATTGTTCTGTTGTACTGATTGTAGGGAGTATCCTCCTTTTCACATTCTCTCTAGATTCCTCTATTGGATTCTATGAGGAGTGCAGCCAATTAAACTTAATGAATTAAGCACAAAAAAAGACAGAAGTTTTATTTGTAGAAGATTTAGGTGCACTCAGACTCCGACTTACTTACATGAGCATATTATTTTCTGACCAAGAGAACATCATGAATAATAATTAAAATATAACTTTTATTGATATATATTAAAAATAAAAATAAAATTAGCGAAATTTGAAAGTGCTGGTGAATAAACAAATAAGTGATATTTAAAATCACTGGATGTACTATCAAATATCTCTTCAATAAAGGGAGGTTAAATAACGTATACTGTTAAAATAGATATTATTGTAATCACGTATAAAGAGATTGAGCTTCGGTTATCTACTCATTTATAACTCTCATTAACCACTACTCTGAAATTAAAGGTCCGATATCGGTACTACTTTTGAAGGGATTAATTGTCCTTTTGTGAAATATAATAATTAAATATCCTTTCCTGTATGACGTGATCCCAATAAAATAAATGGTAGTTAAGTCCAAAAAAATCTCTCGGTATGAGAACGCCTCCCCAAATTAATAGAACCTGTTACCTCTGATGTATACAAAATACGATGATCAACTTACTGTCTCCTGTGCGTAGCAGGCTATCTATGAATTATAGGAGCTACGCATACTCATGAGGTATAGAATCATAGGCTATTATTCCTGGGAGGTATCTATTCATACACGAGGAAAGCTTGATTCCCCAGGTTACCACTGCTGAGCTTTTATATCTGCTAACTCTTGTGCGTATTAATTATGGGGAGTGCGTTGCTAACTACCTCCTAATTGCTCCATACTATCTTTGGGTTTAAGGAGCTAGTTGGTGTGAAAAAAAATCATGGTTAAAATACGTATTTTTAAAATCAAGTTCATAAAGCAATTCATATAAGATCATGTTAGTTTATAACTCAATATTGAATATAAATTGCAATAAAGTAATTTTAAGATAATCTATGTTGATTGCAATGTTTCAAACCATAATAATAAAGTCTGTAAAAGACACTAATACAGCAAATAATTGTTACTTAACACCTTTTGTAGTGATATGTTGTCACTGGCTTCAGTATGAGTCTTTATAAATGTGTGTATGTAATAAAGGTAGTCTGAGGAAACATCGGAGTGTGCAGCTCAATAGTGACTGCTGTAGCTCCGATGGAGGAGGCATTGCTGGGTATTAGAGGTCGGTCATCTATATCATCCTGACGCAATTCATGGGCCTCCTGTCCTGTTCTTATTTGTCTCTGCAGTGGTTTTGCTCTATGGAATTACTCTGTGTTTTTGTTATTCAGGTTCCCTATGATCTTTAAGAAAATCATATCTTTTTGTGGTCTGTTATGCATGTATTATTATCACAATTATTTACTTTTATACACTGATATTGAGCTATTTACCTCATCGTCAAGATCGTACATTATACATGATACATATAAGTAAAATACACTGACAATGATACGAGGGTAAAGATGGCCCTTGCTCAATGAGCTCACAATCTAAGAGGTGCGGGGAAGAAGTGATCAATAAAGTATTAGAATAACAATTGAAGCTGATGTTGAGGAAAAACTCCAAATAAATCACAGGGTTTATTATTGGTGGAGTATTTTGAAATCCTCATTTAACCCAGCTGTGTGTACCAGCCTCCGCTTCACCGCAGATGGACTATCGTTATATTGTCTGTAACCCTTGAAGCATATCTTTGAGATTGTATATTTGTGATTTATATGTAATCATTTTGTTTACTGTGATTTACTTACTGGACTTGTGTTCTACTGTTCTGGCCAGAACTATTATATTTTGTTGTTTGCAAATAAATTGCACATTTTATATATGTTTATAGCGCTGAGGTATTTGTAACAGAAAAATGTGTGTGACTACTGGAAGGCAGATTAATTATCAGCCACTAATATTAAAGCAAACATTGGCATGTGGCATTTCTGTGCAGTGGCTTTGTACAGTTGGAATAGGAGAAACAGTGAAAGGTGGAGCCATGAAAGATGTCATTGTAGAAGTCTTAAGACAATCAGTTGCTGGCAACTATGACTGTTCTTTAACATGTACTGTATATCAGGGGCGGGCTGGGCCAGAGGGCAGGGGTGCATATGCCTCCCAGGCCGGACAGCCACAGACAATTTTGGGCAGGTACAAGGGCCATTTGGGGCACAAGCAGAAATCAGTGTTACTTCTGTCAGAAACTAGCTGCGCAAGGTGTCTCGTGGCCATTCCGGAGGCACCTCACGCTGATATTTTCTGAATTGAATCTGCCCCAATGTGTATACAAGGAGCCTTAAAGCCTTAAGTGTTCTTGGTGAAAACTTCTGTGTGTTAGTTATTGTATCCATTGTGACTCAAAGGAAGGAAAAATACCATAGGGGTATATGTATCAAACCTTTTAAAAAGGAAAAGTAGAGAAATTGCCCTTAGCAGCCAATCAGATTCAAGCTATCATTTATCTAGTTATTTCTAGAAAATCATAGCTAAAATCTGATTGGTTATTATGGGTAACATCTCTACTTTTCCTTTTTAAAAGGCTTGATACACCTACCCAATAGTGTTTTCTGTATACAATAATGTGTTGAATAAATGTATAAGTGAAACTACTCACCTATTGTAGTTGAGAAGACTTTTTTCAATGCCTTTCTGATGCAAAATGGAAGAAAATATAGTGCAGTAGCCTCTATGACATGGAACTGTAAAAGGTAATACACTCACATAAAACCAGCAGTAACAGACAATATATAGAGGATTAAGTACCAAAGATTCCATGTAATGGTAACATTATATAGAACAAATCTCTCCTTGAATGTACCACTGCCTACATGTTTCAGAACTCACTTTTCAGGAAAAGTAGTACAACTAACCAAGTCTGATGATATGTGCTTTAAGGTCTATTTCTAATGGTAGTTTAAAGGTCATTCAAATCAATACAATATTAAAGTTCAATAAAGATTATTCAAATCAAAGATACAAATTATAATCTTTCACATGTTAGAAGAAATTTCTCATATTACATAGTTTATAGAAAGGTATAAAGTAATACTCCCTTTCATTTTGCACATAGTGGACCTCATTTAGAGTCGGACGCAAAGTCCGTTTTAGGCGCATCCAACAAAAAAACACTATCATGCATGTGCAGAAAGCACCAAATCCGCCTGCATCTTGGACACTTGTGCCTAAAACAGACTTTGGTCCAACTCTAAATGAGGTCCAATGGGTGTTAATCAGCAGGGTAGCGAAAGGAACATCAGTTAATTATAATCATTCTTTTAATAAGATCTCAAAGAAATTTCAAAGAAATTTTGATTACCAAGTCGCTATTTAAAAACACAAAATTAAATAACATAATCAGTTAATTCATCATACTACATTTTTATGTTGATCCGTTCTTTATTGGAATCTTTATCCTTCTGTCCTAGAAGAAAATAAAAATTGTCCCCTTCTACTCTAACCTATGAATGAAAATAATTATCTTCTCCTAATTTAATGTTAAGCTTGATGTTAAGGTTAAACCATAAGGTCTAAGATGATCTAAATCCCACATTACATTTAATTGGAATGTAGCTCATCAAATATGATAAAAAAAATCCCTGATGTTATGTCCCAAAGTATTTAAGTGCTGTAAAATGGTGTTTAAGCAAAAGCACAAAATTTTCTTAGAAAGCTTGACTGACAAGAAATAAACATCTCTAGACTATTTCTTAATTTACATGTTCAAAGGAAGGGAACAGTCTAACAGGAAGTATATATAGACAGAAGTAGTTAAATCATGTAAACAGGTGCAATAAAAGGGCTAAATCATGAACATATAAAATACTATGCATTGCTTTTTGGTATTTTGGTCAAAAAAGAGTGGCTACCCCTGTATGTATCCACTAATCAAGTGTAAACAAGCAAGGGTTTAATGGCTCCACACAAAGCAGTTATAAGGCATTACTTTATAACTGCTGTAGTTATTACACTACATCTCAAACTCTGACAATATCATTAATGGATGGCGGAGATATCATCTTCCAATTCCTTGATGTAGGGTATCACTGAAACAGTACACTGGAGACTAAATTAATTGATACCCATTGATTTTCATCATAATACCATATATTTACTGTTACACTACATCTACTATAAATTATACACCTTTGAAAAATGATATCTGCTTGGTCATAGGATATCATATTAACATGTGGTCTGATCCTTAAGTGGTTTTGCAAATAATTTATGTTTCTACAGTACAAACAGTTTAAATGTCCTTAACAGATATGTATTTGGAGATTTTAAATGACATTTCAAAGTCTGATAAGGGATGCGTATAACTAAATTGTCTTAAGTCTAGGGCTGTGTTGAATAATAATTTTTGTGGGTTGTATCTTGAGAGTTAATAAACTTTGTAGTGATTTGTACCATAAAAATAAAACATGTTATTGGAATGCCACTTACCTACCCTGAAGACCAAAAGGAAAGAAAAAATATTTTTAAAAAATAAGTGTGTATTGTCCTAACCCATATGCTACCATGCCAGTTAATTTCAGTGCTTGCAAATGACCCATTAAATGTCCAATAATCATGGACCGTGCAGAACAACTTAAAGAAAATAAAGCTATGATGGGTTCTTTTTGTTATGTAGAATAAATGTGTTTCATGCTACAATATATCTGCAACATTTTATTATTTATTGTACCTAATTATAAGTGTATTTACAATATAAATGTTTTTTCCTCAGTAGGACTTCCATCTGTGCACTGACTATTTGAAACTCTAGATTTAAATAGCAAAATGGAATTTTGTGTATGTCATACTGAGTTAATTCACTTCGCTGTTCACTATGTGTAATTTACACATTGTGGGATATATTATAGGGTAATACTAATGGCTTTTCAGCAAATATTGTTGTTTACTTTATATTATACTTGTAATGGCTATAGTTAGTCAAGCACTTCAAATAAATATGCAAAGCATTGTATGATAGCAGCTTATAAAGGAGAATAAGGACATATGTAAACACACAGTATGAAACAGCCTCACATGGTTTTTGAAGCTCACAAAAAAAGGTATGAGTCAGACTAATATACCTCTTTAATCAATATCCGCAAAAAAATGAAAAATAGTTTGCAATCCTTATAGCATTGATAAGGATTGAACTATTTCTCAAAAAACCAACACAGGAACAGCAGTTCCGATAAACTGCTGTTTCTGTGATAAAAAAAATACCACGGCGTCTTCGTAATGCGCTCGTGTCAGGATCTCCACCTAATTTCTTCGTTCCTCTTTAGAATGCATGTGCGCATGTCCCGAATGAAAATCTGGAGCCTGAGCACAGGAACCCTCCAGTAGAAATTATATTATGTGACAGGAAGGGAGCCCATGATCCCTCGCACATGCGCTGTCCCTGGACATAAATGAAAAATGAAGTGAAGTCTTCATTTACGATATTGTATGCCAGCTTCGGCTGGTGTACATTAACATGACAAATTTCCAAAAAAAACCTCTTTTTCGGAACTTGTAGGATTGCATTAGGGAGCAGTCACCATACTATTTTATAGTGACTGCTCATAAAAACGAAATAGTATGCAAAGCAGCAGATATCCACGATATCTGCAGCGATGCAGCATTCATAAATTTGCGGAACACTCCAACTTGCGTTGGAATTACGGTAAGTATAGTTTACTACAATACCACTACTTAATAAATAAACCCCTAAATAACTATGTGCACATGGGATCTGAAATAAAGCACTATATCCCTATATATTACCTAAAATATTTACAATTATTTTTGTACTATTCATCACATTGCTATATGTTTTGTCTGAGGTTCAATGACCTTCCAGCCTTTCAAGGCACATGTTTAGAATGCATGACAATGGCCTTTAGAGGAATCATTACTTTCTTATAATATACATTAATATTTCAAACTTAACATCACTAAAGATATATCTTTATCAACTGTCTGGGATGCTCACAAAGCTGTTATCCACAGTACACTAATTAAATAGCTGCTATTACAAAAAAAGAGTCTAACAAAGGATATTGAATCACAAATTTATGTTATCTATAAAACACCTTAAAAAAATGACATTGCATTCTGCATCTCTAAAGGGATAATTAAACGCACTTTCTACTAGAGCAGCAAATACAGTAAAATGTCCCCAACAGAGATTTTATGACAGGGGTGATAAGGTGGACACCATGCTTACGTCTCAACTAAAAACAAGTGACTCGTAATCACATCTCTACTATTACAACTAAAAAAAATATCTTGAATTATGATTCAAATATAACAGCTAATGAATTACTCTCTTTTTACTCAACACTTTATAACATACTAGGTAATTTTCCAAAGTCAATCTCTTATTCCTTTAAAGCATACTTATACTCTTGCTTTCTTCCAAGAAATTCTTCTCAAGCAGGAAGTCTAAATAAAGATATTGCCTAAGAAGCAACTTTTGATACAATTAAAAATCTTAAATTGGCTTCCATCCCTGGTCCCAATGGTTTTATCAGCCAGTTTTATCAACTTTTCAAAAAAATTTTAAGGTGCGACTCTTGACTCCGCTACAATGCGATGCAAATTGTGGTAATTCATAAAGAGGGCAGATAGCTCACATTTTGTGAATACTACAACCCCATTTCTTTACTTAATGTAGATGTAAATTATTTGAAAAATGGGCACAGGTAAGTGCAATGGAAAGGGGCAGAGTAGTACATTGGGCACTAAGCATCATGAATTGAACTCCCAACATTGTAGGGCAATGCCAGGTGGTATCTCTGCCTCAAATAGGCAATAAAATGGGTATATGGTGGTATGGGTGTGGCCGGCTACTCACAAGAGCAGACACTGGCCAGTTCTGGAAACATGGATGGTTCATTAAAGACATATTAAAGACCTGGAAGGTTCTCTAGTTACTCTTCTCGACCAAAATGGAAATATAGTTTGAGTATTAGCCATAACAGAACCTGGAACACTGGCAAAAAGATAGGACAAGCATAAAACAACTCTAACCTGGACTTTTCCTGAATACCTGGGCTGGATTTGAGCTTCATCTGGGCTATAGCTGAGCTCCTTCAATTCCACTGGGCCAGACCTGGACACCTTCTGTTCCTACAGTACCTTTTACAGGACCCCAGTCAACATGGTCTCTGACAGTGACAGACTCCCCTCTTTGACTGGCAGTTTCAATTGGCAGCTGGCTCTAGCAATCTGATAGCTCTTCCTGATAGATTGGCAGTTATTTGGACTAGACTGGTAGCCTTGTCTGTAAGGTTGGCAGCTTTCTCTGTAAAAATACAGCTATCTCTGAGACTTGCAGCATATTACATCATATACATTTTTGTTTTCTATGTCATATGAGACTTGCAGCTCTGTCTAGTGATGGGTTCTTCTCATTTCCTGTATTCCCTAATTGTAGTGTGCCCCCTACTTGACTTTATAACACTTGTAAGCACAGTACTCATACTGTATGATTCCTCTCCTTTGGTAGGCTCTTTAGCTGTACTTGCACTGATTTGTGCAATTCTGCTACTCAGGGTACGGCACTGGTGTCTGTTGCACTCACACTTTTCCATCTCCATTTTTTCTGACACCAAAGTTGCCTTTCTTGGGGGGATCTCAAGTCATTTCCTGTGTCCAGGCACCTGGGGCATGCTGCTAACTGTAGTTTCTAACACCCTAGACTATTGGAAAGCACCATAGTTCTGATGGTACCACTGTCACTTAACTCCCAGGACCCAGCTACCCCCTATAGGTGAGCACTGGTTCTAGAAGTTACACTATCAAATGTAAATGTACATAATGTATATAATAAAAACCCCAAAAAGTCAATAAAAATGGCAGTTTAAGCAAGACATCAAAGCTAGTGAGTTTATCCAAAATTGCAAAAAGTATAAAGAAAGCTTTTCACAAAAGTATGTTGCTATATTATTCTTTAATAACACGGTTATAAAATGTAAATATTTCTGATATAATAGTTTACTCACATGGATACCTGGATGGGTGGTACAAATTAAGGGGATGAAGCAGTTCATACGTGCATTCCTGCCATGCCTGAAGCAATTTATTAATTTTCTGTTGGATGATGACTCCCTCTTGTCAACGAAAGAGCAATTTTACAACATTGCTTAGTTTCTGCATGTCCTAGTAGCAGTTGATGCTACACATATAGCCCTCATCCCACCTTTGTGAAACAAGATAATGTTTCATAATCAAAAACATTTTCATTCCATCATAGACAAGTGTCTAATTGGTAAGGTAAAGTAAATAACTACATATTAACCTGTAACATAATTAGTTTGTTTTGCAGGTGTTGTCCACAGAAATTGGGTACCTTTATGTGTTAGGGTTGAGGTAAGTGCAATTATTTTAGAAGAGTTGCTTATGAATCTCTGGTAATGGATGACGACACTCATGAATCACTCTGGGACTTGGCTAAATTTTAATTGCCCTAGTTTTGGCTGGATCCTTCAGAGGAGGTAATATACCCAAGGAGCTCAACAGTGTCAATCTCAAACATGTATTTTTCTAGTTTTGCCTAAAGTCTATTTATTCTTAAAGAGTTCCAAAACAGCTCTATGTTTAGATAGTGTCTGTGAATAGATAATGTCATTAAAGTAGATCACTATATACCAATCCAAAATATCTCTGAACACAACACTCACAAAATGTTGAAGGGAATTAGCTAATTCAAACAACATTATTAGGTACTCTAAGTGCCTATAGTGAGTGCAAAAAATAATTTTCCATTCATCCCCAGGGTTTATATATATAAGCCAGAAAATGAACATAGGACTATGCACCTTGAGAAAGACCAGTAACGGTCGAAACATTTGGAGCATGTTAACTGATGATTTTATCATATCTCCTCCATTTAATGGATGTTCATTTTCTGGCTTTTCTACATTGTGACTAATCTGGAGCCCTGTGGAATTATACCAACTGTCTGAATATTCCATTCATCTGAGTTGATCCATGGATAAGGACCCCATGAAAAGGCAAAAATCTGATGTGCCTGTATTTCTTCTACTTCTTGTGAGTACCCCACCAAAAGGGGCGTCTGCATTTAAAAGAAGATTTCTTTTTTCAATTGTTAAGAACACAGTGGAACTGTTCTATGTATATTTAAATCTACTGTATTACACTATTTTGTTCTTTTTCTCTCTGTTCTATGGCCACATGAACATTCCGTGAGCAGTAAGAATTGGAGGACTACCATCATATAATTTAAGTATTCCCTTATTCTATACTACCTGACTTTATAGAGAATATTTAATACCGCCCGCAGGATTTCATAATATTTTATATAAGTTGTCGTAAATCATCATCTTATGTATAATTCACAATATAAACAAGCAATGAGTCAACTAATTGTCTCAGTCTCTTACTCTCATAAATAGTATATACCTGGGTGTCACAGCCCTTTAGCATAGGTATGCAGATCTCAATGTGGGTAAATAGTTGGTAGAGTCACAAAGCAATAACGGGGTTAGGCAGAGATTGTATAACCAATTTAAATTGTCCAAGTGTTCAATAACATAGTCCTTGATAACTCAATTGCAACTCTTTGTTCTGGTAGGAGTACCCTGTACTGTGATTTTACTTAATTAAAGTGTCTATACATACTACCTTAGATCTTCTTCTGTCTTCTATTATATGATGGCTTTGCTGTGACATCGCGAAGGGACAGAATTTATTTGATGTGCCGACATTAAAGAAACCAGTCTGTAAGTAGGGCCCCTTAGGGGGGCACCCTAATCTTGTGGAGTGGTGATTGGACACCTTTTTTGGATACACAGCCAGTTGGTGGAAGCATTCTGTGACAACATAGATTACTATTCTTTGCACTGGATGGTTCTATATATTCCACTATCTTTACAATTAAGATCTTACCATATAATATTGCACCATTATTATCTTTTTCACTTTTTTCTGTGAATCAAGAGAAGAATCTGCGTGTGTCAACAATTTAAAATTTAAGTATTCTTTATTTGTTTACATACTATTATAAAATCTTTTATGCTGTTTTTTATATATTTATTATAGTGTGACTTCAGTGCAGAAATAATTATCTATTTTATATTGTATCCTATTGTATTTGGGACTTGCATGTTTAGTCTTTAGGTGATTAGATCTGCTGCAGTTGTTTGTGAAGCGCTGTAAGGAAATTCCTCTTACCATATTTATTAATAGTCCTTGATAACCCAGTCTTTGAGGATAAGTGTAATCCAAGATCACATATGGTAAGTATACAAGTTCAAATTGTGAGATCAGTGCTGATCGGATGCAGAGTGGTGATCACTCTCACAAATTCTTTCATCCGCCCATAGGCATGAATCTAGGATCGGCAATTTTACTTTGGGTGGCGTGGTGTCGGGATGTATTATGCCAGAAACTTGCCCAGTGTAGGGCTGTTGGAGTTACTCTTTTTCTGTAGTCCCTTCCGTCTGTCTTGCCGCAGGGGTGAACGCCGAGGTGTTGTCTGGGAGACAGGCTGGTCGCAGCCATGACTTTGTCCGGAATGCGGTTGTGCATGCGTTAGAGGGTTTATGTTCCTTGTTAAGCTCCTGCTGGAGAGCAGATCAATGGATTAGTAAGTGTTAATAACGTGCAAATATTGTATAACCCAATGCGTTTCACCTTCAGGCTTCCTCAGAGATATAGATATCTGTTTAGGTGGTGAAGAGTTTATAAAGGTGCCTTTTTTGTAGTGCTCTGTGACTGGTTGGCCCACAAACAATTGGCTATAGGCTCCAACTGTGATTGACAGTTTATACAATGGCTAAAAAATAATAAATATTGAATATAGGCATGGCACTCATGACTGACTGATAAATGTTCATGCATATATCCTTTTTTATATCATATAATGTCTCAAATGTGTAGTTCTTTTCTTACAACCTGATTGATAAGTTCATAAAATCTATTTCTGATGATAGGTGACTCTCCTTCTTTTGCATTCTTAAGATAATAGGCAGAAAGACCAAAAAAGGAAACAAGAGAAAAAAAAATCATAGTGCAGACATTTTTAGATGCACCTGTCTCCATAAAACCATTGTGTATTTAACATGCAACACCAAATTTCACCAAGTGCCTTCTTCCAGAATATACCCCTAAGGGTATGCACTTAGAAAAATGGCTTAAATATCCAGCATGTAATATAATGTCTTTATTTCCTCTAGTGTTCCTAGCCCGCCTTCATCGGTTTGCTCCACTTGTCAGCAAATATCCATATATGCATATATGAGAAAAAGCACTAATAGTGCATCACCTTTTGTAAAAAGGTTTTATTATGACAAAAACAGCCATGTATAAAATCAGTAAAAAACCCAATAAATAAAACTTCAGTAGAAACTTTCATCCGCACATCCTGTTCCGGATGGCCCCTTACCCCAATATAGATGTTAAACAGCATATATAATATGTCACATAAAAGCTGGCAACTCCACTCACACAGACCTCATTGAAGGGAGTAATCCTGAGCTGGTGTCTGCCCCCAGCTGATGCGTTTCTATTGTGTAATCTTTGTCAAGGCTTGCAGGGCTATGGGCACTTCCTCTATTTAAACCTGAATTGACCAAACATTACTGCAGGATTTGATTATCACCTATACGTCTCTTGAATAATTTCCTTTCACGTCAAATCGGACTAAAAACATCGTACAATCACTCCTACTAGTTAATTATTCCAAGACTATAAAATACTTCCTACGATTCAAAAGTTATACCTATCTGCAATAACATGTTAATAAAGTTCGTATGATCCAGCGTGAATACTTCCATACTGACTATTACGGACTCTCCTCCCCCTGCCCGCTTCTGAAATAGGGGATATATAAAACATACTACTCCTGTGTGCTCCAGACATAATGAAGGGATGGTGTACTAATTCATCTACCGATGCGCAAATAATTCTCAACAAAATATAATAAAATGTCCGTGTGATTATGTATTTTGACAGCCAATGCCTCACTTACATTGTTTCATTTCCCCGAATGGTAATTAACCTTTTTCAACGCCTATATAGTTGTCTTGTTACCAGCATCCACTTCGGGCAATCACATACTGCCACAAGACATAACTCTATTGCTAGATGTGATAAGCATATAGAGACTAATGGTTTTAATCTTAAACTCATGTATAAAATGGTGTGGTTGTAACACATTGAAATTACTTACACTTAAAAATCTGTTCTAGAGTCTAATGCCATGTGACAATCATATTCCTACCTGACTGCAATCATATCTTCGTCATACTCGCTCAGTAGGTAATGACTGTTGTACAGATCATCTTGCTACTATGTGAAATCTAAGCAGTCATTCGTACTAGCATAGACAATTGTTAGCTGATAGATGTACAATCAAATATGGGTACAAAAATATATTCCTCACAATTAAAAATGCATCCTATACATATACCACAATGCTTGATTAGAATGACAAGTATAAATATTATTCAATTGTTATAATCCCTTGTGCTAAAATAGAACAACGGACGACAACATCTGGAGTATATAACCACCTGTCTATATCTAAATTCTAAAGAAATGAAAACCAACATAATCACAGGATTACATCAACAATTTACATAAGAAACCACTTAGTCTCAAAATCATTGTTGAGACCTTTGGGAGATAGAGTGTCCACAGAAAAAAAAAGTCTCATTTCAGCTTGTGCTAATTCTATATTAGAACTTCTTTTCTCCAATCCCCTTCTATTTTTTGTAAACAACAGTAGAATTGGATGTGTTTTATATCACTGCTGTGAAATTATTTAAAATGGGTTGACAAGGAATGTAATTCATACCCCTTCTTAATTTTTCTGATGTGCTCACTCCACCTTTCCCTTACCTTCATTGAGGTCCTGCTAATGTACTGTTTGTTACATGTACATTGGACCAGATATACACAGTTGGTTGAATTACATGTCATAAAGTTCTGTGTATTAAATATTTGGTTTGTAGACATGGATTTCACTTCAGCCCTTTTGGTAATCTCCATCGGAGTATTTCTACATACTATGCACGAGCCACATCTATAGAAACCCTTGGTTTTATTATTTACCCATTGGGGTTTTTTAAGGTGACTCCTTACTAGATGATTTCTGAGGTTCAATGCCCTTCTATAAATAAATCTTGGGTTCTCTGAAATATGTTCCTGTAGTAATGGATCTCTCTTCAAAATAAGCCAATGCCGTTTGATGATCTTCTCTACGTCTTTATAATACGTATTATACTGCGTAATTAACGGAATGCCTATGTTGTCCTTAAAATCTTTAAGATTGTTATCCCTATTTTGGGGACAAGAAGTGTGTTTCTATCCAGACGATCTATTCTTTTTATAACCTTATTCAACTCTACCTCTTTGTATCCCCTTTGTATGAATTGTTCCGTTAAACCAGTGTTTCTCAACTCCAGTCCTCAGGACCCACTAACAGTGCAGGATTGCCAGGTGACCAGTGAAATAATTATACCACCTGATACACTGTATCAGTCAGTAATGAATACACCTGTGCTCCAGCAAGGAGATATGGAAAACATGTACTGCTAGGGGGTCCTGAGGACTGGAGTTGAGAAACACTGCTTTAAACGAAAAGATAGTTCCTGTAACATCTCTGGTTCCGTGCAGTTAAGCTTTATTAGTTGGAATTGACTTATGGGAATACTATCCAGCCATTTATAAAAATGATTGCTATCAGTGACAATAAAGGAATTTGAATCTGTTGGTTTGCTATAATTGCTGCTAATAATATTCACATTTTTTATATAGATCCAAAAACTGTACTTCTTCCTTACTGATCTGAAAGGTAAGCTTGATATTAAGGGTATTAGAATTTAGCGTGGCACAAAAATTCAGCAAAGAAAACATCAGGAAAGGCTTTGAAAATCATAGTGTGTCAGAACATTTTGCCACCCACCACACAAATGATCCTTGTTTACTTAAATCTATTGGCATGTAAAAAGTTGTAAAACCATGGAGGGGGGGGGGGGGGGCATTATACAAAAATTAATCTCCCAGGAAGAATCCAAATGGATTTATAATATGAAGACCCCAACGCCAGAAAGTCTCAATATAGATTTTGAGTTGGGACATTTCTTATAAATTTCACTATAAGCAATCTTACGGTTTAATAGCATTCTCACTACTTTATGAATTATGCTTTTATTATACACATGGAGTGTTAACAGCAAACAACGTATGGAGGACTAAACTTGCAGCACTTTTCAAGCCTAGCACTTCGTATCCTTTAGGATCTATAAAGTGGTATTTGAGTTGTTTTTTCTTCACTATAATATCCCAATATGGACTTCTGGCTATACTTATTGACCACAGCAAATGTCGTTCATCTAAAATTTCCCAATGAATGGGTTGGAATGAGATACACCCTCCAATATGATGATCGGGAATCCCACTGGCTGTATAAACTGTCAATTACAGCTGGAGCCTTTAGCCAATCGTTTGTGGAGCAACCGATCACAGAGCACTACCAAAAAAGGCACCTTTATAAACTCTTCACCACCTTTACAGACCATCTATATCCCTTAGGAAGCCTGAAGATGAAACACGTTGGTTTACACGCTATTTACACGTAGTTAAAACTTACTGACCCATTGATCTACTCTCCAGCAAGAGCTTAACAGCCACATAGACCATCTATCGCATGCGCATTCCAGACGAAGTCGCGACCACGATCAGCCCATCTCCCAGACAACCACCTCGGCATTCACTCCTGGCACAGATGGAAGTGACTACAAAAGAAGAGCAACTCCATCAGCCCTAAACTGGGTAAGTTTCTGGCATTATATGTCCTGACACCACTCCACCCAAAGTGAAATTGCTGATCCTAGATTCATGCCTATGGACAGATGAAAGCATTTGTGAGAGTGATCACCACTCTGCATCCGAGCAGCACTGATCTCACAATTTGAACTTGTATACTTACCGTATGTGATCTTGGATGACACTTATCCTCTAAGACTGAGTTATCAAGGCCTATGTTATTGAACACTTGGACAATTTAAATTGGTTATACTCTCTTTGCCTAACCCCGTTATTGCTTTGTGACTCTACCAACTATTTACCCACATTGAGATCTGCATACCTATGCTAGAGGGTTGAGACACCCAGATATATACTTTTTATGAGAGTAAGAGACTGAGACAATTGGTTGACTCATTGCTTGTTTATATTGCAAATTATGAATAAGATGACGATTAATGACAACTTTTGCCTCCAATGCAATGGAACTGTTTATGTATAATTTTTATCTTTGTTTCCTTCTCCACTACAGTTTGGGGGGAGGGCCATTGCTGTATTAAAAATGTGATCCGTGTCTTATGCTGCATACTAGTTTTCTAGAACTATTAATCAATTTACAATGAGCTTGGCTACCAGAGCACTAGGTGATTTATTTGGCTAACGCAGGTGGTTATATAGTAGTTAATTGGCCTCTAGAGTCGACTATACAAAAAAAGATTTACACAGGGATCCCTCAGGGGAGTTGGAGCCCCAGGAAATTGCTCTGTTTGTCACCCCCAAACAGTGACCTTGATTGCTAGCCAATCTCTAATGCTATCGGTAGCCACAAAATAGGACAGGGTTAAATGTAGCAACGGCAAGTGAGTAATGCTTTAAGTATTGAAAGGGGGTGGGGATAGTAGAGGAGAGAGTAAGCAAAAGGGGAGTGTGGAGAGAGGAAGCAAAACTGCAGGGGAGAATGTGTAAACTAGAGAGCACATGGATGAGTAACTTACTCATGTATATGTGTTTTTTATTTTTAAGGCAGTGGGGTATATTTACTAAACTGTGGGTTTGAAAAAAATGAAGATGTTGCCTATAGCAACCAATCAGATTCTAGCTGTCATTTATTTAGTACATTCTACAAAATGATAGCTAGAATCTGATTTGTTGCTATAGGCATCTCCACTTTTCAAACCAGCAGTTTAGTAAATATACCTTTTTTTTTAAACTGCATTTAAACTGGTCTCTCACTGAAGAAGGAGGTAGTGTCATACTTATGTGTCCTCTTACTAAGTTCCGATGCAATGGATTTTCACTGTATCCCATCACAAACGTAAATAGCCTTCTTACTTAAGTGCAATGTCACCCTGGCATTGCAGTTTATTGCAGAGTGAGTTTTACCTTTATGTTTTCCCTTTAATTCACCGTTCAGCAACATGACATGTCTGTCACTGGGACACCACAGCTCAGGAGTGTTCAATGAAACTTTTTAGGTAGGAGAGTTTTATTATTTATTTATTTTCACCTTCAGAAGCTGAACACTATATAGACATTACCATGTACTATGAGGTTCCCTTTGCACGGTTTCTATCACGGTTGCCATTTTTCCTACTCATCACAAATGCAGTAGAGACAAAACTCACTGCTGGTAGCACCTCTTTCACGTTCTTTGATGCTTATCGCAAGGTTGTAAATAGTTTTGTAAGCAATCTCTATGAGCGATTAAGAGAAGAGTTAACATGATACAGTAGCGGAACAAGCCTACTAGTTAAAGGACGCTTTGTTCCTGTCAGTCAAAGATATAAAGTGACAGAACTTTCCATAACAAATCAAATGAACATTTAGAATCATATTACAAAGTGCCTATGTAACACTACACTGAATCTCTGTCTTTCCCTACCCATTATAATTTATGAAGAAATGTGTACAACATTCAGATGGGAGTAATATCAATATATATTGATTGATTTTAACGTGGATGCTTCTTTAACTGCAACTACTTGAACTTGAACTACAATGCAATTTTAACATTTGGGTTTTCTACTCACATTCCTTTGTTGGCTGTGACACGTAAATGTTCTTACAGTTGTTTGCTTTACTACTGGAGCAAATATTTCATCATAGCCTGGACCAAATTAGCCTAGTTTTCCAGCACTGAAATTCTCTATTTGTGTGGTATTTGGTTTTAAATGACAATGTACATTCTATTGATATGTGACCTTGAGGTAATTGTTAGTATTTATGTTTCTTTTTTATCCAAGGAATCAATTTCCTCTTGCACTGCTATTTTCCATTGAGAAGGAAATGTTATTCTCTCCGCACAGATCAGATGAAAAGCAAAACTGTTTATATCATAATCATGCAGCATAGGTGTCTATTTACTGAGGAATAAGCACACACAATGAGGATTGTACAAAACTTCTGTAAATTTTAAGGTTAACATGCAGTCGGGTGGATGTTTAGTGCCCACATGCATGATTAGATTGTAACATATATAATTAAAATAGCAGGAATTGCCACTTTTTACAATTGCACATGGTTACATGTCCACACAGACATCTCAAAACTCGATTTAGGATTTTATTCCAATTTCAAACTTTCATTTTGTCTTTCATTCAGCTTCAAAATATTTTTTTCTCTCACAACCCTCCATCTGACAATTATTTTGTCACAAAATCCCCAGTGACCCACTATGCACCCTATTTTGGCTAACTGCTAGCACCAGACAAATTCATATTATGATCCCCCCAAGCAAGACAGCTTTTCTGTAGTGTAGTGAGTACATCCACTACCATGAAACAAGTTGAGATAGGACTTCATAATATTTATGATTATATTCAGTAGTCAGGGTGTTCTTCTCTACTCACTAAAGAGTTTGAGTGTACTGTAGTGGGCTAACCTTTGACCATTTCAATATAAACAACAGCCACATCTATTAATTATTGGATTGAGGTGTTTCAATCAGACCTGTTGCCAGGGGTGTATAAAATCAAGAACTTAGCCATGCAGTATCAATTTACAAATATTTGTGATACAAAATGGTCAGTTCTGAAGAGCTCAGTGACTTCAAGCGTTGTACTGGGATAGGATGCCACCTTTGCAGTAAGTTGAATCATAAAGTTTCATCCCTGCTGGATTTTTCACGGGCAAAGTGATATTATTAGAATTATTGCGAGCCAGGCCTTCTCGTCTAACATCAGTGTCTGACCTCATAAACGCTTTACAGAATGAATAGGCACTAATTGTCACAGAAACACTCCAACATCTCGTGGAAAGCCTTCCAAGAAGAGTAGAAGCTGTTATCTATGCAAACAGGAGACCAACTCCATATTAAAGTATATGTATTTGAATACAATGTCATTACAGTCCCTATTGGTGTAATGGTCAGGCATTCAAATACTTTTGTCCATATAGTGTTTATCAGTAGTTTGAAAAGCAGCTCCAATTAGGGATTTTGTCATTCCCTTGATCAATACACTGAAATGGATAATAACTAGAGTGATGCAGATTAACCAATCACCATCATTTCACAGCCATCTCCTACACTTAGAAGGAGTGCGGGGACGGCGGCTGACACAAGCAGAACCATACTTCAGCCATATTGCAATATTAATGAATGTACCTTTAAATTGAAAGTGTTTTTTATATATCTCAAGTTTAACAGAAACAGTTAGCTAAAATGCGACATGTCTCAAAAAAGGAGTATTTTTAAGAGAGCTGAACAAATAGCAAACCGTCCCTCTTTCAGATGGTTCATTGACATACATTGCAAGAACAGAAAAAACCCAATTATTTTCACACAATTTGTACTTTTTCTGTACTCTATCACTCTGTATATAATAAACAAAGTTTTTTATTTTGCTGATTTTTCTATTTGCATAGGAATGTATAGTTTCTGAAATGTGTAATAATACTAGTGAAAGTATCACCTGCCAGAAACATATTTGAATTGCATCTGACGAACATCTATGCTGTACACTTATCATGGAACACATATAGCTCTTCCCTGGCATATTCATATCGCCATACTTAACAACTTTCTTCAGCTCTCTTCCGGGAGCCTGCCAGTGGAGGTGGGTGTGAAGGGGCAGGGCGCCAAAAATTGCGTCATTTTGGCCCCTCCCCCTGTGACGGCATGACGCAAACGCGTCATTTGACAGCAGTTGCCGGGCCAAATGCCGGGAATCGAGGTGTTTGGGACCTAATTCTGCCCACTTCACTAGGAAGTGGGGCAATTCCTAGCGAAGTGGGCAGAATTTGGGAGATTGCCACACTCTCCCGGGAGTCCGGGAGACTCTCGCAAAATGCGGGGGTCTCCCGGACATTCCGGGAGAGTTGGCAAGTATGCATATCGCATTCCCTATGAGACTGCTGTCATTCCATATCAGGTCACTTGTGTAGTGAGGTACAGGTAAGCAGGACCACATATGAAAAGAATTTATGAGTATGAGTTTAGTGGTTCTTTATAAACAGGTCTATTCATGAATTACAAGCATTGAAAGTTTTTCAGTGGTAGTCCCAAACAACTGTCATTCAGGGGCAGGCTGGGCTGAGGGGCAGGGAGGCATCTGCCCCCTGGGCCGGTCCCATAGTGGGCTACCTTGGGCTGCGTCACTGGGTCACCTGCATTTTGTTTCCTTTAAAATGTTCCTAATAGGCTGCTAAGACGAGTCAAATTTGCCAACCCTCCCTTGCTGTCATTCCATAGCAAATGTCTGTCTTTCCAGGTACTTCCACATGTAAAACATGACTCAGTATCTCGGCAATAAGTGGACAAAACATATAATCCATAGGAGTGAGATTGTTTGGAATATACCAAAAGTTTTTTTTGCTATCATTATATTCAGTTGGTTTTACTTTTAGAAGATTATACCTTTTAGTACTTCCCCCACATTATACTCTCTGCTGCACATGTGTAATAAAGTCTATTATGTTTAATGATACTTGCATCAGAGACACTGCTGTTTTAAATTGTGGTAAATTGTGTACTCTTGTGAATGGAGCAATGGGGTAGAGAATGTCATTAAAAATCATATATTCACCCGTATGTCTTTATATTCTACAAGTGCTTTTGAATAGGATATAATAAAAGAAAATGATGCCGTATTTAAAGTAAAACATGAGTCATAATGTGACCTTCAAGACTATGACATATTATACTATGTATAATATGTGTTCTACTATTTTTGCTCTATTGTATGTGAAGCAACAGAGAGCAGTTATATTGTGAATAAAGATGACTGCATCTCTCTCTAACTATACCTCATATTGAATCCATATGCCCAAAAAGTGAAGTTAAAAACGGCTACATATTGATGAGCTGTCAGGAAATAGAAAGGTATATTTAATATATATGTATGGTGTATATTTCATTCCAGACTGGTTGCCATCAAACGGTTTTCAAATGTCTGTGAAATCATGAATAGCTTTTTCCTTACTGAATATATTCATTTCTTGTTTAATTTGCTCTTTATGACTATTGATACTATACCTAAGAAGGGCATCTGGTTCATGTTTAAATCTATTCAAGGATGTATTATGAGGCAGATCATCATCATCATTTTCTTAGTTGATTTATAAGGTGCCACAGAATCTGCAGCGCAGCACAATCAGCAAAATGAAACAGAATATTGTACAGATAAGGAAGGGCAAAGAGAAACAATAGAATCAGTAAAAATAAATACAAGAATAGACGTTAGAAAAAAGGAACTACATTGCAAGACACAACTAGAACAAAGGAAACCTTACCAAGAGGATGAGGAGATAGGAGGTAGAGAGAGCCAAACGTGAGAGTTAACATTCAAGAGAGGAAAGTAAACGGAGATGATATGGGTGGAGGCAAGTGAGAGGTAGAGGTAGGTGGAGCGAGGGAAGGTGTCAGCAGAAATTACGAGGTGTTTGACAGTCTTTATTTTAGAACACAATAAAAAGTATATGCAGACTATCAAATTCAAAATCATATGCTGATTATCAGGTTCAGAATCATATGCTGATTATCAGGTTCAGAATCATATGCAGATTTATCAGGTTCAGAATCATATGCTGATTATCAGGTTCAGAATGATATCTAGATGTATCAGGTTCAGAATGATCTGCTGATTATCAGATTCAGAATGATATGCAGATGTATCAGATTCAGAATCATATTCAGATGGCTCTGCCATCAGCAGGCAGAAATGCCGGATATAGAAAGTCCCAATACAAGAGCAGGAAATTAACTCAAATTAGCAGAGGTGGTACAGCGGGATGTCATAGTGTACTTATCAGTAGTATAAAAAACTCCAGCAAATCCAAAGTATTCTGAGACAGACCCAGAGTCCATTGGAACAGCCAGCCACAATAGCATTTGAAGCAATGTAAAAGTCAATGCAAATTCTTATCACTCCAATTGGATTGAGTGGAGCTGCAGAACTGAAGGTCAGGATTGAGGCCAGAAAGAATGTGGAGCAGCTGAACACCAGAGAGATGTACTACCAGACGTCAGCAAACTGAACGGGTTATATAAATGGGATTTGGCAGCCAGGAAGATATCAGGAACATAAACTGTCAGACAGAGCCAATAATCATAACTAGAATCGTAGTCAGACGTAGCCAGAGATCAGAACTATGCTCATTGTAAGACGTAGCCAGGGATCAGAACTATGATCATAGTAAGACGTATCCAGAGATCAGAACTATGATAATAGTAAGACGTAGCCAGAGATCAGAACTATGATCATAGTAAGACGTAGCCAGGATCAGAACCAGAAAGCAGACACAGGATAATACAGCACAGGAACCAGGATGCTACTTCTAGAAGCAAAACACTATCACTAGCAAAGATGACGTGTCAGGACAGGCCTTAAATTGTGCAAGCAACCAATCAGGATAATGCAAGTAACACACCAGCAATGCAGCTCAGCCTAAATGAAAACAGAGATTGTTCATATGCAGGGAAATACAGCAGAACCTGACTACTAACAACAGAATCCTAACACACGAAGGTAGCACACGTACATTACAGCTCAAACTAATTCAAAGCAAGGAGCTCTCACATACAGGGTGTCAGGCGCCATCTCCGCTTCCTTCCTCCAGTGCAGGGATGGCCGCCTGATAGTCTCGGCTGGGGGCGCCTGGTTGCTAAGCAACATGCGTGGCATCCCTGGCCGTCCTCTGCCTGCCGGGCACAGGCGATCTGATGTGCCCCGTTGCTAGGCAACAGGACGCTCTGTTGGCGGTCAGACCGCCTTCCCTGCGTGCCTATCACCTTCCTCTTTCCCCTATTTAAAGCACGCTCTGGCGCCATTAAGGTGCCAGAGTATCAGTGTCTCACTTAGTGTTTTCCTGCCTCTAGCTTCCATTTGATTACTTACCTGTTGTGACCCGGCTTTCCTGGCCATTCTCCTGCTGCTGATCCCTTCCTGTTGTGACCCGGCTAGCTGACTATTCCTCCTCTGGTTGTCCCGTTCTGTTACCACAATTTGGCCTGTTCTTGGATTTCCCTTTTGCTCTGTCTGCTCTGATTGACTCTGACCCGGACCGTTGACTCCTCTACTACTGCACCGGCAACTGTTCAGTGGGACCGCGACCTGCGTGGTGAAAACCAGGGGCACGTTAGACTCCGCACCCACTAGTTCAGTGACGTCAATACCGGTTAGTAGTTCCTGTGTCTCCATACTCCAGCCGAGCCTGACACAGGGAAACAGATAACAGAACCAGATAATAGGGGCAAAAGGAAAAGAGTGGATGGGGAATGTGGAGCGTGAAGAGGGAATTGTTTTAGGATGGGACAGGGTAGGCAAACGTGAAAAGGGGAAGATTCAAAGCTGGGGGAAATCTGATCAGATGGGGCAGAGAGTTCCAAAGGTGGGTAGCAGTGCAGGTGAAGTCCTGAAGGCAGGATTGTGAGGTGGTTATAAGAGAGGCAAAAGTCATTGACATAGCGTAGTGGGTGAGTAGGGGAGTATTGACAAGCAGATGTTTGACAGACAGGCCAGAGAGAAGAAGATTGCACTTAACAAGGCAGGAGATCACAAGAGCATGGTTGATGGTCTTGGTGGCATCCAGGGAGAAGAAAGGGTGAAATTTGGCAATGTTGCAAAGGTGCAGGCAACAGGATTGGCTACACTAAGATGTAGGGAGTGAAACAGGGTGCAGTTAATGATGACCTCCAGGCAGTTTGTACTTTGGAAAAGGGAGAGGGTAACACCATAAACCTTAAGGGAGGTATGAGAAGGTGATGTGACAGCAGGCGGTGGAAAGACGAAAAGTTCAGTTTTGGAAGTGGAGATGGCAGAGAGACAGTCAGACACACATGAGAACAACGAGGGAGAGAGGTCAGGGGATGTGTTTGTGATTTCCTGAATTAAGTAATTTATAGACAAAGTGAAGGAAAATAACAGTTAATCAACACAGGTATAGTATGTATCTGCCTCCCTTGATTGGGATCTATTCATCTGTCCTCTTTTTCATTCCCAAGTATTTAACTACAGTATTTAACTACAACCTCACATGACTGCTATCTGTGCATTTTCAATACATGTACTTGTCAGCAACTGTTAACTGTGTTAAACAATTGATCAATGGTTTATGTCACTTTATCTGTTTTTTTAGCAATCCTAATACTCGTAACCTGCATTCATTTTTCCAGCTGACAATCTACTCATATATGACTAGTTTTGAAAATCAGCCTCAACAGGCAGTGAAGGAAGAGGGGGGTGCTGGCAGGAAGATGCAGTTGGGATTTTCTAAGTGATTTACTAACATAGTGAAGGATAATCACAATTACACAAACATTGAACAGCAACTGTAGACAACCAGAATCAATCTCCATCAGGTACAGCCTGGCACTACGCTTTTTACTTCACTATCCTGGACAAACTAATTTGATAATTTAATTTACTTACTTTGTTCTTTATATTCTCATAGTTTATATGCCTTAAGCACTGTCACATGATCTTGAATCCCACAATGTTTAATAAATTATTTTTCTCTGATGACATTAGTCTTAGAATTATAAACATGTTTCACCCCCTTTGCATTACACCACCATTATCCACATTGACCCCTCACTACTCCACTCCTCTATAATTAAAACTCATTAACTTTTTTCCTGTCTTCATTGCTTGACTAATATCCTCCACCTGTTGGCAGAAAATAAAAGCTTATATACCTTCATCTTTGTTTTATCTCTTCTTCTGCTCCTATTAGTTGGTGATATATCCCCAATCCATGTGTCACTGTACACGTCCCATACATATTCTGATTCAGGTAAAATCTAGAATTCCAACAAACCTCTAATACATCCATGCTTGCGTGGGTTTCCTCCCGGTGCTCCGGTTTCCTCCCACACTCCAGAAAAAAAAAACATACTAGTAGGTTAATTAGCTGCTATCAAAAATGACCCTTATATCTCTCTGTCTGTGTCTGTGTGTATATTAGGGAATTTAGACTAAGCTCCAATGGGGCAGGGACTGATGTGAGTGAGTTCTCTGTACAGTGCTGCAGAATCAGTGGCGCTATATAAATAAATGGTGATGATGATGATGATGATCCATGACCTCTTCCACTCAAACAACCCTCTGGCAATGACAGAACATGGCTCACACAATCAGACCTGCAGCCCTTTCCCATTGTGGTCTCCACTTTACCCAATCCTCCGGGCCTGGAGCAGATCAAAGTCTACCAAATGTCACTCATGTTTCCATCTTTTAAAGAACATGCTATCTGTATTTTGAACCCATTCTCTCTGCATGTTGCTGAGATTTATCATTCTCCTAGACCACCTCACCAATTCATTACAATTGTCTTGCTCCAATAACTTTAATGTATATTACATGTGTTCATATTGTTTCAATATGATAATACTGAACTTTAATGTAGATTTATTCATCAGAGTGGATAATACCTCCAATTCCTCCAACATTACTAATGGAATATCAAACACCTTTTGCAAAAGATTAAGAGAAATAATGAATCACATACAAATCTAATGCATAATTTGGGGTTAGGAAGGACAGAATTTGCAATGTGATGGTGTAATATTAAACCCATATATTTACTACAAAATAAAAATATTTTTAATCGATAGTCTTATCAACTTTCAGTATCAATTTCCATTTCCTCTTTCTTGCATGGAAGAGAGACATCATTTTTCGGACTCAGTCCACAGTAGTTACAATCCATTCTTTAATTAATTACACCTCTGAGTAAATAACCAATGCAGGATTCCAAGTTATGACATTTTCTTTCTACCTTACAGTGCAACATGCCATCACTGGAACAACAACAAAAAAACAACAACCGAAGATGTCCTCTGCATTTTGGGAGTGATTCATTTTTTTATTTAAAAAGGCATGTAATTCAGGGACGTCCATATTAATCTGCAAGCGGATCTGAAGAAACATCTCTTGTTGAATACGGGTGTAGGTACGCTCTGCTTATACGGCACTTTCTAACTGCTGGATACGCCCAATACATATGTGGAATATAAAGTCCCAGCAGAGCGCACAGAAAAAAAGTATTCAATTCTATTGTCACCTGTTAATATAGGGCCTGATTCATTAAGGAACTTAGGCAAGAAATTTCTTATTTAAGTCTCCTGGACAAAACCATGTTAAAATTCAAGGGGTGCGGACTCTAGGACACTTGCTGGACTCGGGTGGGCTCTTCTCCTACTCACATCTCAGTGCCCTGTATTCGTTGCCCAAAGGTGACTTTTACAAATACCTTCAAATCAGGCATCTATTAACTTCCTTACCGTTGAGTATTCCGGCGATAGGCCCTCCTTTAGCCAGGTATTACTCCTCACTAAAGGTAGTAGTAGAGCCAGTATTACCCTCTGGTATAAAACCTTATTGAGTCTTGATATCGCTCCTAAGTCTAAACCTCAGATCCAATGGGAATCAGACCTCCAGTTAGATTTGTCAGAGGAAGACTGGGAACATATTTTCGCCAACTCCTTTAAAATGTCCAAGTGCCTTAATCACACTGAGATGTTGGTAAAATTATTGAATAGAATATATGTTACCCCAGACAAACTTCATAACATCTGGCCCTCTATATCCCCACTATGTTGGCGTAATTGTTCTGAGCGTGGTGATATTTTCCATATATTTTGGTCATGCCCTGTAGTAAGGCCTATATGGAATAAGGCCTTTCAATCGATAAGCTCAGTCCTTCTTCACTCGGTCCTCCCCACACCAGAGTTAGCTTAATTGCAATATTATCCCCCCTCTCTTCCCAGTTGGGATAGATACGTGACAGGCCAGATACTGATAGCAACCAAAGCAGCTATAGTCCAGGCCTGGAAGCAGCCTCTCCCCCCTACTCTGGCCAAGGTAATTTCCAAAATTAATTTCAATTTCGAAATGGACCCTGGGTGTCCCATATTCCACGTCAACATCGTCCCCGCTGATTAAGTGGAGAGCTTGGCACAATTATGTGACAGCTATCAAGTGTGTGTGTGCTACATGAAAAAACAGTCAGTATTTAACTTATGTGCAAAACAGAAAACTAATTTGCACCCCTTGCATTGTAACATGGTTTTGTCCAGGAGACTGAAATTAGAAATTTCTTACGTTAAGATCCTCAATGAATCCGTCCCTACGTTCCTTAATAAATCAGGACCATAGTCATTAATGAAAAAACATTGTAAAAACAAATATATAGTTTTTTCTTTTTTTTCCCTTCCATGAAATGCAGGATGTTATTAATGTCTACTATACATTAAATACAATTTTACAGATGCTTTTTATTGCAAACATATGTTCTAGCATTCATATGCGGCAGTCATCACTATAAATGGGCACTTACATCTTGCCTGTAGCTGGTGCAAATTATACAACTGAGAAACACGTGCCTTAGAGATGCCCAATCGGATGCTGCTGCGTGCACTTGAGCTTGGTACGCCATTACTCTACACTGTGTGTGCATACGCTCCTTCTTTTCCCCATTCCGCCAGTGAAATAGGCTGTCGGAAGTGTCTTTTATGCTCGAGGATGAATTGCATGCACTTACGTTCACTTGCATATACTTTGTTTCTGGGCACGCGCAGTGCAATTTAACACAAAATAGGGCATGTATTGGCATTTACGTTCCTTAATGAATCAGGCCCTCTACAGAGGCGTTGCTTAAAATTTTAGCGTCTGGGGCGAGAAAGAAAACTGTCACACTCTAGCCCTCAATTTTAACCAGATGAACCTAAAATATTCATAAACTGTGTACCCCTTCAGCGTTGCGCCCTGGGCGGTCGCCCCTCTTGCACAGCCCTGTAGGTTTATGTAGGGAAAACAAACTTAGTTTCAGGTTAATGCACAGCCATGTGATAATTATGTTTTTGAGGCAGAAAATACATCATATTTCTATTTTGGAATTGATGTGCACAAGTATATGTAAAATGAAATACGTTTGGATTAGACATACATTGTTAATATGCATTAATTATATAACATTGTTAAAATTTCATGCAATTCTTTTTTACAGATGGATATTTTTAGCATCAATACTAACCAGCAGATGGCAGTATTGGTACAGAATAATTCTATTTATTTATAATTTGAGACACAGATATTCAAGGGTTTCATATGGACAAGATATTTTTGCTTTTAATATTTGTAGTTTTGGATAACTTAAATCAGATATTTATCAATATTTTGCAATATCTAAAGTTTAATTGAAATACATTTCCTAAAGCATTTAATGTTATTTCCATCGAGAAGCTGTTTGCTGTGTAGTTGCTTAATTTTTCATTTATCACGGATAATTTATATGGATTTATTTATGGAAATGTATTAGTGCGCCATGGCCGGTGAGAAGTATGATTTTTTTTTATTGGCAGTATTTCTGAAAAAATATTGCCTAGACAACGATACTTATCTGTACCAGCAATAGTAAACAGGAGCTCTAAGAGTTAACTTACAGCTTCACCAGGCCACTCTCTGCAGCTGTGTGCATGTGTATGCACAATGGAGCATTAATGGAACTGAAAGCCCAGATTTGAACCTCTATGATTTAAAGTCCTGAGTGATAAGTGAATTTTTTCCCCCTTAAGCATTGACTTCTACTGTTTTTCCAAATATTCCTGTCCTCCATTGCTGTGTCATTTGCAGGAAGATCCTTTGGATCTATTTTGCAAATTAAACCAAAAAAACTAGACTGCAAAATCTAAGTTAAAGACGTTAAAGTATTTGGCCCTCCGGTTATTGAAAAACATCCTTCAAAGCTAAATTGTATTTGCTCATTGGAAATGCAGGTGTGATACCCCACTCAGGACTAGTGACTCCCTACAAAGGGCTATATATATGGGGATATCACTTAAGTTGAGGAACCCTATAACTGAGAGTACATGAACAACTATGTTTGTGGGAAGGAACCATGTGACCCAGTGGTGGGATTCAAATAAATTAACAACTGGTTCTCTGCCCTAATGACTGTTTTAAGTATACAAAAATGTGTTTTGCCCCTCAAGAGACTGTGCCATGCCGACATTCCCTCTTAATAGACTGTGCCATGCCGCCTTTGCTGCCCCTCAAAACACTCTGCCATGCCGCCTTTGCTGCCCCTCCACAGTCTGCAATGCTGCCTTTGCTCCCCCTTCACGCTCTGCCATGCTGCCTTTGCTCTCCCTTCACACTCTGCTATGCTGCCTTTGCTCGCCCTTCACGCTCTTCCATGCTGCCTTTGCTCCCCCTTCACACTCTGCCATGCTGCCTTTGCTTCCGTTCCTTCACTTACCTTTTCTATTGGCTTCTTTCTTCTCTTTTCTTCTCTTCTTGTTGTTATGATCTGCCTATTCTTTGTATGTAGCAGCAGTACCTCAAATCCACCATAGGTGCTGCTGTTCTGTTCCTGAACTATTCACCATGCCTGTAGGAGTTAATCTCCTTGCCTGATTAGAACTGCACCTGTCCCACAGATTGAAATACTTGCCTCAAGCTGTGCTCTGTGCAGTTCATCGTTTGTACCTGGCTGCTACTGGTCTCCTGTTGATCCCTGCTCCAGTGTTTGCTTTGCTGCCGTTTGACCTCCTGTTCTGACCCTTGGTTTGATTCCTGGACCCTGTTTGTTTGTCTGTTGCCCTGACCTTTGGCTTGACTTCTGGACTATGCTTATTCGCTTGTGACCCTGATCTCTGCCTGGCCATTGGATTCTGTTTAACCTGATCTCTGCTTGATCCCTGGACTCTGATTCCCTGGACAGCCTCGTGCCTCCTGGACTGGGGTAACTTATAATACTTGTCCCTGCCATTTAACTGTACAGTCACTATTTGGAACCTGCTGCTCTGTGATCTCACCTGTTCATATCTGGGGATTTGAGTTATTCTTGTTTATACTGCAACCTGGAAATCAGTTTATCCCACGTTCTGAATCCTTATATAGGATCCATATATATATCCTTATAAAGCCTGAATAAAGATATTTGCTTTATTATACTTTTGTTGCTGCTTCATGAATGCACTAGGAATCATAACACTTGTCTTCTGTCTTCTTGCTTGCCGCCGACTCCGTGACATCACGCCCGACATTCAGTGCGGACGGAGCAGGGAGGAGGAGTGCTGACGCCGTGGACAGGTGAGCTTTTTTTTGGGTTTTTTTCAAGGAGCCTGCTCCCCATCAACGAAATGGGTGGACTCAGCCGAACCGAGCCTAAAATTAATTATCGGTTGTGGCGAACCGATGAGAACTGGTTGAATCCCACCACTGATGTGACCCGCTGAGAGAGGAGGAGAGTTCTGTGAGAGCCACCTGAGTAAGAATACTGATGCCATGGTGACAGCAGATGACTGCCAGAGAAAGGTAGAAGGAGCTGGAAGCCGGGTAATGGAGCCTGTACCTGAGGAGTGTGATATAGTACTTCTACAGGACTGGGTGTACAGCCTGAAGCAGTCAGGTGGGACTGAATATTCCCTGTAACCAAGAGTCATAAGGATACAGTAAGTGTTTGGCAGAGTTAAACTTGTATAGACTTAATTATCCTACCCAGAAAGGAGGTTGTCAGAGAACAGTGACATAAACTGCAGAATATTGATATTAGAATAAGAACTGAGGAGGCAGAGGAGTTAGAGGCAGTCCAGCATTAGTGACCTACAGAGTCAGCCATTTTGTTCTGTTCAGTAAAATGCTTTAAAATAATACATCTTCACATGAGTCAGTCAGTTGTTTATCTCAAGTCCAGCTAAAAATCAGCAGCTATGCCCAATAGGAATGCCTACTCTGGCTGTCCCTGCAATACATCATTAATAATGTGTCTCATCATATCTAACAGTTTATTAATGGTGTCAAGTGGAAGTACTGCTCAGGACTGGCAGGTTATATAGTGTTTCTGGTTCAGGATTTAAAAAGCTTGCAAGCAGTTTTAATTTACATTTATGTGCACCATCAAAGCCTGTCCAGGGAAGAAACAACTATTATATGTATAATATGTTTGTGAAGTAATAATAGTTCGGATTACCTTTTAAAGTTGCAGTTACCTCCAGTAAACGCTGACTGTTAAATTGGAAACTAAATATTGCAGGTTGCATTTTAATGTGATACTGTGTTTGGCACAATTATCTTGCTAGTTGTGCGGGGTGACATTAACCTTTCACTTTAAGAAAGTTAAACTGCATGAAAGGCTTCCTGTAAAACAAATATACGGTTATTTTATTTTATTTGTGTCATCATTGTGTATTGGGGGTTAGGGATCCCCTGTTTCTCTGATGTGGTTTGTGAGAAGTTGTTGCTGGAAACGCCTGTCAAGGTGAAGAAAACCCACGCAAGATGAATTCACACAAACATACAAACAGTTACATACCCCTTAAAGGGTGTTACACAGGCAATTCTACCTCTGTAAAAGGTGTGGAAGGTGTTACACATGCAATTCTACCTCTGTAAAAGGTATGGAAGGTGTTACACAGTTATGCAAACCCATTTATTAGCATTGCATGAAATACCCAAATTAGGGACTCTTATGCAAGGTTTTATTACTAGACACATTCTGCAGTGAGTCCAATAATAACTACTGTATTAGTTACCATTAAATCTAGTTAATTATGCATCTATTAGTGCTTAAAAAGGGAAACTACTAAAAAGAAACTATTAAAAATAATTCCCAACCAAACTGACTCATGCAAAACCTTGAAAATAATCTTTAACTTGATATACATATTTAGCCATAAAAGGGTTGACAACATATGAAAATGGAAAATATGTTTCTATACAAAGCAGAATAATAAATAAATGGCTAAGCATTGCACGTCTTCCTGACTCAAAGACTAAACATTCGTATATGCTTGCAATGGTTTAAATTGCAATAGTTTATTTTAAAAGTCTTGGCAAAATTCTACCTTCTCTGTAAGCTATAATTTAAAATGATCATTGAGAAACATAAGTCTATGTACAGAGTGAGAGAATAAAAGCTGTGCTTGTGTTGACAATTGAAAATCCCCAAACTATCACAGGCTTCCAGATCATGTGACCAGTTAATGTTTTTTTGAAAGGATGAAAATGCTGAGACATTTTATTGCTGGGCATGAAGAATGTAATCTTCTTATACTAAATCTTTCAGCAAGCCGCCAACACAAGAAATATTGTGACAAATGTGTTTTGTCACTGCAATATCAAAGAAGCATATTATTGCTTTAAATCTAAAGACATAGTGATGTGTATCTGTGGGCAATGTGGCAAAACTACTTACTCTTGGTAAGCTTTTGGCTTGGGATCACCAATCACATAGTGCTTCAGAATAAAATATGACTTGCAGGCAAAGGTGGGTTCAGCTGGTCTCCTTTATTACATCCAGTCAAACACAGCAAACATGCCTAACTGTTAACCTGGCAGCTAGGCAAATATTTCAAACACACAGGTTCCTATTACCTTTTTATGGAATTACATCAGAGACCTTTCTGGGCATGTCACCCAGCTCACTTACCCTTGGGAAGTGAGGGTGCCTGAATAATTCTGTCTCGCAGGTTTAAAAACTAGTTTATCTTTTCTTATTGATCAGGGCAGGATTCCGAATCCTTTGCTGCAGCCTAGGTAAGGAGTTTTGTTACATATCCTCACCGCCCAGCTAATACCTATCGGGGTGACTGACCATGGACCCAAGAGAGTCCATCAGCATTTCCTTGAGTTTCCCTAACTCTGTGTTCTATGGAAAAGCTTAACGGGTGAAGGTTGAGGAACCTCCTAGTTACTCTTACATTTCTTCTTGATTTGGACTAAGCATTGTCATTGTAAGGTTATGACCCAGTATATAATACTTACATGTCTCTCCAAAAGAATTCTGCCATCTTTTAATAAGGACTAATTTTATTGTTTTAAGTTGGCATTTAGGATTCATTGTCTCAGTCCAATTACCAATGTCTTTATATATAATATATGCTGATGGTATACTAGATTGATTCACACATTTCCCAGCCTCTGTCTTTTCTTTTTGTGCATCTGTAGGGATTTTTGGGCACTATGCCTAGACTGGCTGACTGGTTAATGCTGATTTATTAATATTATAAATCTATTTAAATATTAATACCACATTAAAAGAAATATGTTGTTTCCTAGGTAACTATTGCTTTTATTGTGTCTAGAACACGTTTAATGGCCAGACATTCCTACTCTATTATGGAATCATATATCTCTGAGGAATTTGTTTTTGGCTTTAAGTATTAAGTATTCTCCTTGACTTTCTTGGGGGTGTGCTGCTACCAATCTTATGTCAGATGCACCTGCCTGCCCTATAAAATACTTTGAGAAGTCTGGGACCACTAATGCTGTTTTTTTTTTTCATTTTTTTTTTTTTTTAACAATCTCATTAATAGGGAGTGGGAACAACTGGACAGATTTCAGATTTCAGCCAAGTCGATTTTCAGATTTCAGCCCAATGAAAAGAGACTTGATCCCATGTATCCTTTTCAAGAAACTTCATATTTCCTTGGGTACGGTGCTCAAGGCTGCAAACTCAATCTCCAGAACACTCAGAGTATTGAAATATTCCGTGCATAAGGACGTACCAGACAAAATTAACAGACAGAATCTACTTAATTTATGTTATGAGAAAAAGGGATTGATTTATTATGCTTCACTAGACACTATTGCCTTTTCTGCCAGACGCATGGCCTCATCTGTGGTTGCTAGGAAAGCCCTTCATTTTGAAATCACTTTTCTCTTTGAGTATAAACTTGATTCAATGATTCAAAAGATTACCAGCGGCAAATGTTATCATTTACATCAACATCAGAGAACAGGAGGTTTCACTTTTTCTTTTCAACATGACTTCAAGGAAGCATAGAACTATTGGCCTGGAAAGCAAGTATTAAAGGCAGCTGGTGTCCTCCTAATGACTCTTTCCCAGCCCAACCTGGAATGAGTGGCAGAATTTCATATTATGCAGAGGTTTAAACACTTACCACTCAAGGGGCTAGATTTACTAAGCTGCGGGTTTGAAAAAGTGGGCATGTTGCCTATAGCAACCAATCAGATTCTAGCTGTCATTTTGTAGAAGGTACTAAATAAATGAAAGCTAGAATCTGATTGGTTGCTATAGGCAACATCCCCACTTTTTCAAACCCGCAGCTTAGTAAATCTAGCCCAAGATCTTATGAAACCAGTGAAGTCCATTCTCCCTGCAATGAAGAAACAAGAGTCCTTTATGTCCATAAATCTACATAAATCTATTTTCAATTTAGCCAGTCTTCATCTCCAAAGACCTTTGTGAAAGTGCTAGTAGATCGCATGGCTGCTTTAAATCTTAAACCTTTTGTAGCACCTTGGGATAGCAGTGTTGTCTGAATGCCTTAATGTCTAGGTAATCCCGAAATTGCCGTGATGTGATCCATTGTATGTAATCTTTCCACATTGTCGTTAGTTGGTTGTGAACAGAGAGTTGAAAGTATGATCTCTGCCCACAGTGGGCACTAACTTGAGTAGGAAAGTAGGATTAGTTTGTAACACCATCTTGTCAGTATAGATAATCAGAGATGGCTTCTTACACCACAGGGCATGGAATTTCTCCACTTGTTGGACAGATGTGATTGCTACCAGATACAACACCTCAAGTGTGAGAGAAAGAAAAACACCACCATCCTGTCAGATCTTTATCACAAGAACGAAAGCTGAAGGCTTTTGAACAGTGTGGGGCATGGATGATTACTAACTACCTTGCAAATTTTACATCTGGAAGTGGTGAGACTGTATTACCTGGCTTAAATCAGCAGGAGAAACAATCAATTGATAAAACAGGATTATAGTTGCTAAAAAGGTATTATGTATTTTAGTTGTTTTGATAAATAATGTATTTTTAAGATCTGTGATATATAGTGCAATTTTTACTTTTTTTTCTATTGGATATTTGGAGAATATCGCTGCAGCTATTGTTTTCTCTTCTTTTCTCCTGTTTGGTATGCTATGGTAGAGACTACACTGTCTCTACTGTGGGGAGCTGGCACTTTGTGCTAAACAGATTGTTATTTAGCTTTACTCACTTTGCACGCCTAAAGTTTGTGGTTTTTCATTACAACTTAGGTGTGCGAAACGTTAGTGAGACCTTCTGTAAAGGCTCAAAGGGATCATCATCATCATCAGCATTTATTTATATAGCACCAGCAAATTCCGTAACGCTTTGCAATTGGGAACAAACATTTATAGGACAATCCTGGGTAATACATACAGACATAGAGGTAAGAGGGCCCTGCTCGCTAGCGTACAATCTATGGGACAATGGGAGTTTGAAACACAAGGGCATGTGCTACATCATATTGCACATTGGACCAGCTAGAATGCAAAGGTAAAAAGTATTCAGTAGGCTGTGTGGTCAGAGGGTTGTTGTTTTGTTAGCTGTGTAGAGGGTGGTAATCGTGTAACCTAGGGAGATTAAGATGCTGGTTGAGGAATATTATAAGCTTGTCTGAAGGGGTGGGTTTTCAGAGAATGCTTGAAGTTTTGAAAACTAGAGGAATGTCTTTCTATGCGAGGGAGGGAATTCCACAAAGTGGGTGCAGACCGAAAAATGTCCTGTATCCGGGAATGTTAGGATGTGATGAGAGTGGAAGAGAGACGCAGATCTTGTGCAGAACGGAGGTGTCGAGTCGGGAGATATTTTGAGACAAGTGAGGAGATGTATGTCAGTACAATTTTTTGCCGGCCTTTATGTTAGTAGAAGAATTTTATATTGGATTCGTTGAAATACAGGCAACCAATGTAGAGACTGACAGAGTGGCTTAGCAGAGGAAGAAAAGTTTGCAAGATAAATCAATCCAGCCACTGCGTGCAAAATAGATTTTAGGGATTCAAGTCTGATTTTTGGAAGACCAGTAAGGAGGGAATTGCAATAGTCGAGGCAGGAGATGATGAGTCCATGAATTAAGGTTTTTGCAGTGTCTTGTGTGAGATATGTGCGTATTCTGGAAATGTTCTTTAGATGTATGTAACATGGATTAGATGTAAAGTCGATGCAGGGAATAAATGATAGTTGCGAGTCAAGGATTACACCTCTGCAGCGAGCTTGTGGGGTGGGATTTATGGTCATGTTATCAACAGAAACAGAAATGTCAGGCAGGAAGCTTCTATTTTTGGTTGGGAATATTATTAATTCAGTTTTTGAAAGATTGAGATTGAGTGGCGAGAAGACATCCAAGATGAAATGGCAGAAAGACAGTCAGTAACGTGAGACATCACAAATGGTAAAAGATCAGGAGAGGATAGATAGATCTGTGTATCATCCGCATACAGATGATACTGAAATCCAAACGTGCTTATTAGTTTTCCAAGAAAAGTGGTGTAGATAAAGAATAGCAGAGGACCTAGGACTGAGCCTTGTGGTACTCCAACTGATAAAGGAAGTAGAGCAGAGGTGGATCCAGAGATATTAACACTGAAAGATCGATTAGATAGGTAGGATGAGAACCAGGAACAGTGCCTTCAAGACCTAGGGATTGTAGCATTTGTATGAGGAAAGACTGGTCAACCATGTCAAATGCAGCAGAGAGATCCAGGAGAATTAGAAGAGAGTCTGTTACTTCCTGCATCCTCTTGATTGGCTAATTGCCTGTCAGCTCTGTCTATTTAACGCACCTGCTTCTCTACCAAGTTGCCAGATCGTCCGGTCTACTCTCCTGTTCAGATGTCCTTTTCCCTGGCTCCTGTTTGCTACCTGTTCTCTGAAGTCTCCAGCACATCTATCCACAGATCATCACAGCCTCTGTGTCTACTCCACTCTCCTGTGGTAACGGTCTGCAGATTATTGCTGCCTGTTCTCTGAGTCTCCAGCACATCTATCCGCAGATCATCACAGCCTATGTGTCTACTCCACTATCCTGTGGTAAAGCTCTGCAGATTATTGCTGCCTGTTCTCTGAGTCTCCAGCACATCTATCCGCAGATCATCACAGCCTATGTGTCTACTCCACTATCCTGTGGTAACGCTCTGCAGATTATTACTACCTGTTCTCTGAGTCTCCAGCACATCTACCTGCAAATCATCATGACCAGTCTCCAGTATAACCTGCATACTCACCTGCTGCTACTAACTCTCAGTACATTGGCTCTACTATTGCCCTGGGAAACTGTCTTTTCGTCTCTCATTCATTAAGCTACTTCTCATCCGTGGCATCTTCAGTTATTATCTTGGTTCTCAATACAGCCTCGTTCATCACCCCCTAAGAGGGCCGCAACCTGTGGTCTGGGAGCAGCTAACTACACACTCCCTTGCGGGTGTCCCTCGCGAACACCTCCCTCACCGTTAGACTCCACGCCTCTCGGGAGGTAATATCACGTGAGCCGTCTGTACGGGCAATCCTCTGACCCTAACTTAGTGACAGTGCCTTTGTGAGTGTGTTCTCCATATTTTCCACCCTTCCTCATGTTGGTATTTTAATAATTATGAATTCACAAGTATTTCCTGCATCCCTGAGCTGTCTTGTTACCATGGTAGAGCATGGTTCCAGGTGCTCTTTTACTGATGCTTTCATGTAGATGAAGGGCGTTTGGAAATGAAGGGAAGACTGTGCAGGACGATGGCCAGGTATAGAATGAGATGAGTGCAGAAAGCTAAGGTATAAAATTAAAATACTAGCCCATTGTCAGTGGCAGGCAGAACAGAATCGTAACAAGTTAAAAAGCCAAAGGTCAAGGTCAGAACTGAAAAAAATGGTCAAAAACAGATCAGGATGGCACCCAATAATACAGACAGATAATTGAGAACTCAGACATCTGTAGGTATAAAACCTGTTGTTTAGGCACTAGTCAACAGGATGAAAAAATGAAATGAGAAATTGACACAGCACAGCCTACCTGGGAACTACAACTACTACACAAGCGCCTATTTGGACACATTTGCCATTAGGTGCTCACAACTGGACATGAGTATGAAGCATGGCAAACATGAAGCACCTGAGACAGATGTTGATGGTTATGACAAAATTCTTAAGTTACATTAGTGCTTAGAGACTGTGATGTAGCTGAATATGGGAAAGCCACTAAAGGTTATTTACGAAAGTACAAAACATGCACCTCCCCAAGTGCTTAAGCCATTTGTGCATATATTTTCCTAATACACTCATTGGGCCTGATTCATTAACGAAAGTTAAGCAAAAGTAAGTAAGGCAAAAACTTGTTGCATGGGAGAGGGAGGTAAATTTTAAAATGTGATGGCAGATTTATAGTTGGGGTAGGGCTTGTCCTAGATAAATTTGAAATGTCAGTGTAGAAATAAGCTATCAAGTATTTGTGTGCTACATGAAAAAACAGTCAGTATTTTCATGGTTTTGTCCAGAAAACTTGAGTAAGAAAACTTACTCAATTTTTTGTTTAGCTTTCCATATTAATCAGGCCCATTGTTACAGGAAAGCTGTAAATAAATGTTTATACCTATTTTTTTGATTGTAAGACATGCCGATGCGTACATCCATGCACCCACAACATTTATATCGTTGTGAAGTGGTGTAGGGAGCTATGAGGAAAGGAAGTGGTTGGTACAGCGTGCAAATATGTTAGCCTGTTCAGGTGGACACATAAGGGTCTAACCTTCCACAATTAGAGATGTTCACTGCCCCCCGTGTTTTGGTTTTGTATCTGGATTAACTTCGTGTTTTGGTTTTGGCAAAACCGCATTCGTGTGTTTTGGTTTTGGATCCCGTTTTTTTTTTTCTAAAATCCCTATATTTTTTTTTTAACCCTACATTATCAGTAACCTGAATAACATTAATTTCCAGTCATTTCCAGTCAATTTTTGTCAAGTGACAAAAACACTGCTACCCCTCCTGTTTCTGTATGAGCAATAGCACTGAGCAATGACACTGGAGGCTGGAGAGTGACAAGAACACTGCTACCCCTCCTGTTTCTGTATGAGCAATGGTACTGAGCAATGACACTGGAGAGTGACAAGAATACTGCTACCCCTGTTTCTGTGTGAGCAATGGCGCTGGATCTCCTGGGGAGGGAGGTACTTATGGAATCCAAAACCTGCGAGATCCGACAATGCAACAATGACGTTTTGCCTCGGTTCAGATCCGAGTACGCGCGAAAGCAACAAGCCAGCTCGCGAGCCTACTCAGATCCCCTAAGTTCGAGTGGGCTCAGTTTTCAGAAAACTGAGCCTGAGCATCTCTATCCACAATACCCTTGACCAAAAGCTGCCACATTCACATTTACAGTTTAAGATACACAATTAATATTTTTCCTATTGCTGCAAGGTTTCCACAGCAGTTCCATGTATTTTTTTTATCAGCCATTAGCAAAGAAGTTTAATGACTTATTTTACCTAGAACATCTGCTGGATTGTGTGGGTGATCTACTCCTCCATATTGAAACCATGAAGGAGCACTTAATTCTTCTACAGCCAAATTCAAGAGACAATTCATAGAGGATTTTGCTACCAGCAAATCCACTGTATGAACTAATCTTAGGTGAGGAGTCATATAGCATAATGTGTTCATTCAGCAGTTTCAGGATGTAAAGGAACTGATTCCATATGCAGCTATACACTATCTCCACCTCTGTCTACAGATGGAGACACCTATGCCTCCTGTAGATGGTGATGATCAAGACTTTTAGAAAGACAGGTTCTTGGGATGCAAAATTATAGGGACTTTACAGTGATACAGTTAAAGTTCAAGTTAAAAGTTTAATCACACATGATTACAAAGAAAGATTCAGAGAATTTACAAGGTGACTATACGGACCAGGTGAAATGTACTACAGTTTGATCTGTCCAGTACAGGAAAACTGTTTCCTTGAAAGGATAAGAAGTGGCCACTAACTGAACCTAGAAAGTTGCCACTAGATCTGTACTGTTTCCTTACATCCTAGGTATTGATTTAGGAGTGGAGAAGGGAGGAACACTCATCATTCTAGAGAAGCGACTGTATATCCACCCAAGCACTCCTCGGATTTCAGAAGATCCCCTGTCTGATTCAATGGAAATCTCAGAAACTGATTACTCAACTTCGAGGAGGTACCAGCAAGTACTCTCTACAAGATCATTTGACTGGTTTATTACTCTAAATAGGAGAGACACCTAAGTATTGCTTCACTCAGCAGCGGACCTTCCATTGGTTCAGCAGATGCAGTACAAACGGAGACCATGGAGATAATAGGGCCCACTGCACGGGGAACTAGCAAGTTGTAAGCCCCGGTTCCCTCCTCCCCGCTTACTTAAACCAGGGCCCAAAGCTCGCTAGTTCCGCCTCTGGCTTCACTACAATCACAGTGGACTGTTATGTTGCTATTTGTATATCTGTATTGTACACATAATAACAAAACAATTAACTTGCTTATGGTATACAATTGTAACTCATATAGCTTGAAAAAATTCAAACTTCAATACTTTTGTATTTTGAAGGCAGATATCTCAAAACCTTGGGGGGGGGGAGGGATGTAAATGATGTGCCAAACTGGCTTATTATTTTACTTGTAATTTCTAATGCACTGTGTCTAAACATTGCTGTTCAAACATTCACTTAGAGAGGCTTTTGGTCTTAAGTACACTGCATAGTTTTCTCTAAACCAGACAAATAAAACAGCTGTGTCTGGACTAAAAGAACAAGGTTTTAAAGTTACGCAATTCCAATTACATTATTTTGCCACTTTAACATATTTGATGGTACTCAAATCTAGAACATCATTTTCATGAAAAAAGAAACATTCTCCTAAGTCATAGTTGTGGTTAGAATTGTATAAATCTATCTATCTATCTATCTATCTATCTATCTATCTATCTAGCTATCTATCTAGCTATCTATCTATCTATCTATCATCTATGTCTGTCACATAGATCTATCTATCAATATTTGTCATATCTATCTATCTATCTATCTATCTATCTATCTATATATCTATCTTTGTTCTATCTATCTATCTATCTATCTCTGTCATATCTATTTATCCATCTATCTGTCCTATCTATCCATCTATCTTTGTCATATGTATCTAACTCTATCTATCTCTGTCATATCTATCTATTAATCTATCTATCTCTGTCATATCTATATATCTATCTATCTATCTATCTATCTATCTGTCATATCTATCATCAATCTTTGTCATATGCATCTAACTATATTTATCTATCTCTGTCATATCTATCTGTCTATATCATATCTATATATTTATTGATCTATCTATCTGTCATATCTATATATATATATATATATATATATATATATATTGATATATCAATCTGTCATATATTTCTATCCATCTATCTACCACTGTCATATCTATCTTTCTATCTATCTCTATCATATCTATCTGTCATATTTATCTATCTATGTATGTATCTATATATCTCTGTCATATCTATGTATCTTGCTATCTATCTATCTATCTATCTCTGTCATATTTATGTATTGATCAATCTAACCCTGTCAGATCTATCTATCTATCTATCTCTGTCATATCTATCTATCAATCCATCTAACTATCTATCTCTGTCATATCTATCTATTAATCTATCTCTGGCATATCTATCTATCTATCTGTCATATCTATATATCTCTTGATCTATCTATCTGTCATATCTATCGATCTATCTTTGTCATATGTTTCTAATTGTATCTATCTCTGTCATATCTATCTATCTATCTATCTATCTGTCTATCCATCTATCTATCTCTTTCATATCTATCTATTAATCTTCCTATTTCTGTCATAATTATCTATCTATCTATCTATCTATCTATCTATCTATCTATATTTATCCAGTGTCGAACTTGGAGTAAAAATCAGCCCTGGCATTTGAAGCATACAGGCCAACCTCTGTTGATGAGCAAAAAAACCTGTGTGCCGCTGCGCAGCGGTGGTGCCGCCAAGGGCGTGGCCACATGATGTTGGGGTCGTGGTCAACATGGGGCATTGATACGTACATTATAATAAAACATTACATTTATCAGGCCCTCCCAGCCACATCACGCCACCCACATCCCAGAAACACATTACAACACCCCAGTCCACTATACTTATCTATGCTTCTGATGCTGCTTACATCCATCAGGGTGGGAATTTCCTGTAGAGTGAGCAGGGAAGCTCTTAGTCTCACAAGATTAACAAATCTCATGAGACTTAGAGCTCCTCGACTTGCTCTGCAGGCTGTGTCCTGTTCGGGGACTGGGAGAAACTATCAGATTCCTCCTGTTAACCAGAGTTGGATTAAGACTCGGGGGGGGCCTAGGCACTTAACACAGGTGGGCTCCTATGATATTACACATTAGACACATTTTCAACAAATACACAGGCAATACTGTGAGCACTACTGTTAGGTGCACACAATTCTGCCTTCACAAGCAGTACAATGTAAAATAGGACATACCACCCAACTGTCCTTGCAGTCAGACTAAATTGTGACTAAGCCGGACAGTCACCCACCAAATTCAGTACAGTTGGCAGACTGTACTGCTCTCTCTATCTTTTTCTGTCATATCTATCAATCTCTGTCATATCTATTTATCAATCTATCTATCTATCTATTTCTGTCATATCTATCTATCTTTGTCATATCCATCTATCCCTCTATCTCTGACATATACAGTATATGAATATATCTCTGTCATATTTATCTGTCTACCTATATATCGCAGGTAGCCCAATAGGGGTTAAATGGCGCACGCTAGAGATTCTCCGGGAGGATGCTTATTAATACTATAAATCTATTAAAAATGGAGATACTTCTATTAGTTGGCTTCCACAACTGCTGCAAACCCGTGGTGGATTGCTGTCAGCCACCAATATTAGTCAAAGACATAAAAACACAAACATAAAAGGTTGCGCTGTTGGTCGGCACAAAATATAATGATTAATACCAGAGGTATTCTTGTGGGATACAGAAAGAAGACACTGGTTAAAAGTATATGAAAATGTTTTATAATCAGCCTCAAAAAATATGGCATATAATATATAGAAGCTTCAACATTACATAAAAAATACAACAAATTAAGGTATAATACAATCCTAAATAAAAAAGGAACAACCGCGGCTGTAAATGAAAAATCAATAGAGCAATTGAATGCGCTACAAATATAGAGTGTGGCCATCACTCATATACTGAATCTTGAATATAGAAGCACATCCAGAAAAATAGCACATGAGAAATATAAAAAATCTTAGTCCATCACAGACGTGACATGGTTCAAGAATATCCAAAAATATAGACTCCTCCTCCAATGGTAAGTAATTAAAGAGGGTTAATCACCCTGTCATCTGAATCACAGAAATCCGTATAGGTAACCTTGGAATTTTCACAGCCTGTATTAGTATCGCTCCCTCATTTTTGAGAAAGTGCCTTGTACAGGCACGAAACGCGTCAGAGGGGTTTCTGTGAGTTTGGATCCGGATGTTCAAGTGCCTCCTGATTCTGAATCTTACCATCGGTTTTCCGTTACGGGAGAAATACCTGTGTTTATTTTTATTCAACTGGCCTGTCAGGCTCCGATTACCACTGCCGGCATATACGATAAGTATACACTTCATTTAGCCACTGACTCTGCAGCATTGTTGCGTTGACCACGCTTGAGTAGGTGGTGAAAAGATTACACCACTGGAACTATGTGCTATCTGTGAGTTCTGTGTGAAGCTTGTCCGGATATGTAAGGAGGGAGCGATACTAATACAGGCTGGGAAAATTCCAAGGTTACCTATACGGATTTCTGTGATTCAGATGACAGGGTGGTTAACCCTCTTTAATTACTTACCATTGGAGGAGGAGTCAATATTTTTGGATATTCTTGAACCATGTCACGTCTGTGATGGACTAAGATTTTTGTATTTCTCATGTGCTATTTTTCTGGATGTGCTTCTATATTCAAGATTCAGTATATGAGTGATGGCCACACTCTATATTTGTAGCGCATTCAATTGCTCTATTGATTTTTAATTTACAGCCGCAGTTGTTCCTTTTTTATTTAGGATTGTATTATACCTTAATTTGTTGTATTTTTTATGTAATGTTGAAGCTTCTATATATTATATGCCATATTTTTTGAGGCTGACTATAAAACATTTTCATATACTTTTAACCAGTGCCTTCTTTCTGTATCCCACAAAAATACCTCTGGTATTAATCATTATATTTTGTGCCGACCAACAGCGCAACCTTTTATGTTTGTGTTTTTATGTCTACCTATATATCGACCTAATTACCTCTGTCATATCTATCTATCAATCTATCAATCTCTGTCATATCTATATATCGATCGATCTATCACTGTCATATCTATTTATCTATCTATCTATCTCTGTCATCATCATCATCATCATCATTTATTTATATAGCGCCACTAATTCCGCAGCGCTGTACAGAGAACTCATTCACATCAGTCCCTGCCCCATTGGAGCTTACAGTCTAATTCCCTAATATAGATACACACTCACACAGACACAGACAGACAAAGAGGGAGATTGACAGACAGACAGACAGACAGACAGAGACTAGGGTCAATTTTTGATAGCAGCCAATTAACCTACTAGTATGTTTTTGGAGTATGGGAGGAAACCGGAGCACCCGGAGGAAACCCACGCAAACACAGGGAGAACATACAAACTCCACACAGATAAGGCCATGGTCGGGAATCGAACTCATGACCCCAGTGCTGTGAGGCGGAAGTGCTAACCACTAGGCTACTGTGTATATATCTATTGAGCTATCTATCTGTCATATCTATCTATCCATCTATCTTTGTCATATGTATCTAACTATATCTGTCATATCTATCATATATATCATATCTATTTATCTGTCATATCTATATATCGATCTAGCTATCTGTCATATCCATCTATCCATGTATCTCTGTCATATCTATATATTTATCAATCTATCTCTGTGATATCTAACTATCTATTCATCTATCTATCTCTGTCATATCTATCTATCAATCTCTGTCATATCTATATATCGATCAATCTATCTCTGTGATTTCTATCTATCTCTGTCATATCTATCAATCTATTTATCTATCTCTGTTATATTATTATATTATCATCATATATTGTCAATATTTCTACAGTATAAACAGTTTTGTTACAACTATGCTTCACAGTTCTCTGAGTACACTTTGATAACCGTCACTTGGCCAGAGACTCAACAGCATGCTACACTATGGGCGTAATACTCCAACCCTGGAATATGTGAGGTGACTTAAACTGTTTAAGAATGCAGTAATACAGTTCTAGTCCCTAATAACTTAAAGAAAATTAATTTCAGACAATACACCACAAGCAAATAATATCACAGTCAATGAATTTCCTTTAAAAAAAGTCCATCCTCAGCAGAGCTAATAAGCTGGCCAGACTTTTGTAAGTGTACATGTTAGAACCGGACAGGACAGTCTTGCAATTATGAGACTCAGTTTTGGCTGAGTGCCCCTGTGAACAATTCTAATTGCAGTCTTGTAACTGTAGTACAGCGATCAAGGATAGCAGCTTATTGTCTCAGGTATAATGCAATGTAGTGTGTTGCCAGGGCTATTATCACTGTGCTTTAATGTGATCTTACAGGAGAAAGTCAGGAGTGTTGCTGTTCTTTTGCTAGCATATTCAGGTTATCATGGTTCCCACTCCAGGGGTTACTGTCAGAGTAGGCACTGGTTATTCAGTCTGTAATTCAGTTATATCTGGGGTCATACTGCATGTGTGTACTGGGAGATTGGGTAATGTACCCCACTTGTTAAGCAAATGTCTCTGTAAATCTAGCTCACAGCTCTTCAAATGCAGGATATACAGTCATGGCCAAAAGTTTTTAGAATTACACAAGTATTGTTTTCACAAAGTTTTCTGCTTCAGTGTTTTTATACCATTTTGCCAGATGTTGCTATGGTATACTGAAGTCAAATTAAAAGCATTTCATAAGTGTCAAAGGCTTTTATTGACAATTACATTAAGTTTATTCTAAGACTCAATATTTGCAGTGTTGACCTTTCTTTCTGAAGACCTCTGCAATTCACCCTAGAATGCTGTCAGTTAACTTCTGGACCACATACCAACTGATGGCCACCCATTCTTGCCTAATCAATGCTTGTAGTTTGTAAGAATTTGTGGGTTTTTGTTTGTCCACCTACCTCTGGAGGCTTGACCACAAGTTCTTAATGAGATTAAGGTTTGGGGAGTTTCCTGGCCATGGATCCAAAATTTTGATGCTTTGATATGATGATTTGTGGCTTTTAGTTATCACTAAGAGCCACTTAAGAGCAACTTAGTTATTAGTTTTGCCTTATGGCAAGGTGCTCCATCATGCTGGAAAAGGCATTGTTCGTTACAAAACTGTTCTTTGATGGTTGGGAGAAGTTGCTCTTGCAGGATGTTTGCTACCATTCTTTATTTGTGGCTGTGTTCTTAGGCAAAATTGTGAGTGAGCCCACTCCCTTGGCTGAGGAGCAACCCCACAAATGAATGGTCTCATGATGCTTTACTGATGGCATAATACATGACTGATGGTAGCGCTCACCTTTCTTCTCCGGACAAGCGTTTTTCCAGATGCCCCAAGACGTCAGACAGGGGATTCATCAGAAAAAATGACTTTACCCCAGTCCTCAGCAGTCCAATCCCTGTACGTTTTGCAGAATATCAGTCTGTCCCTGATGATTTTCCTGGAGGGAAGTGGCTTATTTGCTGGCCTTCTTGACGCCAGACCATCCTCCAAAAGTCTTCACCTGCCTCCTGCCATTCCTGAGCAAGCTCTGCACCAATGGTGGTGCCCCGATCCTGCAACTGAATTAACTTTAGGAGATGGTCCTGATGCTTGCTGGACGTTCTTGGGCACCTTGAAGTCTTCTTAACATCTTTTGAACCTCTCTCGTTGAAGTTCTTGATGAACTGATAAATGGTTGTTTTAGGTGCCATCTTACTAGCAGCAACATCCTTGTCTATGAAACCCTTTTTGTGCAAGGCAATGATGACTGCATGTATTTCCTTGCAGATAACCATTGTTAACAGAGGAAGAACAATGATTTCAAGCACCACCCTCCTTTTAAAGCTTCCAGTCTGGTATTCTAACTCAGTCAGCATGACAGAGTGATCTCCAGTCTTGTCCTCGTCAACACTCACACCTGTGTTAACGAAAGCATCACTGATATGATTTCAGCTGGTAGTTTTATGGCAGGGCTAAAATGCAGTGGAAATGTTGTTTTTGGGATAAAGTTCATTGTCATGGCAAAGAGGGACTTTGAAATTAATTGCAATTCATCTGATCACTCTTCATGACATTCTGGAGAATATGCAAATTTCCATCATAAAAAAACTGAGGCAGCAGACTTTGTGAAAAATATTATTTGTGTCATTCTCAAAACTTTTGCCCATGACTGTACTATGAAGTAAGTGAGAATACACAGTCAGTTTGATTATAGACCTATTTCCTGTTGTGTAGATCATTTTCAACTGAAATCTGACACACTAGGTGTCAGGGTCCTAGTTCTCCGCAGTTTCCGGGTATCCCATTAGCAGTTAATTTTTTTTTTAAATGTCAGACTTGACTGCAAACGGCGAACCTCGAACGGCGAACTACAAACACAACAGTGTATTCAGTTACATTTTATATTTTTTAAAAAATACTTATATGTTAATTAAAAACATTTTGATTGTGTTTACATTTTTAAAGAAAAAAAAAATCACAAATTTTAATGGAAACTCGAATCTTCAATATGAACTTCTATTGCAAATGATAAGTTTAGAGATGCTCACTGACCCCGTGTACTGGTTTTGGTTTTGGATCTGGATTAGGTTCCTGTTTGGGTTTTGGTTTTGGCAAAACCAGCCTCGTGTGTTTTGGTTTTGGATCTGTATTTTTTTAGACAAATTGCTAAAATATGCTAAAGTCACATCATTTTGCTCCTTTTTTGATCCTACATTATTATTAACCTCACTAAACACTGATTTAAAGTCATTTGCAGTCAATTTTGATCTCCTCACAGGTCCCAATATTATTTTCATACACTTTCAAACAAAGATTGCAGCAGTTCTTGCCAGTGATAAGAAAAATGCCATTGTCATGCCTGGGCCTAAAACCAAAAATCCACCACTTATGTGTGCAATTATTTTTACACAAATCCTGACAACAGTTGTCTAGCCATTTGTAGTATTTGTAAAGCCACACTCAGTAGAGGTAGGGATCTTAACCATCTAGGATCCTCATCCATGTTACGGCATTTTTAAGCGAGTTCATTGAAATCTGTTGGGAAAATCAGAAACTTATGTTAAAAAAATAACAACAAGTAGTCCAGCATCATCCACCTCCCTTCTCTCATCTAGATCCCAGCACCTGCAATCTACACCCTCAATACCTTCATCAAGTGATGGGAGTTAGTCCTGCATCCAAGTTGCTAAGGCTAGATGACTCCTCCACTAGCCATGATTTCACTGAAGAATTATTGAGCGTTAGTCCCACTGCTGCTGGGGGTGGATCTTCAACCCAGAAGAATTCTACTAGTAGTTTCCAACAATTGACTCTTAAACAATCCTTTGCTGGAGGAAGAAAGTAATAAAGCTGTCACCCAGTTGTAAAGTGGATCACAGACGCCATGGCAATTTTACTAGTATTAGATCTGCGTCCAATATCCACTACTAATGCAGCTGGTTTTAGACAGCTACTTGAGGTTTTGCGTCCCTGTTACCAAATTCCATCACGACACCATTTCAGTAGAAAAGCTATTTCTCACCTCTACCAGAAGGTTCGTAAAAATGTTATTGGGCTGCAACATGCCATTCTACCCACTGTACACTTAACCACAGATATGTGGACAAGCGGAACTGGGCAAACTAAAGATTATATGACTGTGGCAGCCCACTGGGTTGGTGATTCGCCTTCACCAGCAGAAACAGCAGCAGCATGTGCCCAAGTACGTCACATTTTTCAGAAGTAGGCTCCTCTGTGTATCAGCGGCTTCACTAAGAGGCATACAGCTGACAATCTGTTACAAAAAGTAAGGGATGTCATTGCAACATGGCTAATCCTGCTTGGACTCTCCTGAGGATATGTGATTTCTGATAATGCCACCAATATTGTTAGACCATTACAGCAGGGGGAATTCCATCACATTTCCCGTTTTGCTCACACAATCAACTTGGTGTTACAGGACTTTTTTAAAAAATGACAATGACATGCAGGAGATGCTGTCTGTGTCCCGAAAAATGTAGGCTCATTTTCAGGATTATGCAACAGCATATAGGAGAATGCAGCAGCTGCAAGAAGACTAGCATTTGAGGGGAATGTACTTTAGACCAGCCAAGTAGTCACCTGTGAAGAGAGTGCAGACAAGGTTAGCTTGAGTCAAGTGATTGCCTTAATTATACTTTTGGAGAACCAGCTAGAGAAATTTAAGGATGAAATTAAACTAAGCAAATCCGCTAACTATATTGTAATTGTAGATCTAGGACTTCATTTACTTCGCCAGGATCCAAGAGCTATCAACATCTTGTAATGACGTCTCCTCCTTCAGTTTCTCTAGCAACTGCTTCTTGGAAAAAACTTAGCTTTCCCATGACACCCAGTGGAGATGCACAACATTTAGACATTTGCTCTGCTCTAAAAGAATTGCCCAAAAATTGTGACAGCTCTGCCATAAAATGAACTTCAAATTCCATTAGGAAGGCCATTACCGGCAATTACATCAAAGTACACAGACTTCTGTGATGGTGGATTCCAGCGGGGATGAATTAGTATTGTTTGGGGATGATGTACACACTGATGAGGGTGAATATGACAGTGTAGATTGCAGGTGCTGAAATCTAGCTGGGAGAAGGGAGCTACCTGATGCTAGTATGCTTGGTAATATTTTGGGTAGAATGGCATCTTGGCAATTTTATGTTTTTCTACAGTAAGCTTTCACTTTTTTAGAGACCTTTTTATGGCTTGAGAAGTTCAGACGAAATGCGTCGCTTTGTTTATGCTGCCTGCATTGTTTTGATCCCATCAACGGCAGAGATATCCTAGTATCAAACGGAACTTTCTTCTTCTGAATTTATACATGTCCGGATTGTATTGGAGGTGCGCACCGAAGATCGTGAGTGTATTGCAATACCGCTTGAGCTGTGTCTACGATGAGAAAGTAAATCCTTAAAATTAGATGTCATGAACCGCCGGTGATAAGACTGATTAATCAACCCTTGGAGGTACGTTGGTTCAATTACAACTCAGCCGCTGCAGCGGTAAGAAGAATGACCAACTTGATGCTCTTCTAATTTAATGCTACTACTATGTGATACACTAGTACTTTTGTAGCTTACATAGTTACCGACCGGTTCAACGGCAAAAAGGTTTTTATATTCCACTCATTGCAGCAGATGCATATTTAAATCCTTGGGGATTTTTACATACCAAGACTCTTTTGCCGGCATATCTATAACCTGATGAGCGACATTGTTTCAATTTGTCCAAAATGGAACCCGGACCAACTCTGATGTCCCTTTGTTTATGAGTTGGGGATACTCTGTATTTTCTCTCCTACTATCGAGACCTAGTGCATATACTTATCTCTAACAAGAATTTAGGTGGTACTGTGTTTTTTATTATTTCATACATGCTACTAAGCTCTTGTTATTGTTTTTATTTGCTGATCTGTATGTTTATTTGTGTCCATTTCAGAACTCCCTGTTTTTGGAGTTTATACCTAACATATAGACTATCTACGTGTGTACAATATACCCATAAATATTTGGGTTTTTATTGTTTGTATATCTATACCGTTTATTACATTTTGATTTGGTGACTCTGCGCAACTCTCCATCTCTGTTCGCTTTTTTAGAGAGGTTTTTTTTTTTCTTTAAAAAGGTACAAGTTTTTTATTTATATTTTTGTTTCCCTGACTTAAAACCACTATGCACTTGAACATAGGCTTTAGCACATGAGATAGAGGGATTAGCATCACAATGACTGAGACTGGAGAGTGACAAGAACAATGCCACCCCTCACTGTTTCTGTAAGAGCTATGGCACAGTAGAATGTCACTGGAGACTTTTAAGAACACTGACAGCCTTATTATAACAATTATTGTTTCAGCACTGAACCCTGTCACCTCTCCTGTGAGCTATGGTACAGTAGAATGTAATTGCAGATTTAGACCAAAACAGCCAGCCATATTATTTCTATTTCAGCATGACAATTAGCAATGGAGCTCTCCTCTTTGTTAGTAACCTATATAACACCGTACAATTTGACTGCTAATTCAGAAGACCAAGCCTGCCAGCCCTAGTATTTGTATTTCAACAATCGCGAGATCCGAGATCCGCTGACGTAACGGTGACTTTTTGCCTTGTTTTCAATTCCGAAAGAGCGCGAAAGTACAGAGTCGGCCCGGCTCGATACTCGGATCTGCTAAGTTCGGGTGTGTTCGGTTCTCGGGAAAACCGAGCCTGAGCATCTCTACTTAAAAGCACATGTGCTAATGGGGATATGAGCTTGATGAATAGAATCCATACGGGGGGAAAGCAACTAGCCGCGAAGTGTCTCCGGAATGTCCGTGAGACACGTCCTGGCAGAGATTTGACAGAAATTTGCGCTCAAATGAGCTGAGATTTTTACTGTAATTACCGACAATGTTAGCAGCACAATGTCCGTGCACCATCTCCTCGGCAATTGAATTCCCCAGTAATGTATGCAAATATTATTAAAATAAGGAGACCCTGCTTACCTGCCATCCTCAAGTTTGTTTACGCCTCTTCCGATCAACAGCCAACCAGGACTCTATCAATGTCAGCAGAAGAGGAGGAAGAAGGTGAGAAAAAGAAGAAGAGAGGAGAAGAAGGGGTAAATGTCAGGGGCACAGGGGAAAGGTGGTTGTTGGAGAAGACAGTGGGCAGATGGATAAAAGAAAGGGTTGGCAAAGAAACATAGGGGGGAGACTGAGTTGCACTGAATTAAAGACAGACACAAAGTGGGGGTAAGAAAAAGACAGACACACAGAGAGGAGAGATGCATAGACACACAAAAGGAGAGGGGGCAGTGGCACATATACAAAATTGCAGACAGAGAGGAGAACACCAAGGGGGAGAAGAGACAGGGGGGTGATAGAGGAAGAGAAACACAGTGGTGGAGTGATGGGAAATCTGTGCAGTGTAGGAACTACAGGCTTGACAAGGAGCAGAGAGGTCAGGGGGCAAGCATTTGCAGTGTGCACATGAATAGGCCACAACCTCTGTGTGATGAGAGTGGTCGCATGCTGCCTCTATACAGGAATAGGCAGCATGCGGCCAATTGTACAAAGATGTGGGGGTGATCTGGCTGGAGTCCCCAGCAAGCTTGTATACAGTTTAATAGTGCCAATTGCGAGCGGTTGTGGCTCCTCATTGGCTTTATGCCCTGGCCTGTCGTACCGGGTGCACCACCCTCCTTATGGCTCTGCTGTCATTTGTGAAGTAGGACTGTCCCTGATATATGTACTGATGTTTTCTGCCAGAGAAGTTGGGACCGATTTATTGGGGATTGATTCTTGAAAAAGTCAAATGTCCCCTTCAAATTCAAATTACCACACCAAAAATGACTTTTACCTATTTAAAAACCATCAAAATTGTGTTTAGATTGGTGAAACATTATGAGCCTGTTTCATTAAGGAATTTAAGGCAAAACAATTAGCAAGTTTTATCCTGGACAAAACCATGTTACAATGCAAGGGGTGCAAATTAGTTTATTATTTTGCACATAGGTTAAATACTAGCTGTTTTTCATGTAGTACACAATTACTTGATAGTTTTTTTTGTATACTGAAACTTAAAGTTGATCTAGGACATGACCTATCCAACTATAAATCTGTCCTCACATTTTAAACTTAGCTCCCTCTCCAATGCAACATGGTTTTGCCAAGGTGCAAACTTACTATTTTTTTTTTTGCTTTCCTTAATGAATCAGACCCTTTCTGTCTACAAAATAGTGACTAATAATGGCTAATATCTAGTCCATTTGTGTCATTAATATGAACCTTGTTCAGTTATGTGTTCAGTGACAATGGGCCTGATTCATTAAGAAAAGTTAAGCAAAAGTAAGTAAGGCAAAACCATGTTGCATTGGAGGGGGAGGTAAATATAAATCTGATGACAAATTTATATTTGGGGTAGGGCATGTCCAAGATCAACTTTAAATTTAAGTGTACAAATAAGCTCACAAGTATTTCTGTGCTACATGAAAAAAGCAGACAGTCTGTGCAAAATAATAAACTAATTTGCACCCCTTGAATTGCAACATGGTTTTGTCCAGGAAACTTGAGTAAGTAAACTTACTCAATTTTTTGTTTAACTTCACTTAATTAATCAGGCCCAATATATCTGGAGCTTGAAAAACACATTTTAGTGATAAATATACAACTTGTTCTTTTCCCATGCTGGTTCAGACAGATGTGGAGCATTGCAGCTCAGACAGATTACCTCACATAAGACAAGCCACAGTTGTGTGCAGTATTCAGCATTCATAAATCCCTCTCTAAGTACACTTTAAGTGTGATTTTGCTATATCTGTCATATGGTTTTAGAGTTTTTAGCTCATCTGAACTAAAACTGTGTATAAATAGAAGATTGACATTTTAAATACAGATAAAAATGCAAGGAGGGGTGAGTAGTAGGCTGAATGATCATTCGACTGGTATTGTAAAAGAATGGTTTGATTACAAAGCTGACTGTGTGCGGCCTGAGGTATGCACTAGTGTAGTAATGTTCCTGCTCTCTTCTTTGCCCTAGCTAGCATGTGCGTGTGGGCAATGTGTCTACAGGTTATTTACACTGTTTCTTCAGTCCAGCACATACTTTATCTCGGAGGGGAGGTGAAATGTGTGGACAGGGGGGGCATGGCATGGCAAATCGCATCATTTTGGTCCAGCCCCGGGACACAATAAGGCAAAAGCGTCATTTTGCCACAGTGAGGCTCCCATGCTTCCCACTTCACTAGAAAGTGGGAAGGATGCGAGAGAATGGCCAGCTGTCCCAGGATTGTTCCGTAGATTGTAAGCTTGTGAGCAGGGCCTTCTTACCTCTACATATGTATGTATTACCCAGTATTGTTTTATTACTGTTTGTTCCCAATTGTAAAGCGCTACGGAATCTTCTGGCACTATATAAATAAATTATGATGATGATGATGAGTCCAGAAGAACTACCCAGAATTTGGAAATCTCCCGGACATCCCAGGAGAGTGGACAAGAATGTTCATAAACGGTTGCAATAATAAATTGGCTCCATGCTCCTCCTCCTTGGTTCTTAAAGGTTACAGTAACACATTTTCATATTACATACCAGGTTCTCCTGGACTTAGTAGTTCCACACATGCTTAGTGTAGCTTATCTCCAACACACACATGCAGATATCGCACTTTCTCTGTGTAGTTCTTAGCTGCAGTTAATCCCTCCTCTATGATGTTAGTATGACTCACTTGGCTCTGGTACTTTCTCTGGAGCACTCTCAGCTGCAATTCAGCCCTTCTCTGTGGGAGTGACTTCTGAATTTACTTGGGCTCTTACACTTTCTCTCTGCTGTAATTTCACCCCCCTTGGCTCTGAGACTTCTGCCAATTTAGTGCTCAGCCCCTCCAATACACACTAGGCCTCATTCATTAAAGTACATAAAAGCTGCTACACCCTGTATTTTGAGTAACATCACTCAGTGCATGCCCAGAACCGGACTCTAAACTAGTGAAAGCAGCAACATCCAATTAATTTTTGAGTACAAAAGACGCTTATGACAGTCTACAATTTCATTGACAGAACTGCGGTGGGAGTAGGCGTTTGAAGTCGAGCACATGTAGCAGCATCCGATTCAAGCTTTGGGCATCTCTCAGGTACCTATTTTTCAGTCGTATCATGTGCACCAGCTACAGGTCTGGTGTAAGTGCCGAGTAATACTGATGATGGTCACGTATGCATGCTACAACATGTGTTTGCAATCAATAGCAACTGTAAAAATGCATTTTATATACAGTAGAGAGTAATAACTTCCTGATAAATGTATTTCATAGAAAAAAAATGAAAAAATGTATTCTTTATTTATGTTTATCCATTAATGACTATATTATTAACAGGTGATAATAATTGAATACTTTTATCTTTATCTGTGCATTCTCATATTCTACATATGCATTGTGCTAGCCTGTCTTAATATGGCAATTGCCATATATTCAGAGTGTACCTACGCCATTATTCAACAAGATTCACTTCTAGTTCTACACGGACGTGCGTATGCCTGAATTACGTGCGTTTTTTAAAAAAAAAATGCACAATCCGTTAATTTTGCATGCCTTAATGAATCAGGCCCAGGTCTAGCCAATTTGCTAAAAAGCAAAATCATGGTCCAGAGGTAGTTGTCACTATATAAATAAATAAACTGGAAAGTATGTTACAATGTTGGCAGCTATACATTACACATTGCTTTCTCACTGTCTCTGGATAAATATCATCATCATCACCATTTATTTATATAGCGCCACTGATTCCGCGGCGCTGTACAGAGAACTCATTCACATCTGTCCCTGCCCCTTTGGAGCTTACATTCTAAATTCTCTAGCATACACAGAGAGAGAGAGAGACTAGGGTCAATTTTGATAGCAGCCAATTAACCTACTAGTATATTTTTGGAGTGTGGGAGGAAACCGGAGCACCCGGAGGAAACCCACGAAAACACAGGGAGAACATACAAGCTCCACACACATAAGACCATGGTCGGGAATTGAACTCATGACCCCAGTGCTGTGAGGCAGAAGTGTTAGCCACTGACATCAAGTTTGCCTTTCCCCTTCCTGTCCAATATGGTTATCTTTTTTAAGGGACAGTGCTAAATGCATTGTTAGCTAAACCTTATGTTAGCTTTCCACAGTTTCCAAATTAAAAAGGAGACCTGATTGGTTGCTATAAGTGACATTATACATACAGTAGACACATGGTACTATGTTTTAAAATCTCACTGTGATCTTCGTATATTTCTTTGTAACAGTTATGACATCATAGTAATATAGTTTATATTTGCTGTAGAATTGTTATAGAATGTTCCTGTAGTATATGTTCATTGAAAATTTTTATTGATCTAAATTTGATGGATCTGCCATACAGCTAGGAATTGTGATTGCATAAATGGCTACAATAAGGATGTGGCTCTTTTTTTCCCAATAAAAACACTTAGAGACAGCTGTAGCCTCACTTGAATTTTTATTTTATTACAAGAGAATCCCTATAGACGAAAAGAATTAAATAGTGACAGTGTTGCATTTGAGCTTACATTTACTTGAAGGGGCTAACTTGGTTTCAGGTCCGACCAATGAATGGCTGATGGGAGAGTCAAGATCCCTGAGAGAACACCCGTTGGAAAACAGATAAGCACTTGTTTTCTTGATTTATATTATTGTTTCCACTAGCTTTTGCTTCTTCTTTTATATATCATCCTGTTCCTTTGCCTTTTATTCCCCCCTTTTTTATGTTGTTTATTACTTTTTATTTATTTTATTTTATCCATTACCCTTTTTGCTTTTCCTCCTTTTAATTTCTTCTCTTCGTCTTTTTCCTCCTTCCCTCCTTTCTCTTTCCCCTCAGACCTCCACTTTCCCCCTAGTATGCCCCGACTTAAGAGAGCTGTGTCCCAGCCGGATCATCTCCGCTCCCCCCCCCCCAATCTCGGGCGCCATCTTGGCGACAGCAGTGGGGGACCTGGAGGGCAAAGTAACTCCAGTGGGGGCATGCCAAGTGCCTCCCACTGGTGTGCGGTGCTCGGAGGAACCCCCACCACCCACAACTTACCCGGAGATCGGAGAGGCCGCAGGACATTTGCCGCAGTTCACAGTGAACCACCGGGGGTCGCACGCATGTGCAGATTGCATGCTCCAGAGCGAGGACTGATCCCTGGCTCTGGCGCCTCAGCGGCAGTGGGAACCAGACTTAGACTATCTGTGAGGGGCAGTGTGTCCCCCACTAGGTTGTCTAATTCAGGGCGCTCCCAGTTCATGAGTACTACTCTCCCCCTGATCCCATTAACCCTGAGATTGTTAGCAACAATGCACAATGCATATCCACCAGTGGGAGCCCCGCAGCACAGCACAGGTGGCACAGTGATAGTAATGCCATTAACCCCTCGTACGCTGGTATCAAGTACAAATTCCATGAATCTTTCTCGACCGGCCCCCATCAGCTTTTTTTTCTACCCAGCTCATTCTTAATAAATAGTAATAGAGGATCACTATGGAGCGCCAAATTTTATAGAAGTCCTCCTCCAGCACGTAGATCGCTATATCAGACAGCCCATAGGCGCTACGACCCAACCTCGGATAGCAGAGAATTTTCCCCCCAATAAAGGCCACTGGCAAGGGCGGAGAATGATAGGTGTGACGCACAAGTTTTTATGCCGCAAAGCGACTAGTCTGTGAGGCATTTTCCCAGCCGCAGTGTGGAATATTCTTCCTACACCGCAGGTGGAAATAGTTATGGTCATAGTTTGATAGAGCGTCATCATTTATCTCCCCTTCGGTGGTCGCAAATAAATGAGAGCAATAACAGCCAGGGCCGGATATGGGCGGTCACACACACAGGACAAAACATTGTTTCGGTAAATCCCAACAATCGCTACAGTTCCACTATAACCAGGCGGCTGAACGTGTCTTTGTGTGGATAACCCATCATAGCTTTTGCAGCAGCTTGCGGAAAAAATGGCATAGGAGAGGAAAGTTATAGGTCATTCCACTGGTGAGTTACCGGTTTCTGCGTATTTGCAGCCGTTTACACTGAATTTAGACCAGAGGAGCAAATAGAGGTTGAACGGACACTTAATAGCAAGTATTCAGAGTTACCTTTTTACTGAACTTTTGATTTTAGAATTTACTCAGCAGCAAAGCTCACTGACTTTCTCCACCAATATCACTGAGTCTTTTTATCAGTAGGCAGATGCCACAGACTATTTCTAAGGATTTTAGTTTTTGGGATCCTCCAATACATTTATCTCATTAAGACCTAGGGGAGACAGTGTATTTAGCAAATAAATCCAATAGACCTCTTGTTTACAACGATTTCTAAAACGGTCTCCTCCTCTAGGAGTACTCTTAATAATTTGATTCCAACCAAAGACAAACAGCTAGGCTCACAATGATGTTTTATTGCGAAATGCTTTGACAAACTGTGAGACATAAGGCCATTATGTCATTATATTACGTCTATGTACTTTGAATCTGATTTTTAAAGCTCCAGTAGTACATCCAATGTAGTACAAGTTAGAATCACATCTTAAAAGATATATTACAAACTTGGAATTACAGTTAATGAAACCTATAATTCTAAATTTTTCTTCACCTGACATGGAGCTTACAAGTTTTACCTTATTTTGAATAAAGTTAGAAGTAATACATCTTGGGCCCCCACATTTATAATAACTCTCTGGAAAAGAGGGAAGCCAATCAATTGATTGGGACATAGGAGAAGAATTACTCTTCATACAAGTATCTTGAGATTTTAAAAAACTAGGAGAAAGAATATTTGTCAAACTATTTGCCCTCTTGAAAACCATCACTAGGTTTTTGGCAACAGTTTCTATCTGACATAATCTTAGCTTGCTGTAGGAACATATCCTATCCGAACAGTTCCTGCGTAACTGCATAATTGACCCTTAAGAATGTTCAATTTCCATTTAGGATAATGAGAGCTAGCAAAATGTAAATAGTTATTACAATCTACTTTGTTGAAGAAAGTAGAGGTAGAAATGGACCCATCGGTGGCCGAGAGGGCCAAATCAAGGAACTCAATGTGTGAAACGTGATACTTATAAGTGAATTTTAAATTATAATCATTAGAGTTTAAAAAATTAATAAGCTCCAGTGCCTTTGATTCCCCACCCTTCCAATTAAAAGGAGCATGTAATCACATTTAATGCCCGCCATGTCCCGGTGGTCAATAATGACATAGCTGATGTGCTATCTCGCTTTCAGTGGTGTAGATTTAAAGAATTAGCCCCACAGCCCAACAGCATAGGCATTCCCTGTCTTTCTTGTGTTTGGCAGATCATCACGCCGGCATAAAGGGACTGGTGGAACGCGAACTAGCGCAATCCATTTTACGGGCTAACCGAGCAGCTTGGCACCAGTGGGCCCAATTCAGCAGAATCAGGGACATGTCAGAGACAGGTCACAGGGATGCAGTCATAGAATTTATGTGGCAGAAATTCAATGACGGGGCCTCCAAAGTATGTCCACAATACTGGATTCAGGAGTGCTTACTAAAAATTTGATTAAATGGGAAGATCATCTGAATTATAAAATAGCTAGATCCAAATTGGATCAGGCCGGTAGGGGTTGTTGGCTACAAATTCACGAGCAAGAGGATAGGGAAATATGTCCAGTTACCCAATCCACTCAATTTACCTTAGTCAGACCAGACAGCCTGGTGTTCTTAGTTCACAAAAACGGTTTGCATCTCACTAGGTACCAATTTAATGCCATATTTAAGCAGTCAATAAAATATCTAGTTTTAGACCCATTGTTATATGGCAGTCATTCCCAAAAATGCGCTCATACACTGGGACTAGATTGAGTATGAAGACACAATTCTCTGCAAAACTAAAGCACACATTGTGCACATTTAGCTTCGCCCGCAGAAGGGCCTGCCTCTTCTTTCTGCTCACCTCTTAGCTCCTCTCTCTCATCCTCCCCACTGTCCCTAGCCTTCTCACCTCTCCTTCCTCTAACTATGCTGACAGACAAACACACAGGAGAAAGACAAACCAAAAAACAAAAGACTGACAAATAAAACACAGGGAAAATACAAAACACCAAACAAATACACTCACAAACCAAGGGGAACTACAGTAAACACCAAAAAAACAACACTCACCAAAAAATAAATATTAATAAACACACAGACAATAAGACAAACAAGAGAAACTAAATCAACTAAGACAAAAAAAACCACACAAAAATCACTTACCACACTCTTTAACACAAACTAACCTCTCTCATACACTGTTACCTGCTCTCTCTAACGGGCAAGTTTATATCGCTGCAAATCGCAAGAGATGAACAGTGATTTGGTATTTCAGAATAAAAATGGCTACTTAATACATATGGTGACTTGGGGATTCAAACCGCCGATTATCTCTCGCGATTTATGGTGATTTTAAATTGCTGAAAAAAATCGCAGCTTGATACATTTACTCCAAGGTATTTTCATTGAGGAAAAGTTTCATACCCTCCCTTAATGAAAGAAATTCCTATTAAATGCTCCCTCTCCACCCCATTCATTTAATTTAATTATTCCCATCACGTAAAATGAAATCTCGTTTCTGTACTTTACTGGAAAAGAACCTGCTCTTCTGTACTTAATCTGCACTTAGGATGGAATGCCCTTGATATTGAACATCTTTTATCATCAACTGGTACAAACCTTTTCATTCATGCATACACTGGTATCTCGGCCCAGGTAAGTGGTGGTTTACTATGTAATAAATAGCAGGGAACAAGGACATTGTCTGCCTGGAATTTGCTATTTAAATGGAGGTGAGTTACCATTAAATATTTAATATGGTTGGAGCTCTTTTTTAAAGGTCCATTAAAACTAAAATGTGAATATATATGAATATATAGATATAACATTCACCCTTTTGATAAAGTCTGATAGACGAAACGCGTCAAGGGAGTTTCTGATGTGCATCTGATTTGATCTGTCGGCTGAACATGCACTGTCGCTTGTCACTAGAGGGGCTGAGGAACTACTATCTCCTGTTGGTGTATTGGTGTAAAGGAGCCAGGATCACCAGTGGATGGCGAGATCTTTATTGGACAGTGGATGATCACAGTGCACAGATAAGCTTGATTTGATTATATTCAATGTACGGGCTTTGATTTGCTGTCTATGGATACAATTTTATGTATTAAATTGTATTTTACTTTTGTTGTAAACGCACTACACTATTGTTTGTTATTTTCTATTTGAGTTTTAGTTTGGAGTTCCTTAATCTGCACCTAAAGGATCTGGGGATCGCAGAGGGATACTTTCTCAGAAAAGCGAACTTACATCTTATATTTGGTACGAGGCTAATTTGATAATTATCCTGATCACTGCTCTGTTTTGGCAATATCACACTATGTTTTGGCGCTTCTTTTTTCTTTTGTGTGTATATATATATATATATATATATATATATATATATATATATATATATATTGGAGTTACGAATAACATTCACAGATTTAGATGTAAAGGGCAGAAATTTGAAACTGTGGAGGAGATTATTATTTTATGTACTGCAGATTGCAGGCCTGATTATCACTGAGGGCAACATGTGTTTGTATAAAAATGCAGGTAAATCGTCTCTGTGTACTTGGACATTGCTGGATACGTCCAATTACTGTGTGTAATATACATTTGTAAAAGACTGCACAGACAAAAAAAATGATTGCGTTAATGTTACCTGTTAATAATATAAACATTAATGACACAACAGTTAAAAACAAGAACAAAATGTATAATTATTTGTTCCCATATTTTACATTTATTAGGATGATCTTAATGTCTACTGAACATAAAATACATTTTTACAGTTGCTCCTGAGGGCAAACACATGTTATAGCATGTGTATGAGACTTTCACCACTAGTACTCAGGATTTAGACTATCACTGTAGCTGGAGCAAGAGATACTGCAGAAAAACAAGTAACTTTGAGATGTCCAAAGCTTGATTTGGACAAGGCTGTGTGTGCTCAAGTTTGACACGCCCTTACTGTACAGTGACTATGGGCAAACTCTCCTTCCCTGTCCCACTCACTCCCAGAAATCGTAGGCTGTAGTAAGTATCCTTTGTGTACATACATGCAGTGAACATTGCTGATTATAGTTACACATATCCCAGTTATTTTGCGTGTGATACGCACAAAGTCCTTTATGAATCAGGCCATGCATGTCTTATGCTATTTAATTGAACAGACAGAAAGGCTCTCTCATTCTGAGGTCGGTAGTAACCAGAGAAGGAAAAGCTTATCAGTTGTAAAGAATATATAAATACAGTATCAAACATCTCAAATTCTATCACTGGAGGCCATTTGCAAAGCAGTTTACCACACTTTTGTTTTAAAATGGTGTGCCTAGATGTTCTGCCTTGCACACATCAAGGAGACACCTACCCTCCACTCTCAGGAGATGCCTCTACAACCTAGTAATGCACATAGGTGTGTGAAGAGGCAGAAAAATCCGGTGAGGTGCAATGTACAAAGTGTGGAAAAGCCCAGCATTCTACCACCCTTTTCAATAAAAATAAACTTTACAGTGCATAAAATTCGACTTGGTTAGTTTATTAATCATGAGATCAACGGGACACTTGATTTACATTACGTGTGCCATGTGTGTATATGTGAAACTGTATATTCAGTTGCTCTTTGTGTGCTTAGACATGCGCTTCTCCAATGTAGTGCAACATGAAGATGCAAAATGGGCATGGGCATGGGTAATGAGATGGGGCAGGGTACAAATTACCCAGGCCTCCCTTGGGGTCAAGCTGTGGCAATGATGGCTTCCATCCACCCATTCACAGCACCTTCTGAGCCAGAACTTTCTATTGGTCTCTGTGGTCACTTCCCTCCTTGACTGCAAACACAGAACAGCTGCACGGGGACAGGCCCGGCGCTCCCATTAGGCAAGGTTAGGCGACCGCTGACCATTGCTGTCACGGCCGCCGCACAGCATTCAGATGGACGGGGAGGGGGGGGAAGAGGCTATTTTGTCACCACCGCCGCCTCTCTGCTCCGTCTCCTCCCCTCCACTTACTAGTGTCAGTGAGTGGAGGGGAGGAGACGGAGCAGAGAGGCGGCGGTGGTGAGACAAGGTAAGGAGAGGAGGGAGGAGGGCCACTTTTTTAAAAATGCCTAGGGCGTCGTGGACCCTAGCACCGGCCCTGCACGGGGATCCGATATATCGGTGAAAATGGGTCCCATTAAAAATATAGGACAAAACCTAAAGAATGTAAGATCTGATCTACTGCAAAATTCAAGAAAAGGGAAGAAGAATTAGATGTGCGCCTTTCCACACAGCAGGCAACACCCCTAAAACTGTGCCATCACTATGGTGGGTCCAACAGTGTGGTTTTACACAGTAAACAGTCATTTTGTGCATCATAAATTATCTTCAGCATGTTTTTAGTTATGATCAGCATGTGTGGATTTTATTACTAGCTATTTTATGTAACCCTTGTTCATGAGAATGTTTATTTATGTTACCAGTGTTAGAAATTGTTTACATAATCTTAACACTAATATAGAAAAAACAGTGTTGACATTAGAGCAGGAGAGGGTGAGACAGTTGAGTGGAGGAGAACAAAAGAGAAGGAGGAGGACATGTGAGAGGTGAGGAAGAGGAACATTGAGGAGAATTTAGCATTAAAGTATATGAAATGAGAGCATTGTGACAGACTAAGAAAATAGCGATCATTGCAAAGGAGCTATAAAGAAACCTCACTCCACAAGTATGAGAATCTGTGTACCGGCAATATGTCAGTTGTGAGAATCAGTGTATCTATCCACAGCCCATTAGTAGACAGTGTGTGTAATTTGGCTACAGATGTATATATAACTGAACTACAGTAGTTTCCCTTTGTCTATAAAAAATAACTGGATATAGAGATAATCAGGCTAAGATTTTACTTCAATCAGAGACAGTTAAATTATAATAATAACGTTTTACCTCACTCACTGCAATAAGATAATGAACATATAAATATATGGGGCCTGATTCACAAAAGCAGGCAAAATGAACTTATTGTTAATTTTTCTTAAAAAATATATAGAATTTGGGCATATGCATGTCCATATTCAACAAGCGGATCTGAAGAAACATCTCTTGCTGAATATAGGTCTAGGTACGCTCTGCTCTGATAGACCCTACACTGCAGTATATGACAATACCTATGTGGAATATAAAATCCCAGCAGAACGCACAGGAAAGAAAAATTATAATTTTTTTGCCAACTGTTAACAATATAGTCAATAATGAAAAAAAATCACCATGAAATAGATATGTCATAAGGCTACCAATGTGAATGGTACATAAAATGCTTTTTTATAGTTGCTCTTGATTGCAAACACATGTTCTAGCATGCAGGACTGTCATCACTATTACTCTACACTTACACCTGACCTGTAGCTGGTGCAAGTAATATGACAGAAAAACATGTACCTTTGAGATGCCCAATTCGGATGCTGCTGTCTGCGCTCGAGCTTGAAATTGTAGCCTGTTGTAAGTGTCCATTGTGCTCGAAGATAAATTGCATACGCTTGTGATCTTTGGTGTATAATCCGTTTCTGGACATGCGCAGAGCAATTTAACGCAAAATACAGCACATATTGGCGTTTATGTTCCTTAATGAATCATTTCCATAGTGTCCAGAGTGTGTACATCTTTTCACAGTCTTTTATGTCAAGGTGAGGTTTAAATAATATGGTTTATAATTTCTTTGGAAATTAATTTGACAAAAGGCTATCAAGTGCCAACAATAACGAAAGTGGAAACCCTCTTCATTTATTGTAGTTTTTCATATAGGTTAGCGTAAGTAAAGTAAAAGAATTGCACAAGGATGTTCAATACATTGATTATACTGCGCACCTCAGCGTTGCAACAATTAAGTACCTCAACTGTCAATAAGTGCACAAACGGCCAATAAAGGGTAAAATATTTATCATAGTTGCCTACTCTCCCGGAATGTCCGGGAGACTCCCGAATTTTTGTGAGTTCTCCCGGACTCCCAAGAGAGAGCAGGCAAAAATCCCGGATTCAGCTGTCTCCGTTGTTAAAGATGGGTGGGGGCGGGGCCAAACACAGCAACGTGACCCCGCCCCCTGCTGTGATTGGCCGAAATGGCATAGGATTGACAGGGTAAGAAGCCAAACAGCACACCATGTGTGGCCACGCCCCTTCGACAGACCCCCTCCCGGACAGCAGCCTTCAAAAATAGGTAAGTATGATATTTATATATATATGAACTCTGTAAATATTTTGTAAGAATGTATATTTTATAGTATAAGACCACTGACTTCATACATAGTGTAATAGTAGTACAGTAACGGTTTATAAAGAAAAATTATTAGAAGCATAACAATCTAATTTGTCATGTGTAAGTTTAGAGTTGACAAGTTATAAGGGAGGAGGTAAGGTAGCTGGCTGTACTGGGCGGGTGGATGCAGGTAAGGAAAATATCTGCAGGAAGAGGAATGGCTGCAGTGTGGTAGGTAAAGAAAAAAGCAGCAAGTAGGGAGGTAATTAAAATGGCTGCAGCTGGGGAGTTAAGTAAAATAGCTGCAGAGTGGAGGTAAGAAAAATTGCTTCAAATGGAGGTAAGGGAAATGACAACGGGGGGGTTAATGAGAATGGCTGAATCTGTCTAAATTTGAATGCTGGACAATGCTATATAATAGTCGTATACAGCTATACAATTTTGGTGGAGAGGTGGGGGGCACTATGGGTGTATTTGCAAAGGGCGATTAGAACCCTTAATTAACACCTGTCCAAACATCTGCAGCATATTGAACTGTATATTTTTGCACAGAGAAATGTCACTTTACAAGAAAGAACACTTCACATTTTTTTATACATAGTATATTTAAATAAAACAACATAGATGCACTAACAGAGTTATTGGCTTTAGCAAATAGAACATTTGAGTCTTTTTGGTGGCATTGCCCCTCCCTCTCTCCAAGTCCGAATTGTGGCAAGCTTTAAGGAAAGTGCTCTTTTCCAAAATCCCAAAGTCCTTTCCTGAATGACTGTTCCATCTCATACCGGAGCAGAGGTGTTGGACTATATGACTGAACTTATGCTTAAATAATATATACAGTGTGTTCAGCATTGTAACAATAAGTTGTTCAGTTTGTTTATTATACAATAGATATTTTGCCTTTGTTTACATTATTAAGGTAAATCTTTGACTAGAGGTTGTGTGAGGTTGTTTTCATTTGCAACCATTAGTCTACTAATAGTTCATATCAGATTTTTTTCCTTGGATCACAAAACTATATATTTCTTAATTCACTGTGCCACAAATATAGCTCAATAAATAATCATGCTTAACATAAAAATCAATTATTAACATTTTCCAATATTCTATTTTTGTTGCTCACACAGTTTTATGCTTAGATACACTGATGGTGATTAATTTATATAACCATGGTCTAACAGAGTTCATGTTTTGTCCCCGTTTGTTTGACTTATTTTAAAAGAAATAATTAGAAAACTTCGGGCACATTTCAAGCTGAGCGTGAGAGATGTATAACGCTATTATGTTTTTAGCACATTAAACTGCCACAATTATAGTCGAGAAAAGATAATTGTTATGTCAATGAAAAAATGTGTAGTGCAGAAATGAGTTCAGCTGGCATGCTGAGTTCAGGCTGCTAAATCGATTTGGCATCAAACTGCATTATTTATATACTCAATATGAAATTGAAGCTGTATGAGATTGTAGTTTCAATCCACAAAATCTAATATTACTTAAGGAAAAGGTCCTCAATTGAAATTAACCACCAAAAAATAAGTTTATTTTGGATTATTTAAAAGAGACATCAAGACTAAAATCTGAGGTTGAAGGATATCCACTTTGCAGGCTGACTTTTCTGTCAGGGCCAGTAACAATATGGGGGATATTAAATTGCCGGTGATATGACATGCGAACATTGCGCTGCGCACATTGCCGGCAATTACAGTAAAAATCTTGGCCGTGAGGTGTCTTGTGGACGTTCCTGAGACGCATTGGGTCTAATTGAATCTCCCCCTATGTCTGTTTATTTATTAAAGGGTTTTTGAGCGCCTCTTAATTTTTAGCATGCAGTATATTATACATTATAATGAAGCATAACATTTAACATCCACATTACAACCCTCCCCAGGCACATCATAACCCTCCAGACACATTATAACCCCACTCACACATCATAACACCCCCGGCCCAGCATTACCCGCATAGATACATCATAACCTCCAGGTACATTATAACCCCCCACACACATCATAACCCCCCCCCCCCCCCCCGCATACATCATAAGCCCTCCCCAGCCCACCATTCTAACCTAAACTGAGCTGGTGCAGAGCTGGAACTCCTCCTCCTTCCTCTCTAGGCTGCTGGGACAGTGTGAGATGTCACTGTCCTTGAACTAGGAGTTGCTGACAGCTGTCAGCTCGCTCCCTCCCTCCCCCTTTACACCCCTCCTCACAAAAAAATAAAAATGCCTGACTGTGCTGGGCCTCCCAGGCAGGCCAGGCCCTGGTAATTCGATCTGCATCTCAGAATGAACAGTGCTTCAGTGTGAGATTCCGAAACGTCTGCGGGAGGTAAAGACATATTATAAAAGGGTTAGATTGGGTGTTAACTTTAATTCACTTTAAGCTATCAATAGTTTCTGATCTTGTTTAAAATTGTGTTCTGCTGCAACATCATTGCTGAGAGTAAGGGCCATTCAGTGTTGAAGATCTTGCACGAGGGTTACTGGGAGCAGGGTTACATATGCCTTCCCAAGCTGGTACATAATGCCTGGGCAGACCTGAAGGGAAAAAAAAATGTTCCTCCTATTCTTTGTTTCAGCATGGAGGGGTGTGGCTACATGGCCTGGGCACTGCAGCTCTTCCTGGTGGCTGGCTACTCCTCTTAGAGCTGCTACCTCATTGTAGGTCCCTCCCCTTACTCTAAATTTCATCTCTCCTCATCACTCCTCCCTCTCTTTAGGACTCTCAGAGACTTACAGGAAGCAGGCAGAGGAATAGATAAGTTAAGTGTGATTATTAAGCCGTGGCCATGGGAGGAAAAAAAAACAACTTACCAGCATCCTCCTCGCTTCTCATTGAATGTTGGGCGTGACGTCATTACGCCCGACATTCAGTGTCAAGTGGCAGGAGAGAGGATGCTGGGTCCTGGGCACCGCCGAATTGGTAAGAAGAAAGAAGAAAAGACGGAAGAAATAGAAGAAAGAAGGTCAAGTATGGTAAGTAAAGAAACGGAGGGGAATAGTGATAGGAATCAGCAATGGAGGGGCAAAAGAATGAAGGAGGGGGCAGGGTGAGGATGCAGAGGCGGCACAGAGAGTGGATGCAGAGGGGCACAGATAGTGTGGATGATGCAGAGGGGCACAGAGAGTGTGGATGCAGAGGGGGCACAGAAAGTGTGGATGCAGAGGGGGCAGAGAGAGTGTGGATGATGCAGAGGGGCACAGAGAGTGTGGATGATGCAGGGGGTCACAGAGAGTATGGATGATGTGATGATGTAGAGGAGCACAGAGAGTGTGGATAATGCAGGGGGTCACAGAGAATGTGGATTATGCAGAGGGGCACAGAGAATGTGGATGATGCAAAGGCACACAGAGAGTGTGGATGATGCAGAGGGGCACAGAGAGTGTGGATGATGCAGAGGGGCACAGAGAGTGTGGATGATGCAGGGGGTCACAGAGAATGTGGATTATGCAGAGGGCCACAGAGTGTGTGGAGATGCAGAGAGGCACAGAGTGTGTGGTTGATGCAGAGGGGCACAGAGAGTGTGGATGATGCAGAGGGGCACAGAGAGTGTGGATGATGCAGAGGGGCACAGAGAGTGTGGATGATGCAGGGGGTCACAGAGAGTATGGATGATGTAGAGGAGCACAGAGAGTGTGGATGATGCAGGGGGTCAGAGAATGTGGATTATGCAGAGGGGCACAGAGAATGCGGATGATGCAAAGGGGCACAGAGTGTGGATGATGCAGAGGGGCACCGAGAGTGTGGATGATGCAGAGGGGCACACAGAGTGTGGATGATGCAGGGGGTCACAGAGAATGTGGATTATGCAGAGGGGCACAGAGAATGTGGATGATGCAGAGGGGCACAGAGAGTGTGGATGATGCAGAGGGGCACAGAGAGTGTGGATGATGCAGAGGGGCACAGAGAGTGTGGATGATGCAGAGGGGCACAGTGTGTGTGGATGATGCAGAGGGGCACAGAGAGTGTGGATGATGCAGAGGGGCACCGAGAGTGTGGATGATGCAGAGGGGCACACAGAGTGTGGATGATGCAGGGGGTCACAGAGAATGTGGATTATGCAGAGGGGCACAGAGAATGCGGATGATGCAAAGGGGCACAGAGTGTGGATGATGCAGAGGGGCACAGAGAGTGTGGATGATGCAGAGGGGCACACAGAGTGTGGATGATGCAGGGGGTCACAGAGAATGTGGATTATGCAGAGGGGCACAGAGAATGTGGATGATGCAGAGGGGCACAGAGAGTGTGGATGATGCAGAGGGGCACAGAGAGTGTGGATGATGCAGAGGGGCACAGAGAGTGTGGATGATGCAGAGGGGCACAGTGTGTGTGGAAGATGCAGAGGGGCACAGAGAGTGTGGATGATGCAGAGGGGCACACAGAGTGTGGATGATGCAGGGGGTCACAGAGAATGTGGATTATGCAGAGGGGCACAGAGAATGTGGATGATGCAGATGGGCACAGAGAGTGTGGATGATGCAGAGGGGCACAGAGAGTGTGGATGATGATGCAGGGGCACAGAGTGAGTTAGCTGTAAATTATTCTTTGACATATAATTGAATAAAATATATACTGTAGTTGCTATTCTATATATGTTTATAGTTGGAGAAATATAGAACCGCTATTTGACACATAGATAATATTTATATATTATATGATTGGTTAATATCAGGAGCTTGCCTAACAACAACACATTTAGTCACATGATTGAGGACAGTGTTATGGACTTATGATTGGTTGCCAGTTCCATTGCAGGATATATAAAAGATACTTGGACCACTGAAACTTTATCTCTGATGAAACCGCCCGTAGGAGGGGCGGAGAAACGCATCAGTTGACTGCGGCGTGCATGGACGCACCTTCCTTTCTGTTTCGTGTAGACACGTTTTTTCTGATGCTGAGACACCAAAGCAATATTGGAGTACTAAGTCTCCTTTGTACTACACGGCTACAGCTGCACTAAACCCAAAATATTCCACCACAGATTCCAAGGAGGACACCAGGAGTGATAACCAGTCCTTGTAAGGTACAGCGGATGTCTGATTGTTAAAGAGGAGACATTCGGCATACACAGTGTGCTTGGGCTCTATTTATACAGGTTATTACCACTGGATTCAACCCTCTCAGGACGTAATTGTGTGGGTTGGCTTACATTGTGAGCCAACTTTGTGCCTAGGGCCATTTACTGGATACACTTCTTCATTATATGGCATCCAGGGCCCGATTAAGGGTTCCAGCCACCCTAGGCTATTACCGCCGCAGCGCCTCCCCTCCGCAATATAAGTGTATAGGAATACTCCTGAATATGTATATTCAGGAGAATTCGCCAGCATTCAAAATTAGACAGATTGTGCATTCTCTCTTACCTGTTCTTGCTCTTCTCTCTTCCCTGTTCTTGCAGCTTTGTTGTCTTCTAGCTGGCTTCTGGAAAGTCGGGGTCCTGTTTTGAAAATATGCAGCAATTGTATTATAATGCTAAATGTTAACAAAGCCTGAATGATTAGGCTCCAAAACACAACAGTCCATTATGGATATATAAAACTACCCCATAGCACAGGCATATGTAGGCAATAAAATATATGAAAATTGTTGTCAAGGAGCTATAATCAAATATAAACCTCTATCAGCCCCATCTGACTAAAATTTTGCATTCAAATGACCCTAGCACCACATAGACCATCCTCATAACCGTCACACAATACAAAGATTATGCCCCCCCAAAGCTGCTCTATTTTTTTAAATAGTCACCTCAACCATTTCATCAGCCTCATTCAGCCTCTTCAACTGACCCCATTAGCATTGTGAACTGCCCCCTTTAGCCTCTTCACCTGCCCCTTTAGAATTATCTGCCCCCATTAGCATTGTTACCTGCCCCCATTAGCCTCTTTAGCCATTAGCATTGCTATCTGCCCCTATTATCATTGTTACTTGCCCCATTAGCTTCTTCACCTGCCCCTTTAGAATTATCTGCCCCCATTAGCATTGTTACCTGCCCCCATTAGCCTCTTCTCCTGCCCCCATTAGCATTGTTATCTGCCCCCCTTAGCATTGTTATCTGCCCCCATTAGCATTGTTACCTGCTCCCCATTAGCCTCTTCTCCTGCCCCCTTTAGCCTCTTTAGCCATTAGCATTGCTATCTGCCCCTATTATCATTGTTACTTGCCCCATTTGCTTCTTCACCTGCCCCTTTAGAACTATCTGCCCCCATTAGCATTGTTAGCTGCCCGCTCTATTAGCCTCTTTTCCTGCCCCCATTAGCATTGTTATATGCCCCATTAGCATTGTTACCTGCCCCCATTAGACTCTTCACCTGCCCCTTTAGCATTATCTGCCCCCATTAGCAATGTCACCTGCCACCATTAGCCTCTTTACTTGCCCCTTTAGCTTTGTTACCAGCCCCTCCGCCCCCAGACATTAGGACTTACCTGTTGTTCCTGGGCAGCAGTCTTCTCTCCAGCGCTATACATGACAGGCAGTCTGGCAGCGATCGCTGCTAGCTGCCTGTCAGCGCAGCCGCGGGCGCTTCTTACTGTGGTCACGTAAGATGTGGAAGTCCTGATCGCATGTGACCACAGTAAGAAGCTCCCGCGGCCGCGCTGACAGGCAGCTAGCAGCGATCGCTGCCAGACTGCCTGTCATCTAGTAGTCGGGCCGCCCCCTTTAGACAAGGGGCGGTCCCGATGATTCAGGACCAACGCTGCCTAAGTAAAAAAAAAAAAAAATGAAAGGGAAAAAAAATTAACCTCGGGGACGCTGCGCCCCTCAGACTCCAGCGCTCCAGGCTGCAGCCTGATCAGCCTATTGGTTGATCAGGCCCTGATGGCATTAGTGGACATTGGGTTCCTATTGCTATCTATACTAGTGCTTTTTGTCTATTTTAACATTTTAACTGTTTTTAGGTGCCTAATTTAATCTTAATATATATTCAGATTGCAATAAAAATTTTGTTATAAGATTTACCGGCACTGCCACTTGTTCTTTTTTTGTCTAATGATTTGTTTAACAAGTTACAGTACTTGTTACTGTGGAGAGCTGCAGGTTGATCTTGGACAACTTTTCTATATATCCTGCTACCAGTAAGGATTATTGGATTTGATATGAGTATTAATTTTTAACTAGCACCTGATGGTTTGTTTTACACTATACAATAAAGATTAGGGGCTAGATTTACTAAACTGCGGGTTTGAAAAAGTGGGGATGTTGCCTATAGCAACCAATCAGATTCTAGCCCTAGGTTTATTACTATCATGTATCTTTTACTCTATTTTATGTTCACTGGTTTACTTTTATTTTCTCTAGGTATAAGTAGTGCCAAAATCATTCATCATCATTACAATCCAAGCATGAGTTTCTTTGTCTTCATTTTAATTGAAAAAGCCTTTAAAAAATTTTGATCTGATTATAATCTTTATAATTTGACATGAGCTCATAATGATATTTAATTGTTATTAGGCATTTCATATTTTATCATTAGCAATTTTGTTTTTGTTATGTTTTGTTTTCTTTATCTTGCCAGCGGTTGTTCAGCGCAAATCTCAACTACAGGATCAATCCCCTCCCTAATTTTTATGTATTTGAGTGGTGTTGGATTTATCTTTGGAAGTATACTGTGGAAGTTTTATAGATTAGAATGTTTTTGTGTAAAGCAACATTAAGTTTGGCTTTAATGTTTAGGAGGCACAGTGGCCTAGTGATTGCTGCACTGGAATAATGGGTTTGAATCTACCCAGAGTTCGGTCTGTTTGGCTTTCCTGAGAGTATTCTAGAGCACTCTGGAATATTAATTGGCTTCCAACCAAATTGGGCTTAATCTAAGGCGCCATTTATATGCTTGCAGTAGGGAAATTAAGCACCTACACCCATATAGTCGCCACTTTTATAGCTTCCCCTTCTTGTGACATGTGAGCACACTTTAGGATACACACACACAATGCCCATTCCCTTCATCATTTATTCCCACTCTGCGATCCTGTGCTTGGACAACTGGATCCGTCTATTAGTTGTTTGTGCTACATGTGTTATAGTCTGTGTACAGATCTGGCTTTTTGTCATTATGGGGTCTGTTTATCAATATTGGGCAATATGGAAGATTTTTTATTGCTACTTATCGCATAGATATAAAACTTTTTTTGTCCAATTTAAGAAGAAACTGTTGCAGTAGTAGTTAAGGGATACTCAGGTCCCCGGCGATACTGTCTGGCAGCAGTAAGAGGACTCTTAACGCTTCACCAGCCAGTCTGGGTTCAATCAGCACATGCATGAGCCAGCTTGCTCTCACACTGTATATGGATGCCTGTACCTGGGCTTCCAGTTCCAGATTCATTAAAAAAAAAATATTTTTTTTTAAAATATAGAATTATAGAATAACTTAATAAACAAAAAAAGTAAAACATGCTTTGTTTGTAATAAAGCATTTTATCCTTTAATGACCACCAACTATTACCATCCTCAACCACCTTGTACTGTCTTTGTTCTTAAAATAGACTTAAATAGGCTTTCCCATACTTTGCCCAGGGAACTTACTAAATAGGGAGAAGCTATCAAAAAACTCCACTTGTCGCTGGATCTTGGGCTTTTGTAGCTGTAATAAATAGACTGAACTTTGTTTACAATATAAGAAGCTGCACTATTTGCCTTGTCTACCTGATATTTTGCATGTTATAATTTCTTTGAACATGAGCTGCTATCCCTGCATACAACCTATTTACTGGCTATCCATGTGTTTGTAAGCAGTTGTCTAGTAAAACTAAACTGATGACCCTAATCTGTAGGTCCGTTGCAGCAAAGCCCATCACACACTTGCAGGATTACAAACTGGAGTTCCAATTAGACGCTGCACCCCAGATTAGCCTATGAGAAATGCTAATGTCATATCTTTTCAACATCAGGACTGAATGTTACAGCAGACACAATCAGTGAAGCATAGTGCTTGAATATTCTATACCATTCACACTGCTGGAATTATCAGACACAGTGCTGCTACAATAAGTGGGGGCCCTATGTTGGTGTAATCATGAGACACAATTCTGGTATAAATCAATTGAGCACAGCGTCGGTACAGTGAATGATGCCTAGTGTGAAATGAGCAATGAACACATTGATGGTTTAATGATAGGGTGCATTCCTAGTATGGAGGACTATCGGTGGACATAGATATCAAGGTAGGGACAAAAGCCAAGAACAAGACACCTATGGGGACCTGTTTCTATAATAAGTTTATTGCTTTTGGTTAACAAAAAGTACATGGATTAACTTGCCTGCTAGAGCAAACTCAATATAACATTGGTGTCCCAATTTCCTGTATTGGGAAATTGTCACTCCTAAGCATGCCAATGTCCAGTCAGCAAATACTGAGATTGTAGAACTGATGAATGTGCGCATATATTAACCATATATAATTTTAGAAATGTATGATTAGATGGCTCTGAAATTTAAAAAGAGTGGTTTAATTTGTTGACTGACAAACTTTGTCAAGTTTTACATAGTGTTGGTTTATGCGGCTATAACTTACTATTTTATACACGTTGCAATTATGGAGGAAATGAAAACAAAAATTATGATATTCCAAGAAATGGAATATGTGCGAAAGTCTTATCCTATTGAAACTTTGTAATATTTAATGTCTGGAAAATGACAAGAACATTATGAATTTGTTTGTTAAAATGGCTAAATATACAAAAAATGAACTGGTTTGAAGTGGAATATGTTTATACAGAGGCATACCTGCAATCTCATAGATCCCCACGCTCTGCTTATCATGAAGAAAAATACACAATTGTAAACGTCAGTTGTTACAGCAATCAGAACCGCAAACTAATTATATCTATTTTTATCATAGTGGGAATATTAAGAATTTACTTGCAGCACAATAGTTATATGTTTTTTCATCATACAATGCATGTTAATTTTATGAAAAAATAAGCTGACAGGTTTGCATAAAGTCATACAAAGACCCCATCCTAACTGAAAATTAGCTTGAGTGTGTCTTAGGGCTTTGAAGAACTGCATTTACGAGATTTAAGTGGTCATGTCCTTTAAGATAGAAACCATATAGTGAAGGTTTAAGATTTCCAGCTATTACAACTTATAAACATTTTCACAAGTGCTTAACAACACATGAAAGCAATGACAAGTCTTGAACAATTTGCATCTCTATTAGGTTTTTTATGAATTTCTAAAACCAGTTGGTGAAAACTTAAGTGGGGATGTCTGTGGTGTGTAGATAGTTCAGGATCGCTATGTATGATTGCTGCCTTGCGGAGAGGGTAGATGTTTTACCTCTTCTTGTATGGCGAACTGGATGCTGGGACACAACCTGGTTATTATCTATAGGTGGTGTGGTGTTGTGTGTGTTTTCTTACTTGTCATTTCTCTAGAGTGAAGAAGGTTTCTGGATATGTTCATTGAGTTTTGTGTTCCTGTTTTAGATAGGGTAGAGTGGTCCTAGAGTGGCTTCCTGTTTGGAGTGGTGTGATTATTTGGAAGTGTTTCTCTTTTTGGTTAAGTGTGTGTTTGTCCAGTAGATATCTCCTGGATTGGTTTGTCGTGTTGAAAAAGCAGTCACAGGATGTGGGTGTTATTTAGTATCCCTAACACTGCAGAAGTGGGGATTGTTCTTTTTTGTATGTTCTTGTGTTCAAGTGTTTATAGCTCATTTGTCTCTTTATCTCTTTTACACACATACTTCTTTTGCATATATAGCTTTTCTATGTATAAAGCCCTTTTGTGAATATAGCTCTTTTTATAGCTCATGGGCCTGCTTTGACTTTATTGGTGATTGGAGCAATTGATCTTAAAAAAATAATTGAAGTACATTGGAAGTGTGGTGCAGATGTGGTGAACAATGGGGGCTAAATATATGAGTGTAAATTAGATTAGTGATAGTGGTGGTACATGTTAAATGTGGAGTAGAGCAAAAACTTACTGTAGTGTATGCATGATTACACGTTGAAGGGATGGCTGGTGGTGGTGGAATGTGGTGTGGCTGTATTATGAGGGCCGTGCTGCACTGCTGTGGAGTTTTTTTTTTCGGAATCTACTTTTCTGTGCATTCAGTTAGTCTAATGTTAAGGGGGGAGGGCAGGATATAGGCCATGTAGTGTTGGTGTTTATAGGTGTCTTGTTTAATATTCAAAGTTTGTGTAATAAATCCCCCCGTATTGGGGAGAACCAGGAAATGATTGCAGCCCAAGTGTCTCCCATTTGACACAGATCAGAGGAACTGCAGGAGATATGGAATGGTGAGGGGATATGACTGGGGGTAAAGTCGCCTGTGTGTTCAGTAATCTGCTGATCCCTAGAGCGGTACTCTTGGGTTATTTGACTGGGTGATGTCTGAGGGTTGCTGGTCAGTGATGAGAAGGGATTTGCTGCAGTGTATTAAGCAAGTAATGAATAGCTCTAGATCTCATGTGTGTATGTATATTTCTTTTGCTAAAATTGTTGGGACATTGACCTGTTTACACACCAACAATACTACTTAAAACACTTTGTTTTCTCGTGTTTCTTAGATTCATCTGTTATGGGAAATTCTGCTTTTTTTAAAGGTAGTAATGAAGTGAAGATAAAAACCTGGCACAGATCTGGTCAAAACTGTATAGAAGCACCTGATGAAGTTCTTTTAGACATGCAGGTTGCCCAGAAAGCATGATTGCTTAGTATACACAATGGCTGAACCATCTCCTGAAAGATTGAAACTGGTTAGCTGTAGAATTCCATGTAAAGAACAGGATAAAAACTATAAAGAGAAATAAAAATGTTTCAATCAATACACAGTTGCTGATTATTCATCTTAAATCAGTGGGACTAAGCATGGCTAGGTGTCAATGTTTGTTCATGGATGTCCTCAGATAGCTGGAATACATGAAACTGTCCCAACAAGAAACAAAAAAATCTACAAAACATAGGCAAAATATAAAAAAATATATATATAAAAAATTGATATTATTTTTTATTTTTTGCATATGTTTTGATTTTTAATAAATTGTATATATTTTTTTACCATTTCACAAGCTTGTTTTTAGTTATTGGCTATTGGTTCCAGTGCTGTTTTCTTTGTTTTTGTTCTCACTCTTTTCTACAGCAGCAGGTTCAGTTTTTTTGCCTTTTTTGTGTTTTATTTCTCTATAATATCTGTCAGCGCCTGGGACTTTTGCTTTGTGTCATTGGTATTGATGGGAACCCTGTTGATGATGGATGTGTGACCAGGTAATGTTAATAGACTCTGTTCAGGATTCTCAGAATGCCCAATTTGCTATTCAACTCCGTGTTCTTTTCATGCACCGATGTAGCTGTTTTGGAGGTGACAGAGCCACACTCAGAGCAAGAAGGTGGTACATGGGAAGGTACAGAAGATACATGACCATGTTTGGCACTCTATTTTTGAATGGGCATTGCTGCACCAGAGTCTAATAGGGCAGGAGGAATTACAGAGAGTAGAGAGGAGAACTGAGAGTAGCTGTGTGGCCGTGTCCAGTGTTCTGGCCAACGTACGTGTATGAGGCCATTTTTAAATGTGCTCAGGTGCCAGGAGGGATATTTTTAGGCAGAGTCTTTAAAGATAAATCTCCCGCAATAGACATAGAGACACGAGGGGTGGAAAGAAGGCTCAGCCTCCCTCTTCCTGGCTGCTCTTGGACAGGAGGGAAGTACACCTACCCTGCCACTAGCAACAATGTCAAAGGTGTGAAACCTCTCCAGGCTGATTCACATGCAGGCTGCATGAATCAGCCTGGATTGGTTAAAAGGTCAGGAGGCTGAAATAACTCCTGCCAGGTTATGTCCGTAAAACTGTATAAAAAGAGTCCCGTTATCCATGGCGTAGGTGGGGTATGCCACTATTGAAAAAGAATGTTTGTCCATTGGCCATTGTCTCATCAGGAAGAGCCGAATCCCCCGTGTCACCACCGGAAACCCAATGAGACTGTAGGACAAGGTGCCAAATTGTGGGGACGTGACCCGCATGGACTAGGGAGCAGGAGTTTGGCTGGGTGCAGTGATCTTTAAATGTGCTCCGGTGTTGGGTGCAGGTCCAGCGGTGTTTATGGGGCACTGGGAGGGTGGAGCCTCTTCTTGGGAGTAAGGGCATGCCCACCACCATGGCTGGGGCATCTTTTATTTTGGTTACAGTTAAGCAGAGGAAATGTCCTGCCCCTCCTTCACCCACTACCAATGTTGCATTCAATGAAAAACTTCTTTGACTTGAATCTGCTAGAAGGTCAGAACTGTGAGGAAGGTGAGAAGTAGAGGACAACAAGGAAAAGTGCAAGGAATAGAGGAAATGGGAGAGAAAAAGAGAGGTTGGGAAACAAAATTAGGAGAGCTATAGGGTGAGGCTGTTGGTGGACTATGCTGCTCTCTCCTACCTTATTGCAGTTTTCACAACGTGTTGCTGGTATCTCATCTGGATCTGGAATGTCAGGGCCTGTTTGGAAATTGTAGGTACATGAGAAAAACTGAGCAATAAGTGAACATAGTACACAACACATCACACATACATATAACACATAATGGGCCAGAGTCATTAAGACATGCATACCAGGCGCATTGTACGTTTGGGTGAAACCAAACAGAACTGTCCGCTGCATACTTCTGAAGTCGGCAAGACACAGATTATCAAAATGCTGCTTAATGACTTCGGGAGTAACAGCTTTTACGTCATGTGCACACTGGTGTGCAATGCACATCTGCCTGTTACAGCTACGGCAAATCTCATAAACTTGTAGAACAGGTAGCAGAGGTCTCCTCCTATAGCAGCCGGCTTTCCCGTAGAGCTGAACGTGCTCACAGGTACTTGGATCCCCCCAGGACTTAAACTCAGAGTAGTACAAGTTTATAATCTTACCGTAGCACAGGTGAGGGCCAGGTGGTAGAGACAGCAAAGTCCAAAACGGGCTGTGGACCCTTTGTACAGCAGGCAGCGGTAGTGAGGTCCAGGCAGAGGTCAGGGCTTGCGGAAAACAACATATCCAGGTAACAGGCAGAGATCAGGGTCACAAGTAATCCAACAGAGTCCAGTAAGCAAGCCAAAGGTCATACACAAAAGAATCAATCAAAATCACAAGAGCAGAGGAGCAGAGAAGCAGGTCAGAAGCCAGAGACTGAAGCTATAATCGGCAGGTAGGCTAAGCCCTCCCTGCCTTAAATACTAGTAAGGACCAATAGGAGCTGAGGAACTGGGAGGCAATCAGGCCCAGCAGGGATAATTATTTTTATGTTGCGCACGTTTCCAGCTGTCCAACTGGCCAGGTCGCGGCGGTAATGTACTGAGCGTCCCAGCCGTTACCATGGTGACGGCCGGGACGAAAACCGGAAGTGACGCCCGGGAAGCGTCTGATGGGGCAGAGTAAGTTGCGGCGGTGCCGAGCTGCGGCGGCTCATAACACCACCTGTATCAGTACAATAATCATCAGCAAGGCACTTTTCGGCTCGACATGCGACTGCGAATGCTAAGCAATTGAATGGGCTTAGGAATATTGTCTTGTAACTCTCTGGCATTCTTTCATGTATTACTGACTACCCTTGTTTATTATTTACCATACAATACAGGGATGTTGGAAGAATTATTCTACAGTGAGGGCTGTGTAGTGGTGGTTGTAATTTACAGTAAAGTATGTGTCCCCCTTTTTTTTTATGCTACTTTGTTCATCTATAGTACCAGTGGTCTCTGTATATCTGAACATGCTGGCACTTGTCAATCCCAAAGTATCAGCATGTTCATTGCCCTGACAACCATGAATCGGTACTTGTTGTCACTACGTTTGCGCCACTAGGCCTGGCACTAGGTTCACACCTATGATTATGTCTGTTCCACCATATTTCTTTAACCCACTGCTGAACATAATTAAATCACTGTTACCCCCCCCCCCCCCTCCACACTGAATACCCAGGGATGTGGAAAAGTCCTTTTTCTATCAGCATGGAGCTGGGTACAGTTTCTGGGGGGTTGATGAGTTGAAGCCCAGCATTTTTTTTACTTCAAAAATCTTAATATCCATTGTTAGAACATAAATCAAACACACGCACAAGCTTTTCAAACAAAATAAACAATTTTATTTACAAAATAACTTAATAAAACTTAAAATTTATTTAGTATCAGATACCCCAAGGAGGCCGACACGTGGCATGAAGACACGCTCCCTGGGCCGATGATGATGGACTAGTTGCTGATTTTGAAAGGGTTAACGGCTTTTGCCCTCCTGCGTTGACATCTGTGCCAGTTCTAAGAATGGCTATATTTGAGAGAGAAGGATGAATGGGTTAAAATAATACATTATCTCATGGCTTTGAAACTTTCATGCCTGTTTGCAAATTAAAGATTTCTAATATACTTACACCTGCAAGTGGGTTAAATCAGCAATAAGTAAAAAAAATTACAACAAAGTATTAAACAGGCACATCACTAGGCCATAACATGAAACAAAGTAAGAGAAGCAAAATAACAAAGTGCACAATACTAGGGGTATTATACTAAACGTATGAGCAAGCACAAAGCCTAAAAAAAACCAATAAACTATTATTGTAGTATTAAACAGGCACATCACAAGGCCATAACATGAAACAAACAAAAGCAAAAATGTGTGACAAAAACTAAATACCTTGTTAATTGATTGTAGCACAGCAGAATGCAAATAGTAGAAGATGCATACAAAATGGCAGCTCATGCTCCAATTGGTCTTCATACAGTAGCAGTATTTAATGAGCGGAGTGTATGCAAGTGCGTAGACAGCATACCTCACGATTGCATACCAAGCCGGTGTACTGTTGTGTATGTTGGCTGCGGGGGGTTAAACTAGACCCCTGGCAGGTGCATACTTTATGCCGTAAAACACGCTGCTACCTATGTTCGCCCGACCTTGACTTGGACTTTTCTGTATGGGAACGCCCTCATTGTCCATTGACTACGGCACCATGCCCCTTTACCCCCCCCCCCCCCTTCCCCTGTTCTCACCCCGGAATCGTAAACCGTAGTAAGTGCCCACTGCATGTGCATATTTAACGGACTTACGTATGTTTATGGTCAAATTCCCTGGTTGTGAGCATGGTTAGATAGGATTTGCCTTTGATACGCACAGAAAAACTGCATGCTAGAGACATATGAATACCATGCATGCAGAGTTGCATAACATACTATAGTTACAGGATGTTATTAATGTCTACTGTACATAAAATACATTTGTACAGTTCCTCTTGATTGTAGGCACATGTTATAATATGCATATGTGACCGTCACAACTAGTAATCGGCACTTTCACAAGATCTGTAGCCGGTGAATTGACTGAGATGAACTTTGAGATGTGCCAAGCTTGAAATTGACGCTACTCTGTGTGCTTGAGCTTAGCATACTTTTACTGTACATTGACTATGTGCATAAGCCCATTCCCTTCCCTGTTCCGCCCCTGAAATCATAGGCTGTCGTAAGGGTCTTTTGCACACTGAGGTGAATTGGACATTGCTGCATTCTCTGACATATGGTTTTTTTGCTGGGCATACACAAAGGGATTTTATGCAAATTATGCCCAGATTGGCATTTACGAATGTAAATTATGTGCCTTAATGAATCAGGCCCTGGGTGAACTTTGCAAATTATATTCTGTGTGTGTGAATTCCTGAAAATACTTTAAGCTCTAGTGTTTTCATAATTCCTTTTCATAAACTATATACATATACATAGGTCAACAAAATTGTGCGTATGCCATTATTTCTGTGCCGACTGTCAGTAGAGCTCAGAGGGGTAATTAAGGGATTATGGGCAAGAGTATTCAAAGAATAGAACCTTTCTTGAATAGTGAGTTCTTTAAGCTGATTAGCACCATCTGAAAAACTAGGTAAAATTTTATAACATTACTATTTTACATTGAATATGTATTATTTAGAGTAGACATATTCAAAAAAAAGATAAACAATAAAGAGTACCTTTAAATTTGCTATTTAACTTTATAGAAATACTGAAAGCTCTGTTATATATTTATGTCCATTCTGAAAGGTCTGTTTTATATTGATGCACACCAGTCTTTTACTTATTCTCCATAATTAATTTGTCAGTGGCCTGGTTGTTGTTAATCACCATATACTGTAATCACAGTTACTCGCCTTTATTTTTGCCAAATCTTGCAAAGCAGAGACTTCTAATTCAATTCCATCAACATTTGTCTCCTTCCTACTGCATTTCAAAATGACTGGTTACCATGACTTATCCTTATTAGAAAGCCGTTTTGTTGTTTTCTTTGCTGTTGCTAAAATTATTTTACAGTACATTAATGATAATATATTTTAGGTTCTTCTTGAAAGCTAAGTTAATAAACACTATTTCTTTAAGATCATAAAACGGATCTACGCTATATTTTTAGGAGGTATAATATTGCCACATCAGTGTTTATTTTTAATGAAATCACAAAATGAATACCATTTCATTGATTGAAGCAGTCTTTTATACTTTGTATTGCATTCATCGGTGATAAGTGGAAAAATATGGAACAGTTCCATATTTCTTTAAAAATAGATGTCACATCCACCGTCACTGATGGTCATTATGAACTGTAAAAGGACAGTCCCGCAGCGCATTAAAGTGTGAAATTGTGTGCGAATGCAACAGTTTGTTTGCTATGAATTTTGGGAGCAGAAACATTGTATATTATAAAGCCGTGCCATTTGTTTTCTGTACCTCCTATCAAATACATTATTTCTCAAGATAAGGAGGGCAGCAGAGACCCCTGGTCTTGTCAATTTAGGCTTACTGAAGCTGGCCTTGAGCTATAGGAGGCGATATTTGTCTTTAGGCTCCTCATTGGAGGGATATATAAAGCTATATAATGTGTAATTTCTCTGTTAAAAAAAACTGCTGACCTTTGGAGAATTCAACAACAGGAGCATTAGGCAAAGTAGTGACTGAAACCTCGGGTGCAACAATTTTCTCAGAACTCACTGACAGTACAGAGGGTTCATTTATAGGGCTGGAAGTGAAAGTAATTTTCTTTGGCATCCTATATTGAGAAAGCATCTCAGGCACCTCTAGCTGGACATTCATCATCTCCGGTACTCCCAACTGGGCAGCAGTCATCTCCGGGACCCATGACCAGGTGGATGTCATCTCCGGAACCCCCCACTGGGCAACAGTCATATTTGGTACCTCCAAATTTGCAAAAGTCATCTCTGGGACACCTGTCTATGCAACAGTCATCTCCTGTATCCCTTATCTGGACAGCGGTCATCTCTGGGACTCCCAACCAGGCAGTAGTCACCGGTGGTGGCTCAGACTTGGTAGGAGTCAAAGAAAGTAGCAACATGAGCCTCGGGACTGGAGACAGTGACTTGAACCTTGGGGATGGATGCAGTCATCTCAGACAATGTGGACTGGGCAGTCGCTTGTGGTACCTCAGACTGAGCAGAACTGAACTGAGGTCTGGAGGTCAGGGCAGAATGAACCTCAGACCCAAATGCTGGGGAAAAATTGACTTGTGGGAATTCTCCTCTGGGAGCCAGGACTGGGCAGGCTCCTCAGGGAACCTGAGGAATAAGGCAGTGGCTGTCCACTCAGAGCTAGAAATAAGTAATGGCACCTCAGGACTGGAAACAGATACTTGCACCTCAGGTAATGAGACAGAAAGTAGAAAGAAGGTAGCAACCTTTCTGGAACCAGTTGGAAGGGTGAGACCAGAGCTGGCCGAAGGAACAAAACCATCTGTGGAGCAAGCTAAAGGTACAAGCACCACTGTAACAGGAACTGGGAATATAATGGTCTATGAAGTGGGTATGGGAGGAAAATCCTTGGTAGTTTGTGTTTTGGAAGTCAAACAGATAGTGCAGTGTTCAGAAATACAGATTGACCTCTGGAGTGGACATTGCTATAATAAATGCACAGGACTAGCACAATACAGACAGAGATGGCAGCTGTCTATACAACTGCGGTCATGCTCAAATAAGTATGTGGACCTCTTGCAGATTTGGATTTTCAGAACTGAAGAGCTCAGTCTTGTGAACAGAATCTGAAAGATGATAAGGGAGTGTCACGACCTGCACCCCGCAGCTCCTGTCTGCCAGGAACTATATATATATATATATATATATATATATATATATATATATATATATATATATATATATATACTGCTAAAGAGGAGAAGGAAACAAAATAGCCTTTGTTACCCAGTACAATAGCGGAGATACTGAAATTAGATCCACTACCTGCGAACACTGGGATATCTTAAAGAAAGATCTGATACCAAGTGATATCCTTTCTACAAAACCATTAATTATATTTAAAAAGAATCGTAATATAAAAGACGTCTTGGCTCTTTGCATGTTAACAGAGAAAAGAAAGTAACCACTTCTTTTCTAGCCTCCAAAGGATTTATTAAATGTAACCACTGTAACACCTGCAAATTTGTGAGTTCAGTTAAAGGCCCATTTATTAATCATAACAATGCTAAGGAGTACCAAATAAAACATCTCATGAACTGTTTAACCACTTCAGTTATCTATCTGGAGTGCCCATGCGGTTTAAAATATGTAGAAAAAACCAAGAGGCTTTTGAAGATAAGAATACAAGAGCATATTAGAAACATCAAAAATAAGATAGAAAGTCATTCGGTATCTAGACTCTATCTTCAAAAACACAAGTTAGACCCATGTGGGCTAAACTACAAGGCTATCGAACATGTTCAATTAGGATCTAGAGCAGGTGACCTTCAAAAGAAACTCTCACAAAAAGCAATGTATTGGATTTTCGAGTTGGACAACCTATCTCCACAAGGTCTAAATGAGAATTACAAATTAGCACCATTTTTAGAAAATATTTATTGGTTAAAATCTTATTCACCATAAACAAATAAATCCCAGTATCTTAAGATCCTTTTTTATGATTATATATTTTTATGTGCTACTTATATTTATTCTTATAAGATTTTTTTATAAAACTATTTACAAGGTTTTATATGTTTTCTTAACCGTTAAAAATCATTGTATGTACTCACTAAGTACAATACAGTGAAAATGAATTTAATCCGTACTGTGTAGATAATATGGATATATGTGGATATATTTTTGTTACGTGAGATTTCACAGTATTTCGTTAATGTTACAATATTATGTAGACAAAATAGCTCAGTATATTTGATTTGGTTTTATCGGTACATACCCTTGATTGTCCTTATCTCCTGATGAAGTTCCTAGATGGAATGAAATGCGTTGAAGCTTGCTATTTACCTATGTGACACTCGCCTTCCTTTGGGACACCTGCAGCTATTCATTGTACTTCTGTGTGGAGACGGTGGAGGGACCACTGCATGGACCTAATGCTAACTGCTAATCCAGTATTACAGATAAGCATATGTTTATTTTTTAAATTGTGAGTGAGCATTGTATTTTTATTGTGTAATAAATATTTTTGATTTACATACTACACCATATGGGATTTATACTAACTAATTACCTGCAAAACCAGTGGTCTCTCCTTTCTTCTGATGATTGAGACATAACGTTCATAAGTGATGACCACTTGTCAACCCTCAACCCTGATGAGACCGTATGTAGTATTAATCTACAGATAAGCGCATATTTACATATTTCTGGTACGCATATATCTATTAGCACGTTTGGTGATCCTTGGTTGTTTGCACACCTGGTTAATTTTTCACCACTTCACCATCCCCTGGGGGTTTTGGAACCCTGAAGCTATTCAAGTTGGGAACGTATATGGTCTAACTGTATAAACTGTGTTTGTGAAACACTTAAACACTACACCAGAAGGTGCCGCTCTTCTTCTTTAATTTCTTCCTCAATATATATATATATATATATATATATATATATATATATATATATATATATATACACACATATACATATACATATACATACACATCCTGCCTGTAGTACCACTGCTCCACCTAAGGGGCCACTGTGGTACTCAGGCTGCACTCTTACCTGCCAGAACGGCCTCGTTATCCTAGGATGATTAACACCTGCCTCTGGCATACAGAAGCCTACTTTTCCAGGCCGTCTTGGCCAGATCATCTGTTTCTATTACCTGTTTTTGCTGGTCCTGTGCTCTCTCCTGATTGATCTCTTGGAATTTGACCTCTGCTCGTCCCTCCATTTTTAACAGTATTCAGCATCCTGAGATCATGGCTACTAGTTCTTCAGAAATTTCCCTTTTCCAGATGCTCCAAGTGAACATTCTCCAACTCTGCTCTCAAATTTCTCAAGTCTCTTCTTTGCTAATTAAGTTACTTAAACAACTTCCAGTCTCCATTCCAAGTACTACTTGCTCCAATATTAGTTCTGGAGTAGCAAATTATTTTTTCGGGGAGAAAGTCATCGCTGCAGTACATCCTCCAGAATCTGTACCAAGCGGAATCTAGATACCTTTGCCCAGAAATGAATCCACCCAGGGAACAAACAAATTTGTGCAAGCAGCACCTCTCAATAATGTCTCTACAAGTTTACAATCAACTAGGAAGCACAGTGTAGCAAACCCTAGGTTCCCAGGTGCTCCACGCCCCCACCTGTCCGAAGAAGAGCGATGACGCAACAGGATCAATAAACTATGTGTTTACTGCGCCAGTGATATACATTTTTTACAAGACCGTCCACTCCGGAGACCACAATATTCTACACAACTGTCTCCAGTTTGCACTCCTCCTCATTCCGGATTTGTTTACACAGCACCTCCAATTTCCACATTACAACCCGTTGTGCTCCCTTGAATGAGGTGCCAGTTCCATCAGCCTGTCCTGAGGCGCCAGTACCAGCTGCCAGTCCAGAGGTCCCAGCCTCTGCCTCCTGTTCCGAGGTCCCAGCCTCTGCCTCCTGTTCCGAGGTCCCAGCCTCTGCCTCCTGTTCCGAGGTCCCAGCCTCTGCCTCCTGTTCCGAGGTCCAAACCTCTACCTCCTGTTCTGAGGTGCCATCCTCTGCCTCTAGTCCTGAGTCTCCTGCCACCGTGTCTGGTCCTGAGTCTCCTGCCACTGGTTCCGAGTCACCAGCTGCTGTCTCCAGTTCTGAGTTGCCAGCCGCTGCCTCCATTCCTGAGCTACAGCCTGCTTCAGAGAGGGCGCTGCTCCTACAGCCTGTTCTAGAGACGTTGCCTGTCAGTATGGTCCAGCCCGAGTTGCTATTCCATGCGGTCCAGCCCGAGTTGCAATTCCATATGGTCCAGCCCGAGTTGCCATTCCATGCGGTGCAGCCCGAGTTGCCATTATATGTGGTGCAGCCCGAGTTGCCATTCCCTGCGGTTCAGCCTGAGTTACCACTTGGGGCTGTCTGCTCCGAGAATGCTCACAGTGCTGTTTGCTCTGAGGCTTCTCACAGTGCTGTCTGCTCTGAGGCTACTCACAGTGCTGTCTGCCCTGAGGCTGCTCACAGTGCTGTCTGCTTTGAGGCTGCTCACAGTGCTGTCTGCTTTGAGGCTGCTCACAGTGCTGTCTGCTTTGAGGCTGCTCAGAGCGCTGTCTGCTCTGAGGCTTCTCACAGTGCTGTCTGCTCTGAGGCTTCTCACAGTGCTGTCTGCTCTGAGGCTTCTCACAGTGCTGTCTGCTCTGAGGCTTCTCACAGTCCTGTCTGCTCTGAGGCTTCTCACAGTCCTGTCTGCTCTGAGGCTTCTCACAGTCCTGCCAAGCCTCAGAGCAGACAGCACTCAAATGAGGCTGCTCACAGTGATGCCTGCTCTGAGGCTGCTCACAGTGCTGTCTGCTCTGAAACTTCTCACAGTGCCGGAAGTCAGCAGCTGTGTCAGAAGAGTACAAAGCGGTATGATATCAAACTGCAAGGTCTGTAAAAATAGTGTGTCAGTCTTCAACGGAGCATACATGGGTTCACTGGGGCCCAGACTGGGTTTAATTATGTGAGGGTGCTGTGTAGATGAAAGAGCTGAAAGTTTTGCGACAAGGTCCAAGTCAGTTTTGGTTGGTCATTCTGTTATGAATCACACTGTTTTTCTGAAGCAGTTGCAGCAGGAATCAAAATTAGTTCAAATAGTGGAGAAAGCATAATGATCACCTGCCAGATTCAAGCCCAAGGTGCTACAATTTCAACTCACACCATCCATCACCAACTCAATAAAGATTATGTGGTAGATGGCCCAGGAGAACCCCACTGCTGAGAGAGAGAAACATAAGAAAACCTGACTGAAGTTTGCCAAAGTCCATTTCCTTCTGGGAGAATGTCCTGTGGACAGATGAGCTGTTTTGTAAAGAACATAATCCATATGTTTACAGAAACAAAAATGAAACTTCAAAGCAAAGGACAACTACCACGCAATCAATCATACAGTAGGTTCTGTAATATTTTAGGTTTGCCATGCTGCATCTGGCACTGGATGCCTTGAATGCTTAAATGGCATTATGGAATCGGGAGATTACCAGGCCATTTTGGAGCTCAATGTTGACCCCAGTGTTAGAAAGTTAGGCCTCTGTCAAAGGTCATGGGTCTTCCAGCAGGACAGTAATCCCTAACACACTTCAAAATGCAACCAGGAATGGTTCAAGACAAGAAGCTGGACGGTTCTGAAGTGTTCCAGATCTAAATACCATAGAACATGGAGAAATATCAAAACAGCAGTTGGGAAAATACACCCTTTAAGTCTGTGAGAATTGGAGCAGTTTGCACAAGAAGAGTGGACTAAAATGCCAGTAGAGAGGATCAGGAAGCTCATTCATGGCTATAGGAAATAGTTGACTGCAATTATTATGACAAAAGACTATGCTACTAAGCAGTATATTTACTAAGCGACTAAGTGACTCTTGGCGCTTTGCTGTCATTTTTTAAAAATTTTTTTTTTAAAACCGCAGCTCAACTTGTCCACCCTTAAGCAAAAAAAGAACTGTTCCTATATATGTGCCACCCTTTAATATGATTTCAATTATCTCGCTCTGCAAAATGAAATTCTGTTTATTCGCCATTCTTCTTACTTAGCAAAAAATACCTTTGCTTAACCCAAAACCTCCCAATGTCTGCAACAAACTTCTGTGACCCTTATCAGGGCCGGACTGGGACTAAAAATCAGCCCTGGCATTTAAAGCACACGGGCCCACCTCTGTTGATGAGCAGGAAAAAAAAACATGTGCTGCAGCGCATTTGGTGCGCCGCCAAGGGCGTAGCTACATTATGTTGGGGGCATGGTCAAAATGGTGTGTTGATGCATACATAATAAAACATTAGATTTATCAGGCCCTCCCCATCCACATTACGTCACCCCCCCAGACACATTATGACACCCCTAGCCCACTCTACTTATCAATGCTTCTAATGCTGCTGACATTCCTGTTGAGTGAGCAGGAAAGCTCTTAGTCTCACAAGATTAATAAATCTCATGCAATTTAGAGCTCCTCAGCTTGCTCTGCAGGCTGTGTCCTGCCCTGGACTGGGAGCACAGATTCCTCCTGCTGACCAGAACTGGATTAAGGCTCGGGGGGCCCGGGCACTTAAGTCAGGGGGGCTCCTATGATGTAATTTGGCTATTAGACACATTTTTGACAAATACACCGGCAATACTGTGTGCACTACTGTTAGGTGCACGCAGTTCTGCCTTAACAAGCAGTCCAGTGTGAAGCAGGTCATATCTCCCAACTGTTCTTGTAGTCAGACCAAATCCTGACTAAGCGGGACAGTCACCCACCAAATTCAGAACAATTGGCAGACTGTCCTTGTCTCTCCTACCTGTCTTGTCATTGTCACCACTTGTGGCTGCTGGTGTCTTTAGATCAGTTGCTGCTTGTCTGGATCCTGGAATGTTGGATGCCCCATTTGGAAAAAAAAATGGGTACATGAAATTTAGCCCCGGTGTTAAATCAATATAGCATCAACGTTTTAAAATTAGGCCTCACTCCTGCCCCAACATTAAAATACTAGTATTCACATTTAATAAATACATCAATTTCCCTCCAACTAGCCCTGACATTAAATAGTATTCCCATTTAATAAATAAAACTATTTACCTCTCTCCAAACAACTCCAGCAAGAAATTAAATAGCATTTACGTTTAATAAATATATCCATTTCCCACAACCACCCCAGGCATTAACTCATAATCACATTTAATAAATAGACCTCATTTTCCCCAAACAGTCCCAGATTCAATTAATGGCTCCCATACCACCCCAGCATTAAATTAAAAATCCAATCACCTCATCTTAAAATGTTAGGCCCCACTATTAAATTGCCTGACCATCACCCCACAAATAAAATAGCACCCAATAATTACCTGCAGTTCACCATTAGATTAATAGCCTACCTCCCACATTATATTAAGACCCTCCCCCCTCACACATTATAGTCATACACCGGCCCCCACACACATACAGTAGTCATACCCTGTCACACACATACACACACTATATTCCTACCCTGTCACACAAATACTATAGATACCCTGTCGCACACAAAACATACTATAGATAACCTGTTGCTGTCACACACACAAAACCAACCATAGATCCCCTGTCACACACACAAAACCTACCATAGATCCCCTGTCACACACACAAAACCTACCATAGATCCCCTGTACATACAAACTACCCCCCCTTACCTTGTGCGCTCCGCGGCGCGCTCTGTAGTCTCTTCTATCACATCGGACGGCACCTATCACATGGTGCACATCCCATGTGACAGTCATCGGCAGATCCATTCATCGGAGGGGACGCTTGGCAATCAGGAAGTAAGTGTAGTGCCGACCCCATCGCTCAGCTCACAGACTGTCATGCCGAATTCCGGCAGGACAGTCTGTGCGCTGAGCGATGGGGCCGGCCAGCTAGCAACCGGCCCATCTGGCCATCGGCCTTTCTGGCATTTGCCAGAAATGCCAGATGGCCAGTCCGGCCCTGATACTTATTGAAAAGCATTGTTATCCTTAGGAGCTTCAGTGCTATAGGTTCCCAGGTACAGACTTTTGAACATGTTCAATTTGTGTCTTTATAATAAGCATATTATTTAGCAATGTTTATAGACAGAACATCATTGCATGTGCAAAAAGCAAACAGCATTGCAAAAGAAATACAGTATTATTGCACATAACATTTATACACTACACTAATTCTAAGCAGCAGAACATGACTTCTGAAGTCATTACTACAGTATTTCATGGCTTTTTTTATATGAACTAATGTAAACTTACAACAAAATCTCATATTTTATTTAACATTTATAATGTATTTGACATTTAAATATTTATTTTACATAGTTACATTTTGATGTAAAAAAACTATACACTGTCAGATAAGTAGGTATTAAATATATATACATTATATAACATATTAGGGCAGCACGATGGCTTAATGGCTAGCACTTCAGCCTCACAGCACTGGGGTCATGAGTTCAATTCCCAACCATGGCTTTATCTGTGTGGAGTTTGTATGTTCTCCCTGTGTTTTCGTGGGTTTCCTCCAGGTGCTCCGGTTTCCTCCCACATTCCAAAAACATACTAGAAAGTTAATTAGCTGCTATCAAATTGACCCTAGTGTCTCTTTCTCTGTCTGTGTGTGTGTGTATGTTAGGGAATTTAGACTGTAAGCTCCAATGGGGCAGGGACTGATGTGAGTGAGTTCTCTGTACAGCACTGCGGAATTAGTAGCGCTATATAAATAGCTGCTGCTGATGAGGATGATATTGTAATATTGTGCTGCATTGTATTGTGTGTCCAAATGAAAGATACTTTGTGTGACAAAGAAGGATATTTGCCATATCTCTCCCGGAAAGGCACAGGAGAGAGTATGCAGGAAAAGGCTGCAGACAGGGTTACACACATGTACAGCAGTGCACCAAGATTAAAGGTATACAGGAGAAAAACATATGTGGTGGACATGGTGGAGGTGGTTTGAATGTATTTTTCACTACAGCTGACTGGGTGTGTCTACCATGAGATGGATCAAACCGAGTCCCTGAAGAGACCTCTTCTCAAAGGACCTATTGGGAGTGTCAACTGGTAATTAAGCTAGGGGGTGGAGGACTGTAAATAATTTAAACCTATATTGCGTATATTGGCTTTTTTAGATGTTGTTTGCCAAACTTTAATCTGATCTTCCTGTTTTTGTGGCTCACCAATGGTTTACATCTTGTGGTGAACCCTCTATATATACTCTTGTGAAGTCTTTCTCTTGATTGTTGACTTTGACACATATACACCTACCTCCTGGAGAGTGTTCTTGATTTGGCCAACTGTTGTGAAGGAGTTTTTCTTCACCAGGGAAAAAATTCTTCTGTCATCCACCACAGTTGTTTTCCGTGATCTTCCGGGTCTTTTGGTGTTGCTGAGCTCTCCGCTGCGTTCTTTCTTTTTAAGAATGTTCCAAACAGTTGATAGGGCCACACCTAATGTTTTTGCTATCTCTCTGATGGGTTTGTTTTGATTTTTCAGCCTAATGATGGCTTGCTTCACTGATAGTGACAGCTCTTTGGATCTCATATTGAGAGTTGACAGCAACAGATTCCAAATGCAAATGTCACACCTAGAATCAACTCCAGACCTTTTACCTGCTTAATTGATGATGAAATAACGAGGGAATAGCCCACACATGTCCATGAAATAGGTTTTGAGTCGATTGTCCCATTACTTTTGGTCCCTTAAAAAGTGGGAGGCACATATAGAAACCGTTGTAATTCCTACACCGTTCACCTGATTTGGATGTAAATACCCTCAAATTAAAGCTGAAAGTCTGCGGTTAAAGCATATTTTGTTAGTTTAATTTCAAATCCATTGTGGTGCTGTATAGGGCCCAAAATATGAGAATTGTGTCGATATCCCAATATTTATGTACTTGACTGTATATGTGCAGGGCGACCAATGCTAGATAGTGGCCGGTGACTAGGCAGGAGGACTGTGTCCTAGCCAGAGTTAGGCTCTCCTGGTGTCATCCTGATGGAATTTGTGCTTTTTATCTGTGATGTGGACAATAAAAGCACTGTTTATTCGACAAGAAGTTGTTTGTGTCTGATATCTACTGGGTATCAGTGCCACATTTGATAAATGCATAAGGCTTCTGTGACTCCATTTTGTTCATTATAATTTAGCTTGCAGATAAAGTAGGTATTGAAACTGTATTTAATTCATAACATAACTCTACACAAAGGTTAATAGCATAATGTAATATTTTACAACATAGTACTGTTTATGCTAGTGTATAGAGGCATCAGGTGCCATACAACCTTAATCTGTTAATACATTTATAATCATTGAGTTATATTTTATTTGATATTCTAATATTTATATTATACAGTCATGTTTTTGATAGATAGCATAACACTGTATACTGTCAGATACAGTAGGTATAGATAAATCATCATACGCATAGCATAACACTATACTGTACTAGATAGATAGCATACTGTAATATTGTACTATATTGTATTGTGTGTGCAGAGCAATTATGCATAACAACACTACTCTTAGGTAGATCACATTAGGCTAGTCGGGTTTTATTCAGTTTTATGTCACTTAGTAACTAGGCACTTTAAGGGACCTTTGATTATGCTGTGGGAATTCCTTATGCACTACTGAAGGAAGTGGATTCCCTTTGGATTTAGATAAATAAAAGAAGAGAAGGACAAAGGGTGCCTAATAGTGTAATATTGTAGTTTAGGGATCAGTAAATAATTCCTTGATTCCTCAAGGATAGCCATGTTCATGATCGCCGATCATGTATGCCCAAAAAGACAGAAAGAAGGGATACCAAAGATAGAGTAGTATTTTTAGGTGTGAGGAGTGAGTGAAATATGTTACAACAGACTAGAGGTAAATGTGCATACCTAAAATAAATGAAATAGATGCTTATCTGTTATGATTCTTGTTGCAGCAGCAATACACCCGATCTACTCCGTTAAATCTCCAGGAAAGAAGAAAAGATGGAAATACCGTATGGTGTAGTAATTGTTAAAAGCAAGAATTTAATACAGATACACATATAGATTTTACACTCATACAGCATAAAAAGTTTAGAGATTATCTGTAGATCTGACAAGTTGTCACATAATGTCCCAACTCACAAACCCATATTTGCAGGATCAGGAATCACAGATATCCACAAGTACAATACAAATCCAATCAATTTGGAAACAAACCAATCCACTATATCAAGCAGTTTTGAGGGTGTTAAAGAGCAACCTTGATGCGTTTCATCTAAAAAGACTTCCTCAGGAGGGATTTACACAAAACTTTTCTGCTATTTATAATTATGGCGGAAATGCCATGATTTTGCCAGTACCTAAATATTTTAAGAGAAAAGCTGAAATTTATTTTATTGATATGGGTAGTGTTAAAGTGGCAAAAGATTGGACTGTAATATATATTCTTGCATTTTTAAGTTTAGAGGCATCTCTAGAAATGGAAGGTAAGCATAAAGCTAGATGTGTGCTCTGCTGCAAAACTGCCAGTGCACATTGGGTGATCTTTGGAAATGACCTCCTGTATGTGCATAATGATTATTGCACTAGTGTTTTCTTAAACTATAAACCTATGCATAATTCAATGTAATTATGAATGTGCTATATCTGTACCTACTGTGTATTTGGGTATTATTTAGTGTCCTTGTCTGAGGATCATAACATTTCAAGAAGATTGATAGTAGAGCTCACAGTGATGATAAAGGGATTATATGGAATAGAAGTCAAAAATGCATTCTCTTAAACTGGGAGTTCTGCAAGCAGACCTACTAGCACTATCACAGAAACGAGATACAGTTCTATAACATTTTTATTTTATACATCCATCACTTAATATTTAGATTAGAGGGAACACAGGAAAGATAGAATGCTGTTAAATTGGCTAAGACATTATAGAAGTACTGAAAGCTCTGTTTTATGTTTATGGGCACAAGTCTTTTTCTTGATTAAATTGGTGGTAGCCTGGTTGTTGTTAATCACCATATACTGTTACATGCCTTTTTTTTGCCAAATCTTACAAAGCAGAGACCTCTAATCCAATAACAACTACAATTGTCTCCTTTCTACTACAATTCGCAGTGACTGGTAACCATGACCTATACTTATAAGAAAAACAGTTTGTTGTTTTGCTTGTTTTTGCTAAACTGATTGTACAGTAAATTAATGCTAATACAAACCATAATTAGAAATAAAGTTGTCTGTTTTCAGATTTTGGAGGCTCATTTTAAAAGCTAAATGAATAAATAAACTTTCCTGAAGACTATAAAGGAGATTCAGTATATTTTTCCATGATATATAACCTCACTTAAGGACATTTTGTGGGTTGTTGCAAATATTTTGTTATGTTTTCTTTCTATTTTTCAGAAAATTCACAATCCATAGTCACTAGGGACTTTGTCTGCCTAGTGCATATAGAGGGAACAGCCTCCATTCAACCTTTGTTAACTTCCCAAAGAAAAAAATATTTGTGCAACTTTGTAAGGAAATGCACATGATGGAAAAAGTAGAACTGTCACTTCAAAGTCAGTTTATTTTTATCTTTTCATTTTGTCTTACTAATTGTTGTTCCACAATAATCCTTTTAGTAAATCCCTCCAAAGCAAATTTCATTATCTTTGTTTTTATTATTCATATAGCAATGAATGTTTTTTTTTTTTTATTATTATTTGTATTCCTCTCCACCTTACAATTTATTTTAACAATTGAAGGAAAAGATGAATCGCAATATTGTGTAAACAAATGTTAATTTAGAAAACAGGAGAGTGCTCATTTATAAGTGCCAAAGAGCCCACTTAAGTCATTTTATCAGGAGCCAATGGGTCCTATGGCAGTGGTTGAAAAGGAAATTTAGAAGTGGTGGCATGGAAATATATCAATGGTGGTATGGAAATTTATAAAAGGCATGGAAAATGTAATGGAAGATGTGAATGGAATTTGATAGTATTACAATTAAAGCAGCTGGAGAAGTGACGGTATGGCTTACAGTGGCGGATCCAGGGGGGGGGGCGATCGGGGCGATCCCCCCCCCTAGCAGACACTTGCTGCCGACGGCTGCACAGTATGTGCAGGTCCGTCCAGCCGTGACAGGCAGGGACAGTGTGCTGCCCGGCTGCTCTGACTGTGTTTAGAAAGGGACGGGGCCTAAATCACCCCAACCTATCTCGCCCCGGGTACAACATTTTTATAGATCCGCCCCTGATGGCTTACCATCATATTACAGCCAATTTCAACCACTGTCCTATGACAATCCACTAAACCAGCATTACTCAGGTAAATTCTAACTCTTTCTATCCAATAAAGTCCATTTAAAATTACATCCTGCAAAATCTGAGGGACATTCACATGGCAGCCCCATATTAGCTAAGATTAAAGAGTGGATATAACACTGTTGCACTGTGGGTGTAGCATGCTCTGCATATTTAAGTGTTTTCTTCCCATAAACACTGGGGGTCACGTATGTAACACAGTGTAGCTTTATGGGGTTTTGCTCATTGTCCGCAACTAGTCATCATTGACTTTGCTTGGGCCAATTGGCCAAACCAATCAATCACATGTTGTCAGTTGTAAGAGTGTATTCACATCCATCACCAGGCTCCTTCACAGTTCAGCAGTGTTTGGCTGCTGCAGCACCTCTTCACTGGTTACTTTAGCTAAATCCTTCCAGGCTATTTATTGAGAAGCAGAACTGCTGGGTTGCTAGCAGAATGCTGATTGTGCTCTTTAGTCTATTAGAGGAACAAAACAGGGAGAGGAACAAGTGAAATCTTAATAGTAATTATGGTTTTTTTTAAAGAGCTGTTTCATTATGTGAGCACACCCATTACACAAAAGATAGTGCTGTATTACAATTTACATGGGCTACTAGTTCTTATTTTATACCTTTTTTTTTTTTTTTTTTTTTAACACAGGCCTGGTGGTGAGTAAACCAGCCCACAGGCTCTGTCACCAATCCAGACTGACTCGTTTATCGCCACTCTAGTGGCAGAGGTGTGTGTCTGCTCCCCTTTCTACATGTGCCAGCTGCCAGGAGGCCCATCCCCCTCTTGGCACTGGCACCTCTAATTCTGGGCAGTGGGCTGCAATCTCTTTATCTCCCATTCAGACTTGTCTCCAGTGCTTTGTCCCCACAGTCTAATGGCACCTCTGAGCTAAATCTTGCTCCAGAAAATTTTGAGCCATATCCTGAGAGTGTAGTCTAACTGCACTAGATCACCGACCCCCTCTGTGGTGCTTGGCTTTCTGGGACTTTACTTCAACCCTTCCATAGCCTCTGGCACAGTTGTGCCCTGATCCATGGCAACTGACCAGCGCCAGGTCCATTTTTTATGTATAGTCAGTCACATGCATGACAAACAGTTAAAATATTTTCCACAACCTTTTCATCTAATGAGATTGATTTAAGATTTTCCTCAAAGCAAATATCTTGTACAGTAGGAATGTTATCACTCAGTATGGCCTACTTTTACATTTCACCAACCACTTGTTCTCTAAATATACTACTAATAATATAATAGTGTTTTCTTGACTCTCATATATTTCATTTAACTTTTAAAAGTAAAGGGGCATTTGGACCACCTTTTAGATTACATGACAAATATTTTAATTTTTTTCAAATACAACATACTTACAGATATTGTGCTTTATTTGCAGCATATGTAATTGTAACTAGATGGAGCAAAGGACTTCAATCTATTGGTAAGCTATTACTCCTACTAACCCCATAATACAAGTGCAAGTATCCCTGACGCATTGCTAATTGTTTCCTGCACTGCTACCTGGAATACAATAATGCTTAGACTGCACGTCATGTAGTTTGTGCTGCTACCTTACTCATTACACATTCTGTTGTTTCCATGAACCTTTCTGCAGTACAAGCACCAGACTTCATTATCCTATTGGGGATTCGGTATTACTTTTCTTACTTTGTACTCACTCAATAAATATACTATTGCAGTATGATGTGCATAGGGGTGAATGCCATTTGTTGAGAATAAATATTCTCCATCTGAATCTCATCATGTAAAGTAAAATCCTATTTGTGTCAGGGGAAAACACAGGATTTTTAAGGGGGGGTTTCCAAATAGTTGAATTCTGAACAACCGCACATCAAAATAGCATTGATAACACACATTAAAACTAGCAATGATACCGCACATCAAAATAGCATTGATAACACACATTAAAACTAACATTGCTAATGTACATGAAAAAAACATACAAACAAAAAAAAAACAAAAAACATTTAAAACATGACACAAGTTTGGAATATATATATATATATATATATATATATATATATATATATATATATATATATATATATATATATATATTATATTTATATTTATATAGATTTGTTATTGGGTTACAGGGTGAAATCAGATACTGCCCACAATCAATCTGATGCAGTTTTTTTTATTAATAGAACAAAGATTCAGAGCTGTGTGAGTATATATAAATATTGTATTATAGGATTAAAAAAGTAGAGGAATCCTCTACTTTTTTAATCCTATAATACAATATTTATATACAATAACACAGCTCTGCATACCCTGCAGGCTGCCCAGAAATAGAGTCTTTGGTCTTTTAATAAAACAGTAAATCAGATTGATTGTGGCCAGTATCTGACGATATTTTACTATATATTAATTAAAATATTGCTTGAAATATCAAGCCCTACCGTGCCCCAGGGAAGCCAGGATGGGTAATGCTGGGTATTCAAGGGAGGAGCTGCTGTGAGTTATACAGCAGCCGCAGCGCTGTGACAGAAGCGTTGCGACGGTGCTGTAATCGAAAAAATCTTTTGCATGTTTAAAAACATGCTTTTGCCCGACTACGATCCGCGGAGATCGTAGTGGAGACTCAGAAACCCCCCCTGCGTGCGCCCCTGTGTGTAAATGATGCACATTGTATGCCACCTATCCTGCACAGTGAGCAACACTGTTTCTCTCTCTGGGTCTACCCAGTATGTTATATAAAAGTTGCTCAATTCAAATGTTGCCATCAAATCCATGAGTAGCACTGTAAAAGTAGGTGCACTGTGCACAAATACATATTCATGATATGACAAGACACACTGTAAGGCTTTTGTGCTGTGCACTGGTTCGTAAATGACCCTCACATCAAGTAATCTAGTAAACCATGCACTGGACCTCACCATTCTTCCTTCTTTCATTTAAGAGTGCAATAAGTCACTATATTTTACTGTCCAACCAGAGGAGGGCTGGCATATTTTGACCCAGGGGCAAGATTCAATTCAACAGGCTATTTTAAAGGAGAAAAAATGCAGGTGGCCCAGTGACCTATCCAAGGTAGCACGTTATGGGACCGGCCCCTGCCCCCAAGCCCAGCCTGCCCCTGGTCACAACTGGGACTAGATGAGTCCAACATTAGATATTTTCATTTTGTTTTATTTTCCGTGTATCGCTTGGGCCTGTGAACCTTATGCCCTGGAGCTGGCCATAGATCCCTACAATTCATGGATCCCTACAATCCTGCTGAGTGTAACCCTTTACAGAGTTCTTTTTTGCAGAGAGTGAAGGAACTGTGGACACCAGCATGTTGGAAACTATTCGGTAGCTGTTCACATGTATTAAGGACACACTGCTTACTACACAAATAAAAAAAGTGTAATAAAATTTCCAGTTGCAAATGGACCTGTTACCTAGTAATAGAATAATGTTTATTGATATACTCATTGCAACAACTATTGTTCTGCATAGCAACAAATGTGAAAAATTGCCTCTTTAATCAATAATTGCTAATATTATATAACAATAATAGAGAGAGTGCTATGTAAGACCACCAGTAGAAATAAAAACAACCTCTGAAGCTGGGTACACACCTATGAAATCTTACAGGAGATGCAATTCCTGTAATGATTTCACCAACGACTGAAAGTCATGATGATCATGCAGACACATGTGTACACACCTACACAATTTACCTTCAGATCTGCTATCTTCATCTCTTCATTGGATGGACAGTGGTAGAATTAATACAGTCAGCGTCAGACTGGCCCAGTAGGCAACCGGTGAAATCACGGTAGGCCCGGCTACCTTACGGCCACATCCCCTTTTGTACGTGGGCGGAGCTTACCCGGAGGCCCGTTGTCCTCACCAGGGTTCTCTCCGGCGTCCCCGCTACTCAATTGCGATCGCAGCTGCGATCATGTGATCTGCCCCTCCCCCTGTCAGCTGGTTGTATTAAACGTAAATGCTATTAATTTATTGCTGGGGCTGTTTGGAGGGAGAGTAATAGGTTTATTTATTAAATGGGAATGCCATTAATTTAATGTTGGGGTTGGTTGGAGGGAAATAGATCTATTTATCAAATGTGAGCACTATTACTTTAATGTTGAGGCTGGAGAGAGGCCTAATTATTAAATGTGGGTGCTGTTGATTTAATGGCGGGGATGGTTGGCGTTTCTAAATGTACCCATTATTTTTTCCAAATAGGGCCCTCAACATTCCAGGATCCAGACAAGCCACAACTAAAGAAACAAGCAGCCACAGGTGGTAAAAGTGACAAGAACAGGTAGGACAGTCTGTCAAATGTTCTGAATCTAGTGCAGGCTTGACTAACCTGTGGCACTCCAGATGTTGTGAAACTACAAGCCCCAGCATACCCTTCCAGCAATAAGCTGCTATATATTGGCAAAGCATGCTGGGGCTTGTAGTTTCACAACACCGGGAGTGCCACAGGTTAGCCAAGCCTGGTCTAGTGGGACAATCCCGATTTTTGGTGACTGTACTGCCCAATCTAAGGGGCAGGTCAACACTGTGTACTCTTTATACACACACTGTATTCTTTACATACTACACTATTGTGCTAGCTTTCCTTCATGGGCTGACCACTCCCCCTTCTAGTGTCTGGTCTCGCCTCTATTATGGCTGGCCACACCCCCTCTGGTGGGCCCCTAGCGTTGCAGTCTCCTGGTGGGCCCTTCATGCCCCAGTCCGACTCTGAATACAGTTAATTAATACAGTTAATACAGACATTTATAAAACTAAATAGATGAAGGTGTCTTGCACCTTCATCGATTTATGTACTATACACTTATCACTTGGTAGATTATTCAGCGGGAGCCAAGAGTAGAGCTTTTAAACACCATGTTTTATTACTTTTACTAAAGTGCATTTTATGGTATGAGTAAGGTAGACCTGGCTGAAAAGCTCTTCCAAGCTAATTTTTTCTGCACTCTCTGCAAAATTAAATTGGACATTACTATGGGGTTATATCACTATATCTACTGGATAGTCCATATCAATGCTGTCAAAATGAATATCCTCCCCAGGCTTTTATATGCACTTTTCATTGGATAGAGTATTCACCAGGAGCCAAGAGTCGAGCTTTCAAACACCTTGTTTTACTATAAGTGCTTTTTATGGTTTGAGTAATGCTGCCCCTGTGAATCAAACAAGGGGACTCATCACTCATATATATTTGCAAGTATATAAATATGTTATGTGTAATATATGTCATTTATATGTCATTTATATCAATATGGAATGTACTGTATATATAAATATTTTTAGATATTTGTATAGCTTTAAAAGGATGAAACTGCTAGTCTAGGTAATATGTAAATCAGATAATTCAGATTGGGCAATAGTTGGTCTTCTCATAAAAAGTAAGTATGTATATCTTGCATTGATGCAGATTTGGTTGCCAAACATCTGTTCTTTACAAGGCAAAGGTTTTGAATTTGAAAGTCCACATTCTGAGACAGAATTTGGCATATTGGTCACCCAATCAGCAATCAGTTGGCAGCACTGGTAACATTCTGAAAACAGGCATTGCAATGTGTTACAAAAAGCCTCCCCAAAAAGGGAATTTTGCTGCAAGAATGTAATGAAGGCTTCAGAACATTCTTGGGGAAAAGTAGAGGAGCCAAAATTGTGCAAGATGGCACTGTCCTTGGGGCCACCCACCCACCCATATGTTGAAAACAACATGCACAAAGGTTAACAAACCAAGCACTCTTAGCGACGGTCTCTGCAACTTTTGTGGCTTAACAGCTTTATTTGTTTGGACCCCCACAAAAGCCAACATTTTGGTTGTTGCTTGTTCAATTGGATATTAGATAGGGATGTTAACAAATTAATCCTGGGCATTTGGATAACAGTGGTCACCTATCTCAATGATAACCAATCATCACCATCTTTGAAGATGTCTACACCAATTACATTTTCTTTGAATATAAAAGATACACCAAGTACGTTAGGCAGCATGTGTGACACATTGGAAAGGGTCAGCAGCAATACATGGAGAGGGCCAGCAGCAAAATCATTGGAGATGGTCAGCAGCAAATACATTGGAGAGGGTCAACACTGCAACATATATACATTGGAGAGGGTCAGCACTGCAGCAAATACATTGGAGAGGTCAGCAGCAAATACATTGGAGAGGGACAGCAGCAAATACATTGGAGAGGGACATCAGCGGCAGTATCAGAGCTCATTTGACGGACAGCGTCTGCATCAGTAGACATTATTTTACATATGATGAGATAATAAAGGCACAATGTTAAATGGTGCAAGATGTCATTGTACTTGGGGCCACCCATCTTGGTCTGATACATATATGTGCTCGACTGCTACAGGATTGAAATAATATGATTGGTAGGCAGCAGAATAGACAGTGTTATAAAGTCAACAATATAATGACATCAACAATATTATTAGGACACCAATTGAAATATAGACAGTATTTATTAGGTTGACAATTCAAATGTAGACAGTATTATTCCTAAATCTAACCCTGTCCCTAACCCTGTGCCTGTCCCTAGACCTGTCCCCAACCTTGTCGCTAGACCTGTCCCTAGACCTGAGTCCATGCCAGGTGAGCAGTGCAATGATTGGACATTCAGTTTATTATCATTATTTAGAGGGCACGACAAAGGGTCCGCAGCGCCGTACATGACATATACAGAAAGCAGTGATCCTTAACACATAACATGATACATGAAGAACAAAATACAAAGACCAGATATACTGAATGAATAAAAATACAGTTAACATGATAATGTAGATCAAATTATAGGAGGGACAGTGAGTGAGAGTGATGCTAGTAATCAGCGGGAAGTAGGCCTAAGCTTAAGAAAACAGGCTAGAGAAGCAAGCCAAGAGGTACAAAGGGTGATAGGATATTAGAAGGAGAACACAAGGAAAGAGGGCTAGTAAGAGCTTACATCCTAAAGGAAAGGGGGAGACACAAATAGGCTGGTACCAACTGGGGAAGTGGGGGAGAGAGCCAGGACAAGGGAGTGAGGAGGAAGGCTGATAGGCTTCAATAAAGAAATAAGTCCTAAGTGCATGCTTGAAGCCTTTGAGAGTAGAGGCTAACCTGATGGAGGGTGGGAGATCATTCCACAGCTGAGGCGCTGCCCGGGCAAAGTCCTGGAGGCGGGTGTGGGAAGCAGTGATCAGTGAAGTAGTGAGGTGGTGGTCTTTGGCAGAGTGCAGGGGGCAGTGAGGAGTGTAGGTAGAGATGAAGATAGAGACGTGGGAGGGGGGGATGATTGAGAGCTTTACCTAGCTTCTTCTCCAATAAGTGAAATAACTGCTGAGCGGTGTCCATTTCTATGAGTCAAAAATGTCATAATTCAACCACTACCTGTGCTGTGCCAGCAATCCCGATAATGTCTCTTTGTGTACTGTAGTGCTTGACCTTGTTGTATCTCACCTGTATTATGTGATTACCTAGCTTCAAGTACCATGTCATCTGTTACTTAAAACTATCTTCATCCCACTCCTTTTTTTTCCCTTCTCTCAACATGCCACCTTGCTTCCCTTCATTAATTAAAGCAGCACTCCTGGCCTGTAAACAAAAAACAGGCAATAACAATGTGCGAAGCATAATTGCATTTCATCTACTTCTCTACATCACTTGATACAACCCATGATTTCTTCTGTGAACCTGAGATACATTTACTGGCAACTGAGGCCTTAGTGCCCTCTGGATTCCATATTATTGGAGATCTAGTCAGTCTTGTCTGCTGATTTCTTAAGGTGATTTTACACCCTAGACCAGGATTTTCAGTGTCTTTTAATCTCTTTCCTGTTCCAGATCTGCTCATGTCTTGCTTTTTGTTTAATGGGCATCGGTTCTCAGCCCTCTTGAATTTTCTGCTAACCAAGTCCCTGATGTCTCACTGGATGCTGACATTCATTCTTATGGTCACCTTTTCCTATTTTCACTAAGCATCTTTTCCACTTTATCATCCCATACTTTTAACCCTAACTGATTCAAGGTACCTTTAAACAGTTTTAGGATCCCCTCCTCCACTAAAGCCATCAGTTAGCATTGGAAAATGACCCACTTTTGACCCACCCGACTCCCGCAGACCTCGCCATAGCTTATAAATCTCCCATGTACAGCCGTGATAGCAAGCACTTAAGACCATTCTCTTGGGTCTGGCTCTCAGAGCTTCCAAAGATGCCTTCCAGCCTATCTCAGTATTTGTCACCATGTTCTTTTTCCAGCATTAGCAAGCACAATAAATAAAGCAGCTACCAAAAACAAAGACCTATCTGCTGAAGGCTGTTGTTACTTCAATGTGTCTTCCTGCAAGAGAAAGAGGATGTGAGCATGCCTTTTACTTTTATGTGCCACAGAAGATCTGTACATGATGTTCCTCACTCTCCTCTCACCTTCTTTCCTTAACCCGACAATTCCTGACTTCTTAACCCCATATCTTGTTCTAGCTCCCCCTACAGGGGAATCTTGCCTTCCTCCACCTTAACCAATGAGATTTTCCCTGACCAGCGACAGGCTCCCCATATGCGGTCATGACCCATCAGCTGACTCCAATCGAGTGTTTTCTTTAACTTCAACATGCCTGTACTATGTCAGGAACTGTCTGCTGCTAACAGAAAGGAAAGGCGGGATCACTGCACATCATTTAGGAAACACACTGGGGGCCTTATTTAGAGTTAGGAGCAAAGCAAAAAAGGAGAAAATTTGCACCTTGTCAAAACCATGTTTCACTGCAGAGGAGGAAAATTTGAATGTGCAGACAGATTTTGGGTTGGGACAGGGTGTGTTCTAGCTCAGCTAGAAATTGTAGTGTAAAAATAAAGTAGTATTTGTGTGCTGCATGAAAAGTTGCCAATACTTTCTTTGCTAACAAAGAAAAACAAATGCATATACAACACTTGCATGGCAACAAATTTTGTTCAGGAGCAAATTTGCTTCTGATGAGTCATAAAAATCTGAAGAGGCTCATAAGTGTAAATGTCCAGCCTCCTAATCACTTTAGAACCACTACTTTAATTCAGTTCAGCATTTAAGTTTTTCTCCTAATACATTGCTCAATTTAGTCTAATTTATGGCTTAAAATAGTCATTAGAGTAGCTGTCTTTATTGCATGTGCCACTTTTGAGTGTTTATAGATTGTTTTGAAGTGCTCTTACGGATGCACTTTTCAACTGAAATGCAACTGCAGGTTGGAAAAAGTGTCTAATCTCCACTTTGGGCTGATGTAAAAGTCGAGTAATTTTGTTGAGTGAAAATGGCTTTGCAAAGAACGCCCATCAAAATGTGCTTCCTGCACCCCTTTATATAATTTCAACTATCTCACTCCACAAAATGAAATTTTGTTTAGCCATAATGTACCTACTTATACTTCAAACAAATAAAGGCAAATGACAATTAGTGACAGCGAATGTGGATGAGGCAAAGGGTATAGATAATACAAAACAATGAAAATATGATAGTTTTGATTAGAGATGGTCACAGACCCCCGTGTTTTGGTTTTGGTTTTGGATCTGGATTACCTTTGTGTTTTGGTTTTGCCAAAACCTCCCTTGCGTGTTTTGGTTTTTGTTTTGTTTGGTTTTGTTTTGCAATTTTGTTCAAAAATCTACTCTTTTTTGGGCTAAAATAACCTAATTTAGTGCTCCACCTTTTCTTGGATAAGTGAGGTAATTCTAAAGCTAATAAATTAGGAAAAAAACAGTTTAATCCCTGGTAGGCCGTCCTTAATTATACACACAAACCTGATTGTCTTCCTTTCCATCTTAGCCTATTGGCAATGTCGCTAATCGTCTTTGGGTGTATATTACACCCTCCACTTGAATTTAAATAGAAAAAAAGCCAGCCAGCATAGACTGTACATTAAATAGAAATAGACAAAGGCAGTTTGGTGTCTGTCTGTGTATAACACCTTACCCTTATCGCGAAATTGACAAAACAGTAGCCTTTCAAGATTGTACGTGAAATAGAAATGCCCCAAGTCCCTTTCCTGTTTGGGGGTAGATTACACCCTACACTTATATAGAAAGTTTTAAAAAGATGTTGTCGGCATTATCTTCAGCATCATCCTCACCCTCATCAGTGTATACATCATCACAGACTATTAATTCATCTCCGCTTCAATCCGCCATTAGAGAACTGTCAGTGCTTGGATGTCTTTGATGGTAAAGGCCTTCCTCGAGGAGTCCGGGCTGCCAGGTTCCCTAGGATGACCTCGTAGCAGGGAATGATGTTGTGCACCAACACACAATTCTCATCATGTGAGAAGCGCACATTCCTCCCTGTCTTGGTCTTCCTGCCCTGTCCTGTCTCCTCAACCTCTCCCTCTCCCTCCTCTGACCCCTCAACCTCCATCTCCCTCTCCTCAGCCTGTTCTCCCCTCCTATCTCTGGACATTTTTACCCAGAAGACAGAAAAACACAAAACACTGAAGGACTTACAAACACAAAGAACAAACTACACTACCTACAGACACACTCTCCACACAGTCACACACAAGTAACACAGACAGAGGACAAGTCAAATACAAAAAATACAAGACAGAAAATAAATGAGAAAATAAATGTACAAAACAGGAAAAAACCACAGGACTACTCACACTTCAATCAGATATCGCTCCACCAATCCACCAAACTCCAACTCTCACCAACTCTCAGCAAACCACTATCCTCCAAACTCCTCTCACAAAACTCCTCTAAACCCTATCAGAGAAAAAAGTGTCAGGCCAGTGGTTTATATAGGGCTTGTGATGTCAAATCTCCTGAGTTTGAAAATAGCCAATAGTAACAGGCCAGCAGACAGGTGTAATTTTCAAAAAAACCGCCTTTACACAAAAGCGCCGTCATTTAAAGCAAAAGCGCCATGTTCTATTCAAAGCCGGCGGCGGCTTTGAGCATTACATCTCGCCGTTACATCGCCGGCGGCTTCAAATTGAAGCTGAAATGCGCCCATTAGTAAATCCGGCTGTTTGCAATGCAAACACGCCGGAAAACCGCCGCGATGCATGGCGGTTTGAAGCCGCCATGCATCACGCCTGATAGTAAATCTAGCCCTTGGTGTGTGTGTCTGAGGGAACATAATTGAGAAATATGAGACATTTCAGTCTTGATATACCCCCTCTTGAAAATGCACAATGTAATGTCCAAAGCAGAAGATTTTAAACCCTCAGGCTCTTCATCCCCACCTTAGGAATTACATTTTCAATTAAGTCAGATTGATTCCCAAAATGACACAGAGCTTTCCGAAGTAAATTATCTATCACTAAGATATATGTTTGGGCGCCTCAGAGAATTTTTCACCTCTGCTCTGCTTGAGTGGCTAGATGGTTTACAACTTTGGGGCTTCAAATTCCTCCAAAATCCTTATCTATCCTGGGCCTGGCTAGTTTGAAATGATTATTGACACTTGCAAAGGTTCAGACTCATGTCATCTAGCAAAGCATACATTGAGATTACATTACAAGGTTACATACAATATACAGTGTCATACATGAATTCAACAGAAAATAACAATCAGTCATTAGATATACTACATAATCGTCACAAGGAGCTTTCTAAGTATTGAGCTCATTATGTTCTTCACCCTAGTTTCTGACTAATTGGATGTATTCATAGACTGTCTCCAGGACACATATGTACTTAAAGTGACTGAGCCAATTATGTAAACTGTGTCAAGGAAACAGAAGTACTTATCGTGATTAAGAAAATTTTACATTCAGTGTTACATCTACAAACCTTTTCCAGATGAACAGTTACTATCAGCTTCCTATGACATATGCCTATATGTCATAGGACATTTGTCTATGTTATAGAACTGTGCTATAGAGTATGCCACTAGAGACATTAATATAATAAGCTAAGGTATTGCAGAGCTTAATACAAGATGTATTAATATACTAAGAGTAGCTGTGCTACAGAATGTGGTATTAGTGACATTAATGTTTTATAATTTGATTGCATTGCTGAGTTTACTAATAGAGGTTACTAGAGCTATTAATTGATAAAAGAGACATAAAAATACTAGGGTTAACTGTAGTAAAGAGAATGTTACCAGAGTTATTAATGAGCTAAATCAATTGTGCTAGAAAGTATATTAATAGATTAGTACTATTTGTGATACAGAGTGGAGTGAACTCCATAAGAGAAAGCAACTGTTAAGTGCAATATGGCATATGATCCTCAACTACTAGAACCGCTTTGCGAGATGTTCACCTCCAGCAGCCCACTTTCTGAGGAACTATATATGTTCCATAGTACTCAGTTGCCCCCAGGACTTATGCTTGGATAGTAGTAGTTGTTGATCTCACTTTTTCCCAATGGAGTGGACACAACATAGTAGGAGGTAGAGAGCAACCTAGATGGTAACAACAATGGTAAGAGAAAAACCTAGATGGTAAACTGAGAATCAGACTGGCAAGGGCTATTGCAGAGTAATAGACAAGCCAAAGTCAGGAGCAGGTGAAGACAGCAGTTTCTTTAACAAGCATGGGGTCAGGCAGGCAGAGATATATGCAGATCCGTTTAACAAGCCAGGGTCGGGAGCATGAGAAGACAACAGGTCCTTTAAACAAGCCAGGGGTCAGGGCACGTAGAGATATATATGGAGATCCGATAACAGGTTAAGGTCAGGAGCAGGAAAAGATAGAGAATCCTTTAAACAATCCAGGTCAACAACTGAGAACAGAATAGATCAGGATACAAGGCACACTAAGCCAAGCAGGAACTATCACCAGCCCTGGTATGGTAACAGGAAGGGGTTTATACAGCCAGCAGAACCAATTAAATATTTGCAGGATGATTAGCTGTTAGTCCAGAGCGTAGCAGTGGACATCCTGCACATACACAAGACTTAGTACATTATATTGTTGCTTAATAAGGATAAATGCTGTTAACAGATCAGACATGCGGCGGTGACTTAGTAAAAATATCAGGGCACACTCTACTGCCGGTTGACAGGGAAATGATGCCGGTTACAGATCTGAAATGTAACAGTGATCATAAAACTCCTAAACACATGAGAGCGCAATCCACTGTCAAATGACAGGGAAAGGATACTGATTACAGATCTGGTGAGCAACATACACTTGGTACAACAGGGTGCAATCTGCTGTTGCCGGATAGAGAATGGACGCCGGCTACCGAAACTAGTCAACTGATCTGATGTGCTGCAGTGATCACCATATTTCTTAAAAGCAGCTGATTAGCAAATGCAAACCTTTTATGACAATAAGATTAAGAAAAGACAAGTGAGTATGGTTTATTGTCACTGGGCTCAAGTTTGTCTTGTGGTCTTGCCTCCCTTATTGTGTTGCTGTTTGCTTAGCCCCTTCCACTCAGCCATCGACCTAGAAGAACAACACTCATTTGTCAAGGAAGTTGAGGTCTTGGGGCCATTACAACTGTATACTTTGTGAGTTATTGTACTCTAGTAAATGGAAAAAGATGTAAGCTAAAGACAATAAAAAATAAGCCTTATGTATTATATAGAATTTCTGGTCAGTCTAGTGACCATGGGTGACTCAATAATTGGCTAGAGTAACATACAGTATATTGTACTATGTATTTTGAAATATGCAATCTCTAATATTTCTTTAACATTGACCTAATATAAAAAGCAATATTTTCTATTTGTATTGTTGTCACACCTCAGATACCCTCCCACCAATTTATAAGATTTATTTTAAGAAAGTACAACATATCTATTCCATATCCTACTTTTTAAAAGCTGACAGTATGGCTACTAATAAACATTGTTAAAACACCTTTCATCAGAGAGATTTTTTCTTTCGGGTGTAGATGACTAAAGACTTTTCGGCTAAACAGGCTGACTATTTCTTACAAAGGCAAAGAAAATGTTTAATTTTATGTGAATATTAGACGGCACACATACAGTACAATGCACTAAAGTAGATGCTTTTTAGCTGAATTTTAAGTGACGGCTTCCAACTAGGGCTGAAGCAGGGTGTATGTTGATGTTCCCTGAAAAAAATCTGACAGCTACACTGTTCTAAAATGGACTTGCTGTCAAGAAGCACAACCGAAACTGCATGGTTTTCACACAATAGAATTTGACCCAAAATAACCTTTATTCTAGGCTTGGGGCAGCCTTTATTTCCAATTTTCCCTTTAAATTAAACTCTAGGTTTACAGGCTAAAAGGACAGTCAAAATAGGGTTTTTGCTGTTTTAGTATTGTATTTCAGATACCAGCTAAATGAATAAAAGACTGTCTTCCAATAAGCTTTATGATGCTACAGTTTTATAAACTTAGAAATGAAGCAAAATTAATTCCGCATCTTGTTTTGTGTTATAATACTAAGAGCAAATGAACAAGAAACACAGGTACATCATCTCAAACAGTTGGACATGGTTTTGTCCCTCATGAATAATGGTGAGATTACTATATACAGGTCACTCTGATATCACACACATGATACACACTAATCACTATACATTGATCATACTGATAACACACACCTGGTAAACACTGATCTTTATATATATAGGTCACACTGGTATTACATACCTGGCCCACATGGGCTTGTTCCCTCGTGCCCACCAACTTTTCTCACACATGCCCCGCTGCCTAACAGCTTTTTCCTCACATGCCCCTCTGGACACCAGCATTTCTCTCTCACTATTCCTCACACATCCCTCCTTTCACCAATGTTCCCCATATTACACCTTCTTCTTACTTGATTCTCGTCCATTGCTTTCAGCTGCACAGGACCAGTAACATTTGCAGCAGTCCATCTGCACTGTGTACTAAATGACTGCAGCAGTCTCTTGATGTTGGAAGGTGATTTAGCTGAATGGGACTGAGTTACTAAAGGAAGGATCATCCCTGTGAATTGTCTTTATAGCTCCTGGGCTTGTGCCCTTTTATTTACCCTTCATGCGCCAGCCTGGTGGCACAATCATATTCCTGGAAGAGACCATTTAGAGGTCTGATGGCTCTTTCCTGCTCACTAACACAATTAGCTTTAGTGTTATCTAGCTGTATTACATTTAAACTGCTATTAGATCCAGACTCCACTAAACTTAATAGTGTTGGTGGAAGGGGAGGTCTAGTTTGGACCTTCCTACACTTCTAAAGGGTTCCCCAACACTAAAGGAATCCTGATAATGTCATAGTGAGGTCACAGTTTTTATAATGGTCTCTTAGCACTGGGGGGCAGAACTAAATCAATCAGGATGCAATTAATATCATGTTTATCTCTCAGGCACACACCCACCCTGACGTTCGTCACACTTAAAAAGGGCCAGATTTATTAAGGATCTAAAATGAAGAGGTATCTTATTTCAGATGTAGCCCTGTTTGGAAAAAGGAAAGATACATGAAATCTGGAAAGCTTAGCAATGAGTTAATGTTCTCAGCTTCCCTCCCTCTAACCAGCCTCTGCATTAAATAAAATATACCCACATTTAAATATTAGGGGTCTGATTCATTAAGGATCTTAACTTGAGAAACTTCTTATTTCAGTCTCCTGAACAAAACCATGTTACAATACAAGGGGTGCAAACTAGTTTTCTGTTTTGCACATAAGTTAAATACTGGCTGTTTTTTTTCATGCAGCACACAAATACTTGCTAGCTTATTTGTTCACTGAAATTTAAAGTTGATATTTGTGTGCTACATGAAAAAACAGTCAGTATTTTTGGAGACCCCTCTGACTCCTCCCTGTGTGAGCTTCCCTCGGGGAACAAATCCCCCATTTCATCACAGTCACGCTGTCCTTATTTGAAGTATAACTTTGTATTTTATCTTTACTTTATGAAATACCTGCAAAACATACTGTATATTTTGGAGTGATTATCATTTAAGTTACAAACTCTGTAAAATAAGCTCAAATAGTCCCTACCTATGTGAGTCAATATCTTAATGAGGGTACAAATATCTGTTGTCTGGAAAAAATTTGGAAAATTTTGATGTAATGAAGGGGATGTTAAAACAGCTGGCAGTGCTTTAATCTGACTTTTGTTTCTTTGAACTCTGTGCATATGAGAAATACAGCAAACAGAGAACAATCCTCCCCACTGTTTTTATACTATATACCCTTCTGGGATTACAACTGTTCATGAAAACGTTGATAATGATATTTCACTTATACCTTACATGATGAACAGCTATCCTTGCAATGCTTCCAGCTCTCACAGAGAGCTTCCAGTCTGTCTGACATATACTGTTCCTTCTGAGTAGAGACATCAGGTGTGGAGCATGATAACTTAACTGAGACATGATTTCAGCAAGGGCTATATCATCTTCTGACAGTAGCCAATAAAGTTTTGAATTAATCAGATGCACAAAAAAACTACAGTCCCAAGCCATGTATTTACCAAACCGATGTAAAGAACAGAATTTTAGAAGATAATTACACCCAAAACAAAACTCTTACTTCCTGAGTGGAATTGTGTGCGATGTTTTAAGTATGAATATTTCACTCTTCAAATCCAATAGTCCGAGCAGGGGAGATCCTATGTCCTGCGAAATTACTATTAGAGCACACTTGCCAACTTTTCGTCGTTGGCTTCAGGGAGATCCCGTGGGAGGTGGACGGGGCTTGATGAATCGCATCATTTCGGCCCCTCCCTCTAAACGATTGTCACAATTTTGGCCAATTACAGCTGGGGCTAAGATGAAGCGATAATTGCATCATTAAGCCCCCCCCCTCCCGTTACTTATCTATTGCGGGGGTGAGAACCAGGAGTTTGTCCCGCTCTCCCGGGAGCCCTCCCAGAAGTGCGGGAGTCTCCCGGGAGAGTAGGCAACTATGCCTTAAAGAAAAGCAGATAAAGAATCTCTAGAGGCTAAAGTGTCTTTTACATTTCTGTTTCCATTACTGAAGTCATGTTGTCTTACCTGTCAGTCCTTGATTAAATCTTGGTCTCCATGAAAATGGCCACCTCCATAGGCATCAATACATGAACATAGGACACAATTTCTGAACTGTGTCATCATGCCACAGATGGCGAAGCCAGCCACGTCTTGTACTGGCTCAGCATCAGGGAGAATGCAAGACTCTTCAGGGAGTGAGGGAGATTACCCCTATTTCAGGGAGTCTCCCTGACATTCAGGGAGAGTTGGCAAGTATGTATTAGAGGTATCTTGGTCTCCCCTTTATGAACTTCCTGTTTTTCCAAATGAGAACCTCACAGGTAAGAGACCTTGATGACACCACTAGCAGTTTAAAAAAAGGCAACTTGAATACAAGAGACAATCTCCTGCTTGGACCAATAGATGCATTGCAGAACCCAATGAAGTAGAAGTTCAGGGAAGCACATATTTAATGATTTATAATAATTTATTATAAATTAATATTATGCAGCACTGTACAGAGAATATTTAATCATTCACAATAGTCCTGCCCATTAGAGCTTACAATTTAAATGTGCTATCACAGTGCTATCTATGGTCCATTTATGTCAGCAACCAGTGAAGCTACCAGTGTGTTGATGTTTTTTTGGACTGTGGAAAGCTTCACAAGGAGAACATACAAACTTCACACAGATAGTGTCCTAGTTGGAATTTAACTCATGGTCCAACATATTGAGATAGTAATGCTAACCACCGGTCACCCTGCTGCCCAGATAAGTGATTAAGCATTTTTTTTACTTAACATATCTGACCTAATTCTGCCCATAAATATATTTTTAGGTGTTAGCTCCTGTCAATGTGTGTGATCCTGGGGTGCATCGGTTGGTAATGCACCTCCTCATCTGCATTCTTCTCTGCCCTGGCTAGCTCTTGGGGGTGGGCATAAGTGATCAAAGGGTACCTGCACATGTGGTTTTTACCGCAATATTTGTTTAGTGTGGACACAGGTGTTGTTGCGTGGTGGTGAAGTGCAGTAGTTGTTGCAGTAAGTTAGGGTGCAGACCATGTTTATATATGCCAAACATAAACTCTTTATTTACACTCCTTTACTCCAACACATTCTTAAATGGTTGAAATAATAAAGTAAATATGTACAGCTCTGGCCTCCTCCAGCACAGTTCTTAAACAGTTATCATGGATTGGTTACTAAAGTTTCGTCCCGGGTTCCTGGCAGTCACTTTCTCACCACACAGGTTCTGATCAGCTCATACCAGACCTATATTGCTAAGCACCCATTCCTAGGGGTAAATGTATTAAGCAGCAGATCCATCAATTTGCCGAAATACAGTGATTGTGAAAACCATATTTAAAACAACATTTTTATTAAAGGCAAAATGCGCGAGATTTTTCTTTAATAAAATTGCTGTTTAAAGTAGAGATGAGCGCACTCGGATTTCCTGAATCTGAGCCCACCCGAACGTTGCTGATCCGAGTCGGATCCGAGACAGATCCGGGTATTGGCGCCAAATGAAAAATTGAATCCGAGGCTCGGAGTCATAATCCCGCTGTCGGATCTCGCGATACTCGGAACCTATAAATTCCCCGCTAGTCGCCGCCATCTTTACTCGGGCATTGATCAGGGTAGAGGGAGGGTGTGTTAGGTGGTCCTCTGTTCTGGTAGATCTCGTGCTGTGCTGTTTAGTTCTGTGCTGTGCTGTGCTGTGTTCTGCAGTATCAGTCCAGTGGTGTTGTGTGCTGTGCTCTGTCAATTTTGAGTTCAGTGGTGCTGCTGGGTCCTGTGCTGTGTCCTGTTCAGTCCAGTGGTCCTGTGTCCCATGCTCTGTGCTTCTAAGGGCATAGTTATTTCCCCAATAATCCCAAGTGTTTAAAAAATAAAAAAAAAGTTAATAAAAAAAATATACAAAAAACTAATTACATTTTTTTTTAATTACAACAAAATTTGCCAAACCAATCCTGCAGTATAAGCCCATTGGTACTGCAATATTACCAAGTTCACACATTCAGCAGTAAAAGTCCAGTGGTACTGCTGCAATATTACAAAGTTCACACATTCTGCAGTATCAGTCCAGTGGTGCTGTGTGCTGTGCTCTGTCAATTTTGAGTTCAGTGGTGCTGCTGGGTCCTGTGTGCTGTGTCCTGTTCAGTCCAGTGGTCCTGTGTCCCGTGCTCTGTGCTTCTAAGGGCATAGTTATTTCCCCAATATTCCCAAGTGTTTAAAAATTTTAAAAAAAGTTATAAAAAAAAATACAAAAAAAAAATGTAAATTTTTTTTAATTACAACAAAATTTGCAAAACCAATCCTGCAGTATAAGCCCATTGGTACTGCAATATTACCAAGTTCACACATTCTGCAGTATCTTGTGCTACATATAATGGAGAGCAAAAATTTGGAGGATAAAGTCGGGAAAGATCAAGACCCACTTCCTCCTAATGCTGAAGCTGCTGCCACTAGTCATGACATAGACGATGAAATGCCATCAACGTCGTCTTCCAAGCCCGATGCCCAATTTCCTAGTACAGGGCATGTAAGATCCAAAAAGCCCAAGTTCTCAAAAAAAAGCAAAAAGAGAAACTTAAAATCATCTGAGGATAATGGTAAAGTTGGCAATATGCCATTTACGACACGTAGTGGCAAGGAACGGCTTAGGCCCTGGCCCGTGTTCATGACTAGTGGTCCATCTTCACCCAAGGATCTTAGCCCTCCTCCTCCTCCCCCCCCTACAAAAAATTGAAGAGAGTTATGCTGTCAGCAACAAAACAGCAAACACCTCGGCCTTCTAACAAGAAATTATCACAAATCCCCAAGGCGAGTCCAAGGGTGTTGGTGGTTGTCAAGCCTGACCTTCCCATCACTGTACGGGAAGAGGTGGCTCGGGAGGAAGCTATTGATGATGTAGCTGGCGCTGTGGAGGAACTTGATGATGAGGATGGTGAGATGGTTATTGTAAATGAGGCACCAGGGGGGGAAACAGCTGATGTCCATGGGATAAAAAAGCCCATCATCATGCCTGGTCAGAAGACCAAAAAATGCACCTCTTCGGTCTGGAGTTATTTTTATCCAAATCCGGACAACCAATGTATGGCCATATGTAGCTTGTGTAAAGCTCAAATAAGCAGGGGTAAGGATCTTGCCCACCTAGGGACATCCTCCCTTATACGTCACCTGAATAACCTTCATAGTTCAGTGGTTGTTTCAGGAACTGGGGCTAGGACCATCATCGGTACAGGGACACCTAAATCCCGTGGTCCAGTTGGATACACACCAGCAACACCCTCCTCGTCAACTTCCTCTAAGATCTCCATCAGATTCAGTCCTACAGCCCAAGTCAGCAGCCAGACTGAGTCCTCTCCAATACGGGATTCATCCGAGGAATCCTGCAGCGGTACGCCTACTACTGCCACTGCTGCTGTTGCTGCTGTTAGTCGGTCATCTTCCCAGAGGGGAAGTCGTAAGACCGCTAAGTCTTTCACAAAACAATTGACCGTCCAACAGTCGTTTGCCATGACCACAAAATACGATAGTAGTCACCCTATTGCAAAGCGTATAACTGCGGCTGTAACTGCAATGTTGGTGCTAGACATGCGCCCGGTGTCCGCCATCAGTGGAGTGGGATTTAGAGGATTGATGGAGGTGTTGTGTCCCCGGTACCAAATCCTATCGAGATTCCACTTCACTAGGCAGGCGATACCAAAAATGTACAGAGAAGTACGATCAAGTGTCCACAGTACTCTGAAAAATGCGGTTGTACCCACTGTCCACTTAACCACGGACATGTGGACAAGTGGTTCTGGGCAAACGAAGGACTATATGACTGTGACAGCCCACTGGGTAGATGCATCGCCTTCCGCAGCAACAGCAACAGCTGCTTCAGTAGCAGCATCTACAAAATGGCTGCTCGTGCAAAGGCAGGCAACATTGTGTATTACAGGCTTTAATAAGAGGCACAACGCTGACAACATATTAGAGAAACTGAGGGAAATTATCTCCCAGTGGCTTACCCCACTTAGACTCTCATGGGGATTTGTGGTGTCAGACAATGCCAGTAACATTGTGCGGGCATTAAATATGGGCAATTTCCAGCACGTCCCATGTTTTGCCCACACCATTAATTTGGTGGTGCAGCATTACCTCCAGAGTGACAGGGGTGTGCAGGAGATGCTTGCGGTGGCGCGCAAAATTGCTGGACACTTTCGGCATTCAGCCAGTGCCTACCGCAGACTAGAGGCACATCAAAAAAGCATGAACCTGCCCTGCCATCACCTCAAACAAGAGGTTGTGACGCGCTGGAACTCCACCCTCTATATGCTACAGAGGATGGAGGAGCAGCAAAAGGCCATTTAGGCCTACACAGCCACCTACGACATAGGCAAAGGAGTGGGGATGCGCCTGAGTCAAGCGCAGTGGAGACTGATTTCCGTGTTGTGCAAGGTTCTCCAGCCGTTTGAACTTGCCACACGAGAAGTCAGTTCCGACACTGCCAGCTTGAGTCAGGTCATTCCCCTGATCAGGGAGGGAGGAGCTGGTAAACCATTGCGATTACACCAAGCATGTAGCTCTTGTGGATGTAGCCCTTCGTACGCTTTGCCAGGATCCGAGGGTGGTCACTCTTTTAAAGTCAGAGGAATACATTCTGGCCACCGTGCTCGATCCTCGGTTTAAAGCGTATGTTGTGTCCCCACCCTCATTTTCTTCCACATCTATGGCTGCGAGGAAAAAGCTCAGTTTTCCAAAAGAGTCGCTGGCGGGGATGCTGATAACATCTGGTCCGGACTGCAGGACCTGCCAACCATTGCAGACATGTCTACTGTCGCTGCATTGGATGCTGTCACAATTGAAAAAATGGTGGAGGATTATTTTGCTGACACTGTCCAAATAGACATGTCAGACAGTCCATATTGTTACTGGCAGGAAAAAAGGCAGTTTGGAAGCCCCTGTACAAATTGGCTCTTTTTTACCTGAGTTGTCCCCCCTCCAGTGTGTACTCGGAAAGAGTTTTTAGTGCAGCGGGGAACCTGGTCAGTGAGCAGCGAAGGAGGTTGCTTCCTCACAACGTTGAAAAAATGATGTTTATAACAATGAATAATCAATTCCTCAATGAAGTACAGCACTGCCCTCCAGATAGTACAGAGGGACCTGTGGTTGTGGAGTCCAGCGGGGACGAATTGATAATGTGTGAGGAGGAGGAAGTACACACTGTAGGGGGAGAGGAATCAGAGGTTGAGGATGAGGACGACATCTTTCCTCAGTAGAGCCTGTTTAGTTTGTACAGGGAGAGATGAATTGTTTTTTTGGTGTGGGGGCCCAAACAAACCAATCATTTCAGCCACAGTTGTTTGGTAGGCCCTGTCGCTGAAATGATTGGTTTGTTAAAGTGTGCATGTCCTATTTCAACAACATAAGGGTGGGTGGGAGGGCCCAATGACAATTCCATCTTGCAACTATTTTTTTGGCATTATGTGACCATTCAACAGTCGTTTGCCATGTTCAAAAAGTAAAAGAAAATGTCAACAAATTCAAAATATTGAATCAAAAGTTAAATGCCCTGTCATTATTTAAAACAAGAGGGTTTGACGTGCTAGAATTAGTGTAGTGTTAATATGTTATAAACACTACACTTGGAACTTGGAGGAGGTATTGTGGCCCCGGTATCAAATTTAGTACTGGGGCCACCCCACTACGCAGTCCAGATACTTGTTTGGTGGACTTCTGACCAGTTGAGGGTGTAACTATTTATTATATTGTGGCCCCGGGATCAAATTTAGTACAGGGGCCATCCCACTACGCAGTCCAGATTTTTTTTTTGGGGAATTCAGAGCCGTGGAGGTTTTTTTTAATTATTATATTGTGGTGACCCACTCCTCTACGCAGTCCAGATACATTTATTGGTTCGAATCATACAAGTTCAGGGTTTTTAAATTATATTGTGGTGACCTACTCCTCTACGCAGTCCAATTACATTTATTGGTGCGAATCATACAAGTTCAGGGTTTTTAATTTATATTGTGGTGACCACTCCTCTATGCAGTCCAGGTACATTATTCGGTGCGATTCATACCAGTTGATGGTTTTCTTATTATATTGTGGTGACCCACTCCTCTACGCAGTCCAGATACATTTATTGGTGCGAATCATACAAGTTCAGGGTTTTTAATTTATATTGTGGTGACCACTCCTCTATGCAGTCCAGATACATTATTCGGTGCGATTCATACCAGTTGATGGTTTTCTTATTATATTGTGGTGACCCACTCCTCTACGCAGTCCAGATACATTTATTGGTGCGAATCATACAAGTTTAGGGTTTTTAATTTATATTGTGGTGACCACTCCTCTACGCAGTCCAGGTACATTATTCGGTGCGATTCATACCAGTTGATGGTTTTCTTATTATATTGTGGTGACCCACTCCTCTACGCAGTCCAGATACATTTATTGGTGGGAATCATACAAGTTCAGGGTTTTTAATTTATGTTGTGGTGACCACTCCTCTACGCAGTCCAGGTACATTATTCGGTACGATTCCTACCAGTTGATGGTTTTCTTATTATATTGTGGTGACCACTCCTCTACGCAGTCCAGATACATTTATTGGTGCGAATCATACAAGTGCAGGGTTTTTAAATATTATATTATGGGGACCCACTCCTCTTCGCAGTCCAGGTACATTTTTTGGTGCGATTCATACCAGTTGATGGTTTTCTTATTATATTGTGGTGACCCACTCCTCTACGCAGTCCAGATACATTTATTGGTGCGAATCATACAAGCTCAGGGTTTTTAAATTATATTGTGGTGACCCACTCCTCTACGCAGTCCAGGTAATTTTTTTGGTGCGATTAAGACCAGTTGATGGTTTTCTTATTATATTGTGGTGACCCACTCCTCTACGCAGTCCAGGTACATTTTTTGGTGCGATTAAGAGCAGTTGATGGTTTTCTTATTATATTGTGGGGACCACTTCACTACGCAGTCCAGAAAGATACCTCGTTGCAACGTTTTGGACTAATAACTATTAGGGATGTGCACCGGCGACTTTTGAGGTCTCGTGTTTTGTGTTTTGGATCCGGATTTTCGTTATTTTTGAGGTTCGGATTTGTCTCGCAAAACACTTGACGAAAGGTCTCGGTTCGGATTTAAGGTATTGGATTCGGATTTTTTTTGAAAAAAACATAAAAAGTTTAAAAATCAAGTTTTTGGGCTTATTTTCACTCCTAGGCTATTATTAACCTCAATAACATTCAATAACAAGCATTTCCACTAATTTACAGTGTATTCTGAACACCTCACAATATAGTTATTAGTCCAAAACGTTGCAACAAGGTATCTTTCTGGACTGCGTAGAGGAGTGGGTCACCACAATATATATTAAAAACCCTGAACTTTTATGATTCGCACCAATAATTGTACCTGGACTGCGTAGAGGAGTGGGTCACCACAATATATTAAAAACCCTGAACTTTTATGAATCGCACCAATAAATGTACCTGGACTGCGTAGAGGAGTGGGTCACCACAATATATATAATAAGAAAACCATCAACTGGTTTGATTCGCACCAATAAATGTACCTGGACTGCGTAGAGGAGTGGGTCACCACAATATATTAAAAACCCTGAACTTTTATGAATCGCACCAATAAATGTACCTGGACTGCGTAGAGGAGTGGGTCACCACAATATATATAATAAGAAAACCATCAACTTGTTTGATTCGCACCAATAAATGTACCTGGACTGCGTAGAGGAGTGGGTCACCACAATATCTTAAAAACCCTGAACTTTTATGAATCGCACCAATAAATGTACCTGGACTGCGTAGAGGAGTGGGTCACCACAATATATATAATAAGAAAACCATCAACTTGTTTGATTCGCACCAATAAATGTACCTGGACTGCGTAGAGGAGTGGGTCACCACAATATATTAAAAACCCTGAACTTTTATGAATCGCACCAATAAATGTACCTGGACTGCGTAGAGGAGTGGGTCACCACAATATATATAATAAGAAAACCATCAACTGGTTTGATTCGCACCAATAAATGTACCTGGACTGCGTAGAGGAGTGGGTCACCACAATATATTAAAAACCCTGAACTTTTATGAATCGCACCAATAAATGTACCTGGACTGCGTAGAGGAGTGGGTCACCACAATATATATAATAAGAAAACCATCAACTTGTTTGATTCGCACCAATAAATGTACCTGGACTGCGTAGAGGAGTGGGTCACCACAATATCTTAAAAACCCTGAACTTTTATGAATCGCACCAATAAATGTACCTGGACTGCGTAGAGGAGTGGGTCACCACAATATATATAATAAGAAAACCATCAACTGGTTTGATTCGCACCAATAAATGTACCTGGACTGCGTAGAGGAGTGGGTCACCACAATATATTAAAAACCCTGAACTTTTATGAATCGCACCAATAAATGTACCTGGACTGCGTAGAGGAGTGGGTCACCACAATATATATAATAAGAAAACCATCAACTTGTTTGATTCGCACCAATAAATGTACCTGGACTGCGTAGAGGAGTGGGTCACCACAATATCTTAAAAACCCTGAACTTTTATGAATCGCACCAATAAATGTACCTGGACTGCGTAGAGGAGTGGGTCACCACAATATATATAATAAGAAAACCATCAACTTGTTTGATTCGCACCAATAAATGTACCTGGACTGCGTAGAGGAGTGGGTCACCACAATATATTAAAAACCCTGAACTTTTATGAATCGCACCAATAAATGTACCTGGACTGCGTAGAGGAGTGGGTCACCACAATATCTTAAAAACCCTGAACTTTTATGAATCGCACCAATAAATGTACCTGGACTGCGTAGAGGAGTGGGTCACCACAATATATATAATAAGAAAACCATCAACTTGTTTGATTCGCACCAATAAATGTACCTGGACTGCGTAGAGGAGTGGGTCACCACAATATATATAATAAGAAAACCATCAACTTGTTTGATTCGCACCAATAAATGTACCTGGACTGCGTAGAGGAGTGGGCACTGGGCACCACAATAAAATATATAAAAAACCTTCAACAGGTCTGCATTACACTACACATACGGCTGCTCCTCCATCCTCTCCATCATATACATGTTGGAGTTTTAGCATGTGACAACCTCTTGTTTTTGATAATGTCAGTGCATTTTGAATATTTTTCAATTTGCCCCACACCACTGAATGTACTTTATCTATGATACGCATCTATCTATCTTGACTGCGTAGTGTGGTGGCCCCGGTACACAATTTGGTACCGGGGCCACAATAAAATAAATACACCCTCCACGTGTCAGAATTCCACCAAACAAGTATCTGGACTGCGTAGTGGGGTGGCCCCGGTACCCAACTTGATACCGGGGCCACAATAAAATAAATACACCCTCCACGTGTCAGAATTCCACCAAACAAGTATCTGGACTGCGTAGTGGGGTGGCCCCGGTACCCAACTTGATACCGGGGCCACAATAAAATAAATACACCCTCCACGTGTCAGAATTCCACCAAACAAGTATCTGGACTGCGTAGTGGGGTGGCCCCGGTACCCAACTTGATACCGGGGCCACAATAAAATAAATACACCCTCCACGTGTCAGAATTCCACCAAACAAGTATCTGGACTGCGTAGTGGGGTGGCCCCGGTACCCAACTTGATACCGGGGCCACAATAAAATAAATACACCCTCCACGTGTCAGAATTCCACCAAACAAGTATCTGGACTGCGTAGTGGGGTGGCCCCGGTACCCAACTTGATACCGGGGCCACAATAAAATAAATACACCCTCCACGTGTCAGAATTCCACCAAACAAGTATCTGGACTGCATAGTGGGGTGGCCCCGGTACCCAACTTGATACCGGGGCCACAATAAAATAAATACACCCTCCACGTGTCAGAATTCCACCAAACAAGTATCTGGACTGCGTAGTGGGGTGGCCCCGGTACCCAACTTGATACCGGGGCCACAATAAAATAAATACACCCTCCACGTGTCAGAATTCCACCAAACAAGTATCTGGACTGCATAGTGGGGTGGCCCCGGTACCCAATTTGATACCGGGGCCACAATACCTCCTCAAAACATGCTCCAGACAATTCGTCATTGACAGACCCCAGACAGACAGGGTCGTAGTGTTATTGTTTGACTTTGTAAACCCAAAAAAATGTCCCTGTTGCACTTGCACATAGTCGTGCAATCAAGACTGACTTTTTCATTTAAAGGCACGATCTTTCAAGTGTAGTGTTTGTAAGTCTAAGTCATATTATACTTTTGGTAAAATTGGTTTTTTTGGTTCCTCTTTATGGTAATTAATTAGTAATAGAATTAAAGTAGGAAATAGAATTAAATAGAATTAAAGTAGGAAATAGAGTGGTATAGAGTTGTAGTGTGGTATAGATAGAGTGGTCCACACAATATAATAATAAAACCCTCAACTGGTCTGAATTCCACCAAACAAGTATCTTGACTGCGTAGTGTGGTGGCCCCGGTACACAATTTGGTACCGAGGCCACAATATAATTTAAAAACCCTCCACGTGTCGGAATTCCACCAAACAAGTATCTGGACTGCATAGTGGGGTGGCCCCGGTACCCAATTTGATACCGGGGCCACATTACCTCCTCCAATTTCCAAGTGTAGTGTTTATAACATCTTAACACTACACTAATTCTAGCACGTCAAAACCTCTTGTTTTAAATAATGACAGGGCATTTAACTTTTGATTTAATTTATTGAATTTGTTGGCATTTTCTTTTACTTTTTGAACATGGCAAACGACTGTTGAATGGTCACATAATGCCAAAAAAAAAGGTGCAAGATGGAATTGTCCTTGGGCCCTCCCACCCACCCTTATGTTGTTGAAATAGGACATGCACACTTTAACAAACCAATCATTTCAGCGACAGGGCCTACCAAACAACTGTGGCTGAAATGATTGGTTTGTTTGGGCCCCCACACCAATAAAACAATTCATCTCTCCCTGTACAAACTAAACAGGCTCTACTGAGGAAAGATGTCGTCCTTATCCTCAACCTCTGATTCCTCTCCCCCTACAGTGTGTACTTCCTCCTCCTCACACATTATCAATTCGTCCCCGCTGGACTCCACAACCACAGTCCCTCTGTACTGTCTGGAGGGCAGTGCTGTACTTCATTGAGGAATTGATTATTCATTTTTATAAACATCATTTTTTCAACGTTGTGAGGAAGCAACCTCCTTCGCCGCTCACTGACCAGGTTCCCCGCTGCACTAAAAACTCTTTCCGAGTACACACTGGAGGGGGGACAACTCAGTTAAAAAATAGAGCCAGTTTGTACAGGGGCTTCCAAACTGCCTTTTGGAGTTCTACCACGTCACTACCTCTAGTTAATTTAGATTGCAAGGCTTGTAAATATAAATACTTTGAAGATAAAAAAAAGCAGGCTGCACAGACTGTGGAGCTAGAAAGTGAAATTAAATGGACCAAGTTACTTTGGTGGCTATCTATGCCCCCCCCCCGCCCTACACTTGTAGTTGAATATAAATAAAGCAGCCTGCATAGACTGTAGAACTAGCAATTCAAATATACAAAGAAATGGACAAAGGCAGTTTGGTATCTGTCTGCATCAGATCCCCTCTCCACTAGGAGTAAAACAGAAAACTTTTCAGCCGTTATATAATCTAGAATATAAATAGAAATTGAGAAATGCAATTTGGTATCTGTCTGCATCATAATCATCAACATCCTCCTCAGCGCCAGCTACATCAATATCCTCCTCCCAGTGCACAACATTCACACCTTCATTAGCCAAATCTGTAACTGGACTGTGGGTGATCCTTCCAGCATATGCAGAGGGCGTGCTGCAAATGCTGGATGGAGTCACCTCTTCCCGTACAGTGATGGGAAGGTCAGGGTTCACAACCAACAACACCCTTGGACTCGCCTTGGGGATTTGTGATGTCATCTGTTTAGAAGGCAGAGTTCTTTGCTGTTTTGTTGTTGTTGCTGACAGCATAACTCTCTTAAATTTTTTGTAGGGGGGGGGGGAGGAGGGCTTTGATCCTTGGGTGAAGTTGGACCACTAGTCATGAACACGGGACAGGGCCTAAGCCGTTCCTTGCCACTACTTGTCGTAATTGGCATATTGCCAACTTTACGTTTCTCCTCAGATGATTTTAAGTTTCTTTTTTTGCTGTTTTTTGAGAACTTGGGCTTTTTGGATTTTACATGCCCTGTACTAGGAGATTGGGCATCGTGCTTGCCAGACGACGTTGATGGCATTTCATCGTCTATGTCATGACTAGTGGCAGCAGCTTCAGCATTAGGAGGAAGTGGGTCTTGATCTTTCCCTACTTTATCCTCCAAATTTTTGCTCTCCATTATATGTAGCACAAGATACTGCAGAATGTGTGAACTTGGTAATATTGCAGTACCAATGGACTTATAATGCTGGATTGGTTTTGCAAATTTGGTTATAATTATTATATATTTTTTTTTTTTTTAATTTTTTATTATTTTTTACTTTTTTTTTATTTTTTAAAAACTTGGGAATAATGGGGAAATAACTATGCCCTTAGAAGCACAGAGCACAGGACACAGCACCACTGGACTGAACAGGACACGGCACAGGACCCAGCAGCACTACGGAACTCAGCAGGACAGAGCACAGGACACAGCACCACTGGACTGATACTGCAGAATGTGTAAACTTTGTAATATTGCAGTACCACTGGACTTTTACTGCTGAATGTGTGAACTTGGTAATATTGCAGTACCAATGGACTTATAATGCTGGATTGGTTTTGCAAATTTGGTTATAATTATTATATATTTTTTTTTTTTTTAATTTTTTTATTTTTTTTTACTTTTTTTTTATTTTTTACAAACTTGGGAATAATGGGGAAATAACTATGCCCTTAGAAGCACAGAGCACAGGACACAGCACCACTGGACTGAACAGGACACGGCACAGGACCCAGCAGCACTACGGAACTCAGCAGGACAGAGCACAGGACACAGCACCACTGGACTGATACTGCAGAATGTGTAAACTTTGTAATATTGCAGTACCACTGGACTTTTACTGCTGAATGTGTGAACTTGGTAATATTGCAGTACCAATGGGCTTATACTGCAGGATTGGTTGTGAAAATTTTGTGGTAATTAAAAAATATTAAAGTAGTTTTTGGTATTTTATAAAAAAAACTTTTTTTTATTTTTTTAAACACAGGGGAATATTGGGGAAATAACTATGCCCTTAGAAGCACAGAGCACAGGACACAGCACCACTGGACTGAACAGGACACAGCACAGGACCCAGCAGCACCACTGACCTCAGAAGGACAGAGCACAGCACACAGCACCACTGGACTGATACTGCAGAACACAGCACAGCACAGCACAGCACAGCACTAAACAGCACAGCACTAAACAGCACAGAACTAAACAGCACAGAACTAAACAGCACAGAGGACCACCTAACACACCCTCCCTCTACCCTGATCAATGCCCGAGTGAAGATGGCGGCGACTAGCGGGGAATTTATAGGATCCGAGTATCGCGAGATCCGACAACGGGATTATGAGTCAGAGCCTCAGTTTCACTTTTGAATTTGGCGCCAATACCCGGATCTGTCTCGGATCCGACTCGGATCCGCAACGTTCGGGTGGGCTCGGATTTCAGAAATCCGAGCGCGCTCATCCCTAATAACTATATTGTGAGGTGTTCAGAATACACTGTAAATTAGTGGAAATGCTTGTTATTGAATGTTATTGAGGTTAATAATAGCGTAGGAGTGAAAATAAGCCCAAAAACTTGATTTTTAAACTTTTTATGCTTTTTTCAAAAAAAATCTGAATCCAAAACCTTAAATCCGAACCAAAACCTTTCGGCAGGTGTTTTGCGAAACAAATCCGAACCCAAAACATCACGAAAATCCGAATCCAAAACACAAAACACAAGACACCAAAAGTCGCCGGTGCACATCCCTAGTTTAAAGATAGCTATCACAATCACCAAATATCGGCGACTTGACAGTTCCACTGCTTAGTACATTTACCCACTGGTGTGAATTCACTGGGTCCTAGTGCAACATAGTCAGTCACTGGAAGGTGTGAATAACAATGCAAGATGTGGCGTTACATACTCCCACAAATAGCTTGGGCATAGGCATGTGCCTGTGACGGCTAGTATCCAAAGAATGAACTGCTAGAACAAGCAGTAGATATCTTCATCTATAGCAGCCGCCTTTTTTGTAGAACTGATATTGCCTACAGGTACTTAGGTGCCACCAGGTCTTAACTCCAAGTAGTAGGAGCTTATGTTTGGAGACCTTTGCAAGAGTGGTAGGAGGAGTACCAGGACTAACTTGGAATGGTCCAAGATACAAGCCGAAGTACAAGACATCTGGTAAACAGATGAGGTCCGGTAATCAGGCAGAGGTCAGGACAAAACTGAATAAGCAAAGTCCAGTATTCAGGCAGAGGTCAGGGTAACAGGCAAACAGGCCATTTCCAGTGTTCAGGCAGAGGTCAGGGCAACAGGAAAACAGGCAAGGTCCAGTATTCAGGCATAGGTCAGGGCAACAAACAGGCAAGGTCCAGTATTCAGGCAGAGGTCAGGGCAACAGGCAAATAAGCATGGTCCAGTAATCAGGCAGAGGTCAGGGCAACAGGCAAACAGGCAAGGTCCACTATTCAGGCAAAGGTCAGGGCAACAGGGAAACAGGCAAGGTCCAATCTGCAGGCAAAGGTCACAAGAGGAATCAGTCAATGGGAGCAGAAAGTGCACAGGAACAACCTGGAGCTGGTCAGCAAAGTGGTGAACTGAAGCTATAACTTAAACAATGCTGTCAGACAATTGGAAGACAGCCAGAGAGGGCCTAGAATTCGCCACAGGCAGCAATTAATTAATTAACATGCTCCGCTTCCACGCACCCAGCACTCTGCCCTGATGCTGGGACGCAACGAGACTGACAGAAGTATGCCGGCTGTTTCCCAGGGATCACGAGTAGCACGGCGACTCGTGTCAGTGACACTAAAAGGTACATCACAATTCACATGTGATGTACTTGTGATTTCATCATTTATGTGATTTATGTGATTTCATCATTTGCATGTAAAATCACACAAGCAAGTATATACAGCTTGTCAGGACATTAATAGCATAAACACAGAATACTTTTCATGTTACATACTCAACACTCCACCCAATGGGTTTAAACATGTGAGTCATGAGTGTCCTTTAAACAATGCCCTCTATTTGTAAGCAAGCCTACAACACATAACATTTTTGCCAGATCAATGTAGCCCATGCCTGCCCTTGTCATCTGGGATGTGTGAACAACAACACCAGACAAGGCGTTGCATAATTTTTGCTGGAATTGTCTTTTAATGTTCATTAACCAACATAAGATGCACACATAAGGAATCTAAAAACTAAACATATCCCCCTTGGGAATTTGCTGGCTATTCCCTTAAACCTCATAGAGAGTTACAGGAAATCTAGCTTTTTTCTTGTTTTGCACACAACAGTATTGATACTTTTTTTTAATCATGAATTGCAAACAGAAGCCCAGCAAGACTGCCCAGTTAATAAAGGACTAAAGTCTTTTAAAAAATCTTGGAGATAATTATCATTCTGACAGTGTGACATCTAAATAATGATTATTACTGAGCTATATTTCAATGAAAATGACTGTGGCATATTTCAGACAGAGAAGGGGACTTGAAGTAAAGGTTGCCCTTTAAATAACGTGCAGTATAAATACTGCTGAACTTTCAGGCATGCCTTATGTTTTCAATCATTTTTATAATTTTTACATTTTAACCCCAGTTACAATGTTCATAAATCACCTAATTAGCACCCATCTTATGATATTATTCTTGACAGATTTTATTTTTATTTAATGGAATTGTGACCTATAAATTACTTTGTTCATTGCATTTAACAAAGATCTAGCCAAGAAGCATGAAACTGTGTGCTACATATCTTAATGGTGTATACTGAGCTCAGTGAAACAGCAGCATGCAATGTCCTCATTCTGGTGGATGAAGCAACCCCCAATCTGATGTCTAGCATCTAAAGCAAATCCTCAATCTGGAGGCTAGTATATTAATAACACCTCCAATCTATGGGGGTGGCTAGTGTGGATCAGACTTCCAATTTATGGTGGTGGCTAGTGTATATCAGACTTCCAATTTATGGTGGGGGCTAGTGTATATCAGACTTCCAATTTATGGTGGTGACTAGTGTATATCAGACTTCCAATTTATGGTGGTGACTAGTGTATATCAGACTTCCAATTTATGGTGGTGACTAGTGTATATCAGACTTCCAATTTATGGTGGTGGCTAGTGTATATCAGACTTCCAATTTATGGTGGTGGCTAGTGTATATCAGACAATCTATTGTAGTTAAAGCATAGTAAACCTCCAATCTCAGGTGGCTAGTATAGAGCAGACCACCAATCTCTGGTGGTAAGGAGACCTAGGAGTATATCTACTAAGTCTTCCAAAAAGAAAATGTGGAGGTGCTGCCCAAAGCAATTAGATTCTAGCTATCATTTTCTGTAATGTACTAGATAAATTATAGCTAGCAGCTGATTGGTTACTATGGGCAAAACCTCCACTTTTCCTTTTTAGGTTTTGTAAATCTACCGCATAGCCCAGTGCTGGACTACAGATAGCCCTAGGGCAACTTGCGGCCCTCTCCGAGCATTCACATGTGGCACCCAGCTGCTTCCTGCTTTATTGTCAGATGTCTTTGTTGTAGATTGTAACACTTAATTTCAATTGTCTGCTGATATGCTATAACAGCTAGTTGTCTCTTTATCTTATTTTTGACCTTTTGGAGGTTAGAGGGCTGCCCATGTAGCCTCTGCCAGCTTCATTGTACTGGGCCCCACGATTTCTGATGGCGGCCCTGCATCCCATACCTGATATATAAGGTTATCTCATATTTAATATTAACTTATTTAGTGTTTGCGCCTATACAGAACCTTGTCATTAAGCAGCTATTTTAGTTATAGTATTGAGTGAAGAAAAACGTATTTGTTTCAACAAAGTACTGCAAATGTTACCAATAACAAACTGTAATTAAAACAATTTTAGTTGTACATACTGCAGATTGTGCAAATGTCATGAGCAGGAAATACTGTATTATTATATTACATTATCTTGTCTGTTCCTTCTATGTATGTATACTAACTTTGTCTTTATTCCTTATAAATGTCACTTATTATGGGTTATCAATAGTAACATGATAATGAGATTGCCATAGTGTTCAACCAATGTCCAAAATTATGTATGGTCAATGGAATGTGAAACTAAAATGCAATTATTATTGACAAGGTAAACATGATTAAGTGAGAAACTATAGTTAGACCATGAATGTATAAAAGATTCTAAAAATCTACATACTAACAACTGTACATTAAAAAAATATCAAAATATATTGTACAGGATATATTTGTCAGTATTTATGTTTAAATTCTAGGATTCCATAAAAATAATTAACAGTTAAATCCACCCAAATCTAAAAATGTAGTTTTGGGTGTAATTAAAAGAAAACATAAAATACAAAACTTGTTTACTTGCACTCTGCAAATAACACAATGCATTGGTTTCCTCTCTCCTGCGACAGGAGGCTTTTGTTGACATCCCTCCCCTGTGACCTTTCTAATCACATGACCTGGTTATCCAATAGGCTGATGAGTTTGCAGCCCAGGGCGCAAGGTTTTTTTTAAGTGCAACATTATGAGCGAGAGAGGCATAAACTGAAATTAAAATATAATATATAAGAGACTATTGTTGTTCTCCATGGTAAAAAGAAAAAGAAAATAAAATAAAATGAAGTATGGGCTTCATCTTGATGTATTCCCATGGTGAAGGTTGAAGACAAATGATTCATCTTGGGGCTTGAGAATAAACAAGGAGGACAGACAAGGAGGACGACAGCCCCCCCACCTCCACCTTCATGTCTTACCCTCAGTATCGCTCGTTCACACCTTTGTTTGTTCTGATGTTAATGATGAGTGACATTGAGTTGTTGTTGAATATGGACATAAATATTGGTGGGGGGTGAAGCTGGATTTTAAATTAAAGACAAGTGTGCTTTTGTCTACTGTGCCTGGCGTGGAAGTTGAGGGGCCCTGCAAGCATATTAGCCTAGGGTGGCCTGAACCCTTAATAAGGCCCTGTCCATTCACATGAATATAAAGTTCATGCAAGAATGGCATCAACAACATTGTTGCTTATTTAAATCAGGTGAGCAAACGTAAGAGACAGGACTTACTGCATTGGACCAGTACAGTCATCAGTGGACCCGACGATCAGGTATTGCTGGGCTGAAGGTAAGAGTTTTTATTTTTAAAGTTATCTTACTTAATTATCCTTTAATTATTCATAACAAAATAATGATATGATATAATCATTAGATATAGACCTGATGAATACTGTACAATCAGGGGCACCAAGAGGGAGGAACAGGTACAAAGTATCAGGGAACTGGACTGCCTAGGGGCCCTGAACTGCCGGTGTAATGGGACTAAACTGTGTGGACCCTCAGTGGCTATAGAAGGGGCCCTAAAAAGCTGCTGTACTGGGGGCTGAAATTCCTCTTATCGACCCTGAATGAGTGATTAGGGTTACAAAGCCGAGTGTGGTGCATCCATCTCACTTCAGGGTTTACTGGTTAAGGCGCCGAATAACACAAAGCAATGAGCTCCTTCTGCATGTATAACACAGTGTTGTAATAAAGTACATACTGTAATAAGAACATTTGGGGCCCGAATCATTAAGGAACGTAAATGCAGATACATGCCGTATGTTGTGTAAAATTGCACTGCACATGCCCAGAACCAGAACATACGCCAGAAAATGCAGCAACATCAAATTTATCTTTGAGCGCAAAGGATCCATACTAGAGCCTATTATTTCAGGGGCGGATTGGGGAGGGGGATGGGTGTATGCACGTCATAAATGTAAAGTAAGTGCATGTTAATGTTGAGCACACACACAGCATCCGATTCAAGCTTTGAGCATCTCTGAGGTACGTGATGTTCAGTTATATCACTTGCAGCAACTGCAGGTCTGTACTAGTGATGACGGCTGTGTATACATGCTAGAACATGTGTTTGCAATCAGGACCCACTGTAAAAATGCATTTTATGTGCAGTAGGCATTAATAACAGTATAATAAATGTATTTTATGGGGGAAGATAAAAAAAAATATTGCTTGGTCATTAATGACTAGGGGCCTGATTCATTAAGGAACTTAGGCAAGAAATTTCTTACCTAAGTTTCCTGGACAAAACCATGTTACAATGCAAGGGGTGAAAATTAGTTTTCTATTTTGCACATAAGTTAAATACTGTCTATTTTTCATTGTAGCACATAAATATCAACTTTAAATTTCAGTGTACAAATAAGCTATCAAGTATGTGTGAGCTACATGAAAAAACAGCCAGTATTTAACTTATATGCAAAATAGAAAACTCATTTTCACCCCTTGCATTTAACATGGTTTTGTCCAGGAGACTTAAGTAAGAAATTTCTTGCCTAAGTTCCTTAATGAATCAGGCCCTATATTAATAACAAGTGACAATCAATGAATATTTTTTTGCTGTGCATTCTTTTGAACTTGATATTATATATATTTATATTATATACACATATGTATTGGATGTATCCTGCAGTGTATTGACTGTTAGAGCAGGGCAGTCCTACTGCCGAATTCATCAACAGACTTATATTCAGAGTTAGGCCATTCATATGTATCCCCTGCCAGAGCTTACCATGGTTTAATGGTTGCAATGCTTCATTTACAAGATTTTTTTATTTATTAATTTATTCATGAAGCAAAGAACAAAAATATACATATATTACAAGTATAGAAAACTGTCATCATATCATATCCTAAGTAGAGATGAGCGCACTCGGATTTATGAAATCCGAGCCCACCCGAACGTTGCCGATCCGAGTCGGATCCGAGACAGATCCGGGTATTGGCGCCAAATTCAAATCTGAAACTGAGGCTCTGGCTCATAATCCCGTTGTCGGATCTCGCGATACTCGGATCCTATAAATTCCCCGCTAGTCGCCGCCATCTTCACTCGGGCATTGATCAGGGTAGAGGGAGGGTGTGTTAGGTGGTCCTCTGTCCTGCTATAGCTCGTGCTGTTCAGTTCAGTGCTGTGCTGTGCTGTGCTGTGCTGTGCTGTGCTGTGCTCAGTCCAGTGGTGCTGTGTCCTGTGCTCTGTCCTTCTGAGGTCAGTGGTGCTGCTGGGTCCTGTGCTGTGTCCTGTTCAGTCCAGTGGTGCTGTGTCCTGTGCTCTGTGCTTCTAAGGGCATAGTTATTTCCCCAATATTCCCCTGTGTTTAAAAAAATTAAAAAAAGTTATTTAAAAAAATACCAAAAACTAATTTAATTTTTTTTTAATTACAACAAAATTTGCACAACCAATCCTGCAGTATAAGCCCATTGGTACTGCAATATTACCAAGTTCACACATTCAGCAGTAAAAGTCCAGTGGTACTGCAATATTACAAAGTTCACACATTCTGCAGTATCAGTCCAGTGGTGCTGTGTCCTGTGCTCTGTCCTGCTGAGTTCCGTAGTGCTGCTGGGTCCTGTGCTGTGTCCTGTTCAGTCCAGTGGTGCTGTGTCCTGTGCTCTGTGCTTCTAAGGGCATAGTTATTTCCCCATTATTCCCAAGTTTTTAAAAAATAAAAAAAAAGTTATAAAAAATATTAAAATAAAAAATTAAAAAAAAAAAGTAATTATAACCAAATTTGCAAAACCAATCCAGCAGTATAAGTCCATTGGTACTGCAATATTACCAAGCTCACACATTCTGCAGTATCTTGTGCTACATATAATGGAGAGCAAAAATTTGGAGGATAAAGTAGGGAAAGATCAAGACCCACTTCCTCCTAATGCTGAAGCTGCTGCCACTAGTCATGACATAGAGGATGAAATGCCATCAACGTCGTCTTCCAAGCCCGATGCCCAATCTCATAGTACCGGGCATGTAAAATCCAAAAAGCCCAAGTTAAGAAAAAGTAGCAAAAAGAGAAACTTAAAATCATCTGAGGAGAAACGTAAAGTTGCCAATATGCCATTTATGACACGGAGTGGCAAGGAACGGCTTAGGCCCTGGCCCGTGTTCATGACTAGTGGTTCAGTTTCACCCACGGATCTTATCCCTCCTCCTCCTCCCCCCCCTACAAAAAATTGAAGAGAGTTATGCTGTCAGCAACAAAACAGCAAACAACTCTGCCTTCTAAAGAGAAATTATCACAAATCCTCAAGGCGAGTCCAAGGGTGTTGGTGGTTGTCAAGCCTGACCTTCCCATCACTGTACGGGAAGAGGTGGCTCGGGAGGAGCCTATTGATGATGTAGCTGGCGCTGTGGAGGAACTTGATGATGAGGATGGTGATGTGGTTAATGTAAATGAGGCACCAGGGGGGGAAACAGCTGATGTCCATGGGATGAAAAAGCCCATCGTCATGACTGGTCAGAAGACCAAAAAATGCACCTCTTCGGTCTGGAGTTATTTTTATCCAAATCCAGACAACCAATGTATGGCCATATGTAGCTTATGTAAAGCTCAAATAAGCAGGGGTAAGGATCTTGCCCACCTAGGAACATCCTCACTTATACGTCACCTGAATAACCTTCATAGTTCAGTGGTTAGTTCAGGAACTGGGGCTAGGACCCTCATCGGTACAGGGACACCTAAATCCCGTGGTCCAGTTGGATACACACCAGCAACACCCTCCTCATCAACTTCCTTCACAATCTCCCTCAGATTCAGTCCTGCAGCCCAAGTCAGCAGCCAGACTGAGTCCTCCTCAATACGGGATTCATCCGAGGAATCCTGCAGCGGTACGCCTACTACTGCCACTGCTGCTGTTGCTGCTGTTAGTCGGTCATCTTCCCAGAGGGGAAGTCGTAAGACCACTAAGTCTTTCACAAAACAATTGACCATCCAACAGTCGTTTGCCATGACCACAAAATACAATAGTAGTCACCCTATTGCAAAGCGTATAACTGCGGCTGTAACTGCAATGTTGGTGTTAGACGTGCGCCCGATGTCCGCCATCAGTGGAGTGGGATTTAGAGGGTTGATGGAGGTATTGTGTCCCCGGTACCAAATCCCGTCGAGATTCCACTTCACTAGGCAGGCGATACCAAAAATGTACAGAGAAGTACGATCAAGTGTCCTCAGTGCTCTAAAAAATGCGGTTGTACCCACTGTCCACTTAACCACGGACATGTGGACAAGTGGTTCTGGGCAAACGAAGGACTATATGACTGTGACAGCCCACTGGGTAGATGCATCCCCTTCCGCAGCAACAGCAACAGCTGCATCAGTAGCAGCATCTACAAAATGGCTGCTCGTGCAAAGGCAGGCAACATTGTGTATTACAGGCTTTAATAAGAGGAACAACGCTGACAACATATTAGAGAAACTGAGGGAAATTATCTCCCAGTGGCTTACCCCACTTAGACTCTCATGGGGATTTGTGGTGTCAGACAATGCCAGTAACATTGTGCGGGCATTAAATATGGGCAATTTCCAGCACGTCCCATGTTTTGCCCACACCATTAATTTGGTGGTGCAGCATTACCTCAAGAGTGACAGGGGTGTGCAGGAGATGCTTGCGGTGGCGCGCAAAATTGCTGGACACTTTCGGCATTCAGCCAGTGCCTACCGCAGACTAGAGGCACATCAAAAAAGCATGAACCTGCCCTGCCATCACCTCAAACAAGAGGTTGTGACGCGCTGGAACTCCACCCTCTATATGCTGCAGAGGATGGAGGAGCAGCAAAAGGCCATTCAGGCCTACACAGCCACCTACGACATAGGCAAAGGAGTGGGAATGCGCCTCAGTCAAGCGCAGTGGAGACTGATTTCCGTGTTGTGCAAGGTTCTGCAGCCATTTGAACTTGCCACACGAGAAGTCAGTTCCGACACTGCCAGCTTGAGTCAGGTCATTCCCCTGATCAGGCTGTTGCAGAAGCAGCTGGAGAAAGTGAGGGAGGAGATGGTAAGCCATTGCGATTACACCAAGCATGTAGCTCTTGTGGATGTAGCCCTTCGTACGCTTTGCCAGGATCAGAGGGTGGTCACTCTTTTAAAGTCAGAGGAATACATTCTGGCCACCGTGCTCGATCCTCGGTTTAAAGCGTATGTTGTGTCTTTGTTTCCGGCGGACACAAGTCTACAGTGGTGCAAAGACCTGCTGGTCAGGAGATTGTCCTCTGAAGAGGACCGTGACATGCCAACAGCTCCACCCTCATTTTCTTCCACATCTATGGCTGCGAGGAAAAAGCTCAATTTTCCCAAAAGAGGCGCTGGCGGGGATGCTGATAACATCTGGTCCGGACTGAAGGACCTGCCAACCATTGCAGACATGTCTACTCTCGCTGCATTGGATGCTGTCACAATAGAAAAAATTGTGGATGATTACTTTGCTGACACCATCCAAGTAGACATGTCAGACAGTCCATATTGTTACTGGCAGGAAAAAAAGGCAGTTTGGAAGCCCCTGTACAAACTGGCTCTATTTTACCTGAGTTGTCCCCCCTCCAGTGTGTACTCGGAAAGAGTTTTTAGTGCAGCGGGGAACCTGGTCAGTGAGCGGCGAAGGAGGTTGCTTCCTCAGAACCTGGAAAAAATGATGTTTATAAAAATGAATAATCAATTCCTCAATGAAGTACAGCACTGTCCTCCAGATAGTACAGAGGGACCTGTGGTTGTGGAGTCCAGCGGGGACGAATTGATAATGTGTGATGAGGAGGAAGTACACACTGTAGGGGGAGAGGAATCAGAGGTTGAGGATGAGGACGACATCTTGCCTCAGTAGAGCCTGTTTAGTCTGTACAGGGAGAGATGAATAGCTTTTTTGGTGTGGGGGCCCAAACAAACCAATCATTTCAGCCAAAGTTGTTTGGTAGGCCCTGTCGCTGAAATGATTGGTTTGTTAAAGTGTGCATGTCCTATTTCAACAACATAAGGGTGGGTGTGAGGGCCCAAGGACAATTCCATCTTGGAACTTTTTTTTTTGCATTATATGACCAATCAACAGTCGTTTGCCATGTTCAAAAAGTAAAACCAAATTTAAACAAATTCAAGAAATTAAACCAAAAGTAAAATGCCCTGTCATAAATTAAAACAAGAGGTATTGACGTGCTCTAAAACTACTGTATTGTTGTTTATATTTTATAAACACTACACTTGAAAGCTTGAGTCTTTCAATGAAAAAGTAACTGTCCATTACACGAATATTTGCAACAGGGACAATTTTAGGGTTAAGAAAGTCAACTAATAACACTTCGACGCTGTCTGTCTTTATAAACACTACACTTAGAAGTTGGAGGAGGTATTGTGGACCCGGCACCAAATTTACTACCGGGGCCACTCCACTGTGCAGTCCTTATTTAGGTGTATCAGATATTAAACAACGGTGACAGTTGATGCCCAATTTTTTAATTATATTGTTGGCGCTGTAAAAAATTGTGTTCCGGGCACACCACACTACGCAGTCCATACCCTTTTTTGGTGGAATTCTGACCCGTGGAGGGTTTTTTAATTATATTGTGGCCTCGGTACCAAATTGTGTACCGGGGCCACCACACTACGCAGTCAAGATAGATAGGTGCGTATCATAGATAAAGTACATTTAGTGGTGTGGGGCAAATTGAAAAATATTCAAAATGCACTGACATTATCAAAAACAAGAGGTTTTCACACGCTGAAACTCCAACATGTATATGATGGAGAGGATGGAGGAGCAGCCGTATGTGAAGTGTAATGCAGACCTGTTGAAGTTTTTGTTATATATTTTTATTGTGGTGCCCAGTGCCCACTACTCTACGCAGTCCAGATACTATTTTTGGGTGTAATTCTGACCTGTTGAAGGTTTTCTATATATTATATTGTGGTGGCCAGTGGCCAGTCCTCTATGCAGTCCAGATACTTGTTTGGTGGAATTCAGACCAGTTGAGGGTGTATTTATTTTATTGTGGCCCCGGTATCAAATTGGGTATCGGGGCCACCCCACTACGCAGTCCAGATACTTGTTTGGTGGAATTCAGACCAGTTGAGGGTTTTATTATTATATTGTGGGGACCACTCTATACCACACTACCACTCTATACCACTCTATTTAATACTTTAATTCTATTTAATACTTTAATTCTATTACTAATTCCCATAAAGAGGAACTGCCGCTTCTATTTAATACTTTAATTCTATTAGTAGTTACCATAAAGAGGAACAAAATAAACCAATTTTACCAAAAGTATAATATGACTTACAAACACTACACTTGAAAGATGGTGCCTTTGAATGAAAAAGTCAGTCTTCATTGCACGACTATGTGCAACAGGGACAGTTTTTTGGTTTAAAAAGTCAACCAATAACACTTCGATCCTGTCTGTCTTTAACATACTTGATGAGATCTCAATGACGAATGGTCTGTACCATGTTTGGAGGAGGTATTGTGGCCCCGGTACCAAATTGGGTACCGGGGCCACTCCACTATGCAGTCCAGATAGAGGTGTATCAGATATTAAACAACGTTGACTGTTGCTGCAAAAATTTTAAATAATATTGTGGGGAACACTACACTACGCAGTCCATAAACTTTTTGGGTGGAATTCAGACCTGTGTAGGGTTTTTTAATAATATTGTGGTGACCCACTCCTCTACGCAGTCCAGGTACATTATTCGATGCGATTCATACCAGTTGATGGTTTTCTTATTATATATATTGTGGTGACCCACTCCTCTACGCAGTCCAGGTACATTATTCGGTGCGATTCATACCAGTTGATGGTTTTCTTATTATATATATTGTGGTGACCCACTCCTCTACGCAGTCCAGGTACATTATTGGTGCGAATCATGCAAGTACAGGGTTTTTAATTTATATTGTGGTGACCCACTCCTCTACGCAGTCCAGGTACATTATTGGTGTGAATCATACAAGTTCAGGGTTTTTAATTTATATTGTGGTGACCCACTCCTCTATGCAGTCCAGGTACATTATTCGGTGCGATTCATACCAGTTGATGGTTTTCTTATTATATATAGTGTGGTGACCCACTCCTCTACGCAGTCCAGGTACATTATTGGTGCGAATCATACAAGTTGATGGTTTTCTTATTATATATATTGTGGTGACCCACTCCTCTACGCAGTCCAGGTACATTATTGGTGCGAATCATACAAGTTCAGGGTTTTTAATATATATTGTGGTGACCCACTCCTCTACGCAGTCCAGATACATTTAATGGTGCGAATCATACAAGTTCAGGGTTTTTAATATATATTGTGGTGACCCACTCCTCTAAGCAGTCCAGGTACATTTATTGGTGCGAATCATACAAGTTCAGGGTTTTTAATATATATTGTGGTGACCCACTCCTCTACGCAGTCCAGGTATTTTATTCGGTGCGATTTATACCAGTTGATGGTTTTCTTTTTATATTGTGGGGACCACTCCACTACGCAGTCCAGAAAGATACCTCGTTGCAACGTTTTGGACTAATAACTATATTTTGAGGTGTTCAGAATACACTGTAAATTAGTGGAAATGCTTGTTATTGAATGTTATTGAGGTTAATAATAGCGTAGGAGTGAAAATAAGCCCAAAAACTTGATCTTTAAACTTTTTATGTTTTTTTCAAAAAAAATCCGAATCCAAAACCTTAAATCCGAACCGAGACCTTTCGTCAAGTGTTTTGCGAGACAAATCCGAACCCCAAAAATAATGAAAATCCGGATCCAAAACACAAAACACGAGTCCTCAAAAGTCGCCGGTGCACATCCCTAATCCTAAGCCATCATTAGATATTAGGCATTCTAATGGGCTCACACTATAAAAAATGTAAACACTTATGTTCAGTCTGTGCAAACCTGCAAAATTCATGCAAAATCTAAATAGTCCATAATGATTCATTCTTCTCTAGTTCAGTTCTTAAAAGTCTTTAAATCTGCAAAGAAAAACTACACTTTTTGTAGAACTTCAAGAAATATAATTAGGAGGTGTGAAAAGATAATGCAGGTGTTAGTTTTATTCTATTATTATTATAATTAGTAAAGATCCACATGAGAAAACAAGTTCATTTTGCAATATTGCTGCATAATTGCAAAAAAAACCCTATATATTTGATGTATTTTTGCAACCTCTGACACAGTGGTTATAGCGCATGAAAACCTATTTGACCCTCATACCAACATAATGTCATTGCGAAATATGATATGAAATGAATTATATTGCAAATCAGGTCTTTGCAGCTTATCACAGTGCTCCTAATGATTTAGTGAACTAACCCTAGAATAAGGGGTGAAGAGGATATCCAGCCAGCAATTAAAATGTCACTACCGCACACTGATATGTATAATGTTTATTAAAATGCTGCAGAACATTATATCATATTGGTTTATTACAAATATTTACTATTACATACAGAACGCAGCCTATATTCATGTATGTACCTAAAGCCTAAGATATTGCACAGCCTTATGATGTCACAGAGTAGTGTTTTTTCTCTGAGTAGCAGAGCCATTTCAACACATGGGCACGATGGACAGTTGCCCGGTGAACCCACGAGCATAGAGGTCCAATAGGCTTGCCAACTTTTCAGCATATTATTCTGTTAGATTTTTTCATGACCTTCAAACCCTCTTTATTGAAACGTTTAGGTGGACTAATCACCTCAGTAGCAGCTGTTATCTGTATGTGCAGTCTTGCTGTTGCGAATACATATCTTGACGTAAACAATGTACACGTACTAATTGTACATAAGCAATGTCACGCCTGAGGATCTGTTTGTACCCAGACTGGGTGGTGTCTCTGGAGTTAGGCTGGTGACTAGATACACAAAGCTGGGTGGCCAGATTATGTTCCTTAACATATAGATGAAAGGAAAGGTACAGGTGGTGATAGATTAGGAGAGGAAACCAGGCAGGAACTGGATTGCTGAACCGGAATGCTGGAAGTCGGAATGCTGGTAGCCGGAATGGAACCGGAATGCAGACTTCACTGTCCGAGCTGGAACAATAGAAAGTATAGCAGATTTCTCGGAACCAGGTTGGCATTTGCAATTACAACGTTGCACTGGCAACAAGTAAGGGCTCCAGGAAGTCCTTTTATAGTAGTTGTTGTTTCCTGATTGAACACTGCGGTCAGCTGATCTAAAGCAGCACTCTGAGTTGCTGAGATGGATCAGGTGACTCGATCCAAGATGGCAGTTTCGGGGGCCTATAATGCTGTTAAGATGGCCCTGCCGAGAAGCTCACAATTATGTATCTATTAGTGCAAGTGATGACCCAGTACTGGGAGCTGAGTAACTTTAACCCACAACAACTATATTAAACGCAGGGTGGAATATTGACTGATGCTGTGCAGATTTAATCACACATTTGTTAACATTTCAGCTCATCTAAAAAAATGCCAGAGTTGCCAGATTCAGTTACATGCACGCTAATGCGCTAAGTTTATGTGGGACATAAACACACTTATAAACACACATACATATATTCACTTATGTGTTTATTTTTTTTATATTCCTATAACGATATCACTTAGAATTTATTGCTATTTTCTTCCATGCTCATTATACCTATGTTCAAATTTTACAAACATCCTATTGTTAACACCCCTTCAAATTCTCACTTCTTTGCAATACTCTCCTTACTACCACACACATTTCAAACCAGGTATAAACTTCCTGCCTTCATCACTCTAAACACTTCCATTTATTCCCCCTATATACGCACACATAGAGATGTTTGCCAATATCTTCAACCTATTTCACACTATATAGTTCCCTAATATACTTTTAAACACTCTTTCACCTTATGTCCTTTTTTACTCTTTCTTTTTTTCCCCTTAACCTTTTGAGGATTTCTCCTATTCACACCCACCACACTACCACAACCACACCCCTTTCATGAACACACTTATAATTCATCACGTTCACTATAGTCCTATATCTTCCCTTATTTATGCACTCATTCATCTAATAATCCATAAATCCTTCCTACTCATACGTTTACGCCTACATTATTGACAGTCCTATTCCAATCATTCACCCAGGATCTATGTACTCATGTACAAAAATACCATAGTCATCCAGAACCAGTACTTGCAAGCAGCGCTCCAGTTCTGTCTACAGACAGCTAAGTTCCACAAGCATACCTAACAGTAACAAAAAATACAGACACAAATTATGTTTTATACTTTTTATTTGAATTAAATACCCAAGTCCCTTGTTATCCACTTACTAATCATCTAAATAGATATAAAATCTTATTTTCTTCCATCCTCAAGCAATCTGTTAGAAAAAAAACAAAAAACCCTTAACGAGTGATGAGAGCTTACTCCTGGCATACCTGTATGTGAATGAATAAGAAGGGGCCTCTGATCGGCTGATGCATGGGAAAGTCACTTTGATTGGTTGATCATGTATTGACCCCTCATGGTAAACTTCATTGTAAGTCAGGTCATGCATTTCTGGCTTCTCTAAAAAAATGTATTAGATTTTGTTTATATGATTCGTCGCAGTTTTGAAAAACCGCTTTGAAGAAACAGAAAAGCTTTAAAGCTTGAAGACCTATGTTTAATCAATATTTTTTTTTTTGCAGGGGTATTTTTTTGCTTATATAAAATAATATACTAAGAAAAACGAAGGAAAGATACGTGAACATGAAACTAGAATATCAATTTATTTAAATTTCTAACAGCAAGTAAAAAAATATCGTATTGCAATTACTTGGTTATTAAAATGTAGGCTATAATTGTCTACAAGTATATAAAACATTGCCATTTAAAATAAATAATATCGTTAAACAAAATAACTATAATGAAAATTCTTTCTAATTTTGTTTGCAGCTTTTAGAATAGACTTTGAAATATTTAGCAAAATACAATTACTCAATACAGATACTTTAAAATGCAATAAGGAAATGCGGGTTTATGAAGATAACCATTCATTTATAATTAACCCTATTAATGACAAGAAGAACTGAGCAAACAATTTATTTTCATAATAAGGGTTTTACAGTAGTAATAGGTCACAGCACATAATTATTGTTGCATAAACAAGCAAGGCGACCAGCAGATAGCGGAGAGTGAGTAAGTAATGTTTACTTGTTTTTCAGTAAAAGTTTTATAGGCATAATGTATATTTAGGTCATTTTAATGTTTCTATTGTCTCTTCTATTTCAAGAAGTGTGTCTTACTTACAGTGCAAAAGGATCAGTTTTTCTAATCTGCTTTCTTCACTGGAAACCAGCTACTTCCCAGCATGTTATTATAGAATTAAAATATATGTAGTGTTGAACAAATACAGAAAGTGTATAGAATAAATATTTTTTTAAGTTCAAATTCTGAAATGCTTAATAAAATAATGAGAGCTTATGTTATACTGATGTTGTAAATGTAAGAAAAAGGGAATTCTGCAGATAGAGTATATTACTCTGATACTGACAGGTCACTATAGAGAAACTAGTTAGATATACTGTATGTTGTCATACTCTGGGAGGGTACTGATTCAGTTATATATTTTACTGTGGAACACTTTCAAAAAGAATAATCTAAAAATGATCATTATCTATTTATATAATGCTACCAATTCCACAGTGTGATACACTCTGTATTTGTCATTCACATCCATCCCTGCCCCATTGGAGCTTACAGTCTAAATTCCCTAACAAACACAGGGTCTAGGGTAAAATTTGTTAGCAACCATTTAACCTACTAGTATGTTTTTGGAGTGAAACCCATGCAAACATAGGAAGAACATACCAACTCCACATAGATAAGGCCCTCCTACCGCCACTGTTATTGAGTGGCTACATCTGAGTTGCGCTGGGGAGCGTGGTGCAGTAAAGGAGGAAGTGCTCAGAGGCTCCATTAGAATGAATGGTTCTTTGATGTGTGTATGGTCCACCCCTGACTATTTCCTTTACTCCACGGTCGCCTGTCTGTCTTACCTTCTGTTTGTATCAACCCCCCCACGTTCCATCCTCAATTTGGTTTCTCTATCCCCACCTGTCTCCCCTTTGTTTCTCTAACAATGTCTTGATATGCTCTGTATAAGCAGCATTTATATAGAAATGTTCAAATGTGTCTTCTAATATATACACACAGGGTGCTGGGCATATATAGATCAGGCAGTGTTATTTTGGTATTTTATGCATTATAGTATGTCCACAACAGGTCAATTAACTGTTATAGAATACTCTTTATCCAACAATAAATATGGCTATATACCTGACAAATGTTTATATCTGTAAAGGACACTACACATGCACTGCTTCACTTTGAAATCTGCTGCATTTATAACTGCTTAGCTGCTTAAAGTCTCTCAGTTCCAGCAGTCAAATCCCTCCATGGTTGTCTGTCCTACCCTGTTTGTTTCTACACCTCTCTTTGTTTTGCTATGTGTGTCTCTGGCCCTCTCTCCACCTCTGTCTCCTTTCTATGTGCTCCATGTTTTTGTATGTGTACCAATGCCCGTCTGTCTGTGTCCCTATGTGTATTTCTCTCTTTGTGAGTTCTCGGTACAGCTCTGCGGAATTAGTGGCGCTATATAAATAAATGGTGATGATGATATATATATATATATATATATATATATATATATATATATATGTGTGTGTGTGTATGTATATATACATATATATGTGTATGTATATATACATATATATATATATATATATATATATATATATATATATATATATATATATATAAAAGAGGTAGATTCAAATAGTTATTTGCACTATGACAGTTGCCATCTTGTCAAGTGGAAAAATAATATTCCCAAATCTCAGTTTAATCGTATTAAACGTAATTGCTCAGATGAAATGATGTATAAAGAACAATCATGCATTTACATTGAAAGATTTAAAGACAGGTGTTACCCGGATCAGGTTATTTCAGAGGCTCTAAGTAAAACTGATGACAAGGAAAGGAAAGATATGCTAACTCATAAAAATAATAATAGGAAGGAAAGAAAAGATATTGTCCCATTTATCACTGAGTTTAGCAGGGACGAAAAAAAGGTAAAATCCGTCCTGAATAAGCATTGGAAACTTATCCTTATGGATTCAATTTTGGGATCGGTAGTTCCAAAAATACCTGATATTGTTTTTAAGAAAACAAAAAATCTGAAATCATTTTTAGCACCAAGCCTTCTTAAAAAGAATAAGGATACCAATGTAACTTTTTTAGATACTATGGGAAAAGGTTCTTTTAGATGCAATAATTGCAATATGTGTAGATTATTATCCCCTACAAATAGAACATTTATGGACTCCTCACATCAAAAGGAATTTAAAATTAAAGATAGAATTGATTGTAAAACAACCTCAGTTATATATCTATTAGAGTGCCCTTGTGGAAAGATGTATATAGGGGAAACTAAAAGGGCCCTTAAATTACGTCTCCAGGAGCATGTGAGGGCCATTAAAAATAAGTCTGAGTTGCATACTGTATCTAGACACTTTTTGTCGTGTCATAATGCCGATCCAGGTGGTCTAAGTTTTAAGGGTATTGAGCACGTGGTGTTGGGTGCACGAGGGGGAGATTTGGCTAAGAAACTCAGTAATAGAGAGATGTATTGGGTTTATCATCTTGACACTTTGGCCCTAAGAGGCCTAAATGAAGCTTTTGAAATGACTTCATTTCTGATTTAATCTGATGTATGATGTGTCATTAACTATATTTCCTTTTGTTGTAGGCCCCATTTGCAATCTAGTCAGTTGGTGCATTGTATGATTTCGCAATAAGTGTTCCATTCCAATCGAGCACCATTTGTATTAGGGAGGTGTCTCACCTTTGTGGTTAGGTGGTGAGATTTTGTTATGTAGGGAGTTGATCTCTGTATTAGTTAGAATGAGGATGTTTCATATATGGACTCTGCATTATCAAGATATTATGATGTTTCATGGTGTTCACTTATGCTCCTATGAGGAGTAATTAGAAGTTAGGTGGTGAGAATTTGACATTCTCTAGAGTCAATCCGTTCATGTGCTATATAGGGAGAAGATCTCTGTATTAGTTAGATTTATTCTATAAACTGTATGGATTTTAAGATATTATACGGAGCTCACCTGTGGATTCATGGGGTGGAGCTACTGTGACATATTTCTATATTCCATTTTCAGCTAGGTTCCAGTGTTTTTATATATTTATTTATCTATACTTTTGATGACATGCATGTACTTAAAAAAAAAATTTTCACGGCATTTCTGACTGGAAATGAGAAACCGGAAGTGAGGTATCGGAACTCCTGTTAGTCTCCGCCCACTTTCCGGAGATGCACCGAGTGAGATCTTTTCAGCTAGGTTTCAGTGCTTTTATATATCTACATTTCTGATGACATGTATGTACTTATAAATAAAACTCTTTCACGGCATTTCTGACCGGAAGTGAGGTATCGTAACTTCCGTTAGTCTCCGCCCACTTTCCGGAGATGCACCGAGCGGGACTGTATCTAAGACCTGAGCACTTGCACTTTAGATGTGACCCCTTGAGAAAGTCTTACATTGGAGGACGAAACGCGTTGGGGATTTGTGTGCTTGCTGTCTAGGACCTGTGTCATCAGTTTGGGCTTACTGGCCAGGATTGCCCCACCTGATGCTATCAACACACGAGGAAAAGGACAGATAAGCTGTTTTTTATTTGGATTAATGTACGAGCATTTTATATTTGGAGCTGCAGTGTGAGGCTTGTGCCTCTTCTTAATAAATATTCCTTTGTATGTAGTCCTGCTTAGCGGTATCACACTATTGTGCTTATTTATGAGTTCTAGCTACCCTGGAGTTACACTGTTGGGAAGATCCAAAATTGAATCATTGGTTCCAGATGTCCATCTTAGACGGTACCTAGAGGAGATCATCACATGTATTCATTGAAGCTGATATTATCTGGATCTCTGGTACGGGAATTATACACATGTGGAAAATTCACTAAGAGTCACATTTAATACACTATGTTTGGCGCCCTTTCTTGTGTTTTGGTCTAATAGGTTGACATCTGCAGATAGGTGTCGTATGTTGGGAGCTGCCATCCTATTCGAAATTAAGTATACACTTCCATTACTTTGGTGTGTTCGCACTGTTAAGCGCCTGTCAGCTTAAAATTTATTTGGGAATATATATTTATATATTTTTATATACACAGTATATAGGAAAAATATATAAGACAAAGGCTTTTCATTGTTTATTAAAACATATGCATATAAAACATTATATAATGAAAAGGGTACTCTACCAAAAGAACTTGGACAAAAATAAATCTGTAAACATTATGTCACAAAGTTGTGTTCAAGATCATATTATGCCTCAAAACTGGCCCCCCGGTTTATGCCTCATAGTCGTACCCCCAACTCACATTTTCCCTCATAGTTGTTCCCCCAATTCACATTTTCCCTTATAGTTGTTCCCACTGTTCATGTTATGCCTCATAGTTCTGGACACTGCCAAACATACTCTCAATCTCTTATCTCTGCTCAGGCTTCTAACCCCACTCACCTTTTTAATACATTTAAATGTCTTCTAACCCTCCCACCTCAAACCCTCTGATTACAATCCATGTCCAAGATCTTGCTTCATTCTTCAAGGACAAGATTTATAGGATCTCACATGAAATTGTTTCCTCTTCCTCACAGTTCAGTAGATTCCTGTTTTATTTAAGCACACAGAGCTAATGCCTATTTTAAAAAAACAAAATTGTGACCCAAACTCATATTACAGTCCTATCTCTCAGATCCCATTCCTCTTCAAGCTCCTTGAGAGAATTGACTACACTAGCCCCACAAGCTTTCTTTCCTCACACAACCTATTGGACTCTATTTGGTCAGGCTTTCATTCTCACCAACACTCCACAGAGACTGCACTGACTAAAGTGGTCAATGATTTGATCACAGTAAAATCTAAGGGTATTTAATCACCTCTTATTCTGCTGCATTGGACACTGTTGACCACTCTATTCTCATACAAATACTACAATCCTTAGGTCTTCAAGACACTGTTGTATCGTGGTTCTCAACCGACATATCTAATTGCTCTTTCAGGGATTGTTTCTCTGTATCCACTTTTTTTCAGTTGGAGTACCACAAGGCTCAGCCATAGGTCTTCTGCTCTTTTCCATCTATATCACTTCTATTGGAAATCTAATAAGCTCCTTTGAATTTTACTATCATCTCTATTAATTTTATCATCGTTTATTTATAGGTCATTACAAATGGCTTGCAGCACTGTACAGAGGGCAAACAACAAAACAGTACATGGTATTACAGGAGGATACAGTAAAAAATAATAACAATACAAATCTAAACACCACTTATAATAGCCAAAGTGGGCAATGGAGTGCAAGAGATTCATAGTAAGCTGAAATCTGTGCCCATGAGCGTGGGTGCTACTAACAAGATCAGGGCCACTTATAAAGGTGTGAAGACAATGGAGGAGTGGAGTCAAGGGACAGAGAGCCCAAGGAGCTGTTGCAAATGACAATAAGTGCAGGAGTGACAGCCCTTCCACATCTTCACCCTCAGTAATGCTCATTCATGCCTCTGTTTTTCTATACAGTTCTGATTTTCATGAAAATGTAAAGAGTGCCAAAGGTTAACATGACCCTTTTAAAAGCCAAGTTGAGTTGAGTTTCAAAAACACAGGTACAAAAACATTGACAGGGGGTGAAGGAAGAGGACAAGTTTGTTTTAGCCTACTAGCCTGGCTTTTAAGGCGAAGGGGGTGTTACAAGCTTATTATCCTAGGGTGGACTAAACCCTTAATCAGACGCTGCACATAGCCCTGTCTTAAGACATCTTATATCCGAACCCACATTTCACAACTTTATTTGAATAGAACCCCCCACTACATTGCACAGACTCCTTGTCACAATGCATAGATTCCTGACACATTGTGCAACCCCTTATAGCCTTACAAAGACCCCTTGTCACATTTAAAAATCTCCTGTGAACATTCTGAAATGGCTACAAGCAGAGAAGTGGCATAAAGGATCAAACCCTTAGAGCTTCCTAAATATCTAAGCTAAGCCCTAACTCTGAGACTTTTATATGCCTGACAATAATGTTTAAAGATCAAGAGCTGGATTTCAGTAGTTTAAACTCTTGGCACATCGTTCAGACTCCTAGGTATACGGCACAGATTTGGCATATAGCACAGGCATGGTTTTGTAAATCAAAAGATGTACAGTATTGCACATTTTGTATGCTTATATCAAAAGTATTTTAAAGTTTTTACCAGATACAACAACTGCACATAAATCACCATAGCCTGAATAGAATGAGAATGTGTGTAATAGATCTGACAATTAAACTTAATTTCTGCTAGCTGTATAGTTCATAATATTCTAGGAGGACACAATTTATAAATGTTAAGGTGCATAAATACATGGAAATAACATTCAGTAACCTTTGATTAATATTTGACAAGCCATGTTTCACAAAGATGAAGCAGTTAAATTGGCTATATCTATTATCATTCATTTTAAGTTCTTGAGAAATTTTACAGAGCAAGATAGCATCCATTTAACTTTCTTCTGTACTAATGATTAATCATAGTTACATAGTTAGTGGGGTTGAAATGGGGCACAAATCTGCCACTATTTGTAAGTTTACATTTCGACCACTGTGTCTACTGTTAATTATTAGTAATTATTGCTAAAATGTTTGATATAATTTAGGTTGTTATAAGTGGGTAATTACTAAACAGTCACCTTACAGTCAAGGAATATTTGTGCATGCATTCTATTCTATTTATTAACACCATATTAAACAGTTTTCTTAAATAATGAAATGATGTAGTGGCCGGAAGTGTATTATGTTTTTTTTGGTGTAGTGTACTGCAAATTAATATGTCATTAAGTTAGATGTTTTTCAGCAGATAATAAAATGTTATTAATTAAGTGCAATATATTATATAGTATATATCACTGTATGGATTTTGTAGTTGTGTTTTTAACATAGCAGGGATATTTTTATTTCTGACACTGTATATGATGACGTGAGGGAGAGTATTATAAATGGGACTTATCTTTCAAACATTAGGTGTATACATTTATACTATTCTTTTACTGTATAAGCAATAAAAAACAGCAGCAGTAACTTGAAAATGAGTCCAAACATTGGACACAGCACCTTGGAGAGCTGCCTACTGTTCTTTATGGCTGACAGAGTTTCAGTGTATTTATGCATGCTTCCAGCTGCCCTAAAGGGAAGAGTATATAAATAATCAGTTTATTTTGGTTATATTTTATTTTTTTCTCCTTTCCCTTAATTTAAGGTTTTGTCTCTGGGTATATTTTTTATAGACTTATATAATAATCTTTCTATATAAAGGATATCCTGTGTGTGAAGCCTTTTGAACAGTGGATCTTAAAGTATCAGGGAGGGAATTGATGCTCTGAAGTATGACATGCAAGGTTTTGCCTCAATAGTTACTGCATGTGAAAACTACAGCATGTCCTTTATTCAGTGTGCATTATGATTGATGTAGGTTGACTGCTACATAAACAGTCATCATATAAAAACATTTATACATTGCTTAATAAACTATCAAAATTGACTCTTCAAATGACCAAGTTCTCAGTGAGCTTTATCTGTGGTTTCTTGCAGGATCACTAAAGAGTCCGAAGAGTATCTTCTGCTTATCACTAAAATGAGTTCTAAACCATTCAATGGCAAATTCTAATTTAATGGAGTCTTGACTTGAAATTAACATTAAATCATAAGAATAAAGGCAAAACTTTTTCCTTGAACTGACATAATTCACATGGTAAACAAAGCAAAAACATATAAAAACCTCCATAAAAATGATTCTCCCTAACTTATTAGAGCCAACCAGTCCTATATCAGTAATGTCGGGAGTGCCCCTAAATGCCTGTAACTAATTATAAGGGGAACAGAGGTATGGGGATTCTCAACTTTGGCCATTTGAACTACATTAGATCAAGAAAGAAGTTGTTATTCATTTCATACATGTGAGTGTGAGTACCTGCATTTTCATGTTATTCAGATTCTGGTACTGTAATATCTTCAATATTTTTAATGCTACTGTCAGTCCCGAAATTACCCTCTACTCAGTGGTCAAAGTTGAAGTTTGGAAGTGACAGTATGAAAAATGTAATGGGAATGTAGGTGAATGGAATTTCATAGTTTTACAATGAAGGCAGTAGAAGATATGGTGGTATGGCATACCACTGTATACACCCCCACTTTGACCACTGCCTCTACTACTATATGAGTACGATCTGGGGGCAAACAAGTATTGTTGACCCCAACCAACTCAAATGGAAAGGGAGCTGCTACAAACCAAGACCACAACTGACCTATATCTAAAGGTTCATTCTGGGAATTTAGCATTTGGTATCACATTAACATAATAAACATATCATACTGAACAGCATAAATCAAATAGCCATATAATAGTCTTATGAAGCTGAACAAAATGGAATCAGTAGTTCAAGAGAAAGGCCATATTAACTATACAATCTGGGGTCCTAGACCACATAAAATATGTATGATAAACCTTTTGATGTGGCAAAGCTATTACACATTTTGTTTAAGGGTGTCTGCACACCAGCATTTTGTAAATTGGTCTTAATTGCTTTCCAATTTTGACACAATAACAGAAAAGAGATGGAAGCTGTAAAAAATGTGCTAATTGAATTTTATAGCTAGTACCGAGGCAAATACGATAATGACCATTTAATAACTGATCTCATTAATTACCCACTCATAATAGGCTATTAACAGGGCAGACGGAATGCAGGGAAAGCAAGGCGGGGGTGGGTGCCATGCCGTAGAAAGGCACTTCCCCCGCCTGCCTTCCCCACTGTCCACTGGTCCTTCTACAAAAAAAATAAAAAAATTAATTCCCTTGCTGCCGTGTCCGGCACCCTCCTCTGTGCTCCCTGCTCACTGGTGATGCTGCAGGGGTGAAACAGTGTGGGGGAGTGAAACAGTGACGGGGGGATGATACTGCAGGGGTGAAACAGTGAGTGAGGGTGATGCCGCATGGGTGAAACCAGGGGCGGATTGGCCATAGACCTTACAGGGAATTTTCCTGGTGGCCGATGGCCTAATGAGGCCGTCCATAGGCTGCTTCTTTTTTTTTTTTTTTTTGTCCATTAATTTTTTTTCTTTGAATCACTAGGCACCCGGATCTGCTTAGTCCTGGCAACCGGAAACTATGCCAAATGGGGTGGGGGACAGGGGAGGGAGCAACCCCAACCAGTCCGAGATGCTGACCCCGTAGTATAGTTGGTGGCTGATCCTTCCCTGGGACCAGCCACCTTCCCCCTAGTAGCTGTGAATGCCCACTCCTCTATGTGTGGCTGCAGAGGTCACATGGGACGCGCAATACATGACAGGTGCCGTACCATGTGTGCTGAGAAGCGCGGCTGGAAGTTAAGTGTGTGTGTGTGTGTGTGTAAATGTAATTCATTTTTGTGTGTAGGGGCCTCTAAATGTAATATAATGTGTAAATGTAATGTAATGTGTTTGTAGGGGCACTCTAAATGTAATGTAATATTTGTCTAGAGGGGCCTCTAAAAGTAATGTAATGTTTGTGTAGGGGGGCCTATAAATGTAATGTGTGAGCGCAGGGGGGCATATGGCTATATAATGTGTGTGTGTGTGTGTGTGTGTGTGTGTGTGTGTGTGTGATGGCAGGGGGAAATATGGCTATGTAATGTGTGGATTCGATGGCAGGGGGGCATGTGGCTATGTAATGTGTGGATGTGACGGCATTGGGGCGGGGAGATCGGGAGGTATGTCCCACTTCACATGAAGGCAGAGCTGCGTGCAACTAACAGTAGTGCACACAGCTTTGCTTGCATATTTGTCTAAAATGTATCCAATATGATAACCCCCCTGTTTTAAGTGCCCCAGGCCCCCCCAAGAGCCTTATTCTAGCTTGGTCATACTTTAGTGGTTTCCATTCCTGCCTTTTACCTTGCACTGATCCCATTCACAGATCACATGAACATATGGCCAGCCCCCATTGCACTGCTAATATCATTAATCCTGCCTCCTTTGCATTTAGTATATCACCAGATTTTACTGGTAGTTTGCAGCTCATGATGTCAGGTGAAGATGCATCAGCGTGTGAGGTGCTCATATGCTACTCTTGCAAACTGATCAGATATGATTGTGCCAACATGTTTCATAATAGATAAACTTATTAAACAAAGTAAAATATGTTTCTATGAAAGGAATATTGGAAGGATGTGTTGGTAGGCAATAAACAAGTTTGAACACAGAGGTATAAACCAGTCGCAGATAATGCAAAAGGATTCATGTATTTGTATAACACAGGACAGGCAGTCTTTCCCCTGCATTGCCTTAGTAATGACCCAATGTTTATTAAATCATCACATCTATTTTTTCCTAAATGTAACTACAACCATATTCTAGTAATTCTAAATCCCGCCTACCTTTGTGTTGGCCCACCTACAGTTGATTTGGTCCCGCCCACACAAGGCCACTTCAAGAATTTTTTCCAGGGCCACTTTAAGTTCCCAATCCGCCCCTGGGTTAACAGTGGGGGGGAAGTATTGCTGGAGGACACAGTGGGGAGGGGGTGATGCTGGAGGGTACAATGGGGAGGGGGTGATGCTGCAGGGGTGAAACACTGAGCAGTAGGGGATGCTGCAAAGGTGAAACAGTTTGGAGGGGGTGATGCTGCAGGGGTGAAACAGTGAGCAGTAGGGGATGTTGCAAAGGTGAAACAGTGAGGAGGGGGGATGCTGCAGGGGTAAAACAGTGAGGGGGTGATGCTGGAAGGTACATTGGGGGGTATGCTGGAGGGCACAGTGGGGAGGGATGCTGCAGGGGTGAAACAGTGTGGGGGTGATGCTGGAGGGCACATTGGGTGGGCAATGGAGGAGGGCACAGTGGGGGTAGGGGTGATGGTGGAGGGCACAGTGGGGTGATGAAGGAGGTCACAGTGTCTCTACTATACTTCTCACCAAATTAATTTGCTAAAAATGGAAAATTTTATTGCAAAGAATACATATTCTTCATTTAGATTATTCATAGAACAATAAATGTTTAATGTACTTTCTTGTATTACTCTCTTTATGGAAGTTTATAATATGATTTGCATTAAAAGAAGAAAAGCATTGTTGAATGAACAAATAATTTATAAAAGAGGAAGGCGCAAATTTATTGTTTGCAGGGAGCGCCAGACATGCTAGCACCGGCCCTGGCTATTATCCCAAAAATACTATTCCTTTTCTGCTGTAAATAAACTCTGTTTTAGGCAATTATATTATTATGTATCATTGAAACACATAACTTAGCAGATAACTTAGACGTGTAACTTCAATCAATATTTAAATCCTATTTCACACAGCACTACCACAATTACTCTGTGCAACGGTTTCAGCGGTAGGATTCTTTGGGTTAACCTAGATTGGCGCTTGCCGACCAAAGGTGCGGAATTCACGGATTCCCCAGTTTTCACCAAGAACCGCTGCCAGGCGGGATGGACTTAGCTGCCGAAAACCCGCAAGTCGCGGTTCCCTGACATGCCACAAGGTGTGCCACACAATACTAAATACAGTAGGAGAGGGCAGAAGCAACTGTCAGCAATCAGAGAAACTGATTATGAATAGGTACATGAATGGTTAATAATAGGTTCTGATGGCAGATGGAGTACCAGAACAAGCCGAGGTCTGGTACACACGAGGGCAATGTGGAAGCAGAATCAGGAGGCAGATAGAGTGTCAGAATGGAACCAGGGTCTGGTTTACAAGCGGTCAATGAACAGGATAGAACTCGGGGTGCGAGAACACAGGAACCAAACAAGCACTGGGAGTCAGACAAGCTGAGACACTTGTTGCTCTGACACTGCTACAGTCTCAGAGTGAGGTTTATATACTCTGCAGAAAGACTATGCCACCTTCAAGCCACAATCACGTGACCGTCCGAACCAGGAAGTGTTGAGTTATACGCAGAGGGAGAGTAAATCAGCAACACAGGAGTGTGGAGCTGGTAAGTTTGTGACACTGTGATTTTAATACAATTCTCATTCCAATTAACTACAACTCACAACATAAACCATATGCTTTCACAAGTATCTCACAAACGCCATATACTATATGCTCCAAGTACATCACTATTATTTTATGCACAAGACCATTACAGTTCTAATTACTAATAACTGCACTAATTACAACTGCTACTTTCATGCATAATAGTAACTGCTCAGATTCATTACACAAATATAAATATCTATATCATTAGAAATATCACTCCTGTATATAAACAGTCTCCAAATCACAATATGCATCAGTGTCCTATATATAGCAGTCATCACAGTGTCCAATATGTATATCTCATATCCTCCCTAAAGTAAACTTCTGTTGCTTAAGGAGACAGTTGGCTGCACAGGGAGCTGCCATTCTGTGTGCATTTAAATCATCTTAGGATCAATTCTGTCATCCATTCTGTCATTTTATAAGTACTGACAAACTATTCAATCATCCTTTCTCTCAGTGATCATGAAATAACTATCAGATAAATTCGAGATCATGCAAAAGTACAGCAATGGAGATGAGTATGTCCCTGACCCTTCAGATCAGAGTGGTTCAGACAACAGCAATGGCAATATTGATGCACTAGTGCTAGGTAGCGAAACAAAATGAAGAAACACAGAGACTCGTCCTACGCTTAATGGTTCTTAACCTGATGGTAGCAGTGTTGTAAACACAGAAAGCCAAAAAGCTGATATGGTTTTCATCAAAATACTTTCCAAAAAAAGTGAGGGCACCAGGGAGTATAACAAAAATAAATCTCTCTAAAAAATAGCAAGGAATATCAAGCATGTTCACCATAGTGAGACTGAAATTTCCTGGGCTGTGAAATTTCCCAAGCATTCGAAGGAAAGGCGCATGGAATTTGAACATTTTCAGGATAGAAGCAACTTTACATACAACTCTGAGGTAATAAGGACGTGGTGTTCTGACTCCATGCAAACTACCAGACAAAGACATGGTTCCCAAAGGTTTCATGCACTGTGCTGTGTGCAAAGGCCTGTTTGAAAGAAAATACATGTGGCGACACATGAAGACATGTAAGCTAAACCAGAGGAGTGTGACAAACCCAGTCACTGTGTGCCTTTTCTCAGCCTGTTTGACCTGATATCAATGGTGTCTTTTGGAAGCACATGACCCAATCCTTTTGACATTAGATATTCAAAGAGCAATGGAATTTCTTGCAGTGAAGCAAGAAGAATGTGGATTAACTGGAAAATTTCTGCAAAATATCTACAAAATACTCTCCCTCCCGCCCTATTAGTTCTATCTCTGACCTGCATTTTGTCTCGTGTCTGGTAACCACTTCTCACTCCCGCGCTGCTCCCCACTTATGGAATTCCTACCATGCTCAATCAGTGCCAGACGCCATCCCCACACGTCCAATATGTGCTAGGAACGGCCGCCTTTTCCTACTGCGCAGTCATGTCCCATTAGCGAGGCAACGGGACTCTTCTTCCTTTCCGGGCCCGGAATCCAGTGGGCGCATGTGCAGATCACTCGCGTCTCAGTTACTAGGCAATGGGACACCTTCTCTTGTTGGCAATCGACAAGCTGTTTCCTGACTGCCGATTCCACTGCCACCAATCAGGGGCTTCCATACGCTACTTAAGTGAGGCTCTGGCACCATTAGGGTGCCAGAGTATCAGGGTCCACTTAGGCTAGTTCTTCTGCCTGTTTTGCTGCATTCTGTCTGACCTCCTGGCTTCTGACCTGGCTTTACCTGACCCTACATCTGGATTCTCTTTTGGCTTGTTTAGATCTCCTGGTTTGACCCATGGCTTCCTGACACTGCAATTGTCTGATCCTTTTGTACTTTGTTTGCTTGCACGGTCTGATTTTGGATTGCATGATTATGCCTGTTCAACAGCTGCTTCGCTGGAGGCTAACTTGGAGGGCCGCGACCTGTGCATCTCCTGCAGCAAACTCCAAACTCCCTTGTAGGAGTCCCTAGCTTAGCAGCGTCAATACCAGCAAGTAGACTTCAGTTCAAGCAAATCCATGACAATCAGACTTTCCTACAGCCTTCAAATCTTTAGAAGCTCTTTGAAAACTCATCTCTTTTTTAGAGGTGACCTTATCCCAATAACATTATTCACACTAATGCACCCTCATAATTGTCTCCACTCTGAGCCATATTTGCTTCTCTTGTTTCAGCTGTGCCCTCTTACACTTAGAATGTAACCTCTCTGATGAATAGGGTCTTTCATACCCTTTGTTTTCATGTCTGAATTTATTTTATCTACTTTGTATGTCATCTTTTTTTTTTTTCATAACTTTATTTATATAGCAACAACACACAATGTACAAATACAATGTAGAAAGCCAAAGTAGGCCAAAATAGTTGATAAAATATACATCTGGAGGTGGCAATTTAACAGCCCCAACCTTAACACTGAGAAACGTACAAAAAAGGTAACAAAAAGGCAAATAATGTACACGTTTCATTTGAAGGCCTGAACTATAACAAAATATTCAATACCAAACGATTAAATGATCCAAGTGTGAGATCTTTTTTCTGTAATCTAATAAGGGAGGGAGGGAGAGGTGGGGGGAAGGGGGGTAGACTGAAACAAGACACAGGGCCCCTGTGGCCAGTATTCCTCTATTTGAGGAAAACAGAGTCAACATAAAACATCAAATTAGACAGATTATAAAAAGAGGGATGAAGTATCCCAAGTGTGAGCAATGGTGTCGTGTAAACTGGAGGGGTTATTATACATAAACCAATCGCACCAGATTTGGGAGAATTTGTGGGATTTAGTGCTTAGGCAGGCGCGGGCTAGGAGAGGGAAGCCCGGGGGGCACACAAGCGGCCGCATCACATTGATGATGCGGCCGCATCCCCTGTCATGTGATGCGGCCATCTGTGCGCTGACGCGGCCGCATCTCATGTCATCAGATGCGGCCTACCCCCCGGCCCTAATAGCAGTCAGACTGAGCGGCCCGGGGGTGCGCTGCCCCCTTGCCCCCCGGGCCAGCCCGTCCCTGTGCTTAAGTATGCTGAATTTGTTTCCATTGATGCCAGGAACCAAATTTTATTTATGAGGTGCTGCCCATATGGGGGGGGGGGTCTGATTTTTCCAGTACTTAGTCACTAAGCATATGGATGCGTTAAGGATTTGTGTGGACAGCTTCTCTGTATACTTATCAAAGCCTCTAATGGGGAGCTCAAGATGGAGGACCAGGGACATTTGAGTCTTTGTAACATCATTTAGTAGAGCAGCCACATCATCCCAAAACAGAGCAATCTATGGGCAGGACCACCAGATGTGAAGGAACGATCCCCATTCGCCACATCCCCGCCAACATAGATCAGATGTGGTCCCGTACATTGTTTTCTACCTAGTCGGGAAAAGGTATCCCCCTGAAATATATTTTATAAGCATTTTCTTTCACAAGAGAGGATATAGAGATTTTCGAGACCTGCTCTCTAATTGTTGTTGACCAGGTGTCCTCATCTGGTGACCTGCCCAAGTCAGCTTCCCACTTAAGTTTGTGGATTGGGCAGTTGGTCTGTTTAGAGGTAACAAGTTGATTATATACATTTTAAACAATACCTCTCTGAAGGGGATCTCTGACCCAAATAGATTCCAGAGGGATCAGCCTTCTTGCAATGTCAGGTTTTGAGAGGGATTCAACATAGTGTTTTTCCTGAAGATACCCAAAAGGGTTGATCAACGGGAAATTGAACTTTTCTTTTAAGGACGCCAGTGGAATACAATGACCAGACTCAAGTGCATCACTAATCAACTTTATGCCTTTCACGTGCCAGGTTTGCAAACTAGAGTGGCATTGCCCTGGTGAGAAAGCAGGATTATAACAGAGAACCTCTACGGGGTAGGGTATTGTGGTGGTCTTAAAATGCAGTTTACAATAGTCCCAATTGTGAGACATAAAGGAAATAACAGAATGAGCTTTCATAGTTCTAGATCTATCGCTCGCTGGCATCCCCAATGTCAATTCCAGATCTATCCACCATGGGCCAAGACCCTCTGAGAACCATACCACAGCCTGGCCCAGGTGGGTAGCATTATAATAAAGGTTAACATCTGGAAATCCTCTGCCTCCATTGTGTGCAACACTACACAGAGACGCAAATCTGGTATGTGGGGGTTTGTGACGCCAGATAAATTGTGAGAACCAGCAGTGCAGCTATAGCAGGGTAGATTTGGGTACCTTCACTGGGAGTGTTTGAAATAGGTAGAGTAAACAGAGAGTTATGTTAATTTTAAGTGAGAATCCTACCCAGCCAGGAAATAATATTTTTTTTCCATCTGAGTAGATCCAGCTTAATTATGTTAATAACACATGGGAAGTTCGTTGAGTACAAGGTCTCATAGTTGAAAGTAATATAGACTCCTAAGTATTCGCCAGTGCCTTTGCGTATATTTTAACGACTGTGTTCAAGAGTGAGATGGGTCTGTAGTTGGCACAGTCTGATGGATCGTTTGTAGAGTAATAATTACGGATTGCATTAGCTATTTGTGATTTTAAGTGGGGATTAAGCAGGCTCCTGTCATTTAGGCGCTAGGTGAATTGCCATTGCCCAGACTGAGGGCCCGCAACGTCCACCAAAGGCGGGCCATGGTCCAACCAAGTGCTCAGGAATATATCAACACTGAGAATATGTTGAGTTAGTTCAACACACAGAAAAACCATGTCCAGGCGGGTGTACATCCTGTGAACTGGGGAAAAAAGATGTAATTCCTAGCAGTAGGTTCTTTAATCCTCCATGCATCAAACAAGAGCTGCTGGGAGAGAAGAGCTCTCAAAGCTTTTGAGTTGGTGGCCACATTTTGATTGGTGGATCTAGGAGGTGGCTGAGATCTGTTCAGATGATTATCTAGTGTGGTATTAAAATCTCCTGATAATCTCTGCGATGAAAAGATAGGAGGTCACCTAAAGTTTAAAAAAAGTGGGACTGGTTTGAGTTGGGGGCATACATATTAAGGAAAGTAAGAGGGACATTATCAAGTTCTCCTACGAGAAATAGGTAGCACCCCCTCCCCCCTGGGTCCCTTATCTCCGTGGATGGTTTAAATAGAAGTTGTTTTGCAAAGAGTATTGCCACGGGATAACAAGCGTGATAAGAACATGGGATGTACTTAGATTTGACTTCAGGGTGGCGTGAGCCAGAGAAGTGAGTTTCCTGTAAGGCCACTATGTCACCCTTTACTTGTCGAATAGTATGAAACAGGGTAGTTATTTTACGGGGACAGTTCAGTCCCTTTACATTTAAGGTCATAATTTGAATTGCCATAAGAGGTAGATGGAGATAATATGCAGAAGCAAGGTAGATATGTAGGTTTTGGATCACCGGGCGCCCATGAGGTTGGTCTCAGAGGGAGGGGGGTAGGCTATTGTGGGGTTGGAAACAGAGAGCAGAGTCTGGTCAGCAGGATGTACACCGCCCTTCTGTGTCGAACCGGGCCTCCATGAATAAAGCTGCCCATAAGGTGGTCTACGAAATCAGCTGCTCTCTGTTGTGTACTCTGCCACATTCCTCCGCTGTGTTGGTGATCCCAGGATGCCAGGAGAGCTTCGGAGACACAGTGCCTCTGTCTAATGATGAGTTATGGACCCCAGCGTTTTCGCACCAAAAGCACGGAGGAAGCCCCAGTCAGAGGGTATCTCAGATCCGGCACCAGGTATCTTGGAAATTTTACCCTCAGTATGTAGCTGAGCTGTTCAACAGCCCGGGGTTTTGTTTGATATGGAATACCAGTAAATATAAGTGTGAAAGCAGCATGGATAGCAAAATCTCTGATGGAGCTCTTGTAGAACTAAACCAGCAATCTTGACCACCAAACCACGCCCCCAGGGGGCACCTCTTTAATTATTCTTCCTTCTGTGGTTGATTACAGGGCTGCTGCCCTGACAGTTATAGCTTCTGTGCACCACACTTGCTGTGCAACTCCAGGTTTTTCTGTGGATAGTCTGCCCAAATTATTTTTACTGATCTCTGTTCTGACCCCTGGCTAGTTTTGGACCCTGCTTGTTTTCTGATTTCTGATTGCCCCTGACCTCTGCCTGTTTACTGGATTCTCCTTTCTTGCAACCTGCCCTGACCTTTGGCCTGTCTCTGTTATCCTGTTCATTACTGGCCCACAACCTTTAAACTGTTCCTGGTATTGACTTCTGTTTTCTGGTTGATCCTAAACCACTGCGCTACGGTTGCCATAGATAAACTTAACTATGCTAGAGTGAAGTCATGGGGCCATACGAGTACCTGTGAGCATTACAAGCTTTACGGGAAAGGTGGCTGCTATAGGTAAAGACCTCTATCCATCTGTTCTAGAAGTTTATCTCGGTAGCCCTCTGCCATAATACTACCACAATTACTCCATTTTTTTTTTTTTATAAATTCTTTATTTATTAGAAAGAGGATGTACAACAATGCACAATATCGATGAAGCAGTGTAAATATGCATAGAGTTACATATAATACAATGACATATTGTCAGAGAAAAATATGCAAGGTCTATATGGTAGAAGACTATCGGTTGTTAATTAAAATAAAGCAAACAAACCAACTTACTGTTTCCTCTATCTCTTTTTTTGTTTTTTTTAAATCACAATGATTACAATTTGTCACAGGTGTGGGGAAGAGAAAAAAAAAAGGAAAAAGGGGGCTGACAAACGATAGGAATAAGGAAAAAAACAAGAGGAAAGAAGGTAAGGAGCAGGAAAGGGGGGAAGAATGTAAGAAGCTCTTCATACAATCTTAAATTATTCCCATAGTGAATGTTGGTAATTGTCAAATCATATAACTAGTTAGGAGAAAGGTGTACCTATTTAAATTACCTTATGTAGGAATTAAAAGGGTAATTTTTAAATGTGTAGCCCTCAATCGATCGAAGCTGGAGTGCAAAGAAGGGTCTTAAATTCTTCTGTTTCTTTCAACTCCAACCAGCTAAACCAGATGGCCGTGAAATGTCAGTATTTGTCGTTTACAGAAGAAATAATATCATCCATTGACATGTAAAACTCCACTCTGGCGAACCAATCCTTAATTGAGGGGGGGGATCGAGATCTCCAGTGCATTGGAATAACCGCTCTAGCTGCATTGTTTAAATGTTTTAAAAGTGAATTCTTATATTTAGATGAGGGAATTTTAGAAAGAGATAGTAGCCAAAAACCCGGGTCTTCAGGGACCTCATGACCAACAATGATCTTAGAGAGCCTAATAACTTCATCCCAAAAGGGAGTAATTCGAGGACATTCCCACCATATATGCACCAAAGAGCCAAAAGCCCCATTACATCTCCAGCATAATGAGGACATCTGAGGGTGGAATTTATGTAGTGTGGAGGGGCATCTATACCATTTTGTCAGAAGTTTATAATGAGTTTCCACAACCGAGGCACTCAAAGAACAACTGTGTGTATTTTGATAGATCTTGGGCCATGAGGTTTGTGATATATAAGGTGCTAGGTCTCGCTCCCATGGACCTGTATAGGATGGAACCGCTTGAAATATATCTATCATTCATTAGGATTTTGTAGATCCCTGATATGGTATGAGAGGGTGTATTTTTGGATAGACACAAAGTCTCAAGCCAGAGATATGCAACCTCCCACTGACTTGACATAGTGCAACACCTGAAAGTATCTACAATACTCATTTGAGGGTATCGAGTATATAGACTGGAATTCCCGAAAGGAGCAGAGTTTCCCATTGACCACCAGCTGGCCGAAGCTGACAATCCCAGCTTTAGACCATCTATCAAATGAAATTCTGGACAAGCCAGGAGGAAAATCTGGATTGTACAGGATAGGGGTGAGAGGAAAGGGGAAGGCCGCCACACTACTCCAGGTACAAAGTTTATTCCACACCGACAGGGTGGGCCCGACTGTAGGGTGATTTATCTTAGGGATCTTAGACAACCAGGGTAAAGCACTCAGGCATTTTTCATTGGAACTACCCTCCAACTCTACCTATTGCTTATCATTTCCCCCTCTGGTCAACTCCAGGATTCTATTCAAATATACTGCCTGGAGATAGCTTTGAAACATAGGCAACTGAACTCCTCCTTGGTGCTTCCGTCTATATTAAAGTTTGAATCTAGGTTTCCTGCTCCCCCAGACAAATCTACTAATTAGTTTTTGGAGATTATCATTAAATACCTTCGGAATCTTAATCGGTAGTGCTTGCATAATATATAATACCTTGGGTAATATGTTCATTTTTACGATACTCATTTTGCCAAACCAAGAAAACTTTGGAAGAGACCATGATCCTAGTTCTTTTTTAACTTTATACAATAACGGAGAGTAATTCAGGTGGAAAAGATGTTCATTATTTTTTGCAATGGAAACCCCTAGGAAGCGTATATGTGATGCTTGCCATTTAAATGGGAACGCCCCCTTGAGACCTGCAATCATTTGTTCTGGAGCGGAAATGTTGAGTGCGTTTGATTTGGAATAACTAATTTTAAAGTTAGAAAGATGGCCAAACTTTAAAAATTCAGACATCAAATTCGGGGGAGAAATAACTGGATTGGTGACTATTGCTAATAAATCATCAGCAAATAGAGCTAAACGATATTCCTCCATGCATAAAACAAAAATTAGAGGTGATAATGGGCAGCCCTGACAAGTTCCATTAGAAATAGAAAAGGAGTCAGATAACATAACGTTTATTCTCACTTTAGCTGAGGGAGAGCTGTATAAAGCCAGAATTCTACTTAGACAAGAGGGACCTATTCCCATGTGTTCCAGAATCCCCCTCATAAAACACCAATCCACCCTGTCAAATGCTTTTTCGGCATCTGTTGACAGTAGGACCGTTGGGACTGAGGAGATGGAGACTGCGTGTATAAGATCAATTATTTTGGTTGTATTATCTCTCGCCTCTCTTACAGGAATAAATCCCACCTGGTCGTTAGAAATCAGATTAGGTAGTAGTGTTTTTAACCTATTAGAGATTAATTTGGCAAACAGTTTGACATCTATGTTGGGCGATAACTGGGGCATAAAGCTGGATTTTCCCCTTCCTTAGGCATGACCGTGATGTGAATTACTCCATTTTTAATGGAACTTTCATTCTGACTAACTACATCTCATAAAATAAACTAATATACTCTCGCATGTATCTTACAAACACCACCAACTAAACACTCCAAGTACACTACTACCATTAAAGCACAGTACTACTATCAATTATCATTATTACTAATAGTACTAATTACACTTCCATTACCACTCACAGCATTACATATACTGACTCACTATTCAAACACCACTTCTGTTCCTGTATTCAAACACACACTATATGCTACAATACCCTTATATACCTACTGTCCTCTATAAACATGCACATCACATAACTCATTTAACCCAATGTGCAGCCAAGGGACTTCTTGTACTGCCATGTGTCACCTTGTGCAGTCAAGTGTCCCCTTATGCAGCCAAGAATCCCCTTATGCAATATGCAGTGAGGGAGAGAGGAGAAATGGGGGGAGAGAAAGAACTTAGACAATCACACCTTAAAGCTGGCTGCTTGGTTGTTTGAGCACAAAGAATGATGTCTGTCTCAGTTCCTTGATTTAAATTCTCATGGCTTTTGGTTGGTAAATGTGACAGGCATGGGTTATGCTCTGATGCATTGTACTAATTCCCAATATATCTTGGGCTCATCTTCATTCTTTTAGACTGTAAGCCCCAATGATGATGTGAGCTCTCTGTATAGTGCTGTAGAATTAGTGGCGCTATATAAATAGCTGCTGCTGCTGATTGTATGCATTTACCATGTAGCAACATCATACATGTCTTTATAGTATGAAATGATATCCCATCAAATAGATGGCCTTATTACTCATAAAATAAAATGTGACATTTATTAAGCCAATGCCTTGTTAGCATGTACTTTTCACAAAACATGTATATTCTGGTTACGTGCACACATTGACTTTGATATGTGCACCTCTGACATTGGTGATTTTGTAGGTTTTTTAATTGATCTTTCAAAACTATTGTTAGACTTTCCATTTTGGTTTTCCATATGCTGCATAACATACAGTATTAGGTGCCCTTGTACGACAGCATTGTGAGCTAGCAATATTAATTATTAATAACACGGCACACTAATTTGTTTCTCTGTGAGAATATACATCTGTGTCAAATGTGTTACACAGCATATATCTATAAAGCAAGGTTCATCCGTGGTACACAATAGTGGTATGACAGATGTATAAGGAGACCATTAGGGTGATGGTGGCCAACATATTGCATTAAACTTTGGAAAGAAATATAGCCTGAAACAATGGACTTTTCCACTGAGGTTCTGCTAATAAACAGGACCATTTGTGATCAGATGTTGTTGCTCTTAAATGAGAAAGTTATTTTGTACTTGAGTCATCATGCAAAGTTTATACACTGTATCAGCTGTAGCTACTGTTTTCCTCATGTAAATGTTTCATGCTAACTCACACAGTACAATCAAATTAATCACCATTTTTCTTTTATTTTTCTTTTAAATTTTTATGAGATCCTATCATAAATGAATTGGATTTGTTCAAAAGACAACCCCACAAATATTTTTCTGTTTACCTTGACAAAACGTGCAATGCAGTGATGAATTGTATAACATGCAAATATAATGCCTGCGGCGAACAGGACAGATGCACACAGATGAACTTATCTTACAAACAACGGTCACCTCCGGTCCGCTTCCGATGCACCCCAGCCGCTGTCCTATGCCAGCAGACCAGCAACCAGACCTCTGTCACCTCCAATGGCTTCCCTCTGAGGAAGAAACAGAATGTAAGGCCGTGCCTACCAGGAAAGGGCTGTCCGAGACCACAGCAATGAGCAGAGACACTCTAGTCAATCTCACTTGCCGCCACCTCGTTTTACTCTTGCCAAGGGCGCCAGACTACGAGTACTTGAGACCAGGAACAGTCCCGCCTCAAGTACCCCACTCACCTCTCGGTGAGGGCCTAACCGAAAGAAGGAACAGAGCGTTATACTCACCGGGCACTCCAACTTCCAGTCCCTGCTCTCCTGCTCTTTTCCGTCACCTGTGGACAACAGGCACAACACAGGCTCTACTCTACCAGTGAGGCTAGTATGTACACCCACGGAATCTGCACTAACAAAAGGCGACCCGACCCTAACAACTAACTAATGGTTGGGAACGCAACTTGACTATAAACTGGGTGTAGCGTACTGCCTAAACCTCCTCCCTTTACTTTACGGGGAACACCAGCCAGTGTTCACGGTTTACACCGGAGGGCTGTTCCTAACACCCTCACCCAGGTCGTACTGAGAAGACTATCTTCTCGCTATGGGGTCACCCACGGAATCCTAAGGACCAGTCGCACAGGGCACAAAAGAGGCTCACTGGAGCAACGCCCCACTGGAGTGTCAACTAATGCACGGAACTGTCAGTCGTCACTACCATAATGCGAAACAACTGCCTCCACTCAAGCGGAACACCTGTCCCAGTACGGAACTGCCAGAGAACCTGCCATAACTGAGGACTGGAACACCCAAATAGAACCACGGGCCGCCCCTGAAACACAAATGAGCTGTGCTGCACTGCCAGTGAGATACTGCCAGTCAGTCACCACCTCTGGAAACCAACGTAACCCCAGGGACCTACGGGAAAGGAAAACTACTGTGTGTTCTTCCCTAGCTATGTGTATGCTCTTAATTACACCTTGTCCCCACAGTACAGGTTATTGCAGGAAAACAGCAAGGAACAAGAGCCTACCTTTAATGGGGGCCTGACGGCTTGCACCTGTAAACACACACAGCACACCAAAATACAAAGCACAGTTCAGTATTCGCCACACAGGCGGAATAAGAACCTGCTTCTGTACCTGGAAGCTGGCACGTAGTACACACACCTGCTATCCAACCAGACGGTTTGGTATAGCACTAACAGGAGCCGTCTGCTCTACTGTTGCCTAGGCCTCTCACCTAGAATACTCACCACACACGGGACCGCACCCTACTCTCTCAGGGCTCTCATGCCACTGCATACAGGGTCTTATGCCCTTCGTACCATGGGCCTTATGCACTACACCAGGGGCCTCTCTGCCGAGCTGACTACAGGGCCTTGTGCCCTGACTATGGGCCTTAGCCCCCTCTCTGCTTTGGGCTCTGAGCCCACTAACTAGGGCCTTGCGCCCTTCTAACTATGGGCTTTGAGCCCCTACCTAGGGCCTTATGCCCTTATACCCTATGGGTACTATGCTCCCTGAATAGGCCCTGTGGCCTCTCCTGACTATGGCCTTTAGGCCACTAACTAGGGCCTTGCGCCCTTAACTGTGGCCACGGGCCTTGTGCCCGACTTTGCCCACGGGCCTTGTGCCTGACCTAAGTTAAGTATACTTACCTGCTCTGCGCAGGATACTGAACTTGCCCCGTAGTCTTCTTTCTCCGGGTCTTCCAGACCCTCCAGCCGGCGGCGCCTCTTCTCCGCTTCGGCATGGCGTTTTTGGCGATATTCTGGGCGGGGGCACTCTTATCCCTTACAAGGGCTCCCAGCCGATGTCTCCACTGGTGATTTTCAGTGGCAGGGTAGCTCCTTGCCCTGACAAGGGCACCCTGCCACTTCCGCCGTCTTGATCTTGATCCGGCGCACCGGACGTCACACAATGTCCTCTCTTCTCTAACTGTTCTCTCATCACTGGGCGCCACCGCGAGTGCTCATTGGCTCGCCATGGCGCCACTCCTTTGAGCAGCCGGAGGTGAGCCAGCATTGGCTCACTCATCCGGCCGCCGATTGTTTAGCGGGGGAAAACGAGCCCTGATTGGCACATCCTCCCTCCGCTGTCAACCCCTGCAGGAAGGAAAAAATACTCATCGCTGGAGCGCTGGATCGGTGAGTAGATTTTATTAAGTTCTTTCTTCACCCTCTTCGTGGGCACAGCGGCAGCCTCCATCTTCGCCCTCTTCAGGGGCCCAGCGGCAGCCTCCGGATCCATCTTCGCCCTCTTTACGGGCACAGCATCCGGAGCCAGGGGGCACATCTCTACACAATTACAACATGAAACAATTTGATTGTATTAACAACAACAACAAAATGCAGTAAATCCATTCTGAACTATAGCTAAACTGAATGTATACTGTTAATGTTATTGATTTACATATCTTCTACATTGAAAGATTTGGGCACAATTCATTGAACCTGTATGACCAAATTGTATTGTTTGTGGGAATGTGTTCACTACACGTGCACTTTGCAAGGTAGTCACTCCCTGTCATGATTGGTAATCAGGATAAAAAGTTGGCAATTAGGCAGATAACTAGTAAATCTAGTGATCAATTTGCAGTATCAGTCTATTTGGATTTACATTTGTGCTGTTCATCATTTTCTCAAACTAACACACACACACACCCTCATACACATGCACACATCTAATATAATGATTAAACAGATACAAATCACAATTCTATTTCTCTGGCATTAGCATCTGAAAAGCAATTATGTGCTTGTAACTCTGTTAATTAGAATGTGCATTCCATTAAAGGAAATTAAAAACACATTATCAATGTGCTGTTTACATTATTCATAAATTCATTTATCAGTTTTGCAAAACAGGTGTCAAGGCAATACGCTGTCCTTTTTATGTGCAGATATGAAACACTAATACGTCTTTGCTAGTTTTAGGCCTTGGCTGCGTTAACAACTCACCATTACAATTTGAGCTAAAATTAATAAAACTTGTAAACTATTATAAATGGCTCAAATGGATTTTAATTGAATGAAACCAATATAAATGTACCAGAAAAAGTGCCTGTATTGGAAATTGCTTTAATAAAGCAATATTGAAGTTCCAATGAATTCAATTTCTATTGCTAATCATTTTGTTTGCAATACTCAGACATTCATTCAACACAGGATTTAAGCTAAGTATTAAAAATGTATTTCTGCCTGGAGTGTAATGTTAGGATCATTGCACATCTTAGTGACTTTGATGTTTGGGAAGTTAATGGAGCGTAACGCTACAGAACTGCAAATTGTAGGATGGTCAGCAAAGCCTTAAATAATCAATAATCCAACCTGTCAAATTGAAAAAGGTATTTTTATTTTATTATAAGTTACATAAGTTCCATTATTGTTACATTAGTGATTATTCTGTAACAATGACTTCAGTACAAAAAAAGATCACTTTTCCTTAAATGTTATGAATGCCAGGATTGCTTAGTTTTCTTTTTTAAAGAAAGCCAAATAGTGTAATCAACAAGTCTTTTTGTTTGAAAGCCTGTAATTTTAGACTTCCCACCAGATGCCTGCTTTCCAATAGCTCCTCAAGTAAACCTGTCACTTCTTTATAGACATGTTTGCATTATGTGCATTGCATTTAAGATACTAATGGCAGAATTTAGGCAGTTTGGGATCCTGCATCTCGACACATATCTCTGCTGAAAATAAATGCTGTCAGTCTTTACGGAAGCTGAAATAAATTATGACATGACTAAACACATCACAGAATCTAATGTCTGTTGAAACCACAGAAAATCCAGATCCTGGGATCCCTACTGCAGTAAAGGATCAAGGAAAATTTCCTTTTTGGTCCGCATGAGGCTTTCGTGTTTTTGGCATAACTGAGACCACATAAAATATAGAGTTTTTTATGTATTTGTTTAGGTAATAAAGTCCCATCAGAAGTATAGAAATATAGCTGAAATCCACTGTTATCTCTGCTATTTCTTATGATAGACTGAATCCTAATCATCTCTGGTTTCCTTTGCAAGGCTATAGATATGTACGACTAAGCAACCTCAGCTACCTGACTATATATTAGTAATTTCAGGAAGTTCTTCTCTTTGGATAAACCTAATATACCATTATCATACAAACTCTTAACCCCCAAAAAATATTTTGTGTAATATTACACACAGTTAACTTTCTGAGCTTCTTGGATTGTTTGTAAGCAAAGTATGAAACCGAGAAATTCTATTAAAAACAAGGCTGTTATATGAAAATTGGTATCCATTGTATCATTCCTACGTGTAACTGCCAGAACCCACTCTTTATTCTGTCAGCCAATCAGGAGCTGTCTCTTAATCATGATTGACTGAGTGGTGTAAGCAGGGGCGGATTGGCCATTGGGCTTACCGGGAATTTTACCGGTAGGTCGGGGACATGATGAGGCCGACTGTCGGCTGCTTGAAGTTCTTGTTTTATTACATCTTACTTTTTTATCTGTTTTTTTTGTTTTTTTTTTATTATGGATGCCGGCCGACAATCAGTGCCAGCCTAATATGGGGACGGATTGGGGGGGAGAGAGGGGGCAGCGGAGGCCCCCTGAGTCAGAGGTGCCAGCAGGGGGAACATTGTTGTGGTCGCGGAACTCATCATAAACCCCGCCCCCATGCGTGGCCGCGTCCTTGTCCTATCCATTAATAGACAAAGGTCACATGGGACGCGCACCATGTGACTGGTGCTGTCCCATGTGTACTGTGCAGGAAGCGCCACTGGAATAAGGTAAGTGTGAGGGTGTTTTATGTCAATGTAGCGTGTGCTAGTGTTATGGAAATGTAATGAGGGTCAGAACAGGAGACGTTATGTCAATGTAGTGTGTGTTAATGTAGTGTGTGTGGGCAGGGGGCTAATGTCAGTATATTGTGTGTGGGCAGGGGGGCTAATGTAAGAATATTGTGTGTGGGCAGGGGGGCTAATGTCAGTATATTGTGTGTGGGCAGGGGGCTAATGTCAGTATATTGTGTGTGGGCAGGGGGGCTAATGTCAGTATATTGTGTGTGGGCAGGGGGGCTAATGTCAGTATATTGTGTGTGGGCAGGGGGGCTAATGTCAGTATAGTGTGTGTAGGCAGGGAGGCTTATGTCACTGTAATGGGGGTGAGGGGGGCTTATGTCACTGTAGTGTGTGGGCAGGGGTTCTTATGGCAATGAAATGGGGGTGAGGACTGGGGTCATACGACAATGAAAAGGGGTGAGGGCAGGAGGGCATATGACAATGAAATGGGTGTGAGGGCATATGACAATGAAATGGGGGTGAGGGCAGGAGGGCATATGACAATGAAATGGGGGTGAGGGCAGGGGGTCTTATGGCAATGAAATGGGGGTGTGAGTTAGGTGGTGACTAATGGGTGATGGTGGGCCAATTTAGTTTAATCTAGTTTAACAATTTAAGATGAGTAGGCAGGACTTTTAATTTAATGCTAGTTTGGGGCTATTAATTCAATGTGGGGCTGATTTTGGGGAGGAGGGCTATTTATTAAATGTGAATATGAATAAATTAAGGCAAGGGATGATTTTGGGAAATGGTTATATTTATTAAACGTAAATGCTATTTATTGCTGGTCCTGTTTGGACGTAGGGAAATAGGTTAATTTATTAAATGCGGATACTATTAATTTAATGTTTGGGTTGGTTGGAGGGAAATAGATCTATTGATTAAATGTGAATACTTTTATTTTAATGGAGCTAGAGGGAGGCCTAATTATTAAACGTGTGTGCTATTGATTTAACGCCGGGGCTCATTGGAGTTTTCTTAATTTAATGTACCCATTTTTTTTCCAGATATTACTCTCAACATTCCAGGATCCAGATGAGCAACAACTAAGCTAAAGACACCAGCAGCCACAGGTAGGGAAAGCCACAAGAACAGGACACATATACTCTGGTACATACAGTAGGCGCACAGACACAGTGAGCGCACACACATACGGGGACAGACACAGTGGGTACACACGCATACTGGGCCCCGCCTACCATTTATTTGACCCCGCCCGCATGAGGCCACTTTCAGACTTTTTTCCAGGGCCACTTTAAGTTCCCAATCCGCCCCTGGGTGTAAGAGACCACTCCTGATGGGCTGCCCAGCTAGTTAGTAGGCGGGCTTAATGGAACTTAATTAAATTTACAGCGGAAGAGATTGTGACCAGTTCATCGATCAAATAGGGTTTTCTATGGTATTCTACATACGGATTACATTAGCTCAAAAACAGAAGTCGATTATAGGTAAGTATTTATTAGGGAAACATCGTCTTTTTTGTTAATGACGGCAGCAATAATAATTTATTTATTTACACAAGGGGGCACTACAATTTGTTACAAGAATAATAGGGCACAATACATTTATTTATATAATTGGAGAACTATATATTATTTCTTTATGTAAGAGAGGCTCTATACATTATTTATGTACCTAAAAGGGGTTATATTATTTATTTATTCAATAAGAGTGGGAATACATGTAATGGCTGCTCTTGTGGCCACTATATTTGAACATTTTTACCCTATTACCCACTGACCATAGGCTCCAAGAAGGGCCCAGTGCTATTCTGCATTGGGACAGGCCTCTCTGTGTGTTTATCAATTGCATGAATATTGACCATTTGCACAATGACTGCGAATTGATAGAAACCAAGTTAGCAATTCTTTTGAAACTCTTTCCAAACTCATATGCATTGACAAGTCTTTTTTTACCGGCCGTTAGTTAACTGTTTTGATCAATCCATGACAAGTAGACTATGGTGGTGACAGTAAAATTTTACTTTTGATCAACATCTCATTGATTATAATATCTGACTCAAATTGTCCCCTTAATCGTAATCTTTTACCTAGAGACTGTAGTTGTCGGCCAAATTCATCCAATGAAAACATGAAATTATGACAAAAGGGTGGTTATTTGTTTAATTCGATCCTCTTTATAGACCAATCTAGGGCTGCTTGTTGGTCACATTTTAGCCTGTGGGTCAAGCACGCAGCAATGGCTCATGAGCAGTGGCCCATCCTTAAAAGGTGGTTTTAGGAATATCACAAAGTGGACGATTTACCAAAGGAACAAAGCCCTTTGCTGGAGAAAATTTGTGTTTTCTCCAGCAAATGGGTTTCTTTTCACCTCGTCCTATACATTATTGGAGTTACTGCCAGAAGTAACTCTACATTTGGAGAGACTATATATTAAGCATCTAGGCATTATTCCCTGCTCTTAGTAATTAGAACAGAAGCATTTGAAATGCTTTATTCTTGGAATAAATAATTTTATTTAAAGCGGTACTGTTTAAATAATTTTATTTAATTATAAAAGTAGAAAGGTTCTTGTTTAATTATATGGACAAGTCTAGCTCACCAGCCAATGCAGATTCTTACACCTGATCTGCTATGTTAAAAACTCCCACTGCTTGACTGAAGTCAGTGAAGAAATCACCACATCAGATAGGTGGCAGAAGATTTGAAAAGAGCGGTGAGCTAGAATAGCGTCCGAATATTTAAGTACCAAAAGAAGAAAATAAACTTTATTCATTCTAGTAAGTTTAAATTTTTTATTGATAATAACTTAAAAAATAAGTTAATAAGTTTATTATATGGGTATTTTAAATTTTCTGCAGCTGAAAGCTATCAGCCACCATAACAATATTGGTCTTAAAGGACTCCTGTAGGCTACTGGAGCCCCACAGGACCAAAACTGTGTCAATGAATGATGAGGCTTGTTAGGCGGTACATAGTCTGCGCACACCAATACCATCCCTCGCCCAGACTGCTCCTGCTTGTACTAGGACTGAAGATCAGATAATTCCTTAGGGCAGATTAGAGCATGAAAATAAATGATTCTAAAGGGTTTGTAAACTATCTCTTACCACAATTTTTTCTTTTATAGTAACCTTAATGGGATCGTTAATTTATAGTCCGCTTTCAAGCATCCCACTTGAGCTTCTCATAAGAACTTATTTAATGTTTTCTTTCTTTGGGACTCACAGTCTCACAGTTACCATTCCTTGTATAAGATACCATTATGAAATGTAAAGGAACTAGGAGCCTGATTCATAAAGGCACGCATACTGGGTGCAACCTGCGTTTAGTATTAAACGCACGTATTTTGGCTTTGCGCACCCCCAAATTCATCAAGGCACAGATCTTAAGATATGTGTGTGTTGAAATCGGGTGTAGGTCTGCTGTGCGGTACTACATAAGACGCTGCCAGATACCTATGTGGATTATAAATTCGCTAAAGAACGCACAGAAAAAAAAAAAATTGAATTAATGTCACCTGATAATAATATAGGCATTCATGGCAAAACAGTTATTAAACTTAATTTTTTTTTTCCATGAAATAAATTTATTAAGATGTTTTCAATGTCTACTGAGCATAAAATAAATTTTTACAGTTGCTGGTAATTTCTAACACATATTATACGAGACTGTCATCATTACTGATCAGGGGGTAAATGTATCAAGGTCCGATTTTTTCAGAGTGTTAAAATTGCGGCAAAGATTTTAGTCCAAAATTTCTCAAATCTATTAAGCTGCGATTTTTACCCTGATCTTCAAAATCGCTGGTCATCTCTGGCGCGTTGCTGCGATGTCAAACACTCCCGTGTTTAGCTAACTCTCCTGTGTTGTAGCAGCGTGATTACTAAAACATCACTGTTACACTGTTCTGCTATACAACCGAAGGTCCCGGCAGCTGTCAAAACTGTAAAAAATAGATCAAAGTTAAAAAAAAAAAGCGTGGGGTCCCCCATCTATTCACTATTAACCCTAGTGTTGGCAGGGGTGTAGAAAGAGCCCTAGTGCTTTCAGCACTGGGCTGATTGTCCCTAGAGGGGGGGGCTGGCTCATTTTTTCAGCGGACTCCACTCCCTAGGGAATACAGCCCAGTGCTGAACAGCCTGGGGTTGGTTTGTCATTATGGCAGGGAGACCCCTGCCGCATGTCCCCCTGCTATAGAGCCACCAACCCTGTCTGGTTTGCCTAGTGCTGGTTCAGTGAAAATGGGGGGGGACCCCACGCAAATTTTTTCCCCGATTTTAACAGAAGCAGCAGTAGTCTAGCAGCACTAGGGTTAGTAGTGAATAGAGGGGGGGCCCCATGATTTTTTTTAACGCTGATCGATTTTTTACAGTTTTGACAGCTGCCGGGACCTCTGGCTATATGACAGGCAGTGGAACAGTGATGTGTTTACTAAACACGCTGCTAGGATGCAGCGTGTTGTATCTAGCGTGTTTTAAAGCAAACTCTCCTAAGTTTGCTTAATAGCAGCTTCATACATTTACCCCGAGGACTAAGATTAGCCCTGTAGTTGGAGCAAGATATACGGCAGGAAAACAAGTAAACTTGAGAATGGCCAGAGCTGGATTTGAATGTGGCTGCATGTGCTTGAGTTTCGCATGCCCTTACAGGGCTGTGTTCCTGGCCATATGTCCCGGATCTGGGCATGTGCAGTGTGATTTAGCGTACGATATGTGCAAAATCGGCACATATCGATACATGTTGTGATGAATCAGGCCTTACATGTTTAATAATGTGGGTCAGTATTAACACTATGGACTTATTCACAGGTGTGGTTTCATAGACAGTGGAAGATTAGTGCTGCCCACATGACCATCTAATGATATGCTGAGAAATCAAAACACCTAGTGTATACCTCTTGTATGGTTGTATGGTCTGCCCAACGCACATCCAGGTACGTGTAGATGCACATTACTTTGAGGATAGAAATAAATGAAATTGTGGCATATTTTGCAGTAATAGAGTTATGTGGTGAATTGGGTTGCTTTGTGTGAAGCTCAGACGATACTCTTAATTTTGCTGTTTACTATTCCGCTGAATGCTGCTCCACATTGTATTTGTAATGGCAAAATTTGTGGCATTTATTCTCTATTGTCCAGATAAGAACCTTCTTTTAAATAATCTTTAATGATAGTTTACCTCTTTTGCAAATTGATAATATGGTTTGTATTAGCAATTTCTCTTTTGTCATGAAACTGTTTATACAACATTATTCTACATAAAGTATGGTCTTAAAAGACATAAGACAATAACACGTTGAACTATCCAAACCAAATACTTAAATATTGCACAATCATGCTTTTATTTATTATGAACTTTGTATTTAATTATTGCTGTCTGTGAAATACGTAAGAAAAGACATGAACTACAATACAGAAAAACATGTTGTGAAATTAGGTTCTTGGTGATTATGTTGTAATAGAGAGATTTTATTGTAGTCTATCAACAATAGCTGGGAATGATGATAATGGTCAATTCCTTCTGCTGTGTGTTGGATAGGAGTAGGACTGGAAACACTTAAGGACAATGTATGCACGAGAAACATGCAACATTTTCTGTCCAAGGTGTAGATTTACTTAAAATCATGTTTGGTGGTGGTTTTAAACAGCCATCCATCGCCATCAAAAGCCGCCAGAAAAAAACCCAGTTTTTTTCTATACCTGCTTGTGATTGGCTTGATAGCTCAAACATGTTGTTTTGAGCTACTTTGTCATTCAGAACATAATAGGAGGCACTACTGACATATAAATTATGGGGGCATTCACTATTTATTGATTAATTGGAGGAAATAATTTATAATTAACTTGTTTGTGCTTATTTTAGTTTTCATTATATTACGGGGACAATATTATTCTATTTTTATATCATGTGGGCACTATGTAGTGCTACATGTGTGCACCATAAATAATATTAGCCCCCATTATCAATCAAATAGTATTAACATGTTAATATAATTAGATACACAATGATTCTAAGCCAAAAAGCGCTTCAGTGCAAGTGAAGATAGTGATAACAAGTTTTATACTTATATCAAATAGGCAGCACCCCAGTCATTCGACACCTGTCTGCAAGTGTCAGACCTGATAGAAGAAAAACAAAAGACAGGGGGCGCCAAACATAGTGCAATTAAACGTGATATACAATAATATTCTCCAGAATATTATTGTATATCACGTTTAATTGCACTATGTTTGGCGCCCCCTGTCTTTTGTTTTTCTAATATAATTAGATATTCATATTTCCCCCATAACAGAATACAATAATAAATGCATCAATAGCGTTTTAAGATATGACTATTCCAGTGGTCCCTTCATAACATCTGATAGTAGGGGATGAAGGAACAGTCTGAAGCAATAATAAAGTATTCAACTGAAAGCTTACTTTAATGTAATTTTGCTTATCCCGAATTGGCATGGGGATAGACTTGAAAACTAAAACCATCGTTAATGCTTGAAGCCATTAACCCACTGTTGTTCAAATACTGCAGCTGACTAGTAGAAGTACAGATTCAATTGGCCGCGATGTTCTTAAGGAACAGAACAATCAATCCCGTGCCGTGCATTTTTTACTGGCAGTACGGTAAAAATCAACACTCATTGCTGCTCGCACCTCTATGGTGCGCAAGCAAAAATGAGTGAGATTTCTGCGGAAAAAATTAGCGTGCAGTGTCTCGTGGCCATTCCGGAGATACCTTGCATGGATTTTTTTCTCAATTGAAGGCAACTATATAATGGCTAGCATGGGAAAATGCTGGTGATTGGCTGAGTAGCTAAATGGAGTTACAATCAATTGATTCTTCTTTCATTCTGAGGCAGGGTTTTTAACAGAGCACATTGCTTTGTCTTAATTTTTTTTTTTCTTCTTTGCAGTGGATTACAAAAAAAACATTTTGGGCCTGAGTCTTTAAGGAGAGCAAGGCAAAACAAGGAGTATATTTGATCCTGGACAAACCATGTTACAATGCAAGGGGTGCAAATTAGTAGATTATTTTGCATATAAATTAAATACTGTCTGTTTTATCATGTAGCACACAAATATTTCATAGCTTTATCTTTACCCTGAAATTTATAGTTGATCTAGGACTTGACCTTCCCTAACTATAAATCTGTCCACACATTTTAAATTTACCTCCCCTCTCCAATGCAACACTGTTTTGCCAAAATGCAAAGTTACTCCTTTTATTTGCTTTACTCTTCTTAATGACTCAGGCCCATTGTGTGACTTTTCGATTAAAAGAAGACAATCTTGGATTTGCTTTTAAATTACAAGGACAATTTCCATTGCATTACACAATTGCCATAGGAATAAAAGACTATGGGGCATATTCAATTGTTTACTTTTTCCGCCGTGGAAAAAGTAAACAGGTTATTGCGGTAATTCTACTCAATCCAGCAAGAAAACTACCGTAATAACGGTATTTACGCGCACTATTACCGTAATGATGGTAATAGTGCGCGCGCCGTGAGATCTTTGCCGTTTTCGCCAACAATTGGATATGCCCCTATATGCCTTGTATTTCAGTTGGATTACCAATTAAGGACATGTACTACATAATTTTCCTTTGGATTGCGTGAAGTTCTGTTTTAGATTTTCCCCTAAACTGCAATTTAGGACATTTTCATTTGGATTAAAAATGCAAGAATTGTATCAGGTTAAAATCTCCAAGAATTCCAATTAGATTACTGTGGGACAAGAAGTAACATAGAAGATTTTTTTGGGTAATGAACAAAGGTATCAAGGAGGGTTTTATTTAATCAGTAACATTTACTTGTATTTTTACAAGTAAATGTTAGTGTGTTACTTACTGTATTTTTATAGTATATTTGCCTAACAAATAGGGATCTTTTGTGTCCTTTACTATTATAGTGAAACCCCTTGGGGTGCAAAGGTTGTCATTCCAGTTTTCCCAATATTCCTCACTACCTAGGTACCCACAGCCCAGAGGTCTCGGGAAAATTCCCAGAATGTTTTAGTACAAGGCTGGTAGTCTCTGGGAGGGATGGAGGAAGCTGCACTAATTTCTGCACTCACCCTAGAGAGAGACTCCAGCTCTGTGATAACCAACTTGGATCTGGTTCTACTCCTAAATGCATAGGCAAATGCATAGCGTTTATATGCATTTGCACATGCTGCTTGCACTTAATTTAACTGATATTATTATTATTATTATTTATTTATTTATTTATTTATTTATATATATATAGAGCCATTCTACTCTGCAGTGGGTTTTTTTGCAATCTTGTAATCTAATCTCCTACTTTATTTTTAGTATTTCGAATGAACACATCTAAAATATGCTTTGTTGCTTTGAGCAACAAAATAGAGCATGTAGTGGATTGTAAAGGTTTTCTATTGTATTACTATGTATGAATTTCATGTTGTTCCTCATTAGTATGTCATATAATCTGTAAGGTCCTGCTACCAATGTCTGACATTGTATAAATAAAGTTATAATCATTGTTTCTATTTCCCATATAAGAACATACTTCTAAATAATCTCTTTATTTTTTGTAAGTTGATAATATGATTTAGATTAACAATTTCTCTTTTAATATCAAGCTGTTTATACAACATTGTTTTACATAAAACAGGGCTCTAGAAAGTTATAAAAATAGTGACAACTTTTAGGCAACTATCCAAACTAAATGCTTAAGTATTTCACAACGATGCAATTGTCTATTGTCAAATCTATATTTAAATATTGATGTCCAGGGCCAGACTGGCTATCTGGCACTTCTGGCAAATGCCAGAAGGGCCGATGGTCAGATGGGCTGGGTCCCAAGCAGTCAGTGCACGGTGAGTTCTCTGACAGCGACAGCTTGTCAGTGACAGGCTTCCTGGTGGCCGGCTTCTCCCCAGGAACCAGCCACCAGAACACATGTGCCACACGCAGCACTGCGTCACACCCTCTCCAGCTGCTATTAGCTGGGCTCCTTACATTGGTTCTGACCCTGATTGCAGCGATTATTGATTTTCTATCTCTGCGATAAACGACAACAGAAAATCAACCTTATTGCCGCAGAATGATAAAGGCTATATATGAGGCCATTTGTCTTTGCTCAAATTGTATCAAACAATTGCTCCTTATCTGCTAATTTGCTGGTGTTATGTGGTCTCATCCCGCTTGATATTACTGTTATTGCCTAGAATGTGTTATAATTGTACTAGAAAAAAAAAACGCACTAGGTGATCATACATCCCGTGTTATATGGACATGTTAATCAATTCACATTCAGGATAATGATGTTATTCACTGCCTGAAGGGTGCACCTAAACAGGGGCAAACGCAGGATTTGTAGAGGGTTTTCTATGCCACACTGCAAGTGGGCGTGGCCAGTATGCTTTGGGGTGTGGCTATAATTTTAGACAGTGCTTGCCTGCTCTCCAACTCTTCCTATCCCCATCATATACACGGGCAATGCTGCGTGCACTACTGTTAGGGGCTCACATCTCTCTCTTTTCGAGCAGACGCGAGATATACCTCCAAACTGTCCCTACAATTAGGACAAAGTCCTGATTGAGTGTGTTAGAACAGTTGACAGTCTCTCCTCCTCTCTCCTACGTGTTCTTACTGCTTTCAATACTTGTTGGGGAGAGATGGCTGTGAACAGTGCAGACAGAAACGATCTGCACACAATCTGCAAAGTGACTGTTCCCAGGGCAGGGTACAGCCACCTCAAGCATACAGTACCCCAGGCTGGGAGGGGGGTTTCCAGGCACTAGGAACCCCACCCCCCTCAGTTTGCCTATGCTAAACACATATAAATTGCAGAGTAATATTGCAATTTTAAATCACTTTTTGTATACACTACACACAGACATTTTGTTAGATCCATTGCCTAGAATGTGCCAAGGCATGCAAAATGGAGGCACAAAAAGGTTCCCATTAAAAGTATAGGACAAGACCCAAAGACTACCAGTGGAGATGAAATGCTGTGTGCCCCTCTACACAGCAAAGACACCTGCCCAAAATGCGCAGCATTGGGCACATTGGTACACCTACTCTGTAAGGAATGCCCTCACTCAGCCCAACTCCTCTCCCCGGCCAGTGCAAACTTCTGCTGCTCCGACAATAATTGTGATGATAATTCATATTAGCAATTTCTATTTTTGTAGCAACCATTTTATGCAACATTATTTTATTTAAAGCAAGGATCTCAAAATACTGACAACCTTTAGGCAGTTATCCAAACTGAATACTCAAGTATTGCACAGTTATGCATTTGTCTATTGTGAACTTTATACATTGCTCTCTGTGAAATATGTAACAAAGGACATCCATGACAAAAAAGAAAAACATGACATGTAATTAGGTTCCTGGTGATTAGAATGTAATAAAGAAAGGTTTTATTAGGAAGTATTATGCTTGTTACAAAAAATTTAATTATAGTCATTTCCAATGAGATTATATTACAATTATTCCTCTATTTGACTTCAAATCAAGTCTTTATTCCAAAGTAGATGTTCACAGATAAAGATGTTTTAGATTTCCTAAATGGATCTCACATTAAATCGTAACTTAAACAATTTCTAACTGGTATTGACATTGTTACAGGAAAAAACTGCAATATGAAAACATTGTTCTCTCATTTTAATAATATTCTATATCTGTAATACAAAGTCGCCTTACAGAACTGTATCCCATCTGCTCTGTTTCAGTAATTCGTAACCATTACGGGGTTTGTTATATCCTGAAGTCTATGAAAATCTCTGTGGAACTGCAAGAAAATATATATATTTTTTAAAATAAGGAATAAAAAAAAATAAAGAGATAAAACAATATTACAAGGCATTATACTATTAGATCTTCAGAGCCTTGGAATACAACATACAGTAAATGTACAGCTATGGGCATAAACTAGTGAATCACTTTCTTGCGGTTTCCTCTTAGTCGCGCACTTAGTTTCCAGCTGCTTAGAAACCCCCCTCCAGGCCCGACAATGCAGTGTTTGAGGACCCAGTTTGGAGCATAATATAATTCCTGGGGGGAGGTAGCAGTCACCTTACAGCAGGCAACTGCTATTATCCAAATCCTTTCCTCCACTCTCTCCACCTATGTGTGTGCTCGCCCATCTCTCCCCGCTAACAGCATGTGTGAAGAATGCACTGACAGCAAAATTCAGCCTTCGCAGCAAGACTCAGTGCCACAAGAAAGAAGGGAAGTGTGGGGGGAATGGGCTTCTAATGCATTGAGGTTGGGGGCCTGAGCTATTACTTTAATGATAGGCTGAGGGTGGGAATTAATCTTTTAATGGTGGGTAGGAGCTGTTGGTGGGGACTTTATTTTTGATGATGGGGATTATTTAATTTAATTTAATACTGGCGTTATGACATGGTGATGGAACTATTAATCTAATGCTGGGGTTGTTTGGGGGCTATTAACTGAACATGAGGCTGTGTGGTGAAGGAGGGGCATTTATTAAAAAGTGAATGACAATTATTTAAATTCTGGGCTGTTTGGGAGGAAATAGGTTTCTTTATTACATGTGATTACTGTTTATATAATATTAAGGCAGCCCCGGAGAAATAAGTATACCTATTAAATGTGAATATTCATAGTTTAATGTTGGGGTTGGTTGGGGTGATATAGGCTCACTTATTAAATGTGAATGCTATTGATTTAATATTGGGGCTGGGATGGAGACCTAATTATTGAATGTGGGCATATTTTGTTTAATGCAGAGGCTGGTTAGAGGGAGGGAGGCTGAGAACATTAACTCATTGCTAAGCTTTCCAGATTTCATGTATCTTTCCTTTTTCCAAACAGAGCTACATCATTGTAGGATCTAGAGAAGCAGCTGAGTTTAAGAAGTGCAACATTTAGTGAAAACTTCATGAATGTTCAGCAGAGAGCAGGACAGTCTGCCTACTGTCCATCTACTGTCCATCTATCAGCTATTGTTATGCTCATGGGGGTTCTTCCAGTCAGTGTTGACAGGCTTAGCAAGGCACAAAGTCTAACGGACCCCTTGGTCTTCACCAAGAACTTCCGCAAGGCGGAATGGACTTAGTGGCCGGGAGCCCGCAGGTCACTGCTCTTGGAACAGCCCACTGACATGAAAGACTGGAAAGAGGAAGCGGCCACAGGGGGCCAATGTACATTATGGCTGAGCCTGTATGAAGTTCAGGAAAATGAGCCAGAGAAAGAGGCAAGCCAGGATCTGGTACACATATCTGGTAAGCACAGTACACAGGGATGATCCTCGAGCGTAGTCAAAGTGCAAGGCTGAGGTCTGGTTCATGTATCTGAAAAACTAAGTACACATGGAAGATCCGGAGGCACAGTCAAGATACATGCCAAGGTCTGGTACACTCATCTGGTATGAAAAAGTTCACAGAGATGATCTGGAAGCATAGTCAGAAGCAAGTTGGGTTGGTAACATAGGAAAGAAAACTGGCAGACTAGAGAACTCACTGGTAGTTAGACGCGGAGTCAGATGCGCAGTGTAACCTGTAACACTTGCCTAGTGTCAGAGCAGATCTTAAACAGACAGGGGAAGTTCAAATTCCCCACTAGTGATCACATGACCGCACAGGGAAAGGAGACCACATACCTGGAAGTAACCGCGCGGCATAAAGCACCAGAGCAGGAGGATGGACAGATAAGTTTCTTTCAACTATGAACTGAAAATCAACTATGATATGTAAAATGAGCCCAATAGATTTAGCCTTATTCAAGCCATTACCCCCTAAATGAATCACTATATGGAGCTTGACCTCTGGCAATCATATTAAGCACTAAATCTATGAAACTGGACCAACACATCCACCTCCTACCATACCACTTGATGTCCCCCGGGACGATAAACATGGACAAGTCCCATGCTAAGGAATATCTGGCAGCCCAGAAGATAAAAGATGACCAACCACCCAAACTTGAAGGGGTTTTGTTAAACAATCTATAATTCAGAATACAGTCCAGAGTGTCATTTGTATAAATAGTGGAAAATTCAACACCATGAAACAATCACAAGAACATGAATAAAACTTGAGAAGCATCCAGTGGTCGAAGTGGGCTGGTATACAGAGATATGTCACACTGCCACTTCTCCTACTGCTTTGATCATAAGACTTTCAAATCCCGTTCACTTACATTTTCCATACCGCCACTTCTAAATTTCCACTTCGACCACATGATGCAACCATGTAAGCAAGGCAGGCCTTAACTAGCATGTAAGCAGTGGGAGGGGATAGGCAACATATGTGGGTAAAAACCTATAAAACCACGAAGGTGCACAGTGGCCTAGTGGTTAGCACTTCTGCCTCACATCACTGTCCTTATCTGTGTGCAATTTGTATGTTCTCCGTGTGTTTGCGTGGGTTTCCTCCGGGTGCTCCGAATTCCTCCCACACGCCTGGTAGGTTAAATGGCTGCTATCAAAATTGACCCTAGTCTCTCTCTGTCTATCTGTCTCCCTCTCTGTCTGTCTGTGTCTGTGAGTGTGTGTCTATATTAGGGAATTTAGACTGTAAGCTCCAATGGGGCAGGGACTGATGTGAGTTCTCTGTACAGTGCTGTGGAATTAGTGGCGCTATATAAATAGCTGATGATGATGATGATGATGATGATGAAGGTGCTTATGCTATGAGGTCCATTTCTCACACTCACTAGACCTTCTGTTTGTTATTCTTTGCGGACATGTGCCAGCTCCGTGCATCAGCACAGTGTTCTCATCGGGTGGCCACCGAAATGCTGATAGGGAGCCAGCGCCTGTCCACAAGGGCAGGTGTAAGTGCTGAATGATAATGGGGACGTTGCATATGCATTCTAGAACAAACGCATTTGCATTGAAGCACAATTGTAAAAATGCATTTTTTGTACAGTAGGCATTAATATCATCCAGATACATGTAGTTGTATTTTTTATTAATGATTATATTAAGAAGTAGGGGTGTGCACCGGCCCCTTTTGGTGTTTTGGGTTTTGGGTTCTGATTAGCTTGAGGTTTTGGGTTCTGATTTGTTTTGCCAAAACACCCCACGAAAGGTTTTGGTTCTGATTTTGGGTTTTGGGTTCTGATTTTTTTTTAAAAAAGCATAAAAAGTGCTAAAATCCATATTTTTATTTTTTTTTACTCCTACACTATTATTAACCTCAATAACATTCATTTCCACTAATTTCCAGTCTATTCTGAACACCTCACAATATTGTTTTTAGTCCAAAAGGTTGCACTGAGGTAGCTGGATGTCTAAGCTAAGTGACACAAGTGGGCGGCACAAACACGTGGCCCATCTAGGAGTGGCACTGCAGTGGCAGACAGGATGGCAGTTTGCAAGAGTTTGCTAGAGGTGCAAGATGGAATTGTCCTTGGGCCCTCCCACCCACCCTGATGTTGTTGAAATAGGACATTCGCACTTTAACAAACCAATCAGGAACAGTGAACGTAGTTTAATCTCTGGTACTAATATTTCTGGACTGCAGGAACAGTGAACGTATTTATATATTGCAGTACTAATATTTCTTGACTGCAGGAACGGTGAACGTATTTATATATTGCAGTACTAGTATTTCTTGACTGCAGGAACAGTGAACGTATTTAGATATTGCAGTACTAATATTTCTTGACTGCAGCAACAGTGAACGTAGTAAAATATTGCAGTACTAATATTTCTTGACTGCAGGAACAGTGAACGTATTTAGATCATGCAGTACTAATATTTCTGGACTGCAGGAACAGTGAACGTAGTAAAATATTGCAGTACTAATATTTCTTGACTGCAGGAACAGTGAACGTATTTAGATATTGCAGTACTAATATTTCTGGACTGCAGGAACAGTGAACGTAGTAAAATATTGCAGTAGACATTTTTATAGACTTTTTTAAAAAAATATATATATTTTTTAAAATTATTTTTGTATACTTTTTTTAAAAAATTTTTTTAATTATTTTTGTATAATTTTTGTATAATTTTTTTTTATTTTTTTTATAACTTTTTAATAATTTTAAAATAACAATGGCCTTAGCAGAACAGAGCACAGGACACAGGCAGCACCACTGGACTCAGCAGGACAGAGCACAGGACACAGCACCACTGGACTCAGCAGGACAGAGCACTGGACAAAGCACCACTGGACTCAGCAGGACAGAGCACTGGACAAAGCACCACTAAACTGATCAGCAGGACAGAGCACAGGACTAAGTAACCACTTCAATAAGCAGGACAGAGTGACAGGGGCTCCCAAACTACAACCTCCCTCTTCAGTGATCTGAGCCCGAATGAAGATGGCGGCCGCGAGCGGGGAATTTATGACATCCGAGTCTCACGAGATCCGACGCGAGACTTGGATGTCATAGCCTCGTTTTCGATTCATTTCGCCGCCGGAAGTACCCGAACAGTGCTCGGATCCCGTCGGATCCGCACTGTTCGGGTGGGCTCGGATTAGCGCAATCCGAGCCCGCTCATCTATATTAAGAAGAGGAGTTAATGTTTTACTTTTTTTTTTTAATCTGTTCTAATGGGACTTTAAATTTACGTATATATTGTGTGTATCCTGCAGCGTGTTTTGTCTGTCTGCATGTGACAAGTGGCGTATAGGCAGAGCGTACTTAAACCTGATTCAACTAGAAACATTTCTTGAGATCCTCTTGTTGACTATGGGTGTACTTGCGTGCAATTTCCGTCTAATTTAAAACAATTGCAAATTGCAATCTGTGATGAATTATGCACTTAGGGAGGAATTTAATTGGCCACATTACTGTAAAAAGTAACGCGGCATGCGCACTGTTACCGGTATTACGGTAATAGTGCGCTTGGATACCGTTATTACAGTAGTTTCTTTTTGCTCGCAGCTCCCTGATAACGGTAATAGATTTAACCCTGCGCTACTTCGGGTGAATTGAATTCCCCCCTTAATGTACAATAATAATAATAATAATAATAATAATAATAATAATAGTAATAATAATAATAAGAATGAAAAAATTATGAAAAAAAATTATGAAAATGATCTGTAAAACTGGAGTAGATGGATAAAAACAATAAAGGATATGAGAACAAATATCATAATATAAAATTACAACATTAAAACCTTAAGCTTACAATAGTTAAACAAATATAGTATGTAGGAAAAAGGACCCAAAAAAGCACACCTCTCTATATAAGTCCTTCCCAGAATCTCTTTAAGTTGCAGCTTTAGTCCGTAGAATCCAACTATCTAAATCATTACATAAAACACAAATAAGACCATAGAGCGCACACCTAACACATTTTTAATAAGAAAACGACAAAACTACCGTATATACTCGAGTATAAGTCGACCCGAATATAAGCCGAGGCACCTAATTTTACTACATAAAACTGGGAAAACTTATTGACTCGAGTATAAGCCTAGGGTGGAAAAGAGCGCTAATTTAAAAACCTAAATAAAAATGATAGGTTCAATCTATGAAATCATTTTTAGCTAGATGACAAGGAACATTCATAAATGATTATAAAATCATTGGGTACAACCTAACCTAAATAAAGGGGTATATAAGGGGTAGGGATATAAATGTATGAACATGGTGGCTGTATTGTTTGTTTCTTTATGTAATTGCACTGTAAATTAAACAAAACAAAAAGGGGAGAGAGAGAGAGAGAGAGAGTGCGAGGATGAGAGAGAGAGAGGGACAGAAAAAGAAAGGGGTAAAAAGGGAGGGGGAGAGAGAGCGCATGGGGGTGAGAAAATAGAGATGGTGTAAGGAATGAGGGAGTGAGAGAGAAAAAAATGAAGAAAGAGAATGGGGTGGAGGGTTGTATTTGTAACTTGAAAGTCTTATCCTAACTCAGCCCACAGTTTTATTTCAATGTCAATCAAACTGACTTAAGAAATGAACATATTTTAAGTATGGTACTTTTTTTTACTGAACACAGAAATTGCTATTTGCATTTGAAAACCTTTTGAAACCTGACAACCTATATATCTTTCAGGAACTTGCCTTACAGTTTCCCTTTCAGAGCAGGTACTGTAGATCTTCATTGTACTGACATATCTAGAACTATCGAACCAACCCGAGTAAGATACTGAGTGAGATCATCAGACCTATGTTGAGAGGTGATAGAACTTCTTACGCACATATTAATAGCTAACACGATAGGAAATAAACGTCACCATGTTCTGGTAGAAGATGGGAGATGGCTGGGTGGGTCCTTCCGGGAAGCACAGATATTGATTCTGGAAGACGCTAATGCTGGAGTCTGTGACAGTGACAGGTTCAAGAGTGGCATCCAACAACAGCTGATTCAAATAACTTTCCTCCTGAGCTTCATAGACTGGAAACTATCTGGTCTGTTGGTAGCTGGGTACAGATGGTGCAGGTTCACATGCTCTATACATTTCTAAGGATTAAGAAAAGGCCACTTACCCAGCAGTGGAACGCATATGCGTTCCAACAACAGGAAGTTCGGCATTTGGAACGCAAGTTTGCGTTCCAAATGCCGAACTTCCTGTTGTTGCAACGCATATGCAGAGGTTGACAGCCGACGGACTGGACACCAGGTAAGTTCACCCGTGTATAAGCCGAGTGCCCTTTTTCAGCATACAAAAGTATGCTGAAAAACTCGGCTTATACACGAGTATATACGGTAAATCTGGTTTCCTAAAAATGAATCATGTACAATTTCAAGCAGTGTGTTCTACTGGCTTATAGTGACATGAGGGAAAGTTAAGATTAATGATCTCATTAGTTGCAATTCACAGATAATACTATGATTACTGAAATGCAACAGTGGAACTCCATACTAGAATAAAACCATGAAGGAGATGTATGAAATGATTAAAGTTATTCAAATCAGAGCTTTTAATACATTCCCCTTGTTAATTTTAGAAAGAAACCAGATTAAACTGTTGGAATTTTACATTAACAGCAGGTGATACTTTAGTGAATGCACTGTGGGTGTTCCCAAAGAAATGTCATCGGGTCTAAATACTAAAAGAATTGCATGAAAGGTAGAAAGCTGCATCAATATGCTCATTGGTACATGCTTTGCACCTAATTTGATACCATGTAGTGTGTATTGTGCTATTATATGTGCAAAAAACATGTCCAATTGGCATTCAGGGAATCACTGTTGCCATCATACGCCACACAATCTTGTGCCATTTTCTGTACAAATTGACCCTGCTGATTTTCCCATGTCTATTAACAGCATCCAAATGTGATATTTGTTTTCAGCTAGACTTTCCTAATTTTTTTAAATTATATAACAGCTATGTCATTTTAAAATAAGTAGAGGAGACTAAGGGAACAATCATGAAAATCTAATTATTTTCCTAATTTTCCTGCTTTTTCTTAGGTAACTGTTATAAAGATGTTGCAGTTTGTTAACAAAAACCCTGTTTATCCCAGAAAATAAGCCATATTAAATGTATGTGGGAAGAACAAAAAGTTAAATTCCCGTTTAAACTGGCAAGTACCAAAAAGTAAAATTTGGTGTGGTCATGAAGGGGTAAAAATCTCTAATCATTAATTGGCTAATCGGAAAAGGAGGATACGTCATCTAGGAGGGGGCAGCAGCAATGCCCAAGAGCCGGTGGGGGGCATTGGAGGGCAGGGCAAGGGACCAGGGGAGAGGTAGTCGAAGGCCCCATGGACCAGGGTCATGGGGAGTGGGAGGCTGGAGGCTGTGACCAGCGACAGTGGGGAGTAACACCAAAGGGGGCCGGAGAGCACCTGCAAAAGGGTGGGGGGATAGTGGCCAACTGGGCAGCTTGTAATGAAAGTGGGGGCAGGGTGGGGAAATGGGGGGTTGGGAGAGCAAGGTCTGCTTTGAAGGGAGGGAAGTGATATAAGGAGGACCAACAGCTTCTGTCATATGGATATTGCCTGCAGGGGTCAGCTGCTCTGACAGTGGGGGGAGGGGGGCATATGAAGGAAAGGACAGAGGGGAGGGGAAACAACTTTATTAAGATTTGGGGGAAGAGTGGGGGGTACTGAGCGGTGGGAGGGATAGAAGATCCCACCATGGGCGATCTGACAGGGCAGGCAGGGCAGCAGGGGTGAAAGGTCGCAGGGCTGCGATCATGTAGCCAAGCTGGAGGGGGTTAGGAAAGGGCAACTATATGGTGGGCGTTGGTCATGTCAATGGGATGAAAGTGGAGAAAGGATGCACTGGTGAAAAGGGGAGGAGTGGGGGGGAGAGGCTATAGGGGAGAGTTGAGTAAAGAAAAGGTGGAAAGAAAAGCAGACGAAAAAAGCACAGGACAAAGAGATGTAAAGGAGAGGATTTGAATGAAGACAAGAAGACAGAAATTAGTCAAAGTAAGAGACAGGAATAGCGTCAGGAAAACAACAAAATACAGTAGCTATCACAGAGACAGATACTTAGCCTTGGATTCCTGAATCAAAAAGGGAGAACTTCCTGTTCTTGGATGCTATATAAGTCTATTTTACTACTCCCCTTGGAGCCTATAAAATTCAAAATAAGCGGGAGAAAACTTTAACCCCTTAAGGTAAGTGGAATGTAAACCTACAAGCCTGGCATTTAAGTGCATTCCTCAATATGCAGGTCTTCATTTATCATACAGCTCCTTAACTCACTCCTATTATCTCATGGAATATCTATATTGATTTAGAAAAAAACACTGAGCTACAGCAAATATTAGGGTTTAGCCAAGAATCAAATGGATGCTGAGGAGCTTCTGGTGTGACAGGTGAACCACACCTTCCAGATGTCCTGATTTGGTGGGAAATTTCCGATCTCATGGGGCTGACCTGCTGTACTAAGTGTGAAGGCCATTGTGCTTACTGATGGTAATGTTGGGAAGTATATCCGGACCATTCCAACAACATCTAGTGACCATGCCCTATTTTTGTATGCAGAAAGGCGGCTCGCACTTTTTTCAATGTCGACAGGTATAGGCAAAATGAGATTTGCTTTCACTGCTGAGTGCTACAGTGGAAACTTCAGAACATGCGGTGTTCTAAAATATCTTCCTGACACTACTCTTAATTAATTTGTATGCTGTTTCTGGGAGAGTTACCAAAGGCAAATTCGCATCATCCAAAAGTCCAATGTTCCTCTTTTGAACAGTGTCTCATTTATTTGTTATGCCACATTACGCTAGAATAATTATGTATATTTCCAGATTACACTCCTTAGGAATATTATGCAAATAATACTCTCCAAAATGCAATTTCTGTATATGGCTGCCCTTCCAGTTAATGCCACTATGGTGGTCGAGTACTGATGGGAAATCCTTCCCTTACCTTGTCCTCCAGACACGAGTCAGGTTCTTTTCTGTTCGGATATCCGGTGGTCAGGAGATAAATACTTCAATGAAAGGGACAAGGATTGGTCAAACAACTTGGGTTTATTGAGAATGCGGTAAGGATAGTTTTGGTAAGCCACCGCACCACTGACCCCTTCAGCTCAATAGTAATGACAAAATAATGCGTCTGATCAGCATAGAGCACAATAGCATTTAACATATAACATACACCTGGTGAGTATAAGGCACAATAGCGATAACATCTTCAATGCACATTGTCTAATAAGGCACACTGGTAATCACAGTTACTACTTTCAAGTTAACAATATCTGACTGGTGATGATGCATGAACCATCAATAATAACCCATCAAGACTCTTACGGTCACTACCGCGCCCACTAGAGGGCTCCTTCTTATTCAGGTGTTTGCGGTTCCGTGCTATACTGGGTTAACTTGAATCGCAGCGGTATCGCTAACGCTGAATGTCACACCTTCAACATCAATAAATCAACTCTTAGGTAAATCACATAACACTAACATCATCTAAAACATTTGGTGCACCAATATTATCCCCGGTAACGTTACCATATTTTACACTCAGCCCTGGGCTGACCTGTGCACAGGAATTTGGTAGTGTTCCAATGTCCTGCAGAGGTTTCCAGAAGGGTTAAGTATTATAGTAGAAAGCAGGGCTGTTGCTAAGTTCAGCCACAAGATGGCGCTGTTCTCTCAACAGTCAATGAATCTTTATTAGCACATTTGCTCTGCAACAGGGGATAGTGTCCAGATATCAGCAACACATAGGATATAGCTGAAATGACAGTCTTAATTGTTCCCTGCAGCCTGTGTAAAGGTATGATCTGGGGGAAAAACTCACAATCCTTCCTTGTACAAGAATGCAATGGCACTTTTGGGTAGATTCTCTCATCACTCTTCCCTCTGACACTGGGGTGTGTGCAATAAACTGCAGGCTAGGGTTTTACCTTGGGAGGGTTCTGCAGTTAGTGGAGACTGTCTTTGGCGCCCCACTGCGTGTCCCCAGCTGTTCTCCGTCCGCTTTGCTGTCACCAGTTCTGGCAGCAGCTCAGTCTTCTCTCTGCTCGGCTGCACGTCCTCCCCCTTGTTCCTTCTACCATGCTGCTCTCTCTTTCTCCTCCTTCCTGCACATCCTCTTCCTGTTACTCCCCCAGCCAATCAGGGCCTTCATCCTCCTCCTGTCAATCACTCCTGGGCACAAGTTTTCAGGAGCACAATTAACCCCTTGTAGCCCTGCGTTTTAAAAGCGTTTATGCACTCCTCTGTGCTGTTCAACAGGGCTTTGGGGCACCACACCACAACCATTGGGGTTTTAAATAATGAAACAGGCTTGTGCTAACACAGAACATCCACCTACAGAAAGTTTCAGCCTTTTTCAGCCTCATCAGTGCATGTAGGTTGTTTTGGTCAGTATGTGATTAGCAGCCATTTCCTACAAACAAGAAAAATAATTACATTGACAATAAATTATAGCGACAAAAAAAAGAGACAAAAACATGGGAAAAATGCAAAAGAGGCCTGTGAATGGAAAGTCTTTCCTTTGTAGGCACTATGATTATAGATAATATTAAAAGTTTACTAGTATGTCATTAATATAATTGAACAGATTTTCAATATGCATTATAATGATTCACAGTCATCAATTTGTTACTCACTTAAATATCTCCAAATCTCTATTAATGGGATTAAATGTCAATGAAGCACTGCTGTCGACTCCAGGCACACAGAAACCCATCCATCCCATCAATTTTCACCAGCGACGTTTAAATATCTCGGAGAAGATCCCATTAGTGTCAATGGAGTTTATACATGTAGCACATAGATTGAAATGAATGGTAGCTTCTCCAAGATATTTAAAAGTCACTGGTAAACATTGATAGGAATCACTAGAACTCACAGCTTCAAATATTAAAGAGTTGGGACAAATAATTCTCATTTATTCGTTTATTCTTAGTTTAATAAATTTTGAAAATAATGGAAATTGACCTTAAGTAAATTCCCCCCAAATTTTATATGTATCAGACACTTACTTATACTAACATCTGAAGCCATACCAGATAAACAGAGTTTTCATGAAAGATACAGTTCCTCTTGACACATGCTAAATGACTTTCAAGATGGTGAGAAAATACAACTATAGAAAACTGCTCAGCAGTAATTGCTGGACACAATAGTTGTAATATTTTTTTATATAAACTGAATGTTTGGAAATTATAAAAGTAAAGAGCAAAACTGAAATGAAATATAAAGAATAAGTGATTCTGCGGTTGTATTTCTTTACAGACTGGGACTGATAAATACAGAGCACATAATCTCACCAATCTTATTGCACAGGGATAAATTGTGTGCTTGGTAATGGCAAATGTCAAGAGAAAATCTGGTTGAAAGCAATCTGATTACTGCAGTTAAAATTGCACTATTTTTCAAAATGATTGTGATTGAACTATATTGGACTCTAGCATTGACCCTTGGACCACTGGAGTCCTTGAAAGGCTATCAGTTTTATGTTATGCAAATTAGGTTTAAATTTACAATGAGTGATAATACAATTCACAGTATTTATGCATTCTGTGCTAAAACATAGTAATCTTATCTAAGGCTATAGCATGAATGAAAAGCATATATGTGCTAAGTCATATGTTTCATGTGTTGCTATATACGTATGTATTGTCTCAAAGTCTATCTATCTATTTATCTATAGATGGTTTGGGGACGTAAGTAAGCATATCATAGGAAACTTACAAAACTGATATTGCAGATGTGTATGTTTAAATGAACAAAAATGGGAGTTGTCCAAACAAACAAGCAGGTAAAGGAGTGACAGAGCTTTTCAGAAACGGAAGGGGTTCACTTTTTCAGCTTATTCAACTCTGAGCTGACATGAAATCGTGACCTTTGGCACAGAGCAAAAGCTTTGCATCAATAAGAGCTAGCGAATTCAGTCTCCACCACTTGCAGTTTATTTTCATCTATTGCATAAATAGACAAAATCAAGTGTTATGATTTAGAGTTAGTTCTATAGTAGCGGTATGGAAATTTAGAGGTGGGGATGTGTAAAATGTTAGTGAATGGAATTTGATAGTTTTACAATGAAGGCAGTAGGGGCACTGAACTAGATCTTTGTACATACAGAACACCCCAATCTCTCTATCATCCAGACCAATCTTGTGAGCACGGCCAGACTTTAAAAAAATGTGAGGCCTGGTGTGATATCAACTGCGCACCCCCCAATCCCATGGGAGGAGTTGTGGCTATGATCACATATGTAGGGTTAGAGCATACTTGCCAACTCTCCCGGATTGTCCGGGAGACTCCCGCATTTTGCGAGAGTCTCCCGGACGAGTGTGGAAATCTCCCTGATAGGAAGTGGGAAAAATTCAGTTTAAACGCCGCGATTCACCCCTGGTAACTAAAGGAAAATAGCGCTGCGCATGCGCATGCGCGTCCTAAGCTCGCGCACGTACATTAAAGACCCAGGGTTAGTTATTGTAAAAGTAAAGTCATCGTCCGGACAGCCTCTTATAGAATGCACTGTCCTGGGATGATTTTTGAATAAATGGCCGCTTTTAACATCCCTTATCGTTGTGATGAGGGATGATAATTGACGGGGGAAAATGCAGCCGTTAATAAATTGGCCCTTTATAGTTTATTTTTTTTATTATTATATTTATTTTGGTTATTACTAACATATCATAACAATAATAATAGGCTAAATTAAGATTGTAATTAATTAATTTATACAGATAGACTGTAGGTGGGATTAGGCCATGAGAGTTGTGGCACTGGAAACAAGAGCCGTTTGGCCATAAAACCTACCGGACAATGCCCACAGGAGTCCGGCAAATGTTTTTTTGTGGGGTTTAAAAAAATATAAAATTAATGTTGGCTCGATTAAGGGGCCAGGGTAGGTGCTGGGCGCAGGCCACTTCCTCCCCGGACCAGGTCCGGCGGGGGATCAGTGTGGCAGTGAGGGCTGGCCCTCCTCAGGGACCAGCCACCTACCCTAATGTGGCCACAGATCCATTGATCCGTCCCTCCTTCCTTCCCTCCCTCATTCCTCAGCCCAATTTGGCTTCCCACGTGACAGGTGCCATCTCATGTGTGCACGGTGCGGCGAAAAGAGGAGGCTCCAGCGCTGCAGTAACGGGTTGGTAACGTTTTCCCGAATTAGAAAACCCAGACAACCAGGATCCCTATAAAAAAAATGGTTACAACAAAAGCGACAGGAAAATAACACAAGCTTACCTAAAAACTGAAGCAGCACATTTCCGATTAGAGCGGCATGCTGACAGGTACAAAATTCCGAGCACACAGCTTTCCGGCACTTCACTTTGACATAACTTAACACAGCGACATAGATAAATGTGAGTTTTAAGTGGCAATGTTGTAAGGGCTAACTGTATTAGTAAGGTTAAGTGTTTGATTAAAGTGTGTAGTTGCGGGGTCAAGACATTGCTGCTTTAAATTCACATTTATCTATGTCACTGTGTTAAGTTACGTCAAAGCTGTGTGCTTGGAATTAGTTCCTGCTGCAATATTGTGTGAGGAACGGGGGATATATGTTTTTATAATGTGTGAGGAAAGGGGGAATATGTTTACTGCTATAATGTGTGAGGAAAGTGGGGGCATGATACTATAATGTGCTAGAGAAGAGAGGGGTATGTTGCTATATTATGTGAGGAAAGGGGGGCTGTATGCTGCTTATGTGTGAGGAAAGGGGGGAGTATGCTGGTATATTGTGTGAGGAAAGGGGGGGAGTATGCTGGTATAATGTGTGAGGGAAAGGAGGCGAGTTGGACTGCTGTAATTTGTGAAGGAAAGGAGGGGGTGTATGTTGCTATAATGTGTGAAGAAATGGTGGGGTTCTTAATATAATGTGAGGGGGCTGTCTTAGTATATGGGTGGAAGGTAGGCTATTAATTTAATGGTGAAGTTTAGGTGGGGGCTAATTATTTAATGGGTGCTATTTTATTTGTGGGGTGATGATAAGGCAATTTAATTTTAATACACAGTGGACTATTTAATTTAAGTGGGGGGCTTATTTAACTAAGATCAGGTGATGGGACCTTTAATTTAATGGTGGGGTGGTTTGGGGGTTGTTAATTTAATGCGGGGCTGAGTTTGGAGAGGTGGGCTATTTAATAAATGTGAATATGAATTATTTAATGCTAGGATGGTTGTGGGAAATGGTAATGTTCATCATCAATCATCATCATCAACATGTTAAACGTAAATGCGATTAATTGTTTTCTGGGGATAGTTAGAGTGAAATAGGTCTGTTTATTAAATGTGTACACTATTAATTTAATGTCAGGGCTGGTTGGAGGGAAATAGATCTATTTATCAAATGTGAGTACTATTATTTTAATGTTGGGCTGGAGTGAGGGCTAATTATTAAACGTGGGTGCTATTGATTTAATGCCAGGGCTGGTTAGCGTTTTTTAAATTTCATGTACCCATTATTTTTTCCAAATAGGGCCTCCAACATTCCAGGATCCAGACAGACACCAGCAGCCACAGGTGGTGAAAGTGACAAGAACAGGTAGGAGAGAGCAGGACAGTCTACCAACTGTACTGAACCTGGTGACTGTTTCGCTTAGTCAGGATTTGGTCCGACTACAAGGACAGTTGGGAAGTTTGTCCCACTGCACACAGTTCTGCTCATGATGTCAGGGCTGTGTGCACCTAACAGTAGTGCACATATTTTTTCCCCAGGCCCCCCAGCACCTTATTCCAGCTCTGATGATACTTTAGTGGTTCTTGCATTGATTCCATTGCGTTGCCTTCTACCTTACACTAGTTCCATTCTCAGATCACTTTGTTGAACATATGGCCCCCTATTGCACTGACAACATCATTAATGCTCCCTCCTTTACACTTTCTATATTACCAACAACCCCTTGAAATAGCTCCCTGCACTGTTATTAATTCAAATCATCCCAGTCACGGGGCACATTTAGGGCTCATACCCAATTGTTACAAAAATGTTTTCTTGCAGATCCTTGAAGCATTTCACCTTTGCGGTGCTTGCACCTGGACAACCATTAATTATAAGAATTATTTTTAATGCATTTTGTGAAACACACAGTACACATATTTATATATTATATATATAGAGAGAGAGAGAGAGATTTGACTTGTAGTTTGCACCTCATGACATCAGGGAAAGATGCAACACTGCGTTAGGTGCTCATATGCTGCTCTGCCAGACTGATCAAATACGATTGTGCCAACATGTTTCATAATAGTTAAACTTATTAAACAAAGTCAGATATGTTTCTATGAAGGGAATTTTGTACGAATGTGTTAGTAGACAATAGTTAGAGCATAGAGGCATAAACCAGTTGCAGATAATGCAAAAGGATTCGTGTAATTTTATAACACAGGAATGCAGCGTTTGCCCTGCATTGCGTTAGAGACGACCCATTGTGTCTTAAGTCATCACATCTAGGCTTTCCTAAATGTTACTACAACCAAATTCTAGAAGTTCTAAGCCTGCTTTTGTGTTTGCCACACCTACAGTTGATTTGGTCCTGCCCACATGAGACCACTTCAATAGTTTATTCTAGGCCACTTTAAGTTCCCAATCTGCCCCTGATTGGAGGGAAAGGGATAAAGGGCAAAGTGGTATGGAGGTGGGGTGGAAAAAACAGGTCTGGCTATGCAAAGGTCAAAACAGGGGGGTTGCAACTGCTTAAAGCAGCAACACTAAGCTGGATGTTTTATTTTCACTGCACTATACTCCTTTCTGGCAGTTTAACAAAATGATACAAACAAATGCTTATTTGATGTTTTAAGGATATAAACATGGATTTTTGCAGGGTTGACAGGTCCACTTTAATCAGAGATAAGCATACATGTTTGCATAGAATTTCTTTAAAACTTTAAATATTACAGACAACAAAATTATGTTTATTACATTTGGGCATCATGAGTTTCAGAAACATGCTTTAAAAACTAATGAAAATAATAAGCTACCAACAGATTTAAAATCATGTTTACAACAAAGGAAATAACAAGTCAACCAAAGCACAAAATAAATAAATAAGATAAATAAATTTGTGGAATTAGTGGCAGAACTACTGCCACTACAGGAGCGTGGCCGCAACAGGGCCCGGCCCGGTAATGCTGGTACACCCTCACAAGGCCCCATTTTTGCTCTTCTGAGTGTGGTGCCCCAAAGCCCAGTTGAACAGCACAGAGGAGTGCATAAGCGCTCTTAAAATGCAGGGCTACAAGGGGTTAATTTTGCTCCTGGAGACTTGTGACCAGGAGTGATTGACAGGAGGAGGATGAAGGCCCTGATTGGCTGGGGGAGTAACAGGAAGAGGATGTGCAGGAAGGAGGAGTGTGTGGCATTGTAGAAGAAAGGGGAAGCTGACATGCAGCTGGGCAGAGAGACTGATCTGCTGCTGAAACAGGTGACATTGCCAGCACACACGGCTGGAGAACGGCTGGGGACACGCAGTGGGACGTTCCAAGACAGTCTCCAAGAACTGCAGAACCTTCTCAAGGTAAAATCCTAGCCTGCAGTGTACTGCACACACCCCAGCGTCAGAGGGAAGAGTGATGAGGGAATCTGTCCAAACTGACATTGCATTCCTGTACAAGGAAGAATATTGTGCCCTCCTTGAGAGCTTTTCCCTCAGATCATACCCTCACACAGGCTGCAGGGAACCATTAAGACTGTCGTTTGAGCTAAATCCTGTGTGGGCTGATATCTGAACTCTATTCCCCGTGCACAGTACATGTGCTATTTGAAACGCATTGATTTATGAGAGAACAGCGCCATCTTGTGACTGAATTGAGCAACAGTCCTGTGTTTTGCTATAATCTTTACCCAGCCTACAGTTTAACATCTACCCTTTTGAGAGAAAGTACAGGGACTTAATCGGGATTGTTAACTCTTCTGGAAACCTCTGCAGGACATTTGAACACTACAAAATTCCTGTGCACAGGTCAGCCCAGGACTGAGTGGAAAATATGGTAACGTTACCGGGGATAATATTGGTGCACCAAATGTTTTAGATGGATGTTAATGTTATGTGATTTACCTAAGAATTGATTTATTAATATTGAAGGTGTGACATTCCGTGTTAGTGGTACCGCTGCGATTCAAGTTAACTCAGCAGTAGATTCTAAAAGTGGGGCGCCTGACCCATAGGGAATAGCACGGTACCTCAAACACCTGAATAAGAAGGAGCCCTCTAGTGGGCGCGGTAATGACCGTAAGAGTCTTGATGGGTTATTATTGATGGTTCTTGCATCATCACCAGTCAGATAGTGTTAACTTGAAAGTAGTAACTGTGATTACCAGTGTGCCTTATTAGACCATGTGCATGGAAGATGTTATCGCTATTGTGCCTTATACTCACCAGGTGTATGTGATATGTTAAATGCTATTGTGCTCTATGCTGATCAGACGCATTATTTTGTCATTACTATTGAGCTGAAGGGGTCAGTGGTGCGGTGGCTTACCAAAACTATCCTTACCGCATTCTCAATAAACCCAAATTGTTTGACCAATCCTTGTCCCTTTCATTGAAGTATTTATCTCCTGACCACTGGATATCCGAACAGAAAAGAACCTGACTCGTGTCTGGAGGACAAGGTAAGGGAAGGATTTCCCATCAGTACTCGACCACCACATAAACTTTGTCGTCAAACCGAACAGGATCCGAGTGCATCAGGAGAGTAATACTCTCAGTGAAAAATGGATCAGCAACAAGGCGGGGGAGCAGCGCAACCGGCAGGGCCACAAAACCCAGAACAGGACGCCCCAGCAGCAACACCAAATGGGCCCATAACCCTATGGTACTATTTTGGGGCCCCATGGCTCCCGAAGTACAGCGGAGACGACGACAAGCTACAGGCGACTTCATTCACAGAATTTAAGAACAAACTGGAATCCATGTTCCGGCTATACACATTGAATGAACAGCAGAAAGTGGAGATCTTAATAGAGCAACTCACAGGGTCGGCGCTCTGAGAAGTAATCTCATGGCCAAGTATTTATCTCCTGACCACCGGATATCCGAACAGAAAAGAACCTGACTCGTGTCTGGAGGACAAGGTAAGGGAAGGATTTCCCATCAGTACTCGACCACCACATGAGTCTATGCAGGGATTGGTGCATGAGCATGGAAGACCTGAAGTACGCTCCCCAAAATGTTGCCATGTGGTCCAGTGATGCCATGTTCTGATCCTGGGTGCAATCAATTGAAAATCCCCAGAGGTTTACAGAGAAAATTGTGAAATGGTAATACACCTAAGAAAAAGAAAGATAGAAGAAACATAATTCAATACTGTATGTGCTAGCATAATTTCAAACAATTTCATACTTGAGATGCACTTTACAAGAGCTTATGTTTTGTATACAGGAACACACTGGTAATACACTGAGCAGAAAAGAAGGTAGCCAGACTTAGCAATAGTAGCACTGTAAGCACACTGTAGTCACAGGAGCTTAAGGATTGCACACAGGAACACAATGGGAATACTTGCAAATACAATGTGCAGAGTAGGAAAGACAAATGTAATAGCTGGCTTGCACACCAAAGTCCAAATGACAAACCAAGGTTAGGGATAATGGAAGTCCATAACATCAGGGGTTTTACCAGCCAAATTAGATATCCAGATATAAGTCAGGGTGTGCAGCAGCAAGGCTCAGAGTTTGCAAACAAGGCCTCTATTTAAAGGGCAACAATCATCAATGGCAGCTGGAGAGTAGTGAAAACCAGGAATACCTACTGAGCACGCCATAGAGAATTTATTTCTACTTCACACAAATGCAGCTTAGTGACAGTAAGTATTGCCATTGTAAAACCTTTGATTCTCTGATCATAATTTGTTCTTCAGCAGATATCCACACAATAACCATCGGAGCCCAGGAGTATAAAGCAGTAGTGTTTAATGATAACATGCCTTTCCTCGTTACACAGCTAGTATTTTTTCCATGTGATGTGTTACCTCTCAAAACACACGCTCTGGGAACCTTCCTTCCCCCTTGTGGAGGCAACTAGGAGTTGTGGAACTTCATTGTTACAAGGAGCACATCTATTCATTCACACTGTGCCCTCCCTCTCTTTCTCCTTCTTTGAAGTTCATTCTATCCGTCTCTTCCCAGGGCCATCTTAACAACATTATGGGCCCCTGGGCAAAGCAGTGCACCGGGGCCCCTAGATATAGATATATAGATGTATACAGATACAGATATAGATATAGATATAGAGAGATAGAGATAGATAGATGTACTTGCTCCTTGTAGGTTTTTTTTGCAGGTTTTTTTTCTTTTGCAGGATTATTTATTCTCATTAAGAGCCGTGCCTATGGGGCCCCCTTGCCCGTGGGGCCCCCGGGCAGCTGCTAATCGTGCCCAATGGAAAAGATGGCCCTGTCTCTTCCCCGGTAAGAGGAGACTGTATTGAGTAGGTTTGAAGAGGACACTGAAAGATTACAATCCTTAAGAGGGCTCCTTTCACGGATGTAGCTGCAGCTTGCCGCGAGAAGGACTGGTATAGATATAGGGAAAGAGCAGGGTAAGAATTTATTTTACTGCTGAGTGACTGATGCCCTACATCTATTTGCAAAGGAGTATAAACATTACCTTTCCAGGTAACCCACTATTTATATATATACACACAGAAGTATCCTGTGGCTGAATTTTAGCTTTGTTTCGGTCTCTTCTCCCCTATCCACCTTCGGGTCTCAGTCATTTACCACCCTCATGGCCCCACCTCCCTCATTCTCAATAACTTTGCAGCCTGGCTTCCGCATTACCTTTCCTCTGACCTCCCCTCCATCATACTTGGTGACTTTAATATCCCCATTGACAAGCCCACTGACCCCGCCTCGATCAAACTACTCACTCTTTCTTCCCTCTCTGGACTCAATCAGTGGACCTCTTCCCCCACCCACTGTCTTGGTCACTCTCTTGACCTTGTTTTTTGTCATCGCTGTGATCTCTCTGACTTCTCTAACTCTCCCTTCCCACTCTCTGACCATCATCTCCTCTCCTCCCTCTCCTTCTCCCCTACAACACACCCACCTAAAACCACCCTCACCAGGTGCAATCTTGATGCTCTTGACCCTGTTTCATTCTCCTCCTCCCTTGAATCCCTCCTCTCCCCTCTTTCCTCCCTGGCCTGCCCTGACCAAGCTACCTCCCTCTACAACCATTCCCTCACCACTGCCCTGGATGCTGTAGATCCTGCCTCTTCTGTCTGCCGCTGCCTCTTGATACCCCAACCCTGTCACTCCAAATTCACCCGCTTCCTCCAGAAGTGTACTCGTGTTGCTGAGCACCTCTGGAGGAAATCACGCTCCCTAGCCGACTTTCTTCACTTCAAATTGATCCTCTCCTCTTACAGCTCTGTCCTCTCCCTCACTAAACAATCTTTCTTTAAGTCTCTCATTTCTTCTCAGTCCTCTAATCCCCGCCGCTTCTTCGCCATGTTCAATTGTCTCCTCTCTCCCCCACACCCCCCTATCCCGCTCTCCCTCTCTGCCTCCAACTTTGCCTCCTTTATCTCCTCTAAACTTGATGCTATCAGACTTGACATCTCCCCCTTGCACCATCTTCCTGTCCCCCTTATTGCTCCACCTTCCTCTATCAACCATCTCTGGTGCTCCTTCCTCCCTACCTTGGGCGAAGAAATCCACTCCCCCATCCTTTCCTCTCCTCCTTGTACATGTAACCTTGATCCCATCCCCTCTCACCTCCTTCACTCCCTCTTACTGCCTGCTCCTACATTGCACACCTCTTCAATCTGTCACTCTCCACTGGCATCGTCCCCTCTTCCTTTAAACATGCCCTTATCTCTCCCATCCTCAAAAAACCCAATCTTGACACCTCTTCTCTTGCTAATTACTGCCCTATCTCACTTATTAACCTTCTCTCAGCCAAACCTAAGGGTCACCTTTCCTTGCTCATCCTCTTGGACCTCTCCGCAGCCTTTGACACTGACGAACACCCCCTTCTTTTGCAAACCCTCCTCCCTCTCGATGTCTCTGGCTCTGTCCTTGCTTGATTCTCCTCTTACCTCACCAACCGCTCCTTCTCTGTATTCATTTCTGGTTCATCCTTTCCTCCTGCCGCCCTCCCTGTAGGAGTTCCTCAGGGCTCGGTTCTTGGCCCTCTACTCTTTTCGCTGTACGCTACCTCCCTGGGTGATCTCATCACCTCCTTCGGTTCCCAATACCATCTGTATGCTGACGACATTCAACTCTACATTTCCTCTACGAATCTCTCCCCCTTCTCTCTCGTGTATCTGACTGCCTTTCTGTCATATACTCTTGGATGTTTTCACGTTTTCTCAAAATCAACATTGCCAAAACTGAACTCATTGTCTTCCCTCCTTTTAGATCTTTATCCCATCTCGACCTCTCTATCACTGTAAACAACACCACCATCTCATCTGTTCCCCAACTCCACTGTCTGGGCGTCACCCTTGACTCGTCCCTCTCTTTAACCCCCCACATTCAGTCTATCGTTCAATCCTTCCTTTCCCATGATGCCACCAAAACCATCATCAATCCTCTCATCATCTCCCGTATTGACTACTGTAACCTTCTTCTCACTGGTCTTCCCCCTTCCCACCTCGCCCCCCCTCAGATCTATACTCAACGCGGCTGTGAGACTCATCTTTATCTCCCATTGCTCCTTATCTGCCTCTCAGCTTTGCCTCGCCCTTCACTGGCGCCCCTTCCCCTACAGAATCCTTTTCAAACTCCTCACACTCACCTACAAGGCCCTCTCCCACTCCACTGCCCCTTACATTTCTAACCTCCTCTCCATTCGCAATCCTTCCCATTCCCTGAGGTCGGCCAATTACCGTAGCCTCTCCTCCACCCTGATCACCTCATCCCACTCCAGAATCCAAGACTTCTCCCGGGCTGCCCCTCTTCATCGGAATAACCTCCCTCGCTCTATCCAACTGTCCCCTAATTTGGGCTCCTTTAAATGGGCACTCAAAACTCATCTTTTCCTTAAAGCCTACCAGCAATTCACATAATCTTCTATCCATACATGATTACCTTACCCTCTCTCTCCCCTCTCTTGCTCTTGATCCCCTCCTCCAACTCCCTTTGGGCCTCCTGTCTGTTTACCCTCCCTCTAGAATTTAAGCTCTTATGTGGAGGGCCCACCTCCTTCTTGTTTCTCTCCCTATTCTTCTGCTCTTATGTCCCTATGTAAGCTATGTTTAGAGTGTTTGAATTCCTGGTAGTATTTGTTTAATGTCCGGTACTGTATCTACCCTGTTTGGTCTTATGTCTGTCTTTGTGGCGCCCTATAAATAAAGGCTAATACTAATAATAATAATAATTCATTGACACTGGTTAAAAAGCAATATAATTTAAAAGATACTGCACTACTATGGAATTTTAGTATGTTCCTTTTGTACCTGAAGATCATTTATATATGTCTCCATGGGGTCCATGCATCAAGCATATTTGACACATGAAAGATGAGGAAACTACGGTTTCCGCATGTTTTATGTATGTTTGCTATGCATTACATGCCTAAAGGAGACTTCACAGAAATCTCTTCCGTTAAGGCAAATATCGTGCAGCATCGCAGTCCCCATAGATTACTATGGGGACTGCGATGTTCTGCAATGCATCAAGCTTTGATAAGCTTTGCATTGCACAGACAGGATGGCGTAACCTGTCAGTTTCTATGGGATTCTGCTGAAGCCTCTCTGGCTTCGCAGAATCCGATACAGTGTTAGTGCAGTGCGCACTGTTAGTGCTGTTTACCGGCAGCTTAGCACTGTCGGTAAACAGGAAATAAAGTTTGCAGCACTGGGGTCGCTTCGCCGGGGCTCCATGAGAGAAGCCTTTCCATCTGGGATTGACTATCTGACAAAGTTTAGCACTATGTTGAAATATTGTGTTTCCCTGACAGATGTATATTCCACCTAGGACAGGGAAGACCCTCTACATTTGGCAATTTGATAGGCTAATATTAAGCACCTAATATGGTATGTGCTATGGCTGCAATTAATCTATTTATCTATTTCACTGTTGAGTGCCTCCAATCTCTCTATTTCTCTACATGTTGAATAAAGTCTGACTAGCAACAGGGTCTTGAAAGGCTGCCACCCGCTCCAATTTCTGATGTAGTGAATAATATGGACATTTATTACTGAATTGTCATTTACAATTTTACACAAAGTTAATCTCCCTGATGTGTTTGTGACAGCTTAAGTGATTTACTATTTTCTTGTGGCTCTGCTTTGAGCAAATAAAAAACAGCACCTATTAATCCCTAACCTCAAACTCTATATACATGAGTAAAAAAAGTTAAAATAAAATTGTATATATATATATATATATATATATATATATATATATATATATACACACACACATATATAGATATATACACAAATATATATTATATACATACACACACACACACACACACACACAGACACACACAGGTTTTTTTTCCTATTGGTATATACTTGTGTGCACTCTGAACATATCAATAATGTCAATATCATGTATGTGGTATGAAAGAGGAATGCCATCCATGAAGATTCCATTTGCCCTGTGATATCCTCCATTTACCAATGACTGTTTGTGTCAGTACTGTTAGGAAGAGAGAATTTCCATCAGGCCAGATCTGATCTTTATTAGAAAATATGTATGCATTAATTCCATTTGCTTTGATTTCATTATATTCAATTTATTTAGATTTAGGTCACAATTTATGGATTACGTCTTCTTATTCTCATGGATTATTGCAGGGCATACTATGTTACAATACTATATATCTTGCTGATAAATGTTTTTCTTACGTATTGCAAATAAATGTAATGTAAAGCAAATAGACTACCTGTCTCCTTTTTTACACCTGTGTTTGGAAACAGTAAATGTAAAACTGTGCTGCTGGCAAATAAAGCTATAAAAAATGAACCAGCCATTGATGTTTTTATGATTTCGTCTATGGCCAGGCTGATGCATAGGGTATTCATCTAAATGTTTTTGTTTAAAATACTAGATGCAGCTCTCTATTCAAGTCAATAGATTTGTCTAGGTAAAGTAGTGTACAATGCAACTGTAGGAATCCTTACTTCACTTTTACCTAATAAGTAGCATTGTGTTATTTTATAGGCAGCATGAAAGCTTAGGAGTCTATTTATGAAAAGGCGTCAAGCCAGGGCTTCTCCCTATACATCAAGGGTTACCACCGGCGACAGCAGTTCTAGCGGTGATCCCCGGCAGCCTCTCCAGTGATTTTCCCCTCGCAGAATCATTGTCCTGTTATCTCAGGATGGCAATAGCAGCTTTTGATAAAGCAGGTTTTCAGGATTCTGCGATCCTTCCTTCAGCAGTTACTATATTGTGTATTCCGGCAGGTCAGGAGTTAAAGCACTTTCAACACTTCTGCTACTGGTCTGCAATCAAGGACACTATACTGTATAATCAGGCTGAGCATGACACTCCGGGTCAGATCATTTCGCTTAGCCTGCCTGGAAAGTGCTTCATCCTCATTTCCCCCCCTTCCAGGTTAGTCCCAGCATTTGTAGTGGATTTACTGATCTTGTCCCTTGCATCTTGGATTTTTGCCTAGCACTGTTGTTAATCTCTTGCATGTATTATTGTTTTGGTCTGGCTTATTTTTTTAGTTTCTACTTGCTCCTATATTTTTCAGCAAGTACAGTCATTAGTTCATTTATTTTTTGCACACTTCTCTTGCCTTGTCTTTTGCTGCATGCTCCCTCCCTCCTTTGCATTTTGACTCCTTTATTTTTGTGTTTGTTTTGTCACATTTAATAAACATCTTAAATCACATGTTGCAGTGACAGACAGTTACACATTTCTTTTATGTGTAAACATTTAAAATTTATTTTTGTTTGTGAAATTACAATATAGCAAGTTTATTACCGGAAAGTGAAGGGATAATATATCGGGTATCATTTGGGCTTCAAATAAAGCGGGTAATAGTAAAAAATAAATTGTTTGGTATGGGAACAGGATAAACATGTACAAAGTTCAGGGTAATGTTAATTCTCACAATCTATTGTGCAAATTATGAAACAAATAATCCTCTACTTTAGTATATGTGTGTCACGGGCACTAGGAGTCTTTACCCAGGGATCACCAGGTGGTAAGCTTACCAGAGCAATGTAGATGGTAATAGTGTACTCTGGTAGCAGGGTGATCACGGAACAGGCAATAGTAGATGATGAGATGCTCAGGAAAGTCTATGACTAGCAGCACTGGTAATATGGAGGTAATAATACACGAGGAACTGTATGGACAAGGGCAAGTGGAGGTAGGCAGTGGTCTGCGTTAGCAAGTTGTACCACTGCTATAGTGAGAAGGAATGTCCAACAGAAACGAGGAGGTGATGAGAGTCAGCGGTCTGCGGATAGCAAGTGGTACCGCTGTCTGAGTGAAGGAATGGAATCCAAGTGGAGGTATCCGGGAAGTCAGTGGTCTGCGGTAGCAAGTTGTACCACTGCTATGTGAGAGGAATGGAACAGGTGATACCGGAACAGGAATCAGTGGTCTGCCTTCAGCAAGTTGTACCACTGAAAATATATGTGAGGAGGTGTACGGGGAGAGACTGCAACACAGGATGTACACGGGCACATTAAACACGATCCACAGTAATATGCACAATATATATAAATGACTGAACAGGTCTGCAAATGTAGGAAGTCTCTGAAGTAATCCAGCACAAGGTAACACAGTCAATGATGGCAAAAGACTCAGCGGATTGCAGACTCCAGAGGAGAACCAACACAGTCCAGCAAGATATGCAATACACCAGCACAGTCAATGAGAAGTATGCATACCGTGGTTCAGAAGGCAGTCAGACAGGAGTGCAGTGATACCTGGGCGGCAGGAGGCCGACAGGATGAGAAGTCCCTGGATGTAAGAAGCAGGAGTCTAGTAGGTGCAGCGCACAGGTAAGTAGACCAACAGGGACACGAATCCAATGCTGACAGGAGGGTAGCGACCAGGGGAACCAGGAAGGCGTGGAGAGCGGATCAGCAGTAGATGGACGATAGGACTGGCAGCGGCAGCAGGACTCTGCGGACCCACGGGAGAGATGAGATGAGGCTGAGGTGCACAGGAGCAGCGGATAGGAATCAGCTAGCAGTCACGATGATGAACACAGGCGAGTTGCCAGCTGGAGGCTGTAGTGCACGGAGGCAGCGGATAGAAATCAGCTAACAGTCACTATGGAATATAATAGCGTTGAAGTGGTATAGCAGACTGTAGTGCACGGAGGCAGCGGATAGGAATCAGCAAACAGTCACAATGGAATATAATAGCGTTGAAGTGGTATAGGAGACTGTAGTGCACGGAGGCAGCGGATAGGAATCAGCAAACAGTCACGATGATACAGTTGATGGTAGAAGTGGTATAGGAGACTGTAGTGCACGGAGGCAGCGGATAGGAATCAGCAAACAGTCACGATGATACAGTTGATGGTAGAAGTGGTATAGGAGACTGTAGTGCACGGAGGCAGCGGATAGGAATCAGCAAACAGTCACAATGGAATATAATAGCGTTGAAGTGGTATAGGAGACTGTAGTGCACGGAGGCAGCGGATAGGAATCAGCAAACAGTCACGATGATACAGTTGATGGTAGAAGTGGTATAGGAGACTGTAGTGCACGGAGGCAGCGGATAGGAATCAGCAAACAGTCACGATGATACAGTTGATGGTAGAAGTGGTATAGGAGACTGTAGTGCACGGAGGCAGCGGATAGGAATCAGCAAACAGTCACGATGATACAGTTGATGGTAGAAGTGGTATGGGAACCACAGTAGGAGAAGTGGTTAGGAAACCACAGAGGTAGAAGTGGTTTGGAAACCACAGGAATCAGCAGCGCTGAATACACGAGGAAACACAGGAACACCTTCAGAGGCTCATGGGGAATGAGACTCCAAGATCAGGCCACGTGGTGTTGACCACAGGTGCTTAATATAGGGAGTGTTGCCTGATCTGCCAATTGAGTTAAAGGGACATACACTAAAGTATAGGAGAGGGCTGCGCATGCGCAGACCCTCAGGATGGAGGACGGCCACGGTTCCTAAATGTCCGGGAAGAGGCACTCACGGTCCGGTGAGTGACAGTACCCCCCCTTTTAAAGGTGGGCACAGAACGCCTGGAACCGGGCTTGTCCGGATTTTTGAAATAAAACTTCTTCAAAAGGGCAGGAGCATTAAGATCTTCAGCTTTGATCCAAGAGCGCTCCTCAGGACCAAAGCCCTTCCAATGAACGAGGAAACGGAGTACTCCTCGCGAAATTTTTGCGTCTAATACCTCAGTAATTTCAAAATCTTCCTCCTGATGAACTTGAACTGGCTGCGGAGCTGAGGGAGGTTTTGAAAAACGGTTGATAATAAGAGGCTTGAGTAAGGACACATGGAAGGCATTAGAAATCCGAAGATTCTTAGGAAGAAGAAGTTTCACACATACTGGATTGATTACTTGAATGATCCTATATGGACCAATAAAACGAGGAGCGAATTTCATAGATGGGACCTTCAAACGAATGTTTTTAGTAGATAACCAGACACGATCTCCAATTTTTAGTGGTGGAATAGCCCGCCTCTTCTTATCTGCGAAAGATTTATATTTGATAGATGTTTTCTTCAAACAGGTTTTGACCTGAGACCAGATATTTTTAAAGGTCTGACAGGCCGTCTCCACCGCTGGAACTTGGGTGGGCGGGAGGGCAGGAAATTCCGGGAAAGACGGATGGTGACCGTAGACCACAAAAAATGGAGTTTTGGATGATGACTCATGGTACATGTTGTTATGGGCGAATTCGGCCCAAGGAAGCAACTCTACCCAGTTGTCTTGATTGGCTGAAGAGAACATCCTTATAAAAGTCTCAAGATCTTGATTGACACGCTCAGTCTGTCCGTTAGATTGCGGATGGTAAGAAGATGAGAGTGCTAATCGTATGCCCAAGGTTTTACAAAGGGCTCGCCAGAATCTGGAAACGAATTGTACTCCTCTATCTGACACAATCTCAGACGGACATCCATGGATGCGGAAGATCTCTTTAATGAAATGTTCGGCCAGGATAGACGAGGAAGGCAAACCAGACAGAGGGACGAAATGAGCCATCTTCGAAAATCTGTCCACCACCACCCAAATAGTGTTATGATTCTTACTAGGTGGTAAGTCAGTAACGAAATCCATACTAATATGGGTCCACGGCTTGGACGGAATGGGTAGTGGTCGCAGCAACCCTGCTGGAGTTCTGCGGGAAGATTTGAATTGGGAACATAATTCACAGGAAGCAATGAACTCTTTGACGTCTCTCCTCATTGAAGGCCACCAGTAACTTCGAGAGAGCATCTCAAAGGTCTTGTGTTCACCGGCGTGTCCAGAAAAACGAGAGGCATGGAACCACGAAAGGATTTTCCTCCTTAGAGTAGGAGGCACGAGAGTCTTCCCAAATGGTAGCGTTTTGATGGATGAAACAGCCAGTGAGACACATTTGGGGTCTAGAATGGTATGGTTGGAAACCTCTTCTATATCAGAGGACGTCACAAAAGCTCTAGATAAAGCGTCAGCTTTTTTGTTCTTGGCAGCTGGTTTGAAGGTTATTATTAATTCGAAACGGGAAAAGAAAAGAGACCATCTTGCTTGGCGAGGGTTCAAGCATTGGGCAGACTGAAGATATGACAAGTTCTTATGATCCGTGAAGATCGTCACCGGATGGCGAGCTCCTTCCAATAGGTATCTCCACTCCTCTAATGCAGCTTTGATAGCTAGTAACTCCTTGTCCCCGATAGTATAATTCTTCTCTGCGGGCAGAAGACCCCGAGAATAGAAGGCACAAGGATGGAATTTTTGCTGTTCAGAGCGTTGGGAGAGAATAGCTCCCAAGCCCACATTAGAGGCATCTACTTCTAGAAAGAAGGGGAGTGTCACATCAGGCTGTCGAAGGATTGGAGCCGAAGAGAAGGACTCTTTGAGTGTTTGAAAGGCTTGAAAAGCCTCAGGCAACCATTGCTTAGGATTAGCCCCTTTTCGAGTCAGGGCCACAATAGGAGATGCAATGGAAGAAAAGTCTTGAATGAAGCGTCTATAGTAATTGGCAAAACCTAAAAAACGCTGAATAGCACGAAGAGTAGTTGGCTGGGGCCAATGTAGTACAGCATTCACCTTGTCTGGATCCATCTTCAGGCCAACTCCGGAAACTATATACCCCAAGAATGGAATCTGGGGCAATTCGAATGAACATTTTTCTAATTTACAGAACAATGAATTTTTTCGTAGCCTGGAGAGGACTTCTGCCACATGTTGGTGGTGAGAAGGCAGGTCCTGAGAAAAGATCAATATGTCGTCCAGATAGACGACGACACATACATATAATAAGTCCCGAAAGATCTCATTGATGAAGCCTTGAAAAACAGCGGGGGCATTACACAGCCCGAAAGGCATTACCAGATATTCGTAATGCCCGTCTCTGGTGTTAAACGCTGTCTTCCATTCGTCACTAGAACGGATTCTGATTAAATTGTAGGCACCACGAGGATCCAGCTTAGTAAAAATACGGGCTCCCTTGATGCGATCGAATAGCTCAGTAATCAGCGGAATGGGGTACCGATTCTTGATAGTAATGGCATTGAGTCCACGAAAATCTATGCAAGGGCGTAATGATCCATCCTTCTTTTTGACGAAGAAGAACCCAGCTCCAGCGGGAGAGGTGGAAGGTCTAATAAACCCACGCTGGAGGTTCTCCTGTATGTACTCAGATGTGGCTTGAATTTCAGGTAACGAAAGTGGATAGACCCGGCCCCTGGGGGGAGTCTTGCCAGGTAGAAGGTCGATCGGACAATCCCAAGAACGATGAGGAGGAAGACGTTCAGACTGAGCTTTATCAAACACATCAGTAAATGAAGCATATTGAGGAGGGAGTCCCGGTGAGGTAGATGAGATGGAAGATTGCTGTACTTTAAGAGGAATAACTTGGGAAAGGCAACGATGGTGACATTCAGGCCCCCAAGACGTGACTTGAGGGGTGCGCCAGTCAATCTGGGGAGAGTGACACTGAAGCCATGGAAGGCCTAAGACAATCGGACTTGTCGTAACAGGAAGGATTAAAAACGATATTACTTCATGATGCAGGGCACCAATCTGAAGTGTTACTGGAGACGTACTCTGAGTGATGAGACCGATGATGAGACGTGATCCATCTATAGCCGTCACAGTAATGGGTGTTTTTAAGGTAATCACTGGTAGAGACCATTGATTTACTAATGATTTGGAACTAAAATTTCCTGCTGCTCCGGAATCAATTAATGCCTGTGACTCAAAGGTTTTGGTAGCAGAGGAAATCGTAACATCAAAAGCGCAGACTTTAGATTTCATGGAAGATGGAGAGGACTCCAGGGACCCTAACTTCACCTCTCCAGAACTAGTTAGGGCCTGGCATTTCCCGATCTCTTAGGGCAGGAGCTGAGAATATGAGTGGAATCAGCACAATAGATACAGAGTCTATTCTTTACTCTTCGTTTTCTCTCCTCGGAAGATAATTTGGAACGTCCTATCTCCATGGGAATCACAGAGGGTGAAACTGGACGAAATTGAGGGTTAGAACGAAGAGGTGCTTTAGCAGAAGTTGTTCTCTCAGCCTCCCTTTCACGAAATCTCATATCAACACGATGGCAAAGAGAGATCAAATCTTCAAGTGACGAAGGAAGCTCTTGAGTAGTCAGTGCATCTTTAATTTTATCGGAGAGCCCCTGCCAGAAGGCGGCAACTAGGGCTTCAGTGTTCCACTGAAGTTCAGAGGCTAAGATCCTAAATTGAATGACGTACTGGCCTACTGTATGAGGTCCTTGTCGTAGGCGGAGGATGCTGGAAGCAGCGGAGGTCACACGACCTGGTTCATCGAACACACTTCGAAATGTAGAAATGAATTTGGCACTATCTTGCAATATAGGGTCATTTCTCTCCCACAGAGGGGAGGCCCAAGCCAGGGCTTGTCCTGAAAACAAAGAGATAAGATAGGCCACTCTGGAACGATGGGTAGAAAAATTTTGAGGTTGGAGCTCAAAATGGACTGAACATTGGTTAAGGAAACCCCTACAAGTTTTGGGGTCTCCATCGTACTTTGACGGAGTAGGCAGGTGAAGCGTGGAAGCTGTAGACACCTGGGATGGCACTGGGGAAACGGAGGAAAGCACAGAAGCCTCAGGAGTAGCTGTCACAGTCTGTCCAGATGTTCCTTGGGAGGTTAATGACTGATAACACTGAAGTAACAGCTGTTGGCGGGCATCCTGTTGCTCCACACGGCTGACCAGATGCTGCAGCATCTCTTTGGCGGTAGGTTCCGTATCTGGGTCTGTCATGGCCTGATCTTACTGTCACGGGCACTAGGAGTCTTTACCCAGGGATCACCAGGTGGTAAGCTTACCAGAGCAATGTAGATGGTAATAGTGTACTCTGGTAGCAGGGTGATCACGGAACAGGCAATAGTAGATGATGAGATGCTCAGGAAAGTCTATGACTAGCAGCACTGGTAATATGGAGGTAATAATACACGAGGAACTGTATGGACAAGGGCAAGTGGAGGTAGGCAGTGGTCTGCGTTAGCAAGTTGTACCACTGCTATAGTGAGAAGGAATGTCCAACAGAAACGAGGAGGTGATGAGAGTCAGCGGTCTGCGGATAGCAAGTGGTACCGCTGTCTGAGTGAAGGAATGGAATCCAAGTGGAGGTATCCGGGAAGTCAGTGGTCTGCGGTAGCAAGTTGTACCACTGCTATGTGAGAGGAATGGAACAGGTGATACCGGAACAGGAATCAGTGGTCTGCCTTCAGCAAGTTGTACCACTGAAAATATATGTGAGGAGGTGTACGGGGAGAGACTGCAACACAGGATGTACACGGGCACATTAAACACGATCCACAGTAATATGCACAATATATATAAATGACTGAACAGGTCTGCAAATGTAGGAAGTCTCTGAAGTAATCCAGCACAAGGTAACACAGTCAATGATGGCAAAAGACTCAGCGGATTGCAGACTCCAGAGGAGAACCAACACAGTCCAGCAAGATATGCAATACACCAGCACAGTCAATGAGAAGTATGCATACCGTGGTTCAGAAGGCAGTCAGACAGGAGTGCAGTGATACCTGGGCGGCAGGAGGCCGACAGGATGAGAAGTCCCTGGATGTAAGAAGCAGGAGTCTAGTAGGTGCAGCGCACAGGTAAGTAGACCAACAGGGACACGAATCCAATGCTGACAGGAGGGTAGCGACCAGGGGAACCAGGAAGGCGTGGAGAGCGGATCAGCAGTAGATGGACGATAGGACTGGCAGCGGCAGCAGGACTCTGCGGACCCACGGGAGAGATGAGATGAGGCTGAGGTGCACAGGAGCAGCGGATAGGAATCAGCTAGCAGTCACGATGATGAACACAGGCGAGTTGCCAGCTGGAGGCTGTAGTGCACGGAGGCAGCGGATAGAAATCAGCTAACAGTCACTATGGAATATAATAGCGTTGAAGTGGTATAGCAGACTGTAGTGCACGGAGGCAGCGGATAGGAATCAGCAAACAGTCACAATGGAATATAATAGCGTTGAAGTGGTATAGGAGACTGTAGTGCACGGAGGCAGCGGATAGGAATCAGCAAACAGTCACGATGATACAGTTGATGGTAGAAGTGGTATAGGAGACTGTAGTGCACGGAGGCAGCGGATAGGAATCAGCAAACAGTCACGATGATACAGTTGATGGTAGAAGTGGTATAGGAGACTGTAGTGCACGGAGGCAGCGGATAGGAATCAGCAAACAGTCACAATGGAATATAATAGCGTTGAAGTGGTATAGGAGACTGTAGTGCACGGAGGCAGCGGATAGGAATCAGCAAACAGTCACGATGATACAGTTGATGGTAGAAGTGGTATAGGAGACTGTAGTGCACGGAGGCAGCGGATAGGAATCAGCAAACAGTCACGATGATACAGTTGATGGTAGAAGTGGTATGGGAACCACAGTAGGAGAAGTGGTTAGGAAACCACAGAGGTAGAAGTGGTTTGGAAACCACAGGAATCAGCAGCGCTGAATACACGAGGAAACACAGGAACACCTTCAGAGGCTCATGGGGAATGAGACTCCAAGATCAGGCCACGTGGTGTTGACCACAGGTGCTTAATATAGGGAGTGTTGCCTGATCTGCCAATTGAGTTAAAGGGACATACACTGAAGTATAGGAGAGGGCTGCGCATGCGCAGACCCTCAGGATGGAGGACGGCCATGGTTCCTAAATGTCCGGGAAGAGGCACTCACGGTCCGGTGAGTGACAATGTGATTATATGTAATGTTACTGGTGTTAGGGACTTACCTGGATGGGAGACATCCGGGTGGTGCCTCGCGGCGTTCCTACAGCACATTCGGGGATGGCTGGGACGTTGATTCAATCAGGGCTCGCAATGTCGTCATGGTGCCGTCACCTTTCATTAGAGAGTCCGCGGCTATTTAAGCCAGCGCCATTTTGTTCAGTCGGCGTCGGAGACAGACGTCGTGGATCACCGGGAAGGAAGAAAGAAAGACGACGGCTCGCGCAACAGGAAGACGAGAAGACGCCGAAGAGAGAAGACAAAAGACTGCAGACAAGTGAGTGAGCGGAGGACAGACTGTGGAGGCAGGGGCGAGCTACTCTGCCTCCTGAAGAATCGTCGGGGTCCAGCCCCGAAGGGCCGTCCTCAATGTGGTGCATTGAGGACGGCGGCCGATTAGGGGTGTCCTTGGAGAAGACCCCCGAAGATGCTGAAAGAAGGTAGGGTCCTGTTGGGCAACACATCTACCGGGCCCATGCCCGCATTTCTATTCACCCCCCCTCTAATAAAGTATTCCTTCCTTTTCTCCTTCACTGGGCAATAGGCCCGAGCGCAATTTCAGGCAGTATGCCTGATCCACAGGTAATGGGGGCCTCAGTAGGAACCACAAGGCCCTATAGAGAAAGGGGCACAAGGCCTCTGAGTTAGTAAAGGGCACTAGGCCTTATAGGGTAAGGCGGCACTAGTCCCAATAGTTTGTTGAGTTGGGCATTTAGCCCTGTTAGGAGGGACAGACAGTAGGTCCCTGTTGTTAGGAGGGACAGACAGTAGGTCCCTGTTGTGAGGAGGGACAGACAGTAGGTCCCTGTTGTTAGAAGGGACAGACAGTAGGTCCCTGTTGTTAGGAGGGAAAGTAGGTCCCTGTTGTTAGAAGGGACAGGCAGTAGGTCCCTGTTGTTAGGAGGGACAGTAGGTCCTGTTGGAAAGGGTAGTAGGCCTTTACAGTTTATGGTAGGGCAATAAACCCTTGTGGTTAGAAGGGTATTGGGCCCTTGGTAGTGAAGAGGACATTAGGTCCTGGTAGTCTTCAGGAGGGCCCTTGATGTAGAGAGGCACTTGGCACCCTCTGAGGTGTAGTGTAAGGCTAAGAGTGGCATACAGTGTCCCTCCATCCAGTCTGAAAGGTCACCTAAAGTCCTGAGCCCCAAGACAAGGAGGGCTTATCAGCCAGGGTTCAGGCCACAGGTGGAGGCCTGTGGAGTGGCTGAGTAACGGAGGAGATGGGTGGCCCAGAGCAGGTAAGTAGGAGCGATATCAGTCCGTTCCAAGGTAAGTAGCTGGTGCCCATTGGTGAGGTGGTCACTGGTAGGTCACAAACGAATGGTTCATTGTTTGCAGATAGCCTGTGTCTTTCAACTTTCCTCCCCCCTGTAGGTACCCAAGTCCCAGTTCAGTAAAGGAGGTTGCACAGGAGAGAGTGGAGGTGAGGTTTTACTTATGGTTTGGTGAGGTTTGAAGAGTGGTGTGTTCCATAGTGGTCCCTTGGGATCGGGTGAGTACCTGGGGTGTCGGCAATGGGATTGTAGTTTGTGTGACTTTGTTTCCCCCTGCCCCAGTTACACTGGTGCTAAGAATCAGAGTGCTTAAGTATATATTGTTCTGACTTACACTTACACTTCTTTAAACTGCAAATTCTCACTAACAGTGCTTTATTTCTGTATCTGAATTAGCTCAGTTCTAGGGGTTACACCTACATACCAAAAAGAAAATCCATCAAATAAAAATACACAGATTGCTCATAGATACCATAAGTGTATATGCTTACATACGTGTGTGTGCATAGAAAAATGTGAGAAATGTGAATGGCATGTATAGGTGCTCTCCAGTAACCTAGAGACAGTCTCTCAGAGCAGTGTCATTGCATTATAGTTAGTATTGTTTGTTATGAGGTGTTCATTGTATATGGTAGGGTGGAATTGGGAAGTTGGGATTAGCAGAAAGATTACTTCATTGCTTCGTGGGAAAGTTATGATATTTGGTACCAGTCTTTGATGTTTTGAACACCTTTCAGATTATGATGGTAACAATAATTGCTACTAGGGAATTGGTCATTATTTATATGTTTATTATTTTTCACACTTAAAATTAATTTCCTGCTGTCACCCACGTCCAATATACTGGTTATTACTAATCTTTAATATTGGTAGATTGCTGCTGCTATGTGAAAGCTGCACATCTGTTTCCAGCTTTCCCTTACAGAAACTACTCAGATCTTAGGGGAAAACTCTCATACCTATTTCATAGTTGCCTACTATACCGGAATTTCCTGAAATTCTGCCCGCTTTGTTGGCGAAGCGGGGGCGGGGCTAATTGTGTCATCTGCCCCAGCGCCCTGCTACAATAGGCCAAAATTAGCATTGTATAGAAGGGATGGGCCTAATAATGCGATTAGTGTGGTCATGTCCCCAAGACACGGCCAACTTGGAGATCTCCTGGAGGGGTGATATCCAAAGTTGGCAAGTATGATCTATTTTCTAATGTTGCTATAAACTACATAGTAACTGGTGATTTAGAGATCGCAGGGAGGGGGATTGGAATTATTGTATAGTGCTGGCAGAGATAGGAGAGACCGTCTGTGGTACTCAGGAATGCAGGGTGGCATTCGGAATACAGCGATGTAATAGCCCCAGGACAGTATGACATTGCAGACTCAGACTTGTAGCAGGCTTTTTCTCTGGTTCAGTGCAGGCTGCTGCAGAGTCTCACCATCACAGAGAGGCAAGGGTCACCCTGACAGAAACAGGACACAGGCAAAAGTGGTGATTTATACCAAGCAACAATTTACTTGTCAGATTGTGACCTTTGCAAATTACTTGCATAAATACAATTGAAGGCCGTGAATTGATTTAGATAACATTTACATTGATCACATAAACAGCAATACAAGGTGGTGGAGTCACTTACTTTAAAGACAGCGGCAAACCAATAATCTAAGAACAAAATCTCTCCAACTATTAACAAACGCTGCCAGACTTAACTGTAAGCCCCTGTCAAGGATAGTATTCCCTTTGGCTCTTTTTTATATTTCTCTTTTTTATTTTTTCTCCGGCGCCAATTCATATCACACTGCTGCATCTTCCACGCCACACTCCTCCTTTTTTAACAAGATAGCTAATGACCTGGGGCTATCACACGATTCTCACCTTAAACATACATGCCCTCACACTTGGAATGTTCATTGCATAATATCACCAATTAATATAACCTTATCACTCTAAAGGGTACAGGTTCATATCTAAATATCAATTTAACCTGTCATATTATGACATATATCTGTACATATTTGCTGTTGGTGCGTCTTTCAGACCTCCTTACGGGTTGTTTGTCAATGAGATTTACCCCTTCATATACTGGCAGTGAGGCTCTGTCTGATTCTAGGTTCAGGGGATATTGCAAAACCCCAACTCCCCAGCCAGTTTGGGGCAATGTATTCTTGTCAATAGGGTGCAGCAGGGCCTTTAGATGATGCTCATTGAACAGGCTGTACATTTCCGTCACCGTCTCTTAATGACTTCTCTTATACTGACCCAAAAGAACCTCCGCCTGATGCTCGCCTCAGTCTTCTGATGCTCAAAGTTACTGGTTTGGTCATGATATGCCTCTTTACAATGCTGACAACTTGTCTCAGGGTTACAATTTGGACAACCCTACAACAAGTATTGGGACCCATGCTGCATAAGATCAATTGTCCTTTTTCTATAAACAGCCACTCTCTTTGTCTTAACAAATTCACAAGCTCTAGCTTGGCTTCCTACTTTGCCACCTGATCAGACTTCATCCAGTCTTCAGTAGCGCCTTCAGATGTCTTAAAGTCTGAATCTCATGCTATAAGTCCACATCTGCAACCTGGTTCTGAAGAGGAAGTTGTGTCTATCACCAACTCATTGTGCCTGATGGTTGGTGTATGGAAAACGTGCACCTCTACAGCTTCCTGGATGGTTGAATCTTGTTCATCTTCCCCTCTGGTGTCTAGTAGGAACAATGTGTCTGCATTCTCATTGGCTTTCCAGTGTTGAAGGGCTTGTTTCTCCAGGAGTGGGTCTTTCTCTAATTCTCCCTTGAGCACAGCACATTTATGCTGACTATTATCGGAGGCAATCCATCATCTTGTACAATGGTGATTATAAAGCCTTGCTAAGGCAGCACTGTTTTCCCTATCCTTATGCCAACCTCCCAGTACCCTTTGCAAAGGCCATGCTGTCAATTGCTGACAATTGGATTAATCAAAGGGGGAGATAGCAGAACCTTATGTTCCTCGGTCAGTGGGTTTAGGGGATAAATGTCTAGTAGAGAGACAGACCTGTTCTCCAGCCACAAATTGTGAATGATGATGACAAACGACGGTTAGCAAATTATTCCTACATAGAGGCTGAATCCGCAAGAGTACTTCACAACTGTCTGTGCAAGGTTTGAAGATGCTAAATGTAAGCATCAACATATGCAACGTTGGAGGCAACTTCCTGGCTTGGAATAATATGAAGATGAAACCCGTAAGATTTATAGAATGAAAATAAACATATACATTGGCGCTGAGCATTATTGTGGGTAAATTCAGCTAATTGCAATAAAAAAAAACTTATCTTGCTGATAAGCAATGCAGATACTGTTCTAAAGCTGAATTAACTTCGTTTTTCGTGGCTATTGGACTGTGTATAACAAAAGGAGGTTAAGTGAAGCTGTATCCTGAGGAACTTACAGAATACTGCCTAGAAATGTGATGTAAATTGGGAACCTCTGTATGAGGTGACAAAATCAGGGCATCCATGTAGCTTAAATACAGAAGAAAGAAAAACAGAGGTAGTTTTTTGGGCAGTGGGAATTGCATAAAGTATCATGTGCAGTTTTCATAAATTGATGGCCAGTGAATAGGGTGACCGTTTTTCCTTCAGATGGAGGTAATTCAACAATAAAATCCATAGATATTGTCATATTATTGTACTAGAGTCAGGAAGTGGTAGATTCTTAGCGTCAACCAAGATTGGCGCTGCCAGACTAATGAACCCCCTGGCAAGGAAGTTTGGCTTAACTGCAGGAGTCGACAGTTCCAGCCCTGCCTCTTGTGTTGAGCTGCTAATAGCAGGCTGGATGGTAAAGGAAGCATGAGACTAAATCTAATAGCAGAAAAATGTTCAATCTAGTCGAATTCAATAACAAATCAAAAACCATAACGCTGGCGCAAAGATGAAGTCTTAAACTCTGGTACTGAAAAATGCTCACTGTGCTTATAAAATACAAGTGCCTGGTTTGCATTTTGGTGTGCAGATGAAGTCAGTGGTCACCACACCAAAACTACAGGGAAATAAAACTCAACTGAGTTTGATAACAGTGCTAAAGAACTAAATGATTGAACAAGTATAATACTAAAGTATGCATAATGTATAATAAAATACATAGAAAATTAACTGTAGCTCAAGGATCACCAGATGTATTAATAATAACCAAATTTAATAAGCAGCACACATAAGTAACATGATCTCGGCTAAAACAGTAAATGATATGCAAACATGATATATTGCCCAATGAGAAAGAACAGCCTATGAATATTTTATAATAGCAATAACTGCTTAGTTCTCATGAACCTGCTTGTAATCCAAAGGGCCTGGTATGGTTGGTATCTCTAGAGCTCTTCGTTCTGTGCATATTCAACCTACAAGCTTGTGTATTTAGTTATATTTTGGTGGGCTGTGTGCTGTCTGTTCAGATTACTATCTCATTATTCCATCACAGAATTAGTTATTGTTCACAGCTATCAATCTAAAAGAAATATCTTCCATTGATATCTATATATACTGTTTTTAGAGGACCAATCTTCCTACAAAAAGGCCCTTTGGATTACAAGCAGGTTCATGAGAACTAAGCAGTTATTACTATTATAAAATATTCATAGGGTCTTCTATCTCACTGGGCAATATATCATGTTTGCATTTTATTTACTGTTTTTAGCAAAGATCATGTTAGTTATGTGTATTTGTTATTAAATTTGGTTATTATTAATACATCTGGTGATCTGTGAGCTACGGTTATTTTTATATATATTTTATTATACATTATGCATATTTTAGTATTATACTTGTTCAATCATTTAGGTCTTTAGTGCTGTTATCAAACTTAGGTTTGAGTTTTATTTCCTTTTGTATCAAACTCGCTGTTTCAGCAGCTTGACAGCTGTGTTTTTTACAGATTGAAGCGATTGTGACTATTTTTAAGCGCCATTATCAAAGGTTTTTGTTTTTTCTTGTGTACAGGAAAATAATAAAATGAAGGGAATAAAAAGTGAAAGAGATGCGCACCTGCACCCACATAGGAGCAGCGGCACCGCTGTGTCAGGTGAGTGAGAGATATAGACTCTCCTGTTCGATTGTTTGATTAGTTTCTTTGTTCATTAAAACAATTCATAACCCTCATGCCATGAGTCATGATGAGACTGCATGATTTGCAATCATAATTCCTCATGGTAAACATATCATTTATTAAGTTTAAACAGGCAGTCATTACTACTCAAATAGGTATATTTATATTTGGTAAGGACGAATGCAACAGCTGGGTCTGTGGAAGAGGCCTCTTGAATACGAACCAATAAATGAGAAAGCTTTAGGCAAGTAAAATATTGTCAGGAAGAAGTATCGTGGAACAGGCTTCTCATTGAAACTTGGCTTTAATGAGAAACAAGCTGAAAGGAGATTTTGGAACAGTATCCATTTTTTATTACAACACTATCATGCTTTTAGGCAATTGTAAGTGCATAACTTTACCAGATATGCAATTCATGCATTGTATTCATGGTATTGCTCCATTTTTTAAAAAAAAAGTATTGCAGAATTAAAAAAGAACCTTTATTTGAAACAGGGACCTCTGAAGCTGCATGATTAAGTAAGGCAGTTTAGACACCATTGTTTGGTAAGTGTAACAAGTTTTTAGTACATGATTCACATTTGATCACAGATTGCACTATGCAATTTTATTTTTATTTTCTATTGAGCACTACAAGATCCCAACCACATTGGATTGCTGAAATTTGACACATACCGTATGTAGTTTACATTCCTAATTCACCTTTTAAAATGAAAGGTTAGTGCAATCCTTTTATTTATTTGTAGTTTGCAAACCCACATTACACTATTGTATTTTCCTTATTTTATTTCCGCATGATAATTGTTATATCGTACCAGCTGGTCATTTTAGGGTTAATGTGATATCTGTTTTTCACACATGCCTAATAAATGTTATTTTATCATTAAATCCATGTGTTATTGGTGAGGGGTTGCCGAATCACACTCAGCGCTGAATATTTATTCTAGTTTGCATTGTACCTTTGAGACTCCACGGGTCTTTTCAGCAGCGGGTGTGTTTTGGCTGTTTCCTCATCAAGTGTTAATTGGTTGGTTGTTGGAGATCATTTCCATTGCGCCAGGACAATTTGTGAGATAACTAGCTTAAACTATTTTTTGTTCTTCGTGGAAATAACCTTACATAGGATTATGCTTCTAGAAAAATTCCCTTCTTGTTGCTAAATAAGAGAAGCTCCTTAAGATAAAGTCTGTTCATAGGAGAAGAATGTAGAAGTTAAATTATTTCAGAGTTCCTCACAATGTCTTCTGTTTCAGTCCTGAGACACTGAGACATTTAGGTCCTGCCCAATGCTCAAACCACACCAACAGGCTGTTACACAAATGTCACAAGGGAGTCACTCTTTCCCCCTAGCAATCAATGGGGTGTCACATAGAAAAGCTGCTATTTTGCCTTGTTTGTCATTGTTTTCATTTTTTACATTTTATTTATTTGTATATTATTTTTGTAATACTTTTTTGTAAACTTGTATTTTTTGCGTTATCTTGCTATATCATAGGCTGGGATGTCATGTAAAACATGTTTTAAAACTATGTGTGCTGTGGCTGAGTGTAACTCAGTGGTTCCCTCACTGTGATGGACCCCTAAAAGGAAATAACAGCTGAATATTTGCCCAGTTTAGAGGTGATATCTCGCACTGAAATTGTTAAGCAATACTGAATTTAATAACACTCAAAATACTTGGTATCCGCGACTTGGACCTTCGGAACTCTGTCAAAAGTCCTTCTGATATGGCCTTCTTTCAACATCGCTGTACTGTGGCAAGTAGTAGGTCACAGAACCTACAACTTAGATGGGTTGATCATGGATATATTAACATTCTGTCATGGTGTAACTGCCAACAATGCTACTGGTACTGGAGGAATGTCCACAACCTTACCAGGAAAATGATCCTTGGATGGTGGGGATATGGGTAGGGAATAAGCTGAGTGACCTTTTATAAATCAAATTCTCCAATAACCTAATCAGTGTAGGACAATTTGCTGAGGGAGTTTGTACAACCTGATTACATAATAACATTATCAGTTTTAGCGCTTGATAGAATAACATCAATATTTCCTTGCGGGGAAGATCTCAAAGTAGAGGGGTCAAGCACATGGCATGTCTGCATAACCTAATTAAGCAGACGGTGCTTAGTGGAAAAGAGGAAACCAGGTAGTTGTGACCATTATTACATATCCCAGGAAGCCTTTTTGTCTCTTTTCAGTGTTGCTATTCAAATTAATGAATGGATATACACAATATTTTTTGTAGCTTTCAATTATTGACATTAAGCCGCTAACAGAAAATGAGAATGAAGCAGTGATAAAACAAGTATATTATCTGTTAATTAGGTTTGTGGTTATCTTCTTATCCAGGTAAATGGTAATAATCTAGGATTTCTCCTGAACAATATACTTTCATCAAAGAATGTCAGCAATGAAGCATTCATTATAAATAAGTTTATAATGCAGCAATGGCAGAAGAGTGTATTGCTAGGTGAGTGTGGGCCTCAGAGGAGGGGAACAAACATTGCCGGGCCCCCCTTACCTTCGGGCCCCCCTTACCTCCGGGCCCCTTGCCGCCACATTTCTGACACCCCGCATTGTTAAGCTCCTATTCTCCAGTTTCAGCATCTTACAAACCTAAGACAACTGAACAGCAAATAATTTAGTATTATTTATAGATAAAATCACTAGAAATATGTTATTTTATATGAGACAAATAATTATGAGTTTAATATGTCTAATGAAAGATAGTCATTCCCTTTCTTTGATATACACTACTAATAATCAAGGCAGGTTTTTATTTATGTTGTATGTAGCCACTTTGTCACTGGAATTTGCCATGTAGGTGTCTGTAACATTTACACTTACCTCTTGCTCCAGATTTCTCCAGCTAGTTCATTTCCAGGAACAGGTGTAAACTAGGGAATGATGATGATGACACACTAGTGAACTGCTTGTGATTGGCTGTTTGCAATTGCACTACTGAAGCTGATTGGTGCTTTCTTTGTTTCTTAGGCATATTTTCTACTTTTCTGTGAATGTTTAAGCAAAAAAAAAAATGTTTGTCATACACAAGACAGGGATCTGGTTTTGATTAGATTTTGGGATGCTTAATAGCGAATGTGTTTGTTGCACATAATACAAATGGATAAGAATTTAGTAGCAAGTACGAAATAAGTACCTGTTAAATGTTAAATATGCCTGGGCACATGTGCTACTGATGTCGAAGGATAAAGATGTATAGAGTGTAGCAAGTGTGCGTAAACCTCTATTTTTAGGTTTGGTTATTTTAGCGTAACTTAAAGTCTGCATCAGGCCCAATGTCTGTAAAGCTTTGCATGGCTCATCTTACCTCTGGGCTAAGGTTAAGTCTTTCACAATGGGCTAGAACTTGGGCCCAGCCTTATGATCTCTTTTGATCAACCTTTAAAAAGAAGAAACTTGCTGTATTAAAGAGGGCCTTTTGATATCCTCCAATTCTGACATTTACTTACCAGGGACATTGCCATCAATACATCTCAGTGGGTCTACTAAATCCTGTCGACTAAAAGTTGCTTAGCCTAAGTGGTGTTACATGTATTTAATATTCTATCTAGAGTTAAAGATTGAAGTCATCCTGCATCTCAGTGTGTCATAAATTGGCACTGATTTGGGATGATATCTCTTTCTGTAATTAAAATAATGGACCTGATTCAAGTTCAGATGTAAGTCTTCTTGCGTGCCGTATAATGCATGAAATAGCTCTGTGCGTCTCAAACAGACCTTATGTCAATTAACGCAATTGCATGCAATTCATGTCTCAATGCAAATGACACTTACGACAATCTACAACTTGAAGAGGGGAATGGGAGTGAAAAGGTGCGGATGGGCGTACGCAATATTCAGTAAGGCGTAACGATGCAGATGCAGCCGATTCAAGACCTGAGTTAATCTTAAATACTCTTGTTTTCAGTCATTTCATTTTCACCAACAACCAGACAGGTGTCAGTACCAACTGATAGGGATGACTGGCACGGCATAGTCTTACTAGACATTTAGACACCTAACTGGACACTGGATACTTGTTGGCACCAGTCTTCCCACCCACAGTACAAACCAGCTATTTAAGCATCATTCAAAGTATTGTACTAGCTGTTCCTCTAAATAATTACACCCAGGTGCTCCACCTGTTCCCCTGTGCTGTGTGTGTGTGTGTGTGTGTGGGGTAGAGTGTGCAGACTTAACCCTGTCTGTATCCTCAACCTACAGACTCTCAGGGAAACTATTAGTCTTTCCTTTACTAGTGTGTGGCAAACTGCCTCTATTGCCACAATATATATATATATATATATATATATATATATATATATATATATATAGATAGATAGATAGATATACACATAGTGGGGTATGGGTATTAAAATGTTGCGTTTCGCCGAGCTCAGCTCCCACATGCCCCCCTCCTCCCCGGATCTCCTGGAAGCTAGTTTTATGAAGTTGGTAAGTATGCCTTTAATCTGTAAACTCAATTTCTTCCCACAAGTGCAAGGTTAGTTCTTTAATATTGATAGCATTATGTCTTGTGAAACACACTTGTCATATCACATTATAGGCATGCAATTATAGATGAGTCATGCATTCTGATTTATTTACAACAGTAAAATATTGTTATCAAGTATACTTGGAGGCAAGCAATAGGATGTGACAGTTTGGTTATGCACTCATGTCAATTACTGTGCTCTTCCTTGCTTTTGAAAGGGCCTTATTATCTTCTTACTACAAGCAGCAGAATCAGTTAATTAACTATATATTACTATTTGACAAATGTAACATGCAAAGATATGCAAATTCTTTGCTGAATGCCATCAAAGACACCTCAGGGCTAGGTAGGATATTCTAACTGACATTACATGCACACAATACAAAAAAACAACTTATTTTCAAAGCAGCAAGATAAGCTTTACGCAAAGCTCTCTCACACACTCTACAACACAATCACTACATGAATACAAAATCAGAGATAGGCATTTTACAAATGTATTAACCGTATTTATTATTTATTACCCATTATTTATATAACACCTACATATTATGCAGCACTTTACAGAGACTATTTAATCATTCACATCAGTTCCTGCCCCACACACGGGTTAATTTGGTCAGAAGTCATTAACCTACCTATACATTTGGAGTGTGGAAGGAAATCATAATTTCAGGTAGTTCCTGTGACTAACTGGAATTATGATACACCTATAACTGGGAGAAGACTGGACCCAGGTAATCAATTACATCTCACTGTATATGTTTCATATCATTTTTCCATGGTACGCACATAGGAGGACTAAAGTTCCTGTTTTTATCTGTTTTATTTATGTCTGTATATTAAATGGAATTATGCTATGCGATTTTTGTTTCCGGTATTTTATGTTTTATGCTGGAGCGCCTTTGGAGAAGAAAGATCATCTCAACTAACAGATGTTAATAGATGTGCTGAATACAAGAGTTCATTCTGTAAGCAGATCCCCTAGGGGGACCCCTTTACGTGGTTCATATTCACATCTGGCTATATGAATTTTAATACACCTGGAGAAGGGCACATCCTTATGGAATATAATATTTAAAGTTCAATATTGTAGGGACAATACTACTCTATGTGTGTTTCTTTGTTTGTTACAGTATTCCATATGAATGTGGTACTGATGAATTCTGATCTATGTTGATCCACTTAGCGCTGGAAGGTATACAAATATTTGTTCTCTTACTGTACATTGCCTACATACAAATGCCCCTTCTCCTCCCAGTTCCACCCATTAAATAATACCCTGTCTAAATTGTCCTTTGCGCCCAAAGATGAATTGCGCACACGTTTCCAACTGAGCGAGACAAGATTTGAATATTTTTGTTAACACCTGGATGACCTGCCAGTTTATTTTCATGAGACTCTCTGAGAACTGCTTGTGTGAGATGCTTGGGTATGAATAATATATTAGAAGGAGTATCAGAAGGGGCTTGTCTTTGAGTTGCTTTTAGTTGTATAGAGAGATCCAGAGTCAGGACAGCAACTATCTTAGTAGGTGGTGCAATCAGAGTAGAATGTATAGGTTCTGAGTCTTGCTTTAAAAAACTTCTGGAGAGAGCACCTGCCTTTAAATTGATGAAACCCCGGTTGGAATGTGATAGTGAAATTAAACCAAGAAAAGAACTGAGCTCACTGGGTTTATCTTGGTTTAAGTCTCTTAGTGGACTCTTTATTAGAGATGCTCACTGACCCCCGTGTTTAGGTTTTGGTTTTGGTTTTGGATCTGGATTATCGTCGTGTTTTGGTTTTGCCAAACCGCCATTGCGTGTTTTGGTTTTGGTTTTGTTTGGTTTTGTTTGGCTATTTGTTAAAAAAATTACTTTTTTTTGGCCTAAAATAACAGAATTGAGGTATTATTTTGTACCTACATTATTATTAACCTAACTAACACTAATTTCCAGTCATTTCCATTCAATTTTGCCCACCTCCTAGGTCACAATATGATTTTCACACACTTTCAAAGAAAAATTGCTGCATTTCTTGGCAGTGATAAGAATAAGGCCATTGTCATGCCTGGGCATAAGACCAAAAATCCACCTCTTAAGTGTGGAATTATTTTTACAGAAATCCTGACAACAGTTGTCTAGCCATTTGTAGTGTTTTTAAAGTCACACTCAGTAGAGGTAGGGACCTTAACCATCTGGGATCCTCATCCATGTTACGTCATATTGAGGTATTATTTTGTACCTACATTATTATTAACCTCACTAACACTAATTTCCAGTCATTTCCATTCAATTTTGCCCACCTCCTAGGTCACAATATGATTTTCACACACTTTCAAAGAAAAATTGCTGCATTTCTTGGCAGTGATAAGAATAAGGCCATTGTCATTCCTGGGCATAAGACCAAAAATCCACCTCTTAAGTGTGGAATTATTTTTACAGAAATCCTGACAACAGTTGTCTAGCCATTTGTAGCGTTTTTAAAGTCACACTCAGTAGAGGTAGGGACCTTAACCATCTGGGATCCTCATCCATGTTACGTCATTTTTCAGTGAGTTCTTGGAAAGCTGTTGGGAAAATCAGAAACTTCGGTTAAAAAAAATAACAACAAGCAGTCCAGTATTGCCTGCCTCCCTTCTCTCATCTACATCCAACACCTTCATCAGCAAGTATGAAATCTGCCTTCAGTCGCAAAGCGGATCACAGGCGCCATAAGGACTATGCTAGTATTAGATCTGCGTCCAATGCCCATTATTAATGCAGCTGGTTTTAGACAGTTACTTGAGGTGTTCTGTCCCTATTACCAAATTCCATGACGACCCCATTTTACTCGAAAAGCTATTCCTCACCTCTACCAGACAGTTCTTAAAAATGTAATCATTGGGCTACAAAATGACATTCTACCCACTGTACACTTAACCACAGATATGTGGGCAAGCGAAACTGGGCAAAGTATAGATTATATGACTGGGACAGGCCACTGGGTTGGTCATTCGCCTTCACCAGCAGGGACAGCAGCAGCATGTACCCAAGTACGTCACATTTTTCAGAAGTAGGTTACTTTGCGTATCAGCAGCTTCACTAAGAGGCATACAGCTGACAATCTATTCCAAAAACTAAGGGATGTCATTGAAAGATGGCTAATCCTGCTTGGACTCTCCTGAGGATATGTCATTTTTGATGACGACTCCAATATTGTTCAAGCATTACAGCGGGGTTGAATTCCATCACATTTCCTGTTTTGCTCACACAATCAACTTGGTGTTACAGAACTTTTAAAAAATGACATGCAGGAGATGCTGTTTGTGTCCGGAAAAATTTAGGGGCAATTTCAGTTTTCTGCAACAACATGTAGGAGTATGCAGCAGCTGCAAAAAGACTAGCATTTGAGGGGAATGTACTTTAGTCAAGCGAAGTAGTCACCTGTGAAGAGAGTGCAGACACGGTTAGCTTGAGTCAAGTGATTGCCTTAATAATACATTTTCACAAGGAGCTACACAAATTTAACGTGTGACATAAACAAAGTAAATGTGCTAACTATATTTTAATGTGAACGAAATACTTAATTTTCTTTGCAAGGATCCAAGACCTATCGACATCTTGTTGAGACGTCTTCTCCTTCAGTTTCTCAGGCAACTGCTTGTTGTACAAAAAATTGCTTTCCCAAGACACCCAGTGGTGATGCAGATGATTCCGCACAACATTTAGATATTTGCTCGGCTGTAAAAGAATTGGCCAAAAATCGTGACAGCTGTGCCCGAAAATGAACTACTAATTACATTTTGAAGGACATTATTGGCAATTACATCATACTACACAGACTTATATGATGGTGGGATGAATTAGTATTGTTTGAGGAAGATTAGCACTAAACCCTGCCACCTCTCCTGTTTGTGAGTGAACTATGGTACAATAAAATGTAACAGCAGATTTACACAAAGTGTCATCCCTATTATTTCTATTTCAGCAATTACAATTAGCAATGAAGCTCTTCTCTTTGGGTGTTACCTGTATAACGCAGTAGAATTTGCCTGCAAATTCTACAGACAAGCCTGCTTGTCTTCCTCTTCATCAGTGACTCTTAGCAATTGAGCACTCGACTTTGGGTGTATATTACACCCAAACCGTATTAGTCCAAATTAGGAAAAATACAGTTTAATCCCTGGTAGGCGCTCCACCATCCTTTGCATGTTAATAGTAGGATTGGTTGCAGTTATGGGCAAGGTCACACATTTTTTTGTCAAATCCTTCAAACCAGCCCAGATGTCAAACTGTTGTGGTCTGCCACCTGCGTCATCTCTGCTTGTGTTTGGAAAGTGCAAATTGGTGCCAGAACCTCACGTGCCAGAACTGCAGTCACTGGTGCCACCCTGCTGCCACTGGCGCAGGACTTACATAATCAATCGCATCCTCATCAGCGCCCTCGTCGGCTACCCAAATCCCCCCCTCATCTAATTACAAAGTGTCGTCCTCACTTGTTGTATCACCGGCTACACTCGGGCTGTTCAGGCACACATCAGCAGAACTGCTGAAAGGGTCCCTCTTTATGGGTACACTAACAGAATGCTCCCGATTAGACATCCCACTGTTGGATGGACTCTCCACGGGGATTGGTGTCATTTGTGATTCAGAGCAAACATTATCCTCTACTGCCTTACTGTTATCTTGCAGCTCGGCTTTGACGTGTAACAGTAGTTGTGCACCACTTGTAGGCTCGGTAACATTTTTTGATCTGCCACTAATAGACAAAGGTGAAGGCCTCATTCTCTCTTTGCCACTGCATGTGTAGAATGGCATGTTGGCAATTTTTTTTTTATCGCCACTTAACTTTTCCTCAGTTACACTTCTTTTTCACTTCAACATGGTAAAAAATTTTTGGGAGTGTGTTTTTTTGACTGATTTCAAAAGACTGGGTAGTTTGACATCACCTTTCCCAGATGACGTACTGGGAACACTACCATCAGGACAGAACCTGGTTGCTGATTCTGCTCATATGTGGACTGCTTTGAATCCCTTTTGAGCCCAAAGCACTTGTAGTGCTACAAATTGTTTTAGATACTGCTGACAAATATGACTTTTGACAGCCAGAAAAATGAATGCAAAAGAATGGGGGACACCCCAAAAGCACTTGGTAGTGCTAAATATTATTTTTTTATACTGCTGACAAACAGAACTTTTGACAGCCAGAAATATTAATGCAAAAGAATGGGGGACAGCCCAAAAGCACTTGGAGTGCTAAATATTATTTTTTTAGACTGCTGACAAATCTCGCAAGAACCGAGTTCAGGAATACGAATACGATGACGTTTTGCCTCGATTTCGATTCCGAATGGGCAGGAGAGTACCGAGTACTCGGATAGGCTAAATTCGGTTGAATTCGGATCGCCCATCTCTACTCTATATATTGTAAATTTTTGTGGTCAGTATATACAGTGATGGTGTATTTGGCCTCTGCCAACCAATGAAAGTGAGTCTGCTGCCTCCTTGCAGAAGACACCTGAAAAGTCCTAATATGCAGCAGGAAAGGACAAGACTGTGGACAAACTTCTCCTCAACAAATAATTTGACTGCTGTTCCAATCAATATATGGATTGTGTTGGAGCACAATCCACATATTGGATCTATGTAGCATAGATTCTACATATTAGAACTCACATAACCAGAAAACAAACCTTACGCCTTATGCTACACTTGCAGCTCCTCCAGTTAGAGTTGACTGTTACCTAACATGACTACTTAGAAAAAAAAGATCTTGATGGTTTTTATTATGCTTATAAATAACCTTTTTTTTTTTATAATTTAAAGATCTATAAAATTCAAACTTTTAATTTTTTCCTCAAGTTCTTATATTGTAATAACATGTTTTGCCTATAAGTCCCAGGTAATCTTGCATGAATCCTTTCACCAAAAATGGTATATCTGACATATTTTATCTTGAAAAATAGATGTATGTTAAGCAAATTGATGCAATAGACAGTGACTCGGATTACATCAGTTTTGCATTTCATCTTTTGGCTGTCTCCAAGTGACTCGATTAACCAATGAAGACCTGGGTATTATTCAATTTTATTAATGGAAAAAAACAATATCTACTAGCATTTTTACTTATTGTTGTTTAATTTTAATCTTTAATATTTGTTGATTAAAAAACCTTGTTTGAGTCATATTCTGAAATGGCAGTAGACAGGTAAAAAAAAAAGAGATCATCCTTGCTTCATTACATTAAAGCTGTGAGTTACATTAAGATTAATGGCTAGATTTACTAAGCTGCGGGTTTGAAAAAGTGGGGATGTTGCCTATAGCAACCAATCAGATTCTATCTTTCATTTATTTAGTGCTTTCTACAAAATGACAGCTAGAATCTGATTGGTTGCTATTGGCAACATCCCTACTTTTTCAAACCCGCAGCTTAGTAAATCTAGCCCTAAGGGTGTAACAATAACTGCTGTAAATTATAGTTCATAAATTTTATCTGGTATTATATGCATTTTTTCTCCTTATTTGTACAGTATACTTGTGTGTCTATTTAAAGTATCACATATATTATATGATTACAGCAATTATTTTGAATACCTGGTGCAGAGTTAGACATTTGTGTGCCAAAAATTCCGAAAGTTTGCACAAAGAGAGCGCACATATATGCGAGCATGCAGAGTTGTGTGCATCTGACAGTTGTGCCTCCTTACGACGGGAGAGGCAGAACGGAGGAGGGAAGGGGCAACCCAACATATCCCGAATACAGTAGAGGTGTTCACGCAAATGTAGTTGAGACAAACCAACACGGAGATGCATATACGCCTGTCAGGAACCTTATCTTGAAATAGCCACACAGACTTTCCCCACCAATAGCTGCGATTGATCATCTGCTATCTTATGTATTAAGTGTTCCCTATACCTCTTAAATTGTAAGCTCATTAGGGCAGGACTATCTGTTACCGCCTGTTTCATCTCACTTTATAAAATTTGTATAAGTCATGATCCCTCAATGTGCAGTGCTGGATAATATGATGGTGCTTTATAAACAAATATATTTATAATATATGATAATATGCCCTCTTTTCATTATCTCCCAACCTACTCGTCCAATTTATTTATGTTAATTCCTGTCCTTTCTCAATTATTGATCAGCAATCCCCTGCTGATAATTACATGATGTAAGCAGTCTCTATTTGATGAAGACACTACATTATATAGGGTTTTTTACACAGAACAGGTTAGTAACTTGATACACAAACATTTAGACAAAATGGCAAATTGGACTAGTACATAGCAGATTAAATTTTATGTAAATGTAGGATTATGCAGTTAGGTTGTGGTAATAACTATGCTTATTACACATTAATTTAAATACCATTGTGGGAAAACTGAGATGGAACAGAGCTTAGGAATAGAAGTTGACAGAAAGCTAATTCTCAACACACAGTGTCAGCAATGTGTAATGTTGAATAGAATCCTGGGATACATAAAAACTGGATAAAGTCATGTGATCTAAGCATAGTATTACCATTGTATAAGTCACTAAATGGACTGAAGCTTGAATTTAGGGTATACAATTGAGAAACAAACTATAAGAAAGACAGGAGAACTCAAGAGGTTTCAGAGAAGAGCAACCTCATTAAAAAAAGTGAATGGAAGAGTTAAATTAGAAACATAGCTTAGAAAATATTGGTTTGTTAACTGTGCAGAAATTATGCCTTAGAGGTTATCTAACTAATATGTATAATTATATCCAACTAACATTTACTACCAAGGACCATATAGAAGAAATACAAAAGAAGATTTCACCCACAGCATAGATGGTGGTTCTTTACTGTAAGGGTGGTGAAGCTGTGCAATCACTTAGCATATTCAGTGGTGATGGCAAGTTCAGTAATATAATTTACAAGAGTTGTTACCTGTAGCTGATCCAGAGAATTTATCTGATTGGCATTCTTGGGAACAAAGAGGAACTACCTGATCCCCATCCCCTGCTCATTAGAATAAATTAGCAATTGTTACAGAAGATATTTTGTTTTCCTTTCCTGTAGAACAGAGGAGCCAAACGGTAGATTGTGATCTACCAGTAGATCGCGGCCGGTTAGCTGGTAGATCACAGAATTCGTTTTGCGTCCCTCCCCCTTTTTAAGTGCACCTTGTAGAAATCATTTGTTGAGATTAAAATGTGTAGCGTAAGTGATGTCATGCACTTCTCCTGCTCTCTGTTTATTTGTACCAGACCTGTTGAGCCTGTGTTCTGCCAGTGGAGTACATTTCACCCTCCTGTATCATTTAGCTAAACCCACTTATGACCCAGAGATGACTATTTTGTGTCCCAGCCACTTACTGCCAGAGATCCAGGACCCGGCAATCTCTCCCCCTCTATACCTGTCCTGGCTGTGAGGCACCCTGCACAGCTGTACTGGAATAGCTCCTGGGTTTTTGCTGCCTCCATTTATCATCTTCCTTGTAGCACGGAACAACTGGAGAAGGGCAGGTGATGCTTCATGTTGCCGCAAGAACCATCAGTGGAACTGCTTCACCTGATATCTACACTCCACCTACTCTCCGAGCAACCGGCCAACACTAGTTGTGCAGCATTTGGATCCTCATGCATTGTAAGTCCCTTCAAGGAACAAGCTTATAACAATACAGAGGTACCCACTTCATCTGTAACACCCCTCTGGACCCCCAGCCTCCTGATGTCTGGCACTACAAGTTTGTAGCCTGCACCACCAGCCAAGTGCTATATCTACTGAACACCACTAAACCACAGCTCTGAGGTGTTTCCCAGCAATTTCCAAGGTAAGCCACACTCTCAGATAGAATATGAACTTTTAACCTGTGCCCTCCCCTGACTTGCGCACTCACACACCTGTGCCCTCCCCTGACCTGTGCACCTATACGTCTGTAGGAAAATGCAGTGAAGTTTCACTTAAACTACATGTCCTTGGCACACAGAGATTTTTTTATTTGCTGCTTTGGACCCTCAGAGGTATCGTATTAATGAAGCAGTGTTTCACTGCACACACACCTGTCTGCTTAATATCATACTGATGAAGACTGCAAGATTGAGTGTAACATAGTCTGTTTAAAGGTAAGATTTAAAAGATTTTGTATGCGATTTACTAGCATCGACTTATTGGATAATGCTTATCTTTTTACCTTTCCTATCATTAATAAAATATAATTTAAAACTTAACAAGGAGATCATTAAATCTAGTAAGGGCATATTATATGAATTGTATACATATATTTTTAATCAACTAATTAGCCATCTGTCTCAAAGTGTTCCTTATACTATGTGAAAGGTAAGCCAACACTGTGATCGCAAAATATTTTCCATTTTTAGAGTAGATCATGAGTCAAAAGTCTAGCCCCTCCATCTCTAGAAAAACACAATTAGAATTTATGAAATGTGAAATATTCTGTACCTGTGGGTTTTTCAATGTTGCTATCTATAAAACTACGTAACAAAGCATTTAAATGCTGTAAGTTGTGTCCATCTTTATATTCACTCACAAAGCATAAAAACAACATAACAGGAAAGCCAACACTATAACTGATGTAGATTAGCTAAAATCATTTACTTAGAACTGACTGGTTGACACAGAAAACGGGAGTAGTGGAACATATACTGAATAATTAAGAAAATATTCTATCAAGTTAATATTATATCAAGCTACTAAATACACAGGTATTCAGATACACATGCAATACAATAACAACAAATGAAAACTTGTGGGAATAACCATTTGTTCATTTTCACATATCAAGAAATTTGAATTTTATGCTTCTTAACATTCTTCATATTCTGGCCACTGTATGATGGTAAAAACAGGATCTAAATTTACATGGTCTATTTATTGCGACATTTATTTCGACATAATAGGATTCTGCCTGCAAGACAGGACTCCTGTGCTGTTGAGCTGCTTTAGCACATTTCATTAGGGGACATAAAATATCCAGATTACATGACTACTCTTTAGGAACACTCCCATATATTGCAATATATGTCGACTCTAAATACATTGGTATAAAGAAATTGATTCCCTTTGGCAATAGCAACGATTTAAAGATAAAATTATACATAATGCTAATGGATGTTAATTATTCTACTCACTCAAGCACTATGCACAATTTAGAAGTACATCTCTTTGGTAGAAAATCTGTTCTGAACATACTGCAGAAAAAACCTAAACTAAGCAACAATATAATGATTGCATGGGATAATTATCCAGATTAAACCTAAAGTCCATCAAACCAGTTTTTTGTTGAAGAAATATCTTTTTGGCGTACTGCTCATTACTGCTCATTGTCGGAAGCTGCTCTTGAAATTCTAGTGGCATACAATAGCAGTGACATAGACTATTTTAAATGGAAATTTTGGACATTTTTAATAATGGACAGTGGATAAGTAGAATATGTACTCATTTATTGGAATTGTAAACTTCAAGACTAATATAACAATGTGCTATACTTCTGCTTGAATTTGCTGCCACTACAAATGCGTCTGCTTGATTTTCGCTATTTTTATTCATTAATTTTGTTGTAATCAGTACTGTTTATTTGGTAGGTTTAAATGAACTCTATTCTAAACACAATTTAGTGGGGAGTTTTACATACCATCCCGACCAGTAGTCTATCTGTGAAGTCTAGTATTAGCACTATCAAATTTCCAAGCTACAACTTACTATCCAGCTCTCTGTAACCGCAAAGTAAACAAGGGACCCCTGGAGCAGTTCCTAGATGTCTGTGTGCGAGGAGAGTTAATAAGGCTGAGTAGCCAGATTTCTTCATGTTTGTCCTTAAGGAACATTTGTAAAACACAATAGCTTAATCTAAATCAGATTTATCCAAGAATTCACATGGAAATTGCTGCATATCTGCTATAACTATTTGCTTGTTAGCCAAATACTTTACAACATTACAATTATGTAATACAGAGTTGTCTGGATGGCGAGGAACCACATAAAAGCCCTGTAGGATTGCAACTTGCCCATGGGTTGCAAATATGACAGTCATGAACTAAATTAAACCTCCCAGTGGAGATTAAACATCTATGGGATCCTTTATTTTGATAGGTACATTTTGTTTGGGTCAGAGACCCTGTTGCATTCATTCTTCAAAACTGAGAAAACAGATGAGTTTGAGATGAAATAACATTCTAGATATAATAATACACATTCACTATTTTGCTGGAAACCTGCAGCATTTTCTTTCACAAGTGGTAAAATGGGGCTTCATCTAATTAGCATTTGTGGGACAAACTGTCATGGCACCCAGAATTAAATTGGCAAAATTCCCTACTGCTACTGGTTTATCTTCTCTACCATTACTAACCGAACAGTGCCGTGCCCCCATACATTAGAATTAGTAGTATTTGCACAGTTATACCAGGATAGTGACTGCTGTGAGATCAATTGTGCAATAGACCCTATTTTCTGGTGTCCCAGTATACAATAGACATTCCCTGGTATGACAGTGTCCAACAGAACACACTATCTGGTGCCCTAGCATCCAATTAACTCTGTTCCCTGATCGATCAGCATCTAATAAATATGGCTCATCATACAAGAAAAACTATGCCATGGTAGCTCTGTAGACAATGCAGCACCATTTCTCTTGTGGCCCAGTGGACAATACAGAGCCAGTACTCTAAAGTGAGCACATTCTCAGAGGAAGATCTGATACTTCATAAGCAGTTGGCCTGGCCCTGCTCGCCCTCTTTTCACTGCACCATGTAGCCCCACCGTGGGCTGCTATAGCAAAAGTTAGGTCCCTGGAGTGAATTGAGCACTTTCAAAGAGAATAAAGTGCTTGTGTACCAGTTTTGTCCATTTTTTGTATGTCAAAAAGATCAATAATTGAAGTAAATTAACCATTTTTCTTTGGAGTTATCAAATCACAGTTTTGCAGTTTTACAATTTACAGTTAAGAATGATGAGTATACCAAATTTGGTGAGAGTAATATTGTTGTGTAATCTTCTGTTTGTGTTTTGATTAAACTTTTGATTACCATTCATATGCAATATAAAATAGTAGCCCTCTATGAGCAATTAAACAAATAAATAATAACTGAAGTTGAGCAACACAATGTTATGAGAGAATGTCAATAAATAAAATATAGAATACTTATAAGCATATAAAAAGAATAGCTCTAACCACGAATAAATATTTATATATAACATACATATTATGTAAAACGTTAAAAAAATGGAACGTTAAAAATTACATTTAATAAAAGTAAGTTTACCATGTAGAAATGACTGTGCAGCAGACACAAGGACTGCAGCAGGAAAGAATATTTAAGGTTGAAAATAACATGATAGCATTTAATTTGATTTCACTCAATTGAATTGATTTTAGTTTGCATTTGTATTTTGTTTTTGTGTTTGTATGTAAGTATATTTTATGTGGTAAATGTGACTTTAACATTTATTAATAACACTGTCATGACACTAATCTCTCTTGTGTATTAGCATTTCATTACATTATTAAATTGTGTAAAAATAGGGTAATGCAACTTGCACATTTACCACTAAGTCTGTCAAGCCAAATCTCCATGATAGGCTACACTTGTTGCTCCTGATGTAAACCTGGCATATATGCTTTTGTGTTAGACCAGGATGGATAATATGATGTGTCTGACGGACCATATGCACATAAGTATAATATATGTGACACAGACACATGTGCATGTGCACAGATAAGAGAGAGATTACAGCTCCCAAAAAGCTCCACTACTGCTGGGGAGAAGCCAGAGGAGTAGTTAAGCTCAAAAGGAGAGAAAAGGGTGCCAGGGGGTCAGAGTCTGTGAGGAGAGATCATAGAAAGGAGTCTGTGAAGACAGATAAGCTGAGGAAGGAAGATACTAAGTTTGTGAGAGAAGAAAGAACAAAGCTGCAGCAGAGAGATACAGCAGTAAAGCAGTGAGAGGGATACTGTGATAAGAGAAACAACAGAATCCTGAAGCTGCCATGTGGGACATAGTGGAAGACAGTAGCCATTGAAGCAGAGTTCAAACAAGGAGCTTTGGAGTGGAGGAATTCCAGATAAGTATAGCTTATTATATTACTTATTTAGTGGTGGACTGAGATACTACGCTTAGAGTGAAGAGTTTAGGGATAATGTGGAGAGTCCTGAAAATGTGGATTTGTGTTATGCCCTTTTGCTAGTGCTGGACTGAGGTATATTTTGCAAGGGTGATAGAGATTAAGGAGAGAGAGTGGTTAGGTTTGAGAGATTGAGGTTGAACGGCTTCATGTGATATAGATGTTTGATGAGCTAGTAAATTGCTAATTGGTTGCAGGACTATAGGAAAAATTAACCTGCTGAACAGAGATAAGTGAGTATGCTACTTACCATTTTGAGTGAATACAATTCAGCTCATAAAGAGCAGCCATTTTGAGCTTACAGAGAAAGTTGTGCTATTTGCTATGGAAATCTGTAGCTGCATTTATTCAATAGTCAATAGTATTCAATAATTTATCCCGTTACCTGCTGTGTGTGATTTCACATCATTTATTCACGTGACTCTGAATTGAAGTTGCTCATTTGCATAGAGTGCATATTCAATTGTGCTATTGTTCCTAGGGAAGAGTGACAACTGGATCACCAGTGATCCAAGAGGTCTCTATTCAAAGGCACCTGTGTAAAGTACTGTGTCCAACTCAAGGAATATCTGACTAGTTTAGGAATATGCATAGACTTTGAAGGATCACATGCCACCTGTATGCACCCACAGAAGAGTTAAAGTATTATTGTGCATTTATGTTTAAATGGTTTGGGTCTGGTACAGTGTGATGTGAACTGGTTCTTGTTATTCCTAGTGAAATGCAATCAAACCAACTGGAGCAAATAGAATGCCAGAGTTACCTTGTCTATAGGCACTAAGTGAGAGGTAAAGGTAGTAGTGCAAGGGAAATTATCAGATTTGCTATGCAAACTGTTAACCTTCTGATATTTAAGTGATTGTTGACTGTATTAGTACGTGTTGAATTGTTTTATGCCCTGTCATTATTTCATGTTAAAATATATGTTTGCTATATAGTACAGAAAAGTGGTTGCTTCCCAATCCCCATCTAGTAAATGTGCCAGGGTTTCTTCTACACAATTCTTGTGTCCTGCTAAAGTGTTTTCTTGTTTGTGGTCATAGTAATAGTGGTGGGCAAGGAGTCACCCAAATCTCCCCCTGGTGTTTGTGGTCCCATGTGAAAAGATTTGGATGGAGGCACTGTTCTGAATAATAAATGTGACAGGAAATTTTAAATCCACAACAATTGCATACACCAATTCCCAGAGGAACCTGGAAAAGGGCTGTTACATATAGATAAAGTAAAAGAAACATAAAGAAGGAATGAACTGTAGTGAACAAGGAGTTAATATCTTTAGTGTTGTTGTATTGCCCATGTGTGTAGTATTTTATACATATTTATATGTAAAAGATTTATAATACTTATACATGGTGACTGTGGCTTATTTGTAACAGGTATATGTGTATACTGTAATATACAGTATTGGTACAGTAACTATTGAGCAAAAAACTTTGAAAAGGTTGTATGTTAAAGTGATATAAACAACTTTAATAAAGTGGAGTTTATAAGGAAATTGTGGAAAGGTTGTGAGTAAATAACAAGACTATCTAGCAACAGTAAATGGAAATAGTATGTATAATAACATCTTAACCAAGTTCACTTAAGCCAAAGCAGTTAGTTTGCAGATTTGAGTAAATCAAGTCTATGTTGGTAGCTCAGATGATAATGAAACTCAATAATTTCCTTTATCAAATCTCAAAGCTTACTTCATTTATTTCTTTGCAGACTTTGAGATTACTATGTCAGATCCTAGAAGTAGCACAAAGTACATCTGAGTTTAAAATTAGATGCCAGTTTTAGGATAAGCATAATGAAACAGTCAAGGTGTGCTGTAATGGCCTCAAAGTGATGATGGGAATGAACATTTAGGGGGAGAGGTGTCAATATTGGCCAAATCGTCAAATGTTTAATGATTTACATGGCAATTTGCAAGTCAGTTTACTAAAAGCATTTCAATGGGTAGAACATTTAAATGCACTGGCAATTGAAATGAATCGGCAAATTGTTCAATTAATGAAATACTTTTTGTTTAAAAAATATAAAAAAAATGAAATATATATTGTAAAATTAAAGGTTCCAGCAAGTACTGTCAGCCAGGACATGCTGTAACAGTTTCACAATAGTATTGCATTTTGCCACCAGCTCCATTGTTTTCATGAATGGAGCGGTACACCTATCAAACCGTAACGCAGGTGTCCTAAGGCGCGCTCAAGAGGACATTTTACATTAAATATATCTAAATCAAGATACTTTAATGTGCACGGTACATACAATGAGTTTATATAATCTATCTTACTTGCATACACATGTTCTGTGCTAGCTAGTGGCATACATACATGTACTTTTTAAGACAAAGACCATGCCATGTCAGTCATCACTGTCAATAGACACTTACACCTGCCCTGCAACTGGTGCAAATGATATGGGTGAAAACAAGTGTACTTATGAGAAACCCAGGTCTTGAATCAGCCGCATCTGTATTGGAACGCCTTTACTGTACATGACCTACATTAGTCTGCCCCTTCCCCTGTTACGCCCCTCAAGTTGTTATATAGTTTGTGTTCAGACATGAATTGTCTTCAATTGCGTTCATTGGTGTAACATGGCTTACAGCTTGTGCTAAATATCTTTCACCCTTTCTCTTTAGCTGTGCTTTGAGCTTCCTGAGTTGCAGTGTTTATTGTTAATTGTACCGTGCTGTTTTACCTTGTACAGTTTGTTCCTGTACGATGCTACGGACACTTTGTGGCGCCCTATAAATAAAAATTAATAATGATAATAATAATAACAGCCATATCTGAGCATGCGCAGAGCTATTTAACACAAGATAAGCTGCACAAATGGGCATACCTCCAAACATGAATCAGGCCCTCAGCTTGCATGCTTACAACTCAATGAAACTTTCAAACAAATGCAACGCTGATTGGCTGTGTGGCATCATGAAGACTGTCCTCGTCAATGTAGATACAGTGATGCACCACTAAGCAAACATTCATAATAAAGTAATAGAGCTGTAGCAATAAATGTTGCACAGTCGTAACACTACACCATTGCTTCTCCATACCAGGCAAAAAGTTTCAAAATTTACACTAGAAATGTCAACAAACACGTCTAATGATATATATATATATATATATATATATATATATATATATATATATATATATATATATAGGAACCAGGTGCTCTTGCTGAGTGTATGCTGCACCTCATAAAATAAATCAAATCACACCTAAATAAAGAGGGTGCTATGAAAATGACCAAAGCTGGTGTATGTAAATGTATATCCAGTGGTATACTAGGAGGATGAGCTTGTGTAAATGCAAAAAGTAAATGGACAGGAGGCAGATAGAAGAATGATTGCTTGAAAAATAACTCACACCAAATGCATAAGTAGCATTGTATCAGGCAAGAAGGATTGGAGTCTGTGAGGACGCAAATGTTACCCTAGATGTCCCTATAGATGCCGTCCTGAATGCAGCTCCTTCTGATTCCCCGTAGCCAGCAGGCACGCTTGGTGTATCCGGAGTCTTCACCTTGTGTAAAGTGTGGAAGTGTAGCTGATTAATCACTACAGTGGCTGGTAAGTGTCAATATCATCCAGCACGTTTCATCCATTACATGGACTTTTTCAAGGAAGATATATCGCTCTATATATATATATATATATATATATATATGATACCCAAAAGTTCCAAGCTGTAGAGCGCTTGTAATGTGCAGATATAAAAAGTGAGTAATTAATACTTAAATTCAGTAGGCAGCTCCCCAGTCGTTGTACACCTGTCTGCAGGTGTGATACCTAATGAAAAAATAGAAGACAGGGGGCGCCACACATAGTGCAATTATAAGTGATACACAGTGGTATGCATCCAGAGATATATAATTCTCGATATTCAGAGTAATCAAGCCAGTAATTTATGTAATGAAATCCCTCTGATGGCACCATGAGTAAACCTGGTAATCAAGATAATCCTGGATAGCAGATATCGCCTCTTGACATAGGCCAAGATGAACAGCTGCAAACTCAAATACAAGCCACAATAGTGTGATACCGTAAATGAACCAGACCTAAATGCTTAAAAAGCCATGAATTTAATAGCACAATATTTCACACTGCAGGCTCTATAAAATAAATGCCCGTACATGAAAAATGAATTAAAACAGCTTATCTGTCCTATGCACACTCGCAGATGAGGAAGGTACCAGCCGGCGACAATCCAGACATCCAAAAGATGATCACAGGACTCAGATATCAACACCTCCGACGCGTTTCGTCTTCAAGAAGACTTTTTCAAGGAGTCATAGTGAAACAGATAACAGCCCGCTCTTAAATACTTGAAACATCTTAGTATGGAGCCAATACGATCGTGATTTCCGGAGTGGGCGGGATTATCACTATCCCGATACGTCACTTCCGGTTGGGCACTTCCGGTAAAGCGGTCGTGAACAAGTGACTTAATCTTATACAGCGGTAATCAGGATAAATACTATACTACATAAACCAATGTGCACAGAAGGAATACATGATCCCAGGCCGAATGAGATAAATGGCATACATAAAATGAATGGCATAAGCCCGTCAATATACAATCAATACATATATCAGATACAATACATATAAATATACATGAATACAAAGAAATACAAGTGGGTACTCATAACTGGGGTCCCCACTACATCAAATACATAAAATTCATAGAAATGGCTATCTAATACATCAAGTGTCTGACTACTAGATAAATAAAGTAATATATAATACCCTGATTGGATATAACATATCAGGGATCACCTACGAAGAGAAAAGAAAATGTAAATTCATATGCATAAGATATCACATCAAGAAAGAGGTCATTTCAAAGGCTTCATTAAGACCTTTGGGTGCCAAAGTATCCAATCTATACACCCAATACATCTCTCTGCGGGTAAGTTTTTTCGCCAAATCACCACCTCGGGCACCCAACACCACATGCTCAATCCCTATAAACTTGAGACCACTAGGGTCCGAATGTTGACATACCATAAAATGCCTAGAGACTGTATGCAGGTCTGACTTGCTTTTAATAGCCCTCACATGCTCCTGAATACGTAGCTTTAAAGCTCTCTTCGTCTTACCTATATAAAACTTTCCACAAGGGCATTCTAATAAGTAAATGACTGACGTCCTAAGGCAGTCAATACGATCACGAATCTTATATTCTCTCAAATGTGATGAATCATAGATTTACATACATTGCAGGTATTGCATTTAAAAGAACCTTTGCCTAATTGATCCAAGAATGTCACCTTATTATCCGTCACACCCTTCAGTAAGCTAGGTGCTAGCAGAGATTTTAGTTTTTTAGTTTTCTTAAAAACAATATCTGGTTTGGGCGGGACCACAGGGCCCAAAACTGGGTCCATACGGATTAATGTCCAATGTTTATTAAGGATAGATTTTACTTTCCTATCATCTTTACTAAATTCAGTAATAAATGGAACTACCTCCTTCCGCTCCTCCTTATTTTTATTCTTATATACCAGCATATCTTTTCTATCCACATTATTTGTTTTCACCAATGCATCTGACATCCGGATAGCCTCTTTCCTTAAATCTTTCTGCAAAGATAAGAGATTGTTCCCTGTATGTATTTTCATCTGAGCAGTTTCGTTTTAAACGGTTAAATTGTGACCTAGGGATATTATCTTTCCACTTCATAAGGTGACAGCTGTCATAATGCAAATAGCTGTTTATATCTACTTCTTTAATAAACGTTTTGGTTTGTATCTGAGTATCTTTACTTTCAAGAACCAGATCTAGATATTCTATAGTGGTGTCATTAATCTTATAGGTGAATTTCAGATTAAAATCATTTGTATTCAGATAGCATAAAAACTCTTCCAAAGGTTGAAGGGGACCATCCCAAATCAGAATAATATCGTCTATATATCGACGATGAAAGACAATATGCATAGAAAAACAATTATTTTCCCCATAGATGAACTCAGATTCCCATCTTCCCATCTAGGCTGTGGGCTGCCTATGGTGCCTTATAGCTATATATATATATATATATATATATATATATATATATATATATATATATAAAGGCACCTTAGACAGCTTACAGCTTGAAATGCTTGCCATCTTTATTACATAAAAAAGATACCCTTTTAACATTATCAAACTCTAAGACATGTCCCAAACAGCCATAGAGAAATTGAGGTGCTGGTGCTGCTCGTAGTGGAGATGCTGTACAACAGCTGCCCAAAGCAGCTAATGGGTGATGCCAGATTCACTGTCACAGAGATCAAGAAGAGGTGTGTAACTCAATTTATACTATATTTCATTGACTGTGTTTATCTGTCTGATATGTTTTCTAAGTTTTGTGTAAAAGGACCTGTGGTTGCGCCTTACCTGTGAACGCTATCCTCTTATTCTGTTCTCAGATACACTCGTTATAAAACTCACACTATGCACTTTTCCTTACACAATGTTGCCTTACTCAGTCTTTTGACCATACTAAATAACACTTAAGCTTCACCAAATTATTTATCCAATAACTACTGTATCTCAGCAGTACTTCACAGTATGTATTCGTTATAAATAACCAATACTCACAACATATGTATGTATTTAAATCAAAGTATTTTACTGTTAACACAGAAAAGCTTCCATTCACAGTTCACACATATATCATAACGTTGTTCAGCATAACATAGTATATCAATATACAATTAACCTTAGGTTCACCACTGTTATTTCTTACACTATCCTTGCTTTACATATGTATCCTTAATAAGAATCAGTATTTATAATATTGATTTAACTACCACAGATATCAGACAATAGCCTCATTTCGTTGAGTAGAAATATATAAGCTGCATAGTGAAATGTGTATTGAGTCCATCAACTATTATTTTTAGTAATGTTTGTAAAACAAGTTTAAGAAATCCTTTATAAACATATAGCAGTCACATTTTCATGCAGCATGTATATAAAAAGTTGTAAAAGTTTAATTCCAAATTAAATTGATTTAGATCATCAATTATAATATTTTTAGTACCACGGTTAAAACAGGACTATATGGTAGATTTATCAAACCTTCTAAAAAAGGAAAAGTGAAGCTGTTGCCGATAGCAAACAATCAGATTCTAGCTATTGTTTCTCTATTAAATTCTAGAAAATGCTAGCTAGAATCTGATTGGCTGCTATAGGCAATACCTCCACTTTTCCTTTTTAAAAGGGTTGTGAAATCTACTCCTATATGCATTATTTCTGTTTAATACTGATTTTAGATTGCAATTACAACTGAAGTATTGTTAAATCCTATAATCTTGCACACAGCATCCAATTCATACAGAAGGGCTCCACCAGACCAGACCAGTCAAGTCAATGAATAGTTTCAGAAGTCCAAAAGTTTGTTTAATGATCGCCCTGGTGGAAGCATGTGCGGAATTGTATGTGATCTGTTGCTCTATGGCTACATTTAATATAGACAGGAGGACCCTAAGTCAGAAAGGGAGTTCACTGTCTCTTAAAAGTAGAAGAAACACACTTTAAACAAATCAACCAACCTATGTGTGTGTATGAATGTTCTGTTAATACAGACACTTAGGACTAGATTTACTAAGCTGCAGGTTTGAAAAAGTGGGATGTTGCCTATAGCAACCAATCAGATTCTAGCTGTCATTTTGTAGAAAGGACTAAATAAATGAAAGCTGGAATCTGATTGGTTGCTATAGACAACATCCCCACTTTTTCAAACCCGCAGCTTAGTAAATCTAGCCCTTAGTCTCAGAAAAGTGGAGAATTACAGATGGTACAAATTATGTACAATATATTGGAAAAATACCATGATTCTCTAATGTTTAGCTGCATAATGAAAATGATCTTAAAAGACATGGGGGGTATATTTACTAAATGGTTTGAAAAAGTGGATATGTTGCCTATAGCAGTCAATCAGATTATAGCTGTAATTTTGTAGAATGTAACATAGTAACATAGTAACATAGTTGATGAGGTTGAAAAAAGACACCAGTCCATCAAGTTCAACCTATTTTGGATCTCCTGCGATCCTGCACTTATATTTGAAATTAATCCAGAGTAGGCAACCGCCCATCGGTTTCAATTTTGAAAATCCCCCCAGACTCAATATTGCAATCCAATTTTTACCCTATATCCACTACTATCCTTTATTTTAAATTAACGGTCGTATCCCTGGATACACCTTTCCGCTAAAAATTTGTCTAACCCTTTCTTAAACATATCTATTGAATCTGCCATCACAACCTTCCCTGGCAATGAATTCCATATCTTGACTGCCCTTACTGTAAAGAACCCCTTCCTTTGCTGGTTGTGGAATTTCCTCTCCTCTAACCTTAGGGGATGACCACGTGTCCTGTGTATGGTCCTTGGGGTAAAAAGTTCCCATGAAAGCTCTCTGTATTGACCCCTAATGTATTTGTACATAGTAATCATATCTCCCCTTAGACGCCTCTTTTCTAAAGTAAACATGCCTAAACTGGCTAACCTTTCCTCATAACTTAATGACTCCATACCCTTTATCAATTTTGTCGCCCTTCTCTGAACCCTTTCTAGTTACAAATTATCTTTTTTATAGAGTGGTGCCCAGAACTGTACTGCATATTCAAGATGAGGTCTTACCAACGATTTATACAGTGGCAAAATTACACTGTCTTCCCTTGCATCTATGCCCCTTTTTATGCATACCAATACTTTGTTTGCCCTTGCAGCTGCTGCTTGACATTGAGCACTATTGCTAAGTCTACTGTCTACGAGCACTCCCAAATCCTTTTCCATTATAGATTCTCCCAAATTAATTCCATTTAATTTATAGATTGAGTTGTTTTTGATCCCTGAATGCATAACCTTACATTTATCTGTGTTAAACCTCATATTCCATTTAGCCGCCCAATCCTCCAGTTTATTTAAGTCCCTCTGTAGAGAAGCTACATCTTGCTCTGATTTTATTACCGTACAGAGTTTAGTGTCATCTGCAAAAATAGAAACTTTACTCTCTAAACCATCACCAAGGTCATTAATAAATATATTAAAAAGGAGTGGTCCCAGCACGGAACCTTGAGGTACTCCACTTAAGACCTTTGACAAATTAGAAAATGTTCCATTTATCACAACACTCTGTTCCCTATTCTCTAACCAGTTTTCGATCCAAGTACAAATTTTGATTTCTAGACCCAGTTCCCTTATTTTGTAAACCAACCTCTTGTGTGGCACTGTATCAAAGGCCTTGTAGTAAATGTAGTAAATAATGATTGCGGAATCAGCTATATAACTGATATTACTTCCATTCTTGATCATGGCTTCATTACATGATTGAGTGAATGCTTGTTTGTGGGAGTTTGTGCTCACACAGAGCTTCTGTAGAGGTATGTAAATATTATTTCTTTTTTCTGTCTGTCTCTCTAGCAAGGTGAAAGATTATTACCAGCAGTAATGCTTCCACATTATTATAATAGCCTTGGGTATATTTTATCTTGCTGATGACATACCTACTTATTTTGTTTTTAATGTTTTAGCTAACATTATGCTGTTTTTTTCATTTCTTTTTAACCCCTTCGTGGATGATTTTCACTTTTTGGGTTGGTCACATTCCAACATCAATATCACTAATTTATTTGTGAAGTAGACACAAATATTATACATTATTATTTTAAGAAGACTTTGAGTTATAGGAAAATACCATTAGTTTTATTATACCTCCTGTAACTGCAAAAAAGTATTTTTTCTAAACACCACCGATAAATACTTTGTAGTATTTGCTTTGGCATCAATCTACCTTTCCAAAAAAGGGCAGCATTCTACACATAGTTTTTAGTTGTACTGTACTTAGCCTACATCAGACCATCCCTTCCTTCCCCTTTCTGCCTCTCTGGGCATAATCGCAAGTGCCATGTGTGCTTCTACCTTCTCCAATCCTTCGACTTCTGCTTCGTTCACCAATATTCTTCCTTCTCTAATCCCTTGCTTTTGGCTTCATCCATCTCTATTCTACCTTATACAATCCTTTGACTTCAGCTCGTATCTTATAACCAGTCATCTCAGGACTAAGTGGCTTGGCCGGATGTTGTGTGTCTCTGATAGCTACCCCAGCCAAGTGGTTCTTTCCTTGGAGCTACTCGCACCATTTCAATATGGTGTACTTTAGAATATTTGATAGCCAATGAAGTTTCATTGAGGAGAATATTTTGGTTGAATGGCAATCACTGCAATCAAAATATTCATCTTTTTCCAACTTTAGTAGAATCTTTAAAAATCTGGAACCAGATGAAATGTGTCTTTAACCTTAAAGAAATTTGAAACTGCCTGTGATGATACCAGGATGTTAGGGTAGGAACCCAGAAGAAAGTCCTGGTATCAAGGGGTTCAGGATCACACAGGCAAAGAAAAGGTGTGGATACAACGGTATCTTTATTACAGCTAACTGCAAACAATAGCTTATATATATATCAAACCATAATTCAAACAACACCCAGTGTTCACCAAACTTCAACCATCACCCAGTAACACCCCAGTGTTCAATAACCCCAAATTGTTTATAACGAAAATAGGTTTTCTTTACCAGTCCAAGTTATAGGGGAAGGATGATGTCCGTGATTAATAGAATAAGCCAGGCAGAGCAGACAAGTCTGCAAGTCCAGGAAAAGCTTGTAATCCAATAGCCACAATACTTCCAGGTAAATTCCTCCTCAGCACACGGGCAGCAGTCAAAACTCCAACGCCAGTAGCTTCTAGAAGCAAAAATCCCACACACAGAAATCTCTCCTGCAGGCCTTCTTAAAGGGACAACATTTCCCATGTGTGGAATCCCTCCCTGCAGGGTTATCCACAGGTCACAGATACTGGGATTGGCTGGCAGGTATTAGGGGGGTGGAGATGGGAGTGGAGAGCTGTCCTTCCCTCATGGCTTTCCCTCCTGCTGTTTTGGAGACTAGGAGTCTGAAACAGATCCAGGGGAAACAATAGCTGCTCCAACCAGTTGCTGATTGACTTATTCCTGGTTAAGTAAGAGAGCCTCCCTGTTTTAACCCCTTCCAGTCATTTGTGATGTCAGAGGGGCTCCAGCTAATCTCAGCTTCCTGTCTGTAAGAGGGGGGGGGGATGCCTTAGTCAGGAAACAGTACATCCACCATGTTGTAATCCGATATAATGTTCAGATGAATACATGTAACCCACCTGGCTTTATTTAAGAATAATATGGTCAACTTAAGTCCATCTCATAGGTTTTTATACACACTTAGATTATGTAACAAATGAGGTTAATAAATTAATGCAACCCAATGTTCACCTAAGCACAAGCAACTTTCATTCTAAGTGTTTAAAATGACAGATGGGGAAAATGATGGCTGTCAGACCCATCGCGTCACATATACCTCCCCCTTCTTAAATCGGGGCAGAGGGACTGGTCTCTTTAGCGGGACCAGGAGGGATGCCTCGGCCAGGTGGGTTTTGGGGTGCCTCTGTCCATTGTCCATTTTGACCAATCTCCTGGGGTGGACATATCCCTGGATCTGGTGGGCGTTTATTTAACAATCCACAATCTCTCAAAGTTCTCGCACTCTCCCATAATTTTAGTTCAGTCTTCCTCCCTGGGTGATGCAATCTCCCACCCACATAGAATAGGCAGAATATTAAAGCATCCAAATAAGTTTGATAATACCACTTGGAGTTTACCGCTTTATTCCCATCCAGCTGCATGTATCCATCTTTTTGCAAAGTTCCCCCCTCCCCCACATCAATCTCCACAGTGGGCACTAACACCTTCGCCTCTGGAACATCAGGGTAGTGAGTATCTCCCTCCTCCCCCACTTCCATAAGTGAAAGCTGCAAAAGCGTAGGTTCAGTTTGAGGATCCACGATATCCAATGAAGATGTTGGATCTGTAACTGCATCCTTGTTATCCCAGGTACTTCCAGCAAACTCCTGTATTGGGTCACTGGAGTCATTTTCCATGATTGGGTTGCACAGGGGTAATAACCTGGAGTGTCCAGCTAAATTGACTTGTAACAGCTGGGATCCCCACTTCTTTTTCCTGCTTCCTTTCTGTTTACTGGACAAAGGACAGGATAAGCAGGTTTTAACAGAACTTTTCCTGGGTGGCTTTTTGCCACTTTTATTTTTAGCCTGTGACATTCTGATCTCCTGCGAGTCTGTAGTTTGGAGATTAATAGGGCTCAATTGATGTTTCAGAAGTACTAAGCCAAGCATATTACTGTTTTCTCCATTTACCTCTTCAGCCTTCCCTTGTATGTCAGCAGTGTTAATTATCTTTGAAGAAGTACTTACAGTTCTGTTAATGTGCTTTCCTGGAGAAGGAAAATCTCCTGGGTGGTAATCCAGGAGTCCAGTTCCCTGATCATGTTCAGACACCTTTTGCACAGTTCCTGTAAGGACACCCCATTCTGTTCCACTCAGGGTACTTTTCAGAACTGTGAGGTCTTCTAAAGGAGAGGAATGTGACTCTCCAGAATCCTTAACAGGGCCACTTCCAATTATCACTTCTATTTCCTTCCCATTGTCCTTTGTTGTAGGGACTAACTGATTGTCACTCTTTGTGTTCTCCCTTTTGACCCCTGGCATAACAATTCCTTTTTCCTCTCCTTTTAATTCTGTCATATAATCTGTAATAATGATTTCTGCTGAGATCATATGTTGAGCAGGCTTATCTTTCTTTTCTGTTAGACACGGGTACAGCTGCACATCATTTGCATTGGAGAGCACACATGTGCTATCCTGCATTACTTCAATGGGTAACACGTTTTCAGACACAACAGGGGTGAATAACTGGCCTTTTCTGCAATTCTGGGCTGACTCATACACAGTCTCAGGTGCCAGTAGCTCTGGCAGATTATCACAAGATGCTACATGGTACTGGTACTTACATGGTAGTTCTTTTCCATCCAAGTCACCAAATAGGAGGATCTCTCCTAGTCCTTTCTGATTACTCAGAGGTACAACATCCTCACCAAACAGTTCTTCTCCAGCCTCCCCCAAGATGGTAGCTTGGGCAGCTGTGTATAATCCGGTGGGATTGACCTCCCCCTGTTGGTTACGGTGGTCAGCGGGAGCAGAAGAGCAGTTGTAGGTTATGATACTCTTCCTTAAACTGGAGGGCAAAAACATTTCTCGATAAGTGCTTGTCCCAAGGGTGCTGTCTTGGGAGTACCATTGATCACGCAGCATAAAATCACTGTCCTCTAAATCAGCAAAAGGAAACAGGTAGCACAAATTCTCGTGTGGCTTTGGACTAATACCCCTCAATGTTTCTGTTCTTTGGTTGGCCTCCCCCTGATTACCAGACTGAGAAACACCTTTTTTAGTATGTGACAAAAGAGATTGTAATTGGCGTTTCTCAGTATTTATTCGATAACACTGATCCTGCCACATTTCAGTGTCAGTGAGTCCTTGTAGCAATACCTGGTCCTCTGCTTCTTCAAAACTCTGTTGCAGACATTGCATTTGTTCCCAAAGGGGTATGTGCGGACCTAAAGTCAGTATCCATTTCCTATAGACACTAAAGGCATTGCTGGGATTCTCCTGATCCTTTAAAAGACGTTGGAGGATATCCTTATGCGTGCAGTACAGGTACGGTACACCTCTAATCTGACATTCTACAATCAATTCCTCCATGCTCATTGTTTCCAGTGGGTCTGTGTAATCCTCTAATGGGGATGATTCAAGGATTAAATTTGTGGGGGGCTCCTCAAACATCTCTCTAGGTTCCAGCAGCCTATTTTGGTCCTTGCTTCCATCTATCTTGGTTGCCAAGCACATATCATACAGGTACTGCTGATTATGGTTGTAACTAGGTTTTCCCCTGGCCAGATCCTGCATAGTACAAATAACTTCATTTGTAAAATCATCCCATCCTGGTTCATCCCGAAATTTCCAAGCACTTGCTTCCTCTTTCAACATTAGGAACAAATCCAACAGGTTCTCCAATTTCTCCTGTAGACTGGCTCCTTTCCATGTAATAATCTTTGGGCACTCCTCATCCCAATAATCAAAAATGTGCTGCATTGTGGTGGGGTGGTGCAACACATCCATATCCCCATCCTGCAGACACTCCCACAGTCCTTCATCCCAGTACACCTTTCTCCTGGTTGTACTGGACTGTATCATCCCTTCCTTTGGGAACTTTTGCAACAATGGGCTGTGATCTGCTCTCCTCTTTCCAGAGCTCACATCCATTTTACTTCCAGGGGTCACCTCACTGTGATTTCCCCTCCTTGAGACACGGTTCCATCTTCCGTTCTCCACTGGCGGGGTGCGCTTCCCCTTATCAAATTGGCACTTAGGCAGCATCTTCCCTTGCCTCTTGCTTTTGGCACTTGCAACTGTCTTTGGCAATCTGGACATTATAGCAACTGGTTAACTACTGAGTTATAAATTGAAGGTGGTGTTGGTAAGCTATTGCACCTTTACTTTGCAGAGCCTTGGGTGTATCACGATACAACCCCCTGCACTCTACCTGAACATCAGGACTGTGTGATCCCACTGCTTGCCACCATTTGTGATGATACCAGGATGTTAGGGTAGGAACCCAGAAGAAAGTCCTGGTATCAAGGGGTTCAGGATCACACAGGCAAAGAAAAGGTGTGGATACAACGGTATCTTTATTACAGCTAACTGCAAACAATAGCTTATATATATATCAAACCATAATTCAAACAACACCCAGTGTTCACCAAACTTCAACCATCACCCAGTAACACCCCAGTGTTCAATAACCCCAAATTGTTTATAACGAAAATAGGTTTTCTTTACCAGTCCAAGTTATAGGGGAAGGATGATGTTCGTGATTAATAGAATAAGCCAGGCAGAGCAGACAAGTCTGCAAGTCCAGGAAAAGCTTGTAATCCAATAGCCACAATACTTCCAGGTAAATTCCTCCTCAGCACACGGGCAGCAGTCAAAACTCCAACGCCAGTAGCTTCTAGAAGCAAAAATCCCACACACAGAAATCTCTCCTGCAGGCCTTCTTAAAGGGACAACATTTCCCATGTGTGGAATCCCTCCCTGCAGGGTTATCCACAGGTCACAGATACTGGGATTGGCTGGCAGGTATTAGGGGGGTGGAGATGGGAGTGGAGAGCTGTCCTTCCCTCATGGCTTTCCCTCCTGCTGTTTTGGAGACTAGGAGTCTGAAACAGATCCAGGGGAAACAATAGCTGCTCCAACCAGTTGCTGATTGACTTATTCCTGGTTAAGTAAGAGAGCCTCCCTGTTTTAACCCCTTCCAGTCATTTGTGATGTCAGAGGGGCTCCAGCTAATCTCAGCTTCCTGTCTGTAAGAGGGGGGGGATGCCTTAGTCAGGAAACAGTACATCCACCATGTTGTAATCCGATATAATGTTCAGATGAATACATGTAACCCACCTGGCTTTATTTAAGAATAATATGGTCAACTTAAGTCCATCTCATAGGTTTTTATACACACTTAGATTATGTAACAAATGAGGTTAATAAATTAATGCAACCCAATGTTCACCTAAGCACAAGCAACTTTCATTCTAAGTGTTTAAAATGACAGATGGGGAAAATGATGGCTGTCAGACCCATCGCGTCACACTGCCTATCACCATTATGGATTAATCCTACTATAAGTCATACATTTGCACTATCAATTACTACATTTTGGAGATCCAAGGGTGTCAACTGTGTTGAGGACCTCATTGAGAATGTCAGGTGATTATTTGGGAGAAGATGGTATGCCTTGTTGAGCTCCCAATATTATTTTATGAATTTCATTGATGGCACATTTGAATCCCTGGAAATCTGAACACTGATGTACAAACATGTCTCAGATAGTAATTTCCAAGGATGTCTATATAGAGGAGGTATAGGTCACATTTGGTGGTTGTATCCCATAAAACATTTGAATTCAGGTGATCAATATTTTAAAAGTTGTTCTCAATGGCGTTACTCCAGACTTTACATTGAATAAGGGAATATATTCGTTACGGTGGATGATCCCATTGTTAGACAAAAATACCACAAGATTAAGTAACATAAATTGTATGACTTTACAACAAATAGTTTCACATTGGAGACAACCTATTATATAAGTTGGAAGGCAGTTTTAATCAAATTGAAGTACATTTACAGTATTGAAAGACTAATTTTGATCGATTAATGTTCATATAATCAGTTTAATATGATTTTACCCTCTGGGAAATTAGTCACTTTGGTTCACACATTAACAATATATCTGATATTATTGGACAATATGAGATTTGTCCCTCTTCCTCTTTCCTATAACTTTTCTTAATTATTTGTAAAATAACTTCACCAAGTTTTATTGTCAGTTAAATGTTATTATTATTATTAAATATTATTATTATTATTATCCTTTATTTGTTAGGTGCCACAAGAGTTCTGCAGTGCCGTACACAACACAAACAGTAGACTAAACAAGGTGAAACATTACACACAGTAAACAAAAAATACTAAAACTTCAGAGACTCCAGGCAGGCTAATGCAGTAAAGATGGAGCAGAAGAACAGATATGGAGAAAAAAAGGGAAGAGGGCCCTGCTCAAATGAGCTTACATCCTAAGGGAGGGTAGACAGAACTCAGGCACAGTGAGCAAGCTGAAGTAAGGGGGAGAGAACAGGGGGGCTAGGAGGAGAGAGGGGGAGAACATGAGAGAACATGGGAGAAATGTTATCATAGGATATAAAGAGTATTGTTGATACATTGTTGCCATTTCTTTCATTGGTGATTTCAATAAAACAATTAAAGTATAGCAGTGCCAATGCACACTATTGAGTCAATGTATATCACCATATAATATCTTAATGTTAGTTAAAAATGTTCTCTTTCTGTAAGATGGTTTTCTTTTGGCACACTGCTTAGTTGTCAAAAACAATAATGTGTATTACCATATACAACTTGGTTATTTCTACAATGATATGGTATAAAAAGCCTGAGGATGGGAGGGGGAGACAGAATTTCCTTACTGTCATATTTCATTTCAGTACGTATCTCCCACTGATGGATATCCATCTTGTTAAGAATAAAGACATTTTCTGATTTAGCACCTAAAATTTCCTCCCGTTTGATATTTCCATGACAACCTAGACCTTCGAATTTTCTTCATGTACATGTTTTCATAATATACATGTAAATAAACGAAGGAAAGGAAAAATACATAATAGATACATAAAATACAGAAGTAGAATATTATCATCAGTTATAGTTTTTACTGTCAATGTCATACATCCAGAAAAGTTACCACTATTAGTAAGTAGAATTTAAATTGTTTTTTAAATCATCATTAGTAAAAATTGCTAGTAGAGAAAAAAATTATTTGTCTGGGTATGGGGAGGACTTTTTCATTGACTCAGGAAGATGAATGAAGGACCTAGGCTACATCTTTGGGGGCTTATTTGTTTTTAAAAAATTTTCCCAAATGCCCTCAATCTCCCAGTGGTAACTCCCCACTTCTAGCTCAGTCACTGTGGATGCAGTAGTAGTATGAATAGACTATAAGTATATAAGTAACTGCTGGATACAACAGAGAGGTAAGAGCTGTGCAGTACAGAACTGAGCTGATTTGGTGATTATTGTGCAATGTTGGATATTTTCTTTTACGCTTAGCAAGATATTGTAAATTATGTTATATTTTCAATGTATGCGTGTACGGCATGAATGCATGTGTTTATACTGTGTATATGTATATACACACACTTAAAAGGTAAAGTTGGCTTTTTGCAGTATCTATAGATATTTTTTAGCTCTTAGTCTCTGACTGGCCACCCCTGGCTTGGTGGTAAAGACAGTACATTTCCTACAATAGACATTTGTATATATCACAGTAATTTTAGTGACATTAGCATGGTATGTATTAGTTTTACTACTAATGCTTCATTAAACAAAATCAGGACATGCTTTCGATACAAATCTTGCTCAGACCTTAAAAGCCTCTCTTGCTAATCTTTAGTAGCAAATATTATAAAACACTTACAAAAATCTAATCCATCAAGCCATCAGTCTTTTGAGAGTCATATTTCAAAACTAATTGAATGAAAGACTTTTGGTAGCAAGGAATGGGATTGTCATGTGAAAATCAGGACAGATGGGAGCCCTGGCTGTGATGCTTGTCTGCTTTTCACATATTGGAATTCTTATATTTCAAGCCAGACTTTTAGACTAATTCACATGGGCACTAAGCATCTTCTTACTTTCCATAGTACATGTGCGTGCCCATTCCATCATGAAAATGGGAGAAGCCGTATTTACTTTCACTGATCTCTGACTTTCACCTTTGCTAATCCGTCAGAAAATGAGAACTTGTGGTCACATGCACATGTATGGCAAAATCAGTGGAAGTCACATAAGTGCAGATTTCTAAGTAGAATATGCCTCGCTGTTCCTTTATCCTGGATCTAGATGGAACTTTCCCACATAAAATTTGATTTATTTGATGCAATGGTGAGAAATTCTGTACATGAGTGTTACTAATTTAACTCATAACATGGCAGTGACAGACAGGAGGTGCAAATCTATGTGATCTAATGTGAGAAATGTTTTTTCTTTTTTTCTTTCCTAAACAATATTTATTGTGAATGGTTATAGTTCAACAATACAATAAAAATCAGTCTCTGGAATCACTCTCTGCTGCACATACATTTTAATGGACAAGTATTACTAAACTGAAAATAAAATATATTTATTGCACGGCTTAGAGTTTTTTTTCCTTTATTTCTTTGTTCGTTTCTATTGCTCTATAATTTAAGCAATATTTATTTATTGTGAATGGTTATAGTTCAACAATTCAAATGAATCAGCATCTGCAATCACACTCTCTGCTGTACATGCAATTTAATGTATTACTAAACTGAAAATAAAATATGATACTTGTTGCACCGTTTATAGTTTATTTCCTTTTTAATATCAATGGGCCTGATTCATTAAGGAAAGTACTTATTTATTTTACTTAAGTTTTCTCCTGGACAAAACCATGTTACAATGCAAGGGGTGCAATAAAAAGTATTTAACTTATGTGCAAAATAAAAACCTCATTTGCACACCTTGAATTGCAACATGGTTTTATACAGAAAACTGAAGTAAGAAAACTTACTCAATTTCTTGCTTAACTTCCTTAATGAATCAGGCCCAATATTCTTTAATTTTGAGGGATTGTAACATCATTTCTATTCTGAAAAAATATTTTAATATATATTTTCTGTGCTGTACAATTTTTTTTAACCAGCACGGTCACAGTTTAATTACCCCCCCCCCCCCCCACTTTAGCATAAAATTAACAAAAAACAAAACATTATCAGCCATTATAGGTCTTGCTATGATAACTAGCAGATAGTAGCCCTATGTTTTCCGATAGCTGGTCATAAGTGGTCAGAGAGAAGCTTTGAGATGGCATCAACATTACGCCTGGCTGTGACTCTCCTGTGTATTAATAATGCCAAAGGCATAAATGACTTAGACACTTGGCTGTGATGTAAGAGCAATGACTAAGTGGTAAACAGGACACATATAGAGGTGAGCCATGTTGCTGTGAAATTTTGCATTAATTGAGCCTGAGTCATTAAGGCACATATCTGGCTGTTTTATGAGTATCGTCTGGAACATCACTCTGCGCATGCTCACAACCGGACAATAAGTAACAGAATGCAACCACATCCAAGTCAGCTTCGAGCGCAAACAAAATTTACTACAAGCTATGATTTAGGGGCGTGAACGGGATGGAGAATGGGTGGATTTATTTAGACAATATACAGTAAGGGCATTCCCGTGCAGCCGCATCCAAGTCAAGCTCGAGCGAACACAGAAATACGTTGGTTTTCTGACGCATCTCTTGCACCAGCTATAGGGCTAGTCTAGGTCCTGTGTACTAGTGATGTCAGTATCATATGCATAGTATAAGATGTGTTTGCAATCAGGAGCAACTGTAAAAATGTCTGCTATGTACAGTAGACATTAAGTACACCCTAATAAATGTTTTTCAAAAAAAAAATTCTATGTATCATTATCATCATCATCACCATTTATTTATATAGCGTAACTAATTCCGCAGCGCTGTACAGAGAACTCATTCACATCAGTCCCGCGCAGGAAGGAGTTGCTGCTGCTGGATGTAAAAAGCTAAGTGTCTAATAGTCTGTCTGTGCGGCTGTGTGGCTAATAGTGTGACTGTGTGGCAAATAGTCTGTGGGGCTTATAGTGTGTCTGTGTGGAAAATAGTGTGTGTGGCTAATAGTGTGTCTGTGTGGCAAATAGTGTGTGTGGCTAATAGTGTGTCTGTGTGGAAAACAGTGTGCGTATGTGTTTGGCCATGTTCATATAGAGTGAGTGTGTGTGCGTGCATGCAGTATTTTAAATATAACGTGTGTGTGTGTGTGTGGGCATGCAGCATTTTAATATAATATGTGAGGGAAGGGAGGATCTTAATATAGTGTGGGAGGTAGGCTATTTAATGGTGGAGTGTAGGTGGGGGATAATTATTTAAGGTGAGGTGAAGGAACCTTTAATTTAATGCTGGGGTGGTTTAGGGCTATCAATTGAATATGGGGCTAATTTTGGGGAGGAGGGCTATTTATTAAATGTGAATATGAATTATTTATTGTTGGGGATGGTTGTGGAAATGGCTATATTTATTAAACTTTAGTGCTATTTAATTTATTGCTGGGACTTTTTGGAGGGAGGGAAATATGTTTTGAGTAAATTGGTATACTGTTAATTTAATGATGGGGCTTGTTGGAAATAGGTCTACTTATTAAATGTGAATATTATTATTGTGGGGACTGGAGGGAGGCCTAATTATAAAACGTGAGTGCTATTGTTTAACACCGGGGCTGGTTGGAGTTTTCTAAAGCTCATGTACCCATTTTTTTTTCAAAATAGGGCATCCATTATTCCAGGATCAAGACAAGAATGAACTGATCTAAAGAAACCAGCTTCTACAAGTGGTGAAAGTGGCCAAGACAGGTAAGAGAGAGCAGCATATTCTGCCAATTGTCCTGAATCTGGTGGGGCAGTCCTGAATTTGGGTGACTGTCTCCCTTAGTCAGGATTTGGTGCGACTGCAAGGACAGTTGGGAGGTATGTCCTGCTTCACAACGTACTGCTTTTGAAGACAGAGCTGTGTGCTAACAGTAGTGCCTGTGTATTTGTCTAAAATGATAACCAAGTTAGGGGCCCTGTAATCTTAAATACCTTGGGTCTTAATCCACCTCTGGTTAGGGGAAGGGAACTAATCGCTGCTCCCAGTTCCTGGACAGGATACAGACTGCAGAGCAAGCCTAGGAGCTCTAAGTAGCACAAGATTTGGTAATCTCGTCAGACAAAGAGCTTCCCTGCTCACTCTACAAGAAGTTTCCATCCTTATGGATGTCAGCAGCACCAGAAGCATAGATAAGTACAATGTGCTTGAGGTGTCATAATGTGCCTGGGGGGATGGCGTGATGTGGCTGGGAGGGCGTGATAAATGTAATGTATTATTATAATGTATGTATCAATGCCCCATGTTGGCCACACCCACAGCACAATGAGGTCACGCCATGTTTGGCACCGCGCTGCGTGGTGGCACATATTTTCTTTCCTGCTGGAACTGGGGTGGGCTTGTGTACTTTAAATGCAAGGGCTGATTTTTAGTCCCAGTCCGACCCTGTACGTATCCTGCAGTGTCTGGTCTAGTAGAGCAGAGTAAACCTACATCTATAGTCATCACAACATGTATCTTGAGAATCGTTCCTTGTTGACTTTGGGAGCATGTAGAGCCCCAGCTGAGCTCAGTATACGAGCCTTAATGACTCACTACCATTGAGTTTGCTGCAGAACCAGCTGTTTCATACAGGTTTGCGGTATTCGAGTTCTGCTTTTGTCACACTGTTCTGTGGAATGCCATTCCGCTCTCTATTTGTAAATTTATATTACGCACAATTTAAAGTCTATGAATAGAGCTGGGATTATTTTTTTTCTGCTGTGTAGTGTGATTGGGGTACGACTCCGAATGCTTAATGCCAAAATCCTCCTGCAAAAACTGTAAATAATTATGGTCAAATGCATAACGAAACAAATATTTCTTGGAAGAGTATGGAAAATTTAGCTCCTCTCTAAAAAAATACTTAAAACTTTTTTCCTCAGCGCTAGCAACAAAAAAATAATTCAATATCAGTTGTATAAACTCAGACTTAAAAGTCACAGTCAGTGCAGTATTACACTAACTTTGTAGCATATATAATTACCAGAAGTAGTTTTGTTTTGTTTTTTTAAATCCAACATAAATAACACAATCAGTGTTGGTTATAAAACAGAACATTCCAATGTCATTGATGATGATGAAAAAAATTGTTTTACTCCTCTCTGTGTTTGAGCAGAAGGGTTAATTAATCAGTTACACAGTGAACCTTGAATTAGCTTCAAATCCCTATTTGACACATGAACAGTGCAGGTCAATAATATAAATTGTACTCACAGTGGAAAAATGCAATGGGACCACCAGTTTCCTTTATGCTTTAGCATTCATGCTGCATTTAGTGAGAGACTGAAACATAGGGTGATAACTGCTAATTAGCATTTTATAGCCTTGGTTAAGAGATAATTTAAAGTCATCCCCTGTAGTTATTAATTTAGGTAGAGTGTAGTACCACATTAGCCAGTAGATTAGATCCAGGATCAGTTTTTAAACAGAAACTAATAAATATTGATATAAATGATTGTATTTAATGGTTAATTAGTTCCATAAATTCTGCAAGAATTCAAGACAAAACCACCTCTTCTTCAGGAAAAACCCTAACCCACATCACATAGGTATTAAACATATATGGGCAGCACAGTGGCTTAGTAGTTAGCACTAAGCCACTGTGGTGGTTAGCACTGCCTAAAGGAACAGGGGTGCTGTGAGGCAGAAGAGTTCAATTCTCCACTATGGCCTTATCTGTGTGGAGTTTGAATGCTCTCCTTGTGTTTGCGTGGGTTTCCTCCCACAATCCAAAAGCAATCTAGTAGGTTAATTGGCTGCTATCAAATTGACTCTAGTCTGTATGTGTGTGTATGTTAGGGAATTTAGACTGTAAGATCCAATGGAGCAGGAACTGATGTGACCGTGTTCTCTGTACAGAGCTGCAGAATTAATGGCGCTATATAAATGATGATGACGATGATGATAAATATATAAAGCTATAAATCATACTATTATTAACACTGAAAGTAGTAATGATCCAATATATGTGTTCTGAATTGTGTAATATGGTTGTGGGGTTTTTTCTAATGTAAAAGTTATTTGTGATTCAACTGTTTTGCTCTAGTAAAGGCTGCAAAACCATAATCTGAAATGAGAGGGAGACTAAAATTTAGCCATAAAGGTAATAACTGCACAGGCTTGTTGCTGAGCAGACGTTGTAGTTTTTTTTTTTATAGTTTAATGATTTAAAATGCATTTAAAATATATTTTTTAAAAATAAAGTTTCTTCCTACTTCACAGCTTCCCTCAATCTCACTTGATGTGCTTAGTCTCTAACTATAGTTACTAAACTAATCCCTCTTATTACACTACAATGCAGCATTGGTCCATGGATCTCATGTACTAACCTGACCATTGCTCAGCATAGACTGCCCCTGCCCCTACTGTGGAGTTCTGGATTCAGTCTGAAGCTGCATCACACAAAAATATTTAATAATGTAGCTGGAGGTAACCTCATTATGGACCTCATTTACCGTCGGACGCAAAGTCCGTGTAAGAAGTGTAGGAGTGGGAGTGTGGCGCAGCTTGGTAGGGTATTACGAGTGGCAAGCAACCCCAGTTGCATCACACTCTTAATACCCTATGGAGCTGCGAGCAGTTCCTGCAGCTAGCTAACGCTTGCGCCACCTAATTCCTGCCTCACAGCTTTAGCCCTGTTTTGACGTGTGTTGCGTCTGCACCTCCCTGCATGTATTTACATGGTCACGCCTTCACAAGTCCGTGTTCCTCACATTCTCTCGTAGTGAGTCGCAAGCTGTCGCAAGATGCAGGCGGATTTGGTGCTTTCTGTACATGCGTGATAGTGGTTTTTTGTTGGATGCACCTAAAACGGACTTTGCGTCCAACTCTAAATGAGGTCCTATGTCTTCTAAACCCTGCCTACTAATTGTAATACTTGCACCCCCAACTCTCAACACTACCAATTGGAAAATGTTGTCATCCTGAGTAGATTACAAAACATGATTTTTTTTATTTTGAAAAAATAGAGAAAAAGAATGCTGAAATATGGATGGTGTATGAAAAAGAGGGATTATCAATAAAACAAACCTCCCTGACCTGACACCTTATTACCTATAAAAATGTAATTAGAAGGTAGGGTGGAATTGGTGAGTACCCCATTGAGAATTGCTCCATTTTTCCCCTGCATTTCTTAGAGGTCTCCTAGGCCAGTGAGAAACCAAGTTATTTTTGAATAAAACCATTGCTTCACGCTCAATGGGATTCATGTAGATTTGGACACAATTTCCATCTAAAACATGGGTATTGGGCAGCATGGTGGCTTAGTGGTTAGCACTTTTGCCTTACAGCACTGTGGTCATGAGTTCAATTTCCGACCATGGCCTTATCTGTGTGGAGTTTGTATGTTCTACCCGTGTTTGCGTGGGTTTCCTCCGGGTGCTCCGGTTTCCTCCCACACTCCAAATACATACTGGTAGGTAATTGACTGCTAACAAATTGACCCTAGACTGTGTGTCTGTCTGTCTGTGTGTGTTAGGGAATTTAGACTGTAAGCCCCAATGGGGCAGGGACTGTGGAATTAGTGGCGCTATATAAATAAATGAATATGATGATATGTTGAGCCAGACGCGTCTAAGCTGAAAATCAACATTATCAGTTTGTGACTTACACCAGTGATCGAGCATCTGCAAGTTTCACATCTCCTAACAGACACATGTGAGTCTGAGCCTTAGGGCTAGATTTACTAAGCTGCGGGTTTGAAAAAGTGGGGATGTTGCCTATAGCAACCAATCAGATTCTAGCTATCATTTTGTAGAAGGTACTAAATAAATGAAAGCTAAAATCTGATTGGTTGCTATAGGAAACATCCCCACATTTTCAAACCCGCAGCTTAGTAAATCTAGCCCTATGTATGATTGATGTTAGATTCAACATTTCTAATCATTTTTAGTAGGGATGTGCACCGGCCACTTTTGGTGTCTCGTGTTTTGTGTTTTGGATTCGGATTTGCTTGAGGTTTTGGGTTCGGATTTGTTTCGCAAAACACCTGACGAAAGGTTTTGGTTCGGATTTAAGGTTTTGGATTCGGATTTATTTTGAAAAAAACATAAAAAGTGCTAAAAACCAGTTTTGTGGGGTTTTTTTTCACTCCTACGCTATTATTAACCTCAATAACATTCAATAACAATCATTTCCACTAATTTCCAGTCTATTCTGAACACCTCACAATATTGTTTTTAGGCCAAAAGGTTGCACAGAGGTAGCTTGAGCACATAATGCCAAAAAAAGAGGTACAAGATGGAATTGTTCTGGGCCCTCCCTCCCACCCCTCGCGAGATTCGACGCGAGACTTGGACGAAAGAGCCTCGTTTTCAATTTTTTGCCCGCCGGAAATATCCGAACAGTGCCCGGATCCCGTTCGGATCCGCACTGTTCGGGTGGGCTCGGATTAGCGGAATGTTATTAGTGTTATTTTATATAAACAAAATTGTATTTTAATTATAGTTTTCATTAAGAAGAGATGGAGACCTCCAGCTGAAATATTTATCATGTTAGGGGGGACTCAGCAGCAAAAGAGGCATCCCTGGTCCAATATATGATGGATGTGAGCAGATCAAGAAACACTTGCATGTAATTTTGTGACACCGTCTTTAACCAGGTATATTGTGCTACTGGCATGTTCATTGACCAATCATAAAAACTATTTCAATGCAGAGTTTCCATAAATTTTAATAACTTCAATCTTGGTGGTATCTTTGTTGAAAGAATAAGGACCAACACACTTTATTGCTTCTAACACTGGTCTGTTGCCTTGGAAAGGTCTTCGAAGGAAGAAGAACTGCACAGAAGTTCCTTCCAAAATGATAACATATATCCAATGTCTGAAGGACTGCTCCTATGAACAAAGGTTACTCAAACCTACTAAGTTCCTATGCAGTGACCCCCTGCACAGTCACTTCTCATTAATGAGGTGCAAACAATTCATCTATTTTGTGAACACTGTAAGTGGTTGTTGGTCAATGAATCTGTTTTGCAACTGATTTCATAGACTGGACATCCATAAGGGTAAATGAAATCTACACAGCCACATTGCTAGGAGTCCCATAACATATATTATAGGATACTGTTATTCTACAAGTCTAATAGAGTCGAAAGCAACCTGATACACCTAATGGTAGAATGGGTGACACTCTAACCTTCAAAAGGGCAGCATATTACCCTTTATCTCAGTAATAAGTTGAAACAATAAATTTAGGGACTTATTTATGATAACTTAGCAATATAAACAGGTTTCCAATGCTGCTTATCCATGAGATAGAAAACTTCCTATCCCTGCATTTTATCAAGAATAGTTTGTTGGGCAGCTGAGTGATGAGTTTTGAGTGATGCTCACCTCTCCAGCCAGACTGCCAGTGGAACTTAGCATGCCAGCCAAGGGTTCCCCTGTGCATGTGTGATCCAGCATTGCCCGGACTTGGACTTCCAGTGCCACTTTCGAATATTAAAAAAAAATTAGAAAAAGCAGTAAAAAAAAAAAAAAAGGGAAACCAGGTACTTAAAAAAAATAGGAAAAATACTTTATTATTATAATAAAGTATTTTTTTCTTGACTGACCAATCGTCATCCTGAGATTTGCCTGCTTTGCATGGCTAAGCCTTCCCTATAGGGACCCAGCGATAGCCACACTATGACAAAAGCTTTTCCCCAGTTAATAAATAGGCACCTTAATTAAAGAAAGAGACACCTATCTGCGATCAGAAGCTAAGGGGCCCAGTACTAATTAAACTGACAGGGCTCCTCCCTCCTCCCAGTGCCGTACATGTACCCCTCCCCCCATCGCTGTACATGCCCCCCTCCCCCATCACTGTAAATGTCCCCCTCACCTCATCACAGTACATGTCCCCCTCCCACCCCTCATCACAGTACATGCCCCCCTCCCACCCCTCATCACAGTACATGATTCCACTCCATCACAGGACATGTCCTCCTCCCTTATCATAGTACATGCCTCCCTCACCTCATCACAGTACATGCCCCCCTCCCACCCCTCATCACAGTACATGATTCCACTCCATCACAGTACATGTCCTCCTCCCTTATCAGAGTACATGCCTCCCTCACCTCATCACAGTACATGCCCCCCTCCCACCCCTCATCACAGTACATGATCCCACCCCATCACAGTACATGTCCTCCCTTATCAAAGTACATACTTCCCCCCTCCCTCATAACAGTACACCCTCCCTCATAAAAGTACATGCTCTGGGCCCCCTCTTCCCCATATAATTGCTCTAATTCATTTTACTTGCCTCCATTCAGTGATGACATTACCGCGCAGTGCACTCCCGGCCTATCAGTGTCTGGGAGTCGCCGAGATGCCTGACAGAAGACATGCGGCTGGACTAGGGAGCCCAGACAGAACAGGGGGTCCGGACAGACAAAGGGATCTGTTCAGGCTCCTCACAGCCGTACAGGCCGTGCCCCCCTGATGGCAGCTCTGCCTATCTGTAATATCATATCAGTAGGCATTTTAAAGTGTCACAGGCTATAACAAACAAATCTGACATAAAGCTAGACTGAGCTGGGGGCTGCAGATGAAGGATCAGAGAGTCGCATGAACTCCCAGGGCCACCTGTTTCCCTACCACTGGTCTAATACAAAGTATTCTGAGTAAAATAATTTGAGCAAGAAATGCCTGGCTAAAAAAACTGGAATAGATAGGAGCCCTAAACAATGCAGGGTCCTATGGCTCTGTGATAGGGAGCATGGAACTCAGTACTGGCAGAAGAGTAGAGGTTCACAGGTCCTTGGGGATAAAGAGAAAAAGGGATTTAAAACTAGTATTGTTAAAATCCAGTAAAATGGGAAAAAATATTTGACAAATCTAGACTGCGGCTGGGATCCTGGATATGAAAACAACATCATATTATTTCAAATGCTCAGTCTAGTTCAGTCACACCACAGTCCACTAGTTAACGGCTGTGCGAACAATGCCATTTAAAAATGCATTTATACAAATGTTAAGCTATTCCATTTGCCCCATGGAGTTTTAGTTATACAACAGCAATAATTAGAGTGTTTTGACAGGACTGATGATTTTTTATTAGATATTGGCCTTGAATTGTGTTTATTTGCTTTTAGTAACAAAGGATAAATGTGAAGATCTCAATGAAACAGATGTACGATAATTCTAGAATCATGTTTAAAATACAAGATTTAGTATTTTATTGAACTGTGATGAAAATAAAAACATGTTCAACTCTCAGAGAAGGAGACACTGCAAACAGTGTTTTGTAGAACATGTGTTTTAACCACGCTGGGTACTGCGTGGAAAAGGATTTTAATAAAATGGATAATTCTGTTCATAAGACTTTGTTCTTGGCAGTTTAATCCTCCCGGCAATTTGATTGCAGATGGGCACATAATCTGCCCACTGTAAATAAACGATTGGATTTCTTTATATATATATATATATATATATATATATAAAACATATATACATATATATATATATATAATTTTGAACTTATATGTGTATTGTAGAGAGAGAAATGCATTGATTTAAAGATGAACAGATAATACATTATTAATTAGAGGATAGACTGAATGTGGTAAAGTGAAAATGGATATATGCGGTATTGTAATTTATGTAGAGGCAAATGAGTGCAGACACATTTATCATAATTTGGTTTAACACAATGTATGGATCTCTTTCTTCCGGAACCTGATAACAAATGTACAGTACAGTAAATCATTTGGGTAATGCAATATTCAGTCTGCCTTTATGACTTAATAAATGGAACTTTGTTGAATGTCTTTTAACAAAGGATGCCAGATGTATACTTATAAACTCCAAGCTTTTGTATTTTTTTTATAATTAGAGGAAAATAATGACTCTATCTATCTATCTTATGTAAGTAGGGTTAAATGTACATTTCCCTTGGTAGCTGCAGTGTCTTGCTATGTACACGAGGCTTGTGTACAATCAATGGGATGTAACACAGCTTAGTAATTGGCCAGGTAAGACACTAGAGTCAGCACAAGCTATAAATATATTGAGTCATTTAGGTTTTGGCATTAAAATTATAAATGAAAATGTAAAATTGTAACTGTTCTAACAAACGCTTGTTATTTCTTGATATAATGTGTATCAGCTTACCCATGCTTTAAATAATATATTCAGGCATGGAAAACGACGTAGCAAAGCATTGGAACGTCATTGATTGAACTTTAATGAAGACCTCTGGATTATAGATGTTAACGTTGCAGAGCACTCCAGAAGGTACAGCACCCCCTGCGGTGCCCTCGGGCACTATATAAGGTGGTGCTGGTAACTGCTCATATGCCCACTTAATGTCAGTGCGCTCTCTCCTCACCTTACACAGGGCTGTGCAGTCAGGGACTTGTGGGAGGAGAGTGCCTGTCAAAATCAGCCCGAGCATTGACTGCCTCCTTTTACTGCGTCCCTGACTCGCAAGGACTTTAATTAGCAGCTTTTAGTGCAGGGATACAGATCAGCGCTGACTAGAGAAGACAGTCTGCTCTCTGCTGCTGGGAGCTCTCACTGCTCTCTTCCCTGTGACACAAGCGCGCATCTTCACGGTCTATATATCAACGTAATGCATCTTATCGCTGGGCTGACACATCCAGGAGGATGCGGACGTTGACCTGCACAGACTCACGGCAACGTATTATCTGACTTGGAAAAGCATAAAGGGAAAGACTGAAAAGAAACTTTTATTTCCAGTTCTACATAAGAGAAAAGAGAGCCGACTTTGTAAGTTTTATAGAGTCAATATTCTATGTTGTCCTAATTTACTGTAAGCTAGTTTATGGTTTAGCAAATGTCAGTCTAGCATCTTATTGTCAGCAGCAACGTACCAGATTTTAAACAGGGTTAGTGTGGGCTGCACCCATCTGTCTATACTAGCAGCTCTTTTGTAGGTTTTCCTAAATTGGGTCACCATTATTTTTTCATTACATAGACATAGAGTATTCATTTATGGATACTATTCTTTCACTATAGTCACTGCTGAGTAGTGTTGAAAATCAATGTTGCAATGTGAGAGCCATGCAGATAAATATGGCAAAATGTAAACTTATATTGATTGCTAGCCATTAGTTGTCTCTATTGAAGAGCTCTCTCTTTCTCTATTTTGTTAGATCTCTTCAAATCTTTATAATTTTAGATCTGTTAAAGCTAAACATTTAGTAATCTTATATTTTGGTTTTACATTGTAATAAAATGTACAATGCATTACAATTTTCACTGTCCATCACAATAATTCTTCATGACATGCAAATTAACAATGTACAGAAAATATTAGTTGTGCTATCAGTAATTTGCTGACAGTGTACTCAATCCCTAATGCTTCTTTAATGAGTTGTATCAAGTAAGTTCTGTTTAAACTGCCACAACACACATCATTTATTTTGCTGGCATATATAAATTTGTGAGAACATATGAATGGGAAATATCAATTTATTATGTTAGTGTGTCTTGCAAAATTAAACAGGATGTCATTAAACTGTGTAATTTATGTTTGTTAAAGAAAAATCCTAACTTTGCATACATGTATTGTCTTGTTATAATGTTTGTTGTACTCATTAGAACAGTGTTTCTCAAACCCAGTCCTCAGGACCACTAACTGTGCTTGGTTTCCAGGTGACAAATAGTGACAATTATTATACCACCTGTGGATCTGTTACAATGTATCAGTCAGTAATGAATACACCTGTGCTAAAGCAAGGAGATTAGGAAAACATGCACTGTTAGGGGTCCTGAGGACTAGGGTTAAGAAACCCTGCATTAGAATCTGTACTAATATGTAAAGCCTGCATTTGTCACTGTTACTATTCTGGTTTAGAAAGTGGTTGAATAGTCAACTAAAAGCTCTCCATAGAGAGCAATAGATACCTGTAAAATGTAAGAAAGTGTTGCAGATTTTTAAATAATTTATCAATCCAGGCTATCTGGCTATGCTCATAGAATACCAACTCTTTCAGTCTATTAGCTGTAACAATGGACTCACCATAAGTGAAAAGTGTTTCCAAGTTATAATAGTATTTTTATTATTTCTTAGCCCCTAGTTAACTCTTCTGTTATGAAAAGTTTTGCACACAGACAGTTTCAACACATTTTCCGTCTGTTTAGAGAGGTACACTTTTTTGGAAACCGTAGAAGCAATGAGGGTGTGGCTCTATACAAATAAATGGAAGCGTGACCAATGCATGCTGCCATGCCAGATGAAACAGAGGGTTCCATAGACTTACCATTATATGTATTGTGTGTGTGCATTTTTGTTAAATTGATATGTACTCATCTTTGAGTTGCTGTGGCTAAATTGTACAAAGGCTGCTCCATTACTTTCACAATCTCTCTTAATCTTCACTGCATTTGCAAATTCAGTTTTGATTACAATCAGGGAAAATAGTGCCTGGCTTTGAATGTCGCACACACAAACTGGGCGACACTGAGATTTAGACTTGAGCTAGAATGCACCGCTTTCGCAACTTTTACGTAAAGCCCACCGTCAGCAGCTCAATATGATTGCCTTCGAACTGGATTTAAACTTTAAATGAGACCCAGTGAACTGATAGTTTTGTCCACAGCGCAGGGAGTGTGCTGCAGGAGAAATAACCGGATGAGACCTTTCAGATGTTCAAGACTCTTGTAGTAATCCAGTGGGACAGCACACAGATTTCTAGTCAATACAATTGAGACTAATACATGGAGTACTTGACGAGGACCCTTGGGCTTATTTACTGGCATTGCATACTGGTGCAAAATTTGCATTAAGCCGTAGCAACCAGGCACTTGTTACACTGTCAAACTTCAGTTGACAGATAAAAGCTAATTGCTGATTGGCTGCTGTGAGTGTAGTTTCTTCACTTAAATACAGTATGTGTGAATGATGTCTCCTACATGTAATGAGAACAAAACCCAAAGCTATATTTTTACACCATTTAAAGCTTCATGCACTGTATGATAAAGCTGGAAAGCTTACATTTTACTTGCCTTACATGTACATCCATTAAGTAGCACTAGACACTATTAGATATATAAATTGCATTACAATTCCATTAGATATTAGTTTATTAGGTTAACAATTAGGACATCAGCAACTGGTATATTCTCTCAGAACAGATTTTACAGAAAATACTTGTTTTAGGCTATTGTAAAAAGTGTTTATTGCTAAATAATGTGAACATTGTATTGTAAAAATACTGTACCAGTTAGTGAATTAACATTTTTATTCACATTTAATGGATTGTTAACCGTTCACATGGTTCTCTGCAAAGTATGAAAAATTAGACTATTCTCTCATTCGTAGTTCTGTAAGTAGGAATTTACGCAACAGTTAATGGACCTCATTTAGAGTCGGACGCAAAGACCGTTTTAGGCGCATCCAACAAAAAACACTATCGTGCACATGCAGAAAGCACCAAATCCGCCTGCATCTTGGACACTTGCGCCTAAAACAGACTTTGCGTCCGACTCTAAATGAGGTCCAATATGTTTTCTACAATTGTGCAAGGACACAATAAAACACATTATATGTGGATCAAAACCACTCATATTCACTTAGCATAATAATGTACATAGATAGAAGATGGATTGTAAAATATGTCTTTCCATGCCCATTGTCAAGCTATAAATCCTTGAAAAAACTGCTAAAATCATTTAATTGAAAAGGAAATGTACAATAAGTTATATGATTGGGTCTATGTCTTGGTACATCACCACCTAGAACACCTTAATCAATAGTTCTCAAGGTTTCTTACATTTCAACCTTTGTGTTAATCACTCTGTCCCACACACACACTCTAAACAGATAGAAAACATGTTTTAAAGAGATAAAGCAATGCGGCTTAATGGAAGCAGCTTAGAAACGAAGGTGATTGTTGTTATGGGGAGATGACAATATATATTGGAAAATGGATTTTTCTGCCATAAGTGTCCATGAACAATATTACATAGTGTTGTATGGGAAAATGCAGTTCTAGAGAAAATGTGCTTCAACAACTGGTTTACTACTTCACTATTGGCAACACAAAGTATCAATGTATTTCATATTTTCTTCCAGCTGTGCAGCCTCTTTAATAATTAAACCAATAAGAGGCACTGTGTCTATTTTATGTTCAAATTTGTGAGTTGAGAATTCAGTTGCTATATTAGAAGATAAAGATATGTTGTGTTATTTTAAACATGTACATAACATCAATGTTATTTATCACTCATTCCAAGAAGGCTGCAGTGCCAAAAGGAACTCAGATATTTTCTCTTAGGCTTTTAATCATATGACATAAACTGGGCTGGATTGACTTGGGTCTGAAAGAGTTGCAGCACAATAGGCTCCTTTATTTTTACGGAATGTCAAGGAAATGGAGGGACATAAAGATACAACAATTTAGGCAGGATATAAAAACGAGGGGTTTTGGAGTAAAAGTTGTACCCATGGAGGTGTTGATGGCAACATAACTAATTGAATTTAGAAAAGGATTGAATGCCAGCAGGGTACTGTTTTGGGATTTTTGAAGTAACTGGTTCATGATTCATGTTTCTGCTGTGTCTTCTTGTTCCAACTGTGCCGTACCACCGGTAGCTGCACAGAAATGCCATTTGGCAATTGACTGCTAACAATAGCCACCCGCACTGTCCCCGCCAGGTGTGTTCTGCTACCCCCTGTATCATGTGTTCTCCACACCTTTTAGATTGTAGCCTCATTTGGGCATGTCCATCTTTACCTTCTCTTTTATGTAATTATATGCATTTTGTGCCATGTCATGATTCCCTCAATGTACACCGCTGTATAATGTGTTGGCGCTTTATAACTAAAAATAATAATGATGCCTTTCTTGTGAGATATTTGTAGATAATTAGCAAATCTGTGGAAGAGGGTGGTTTCCTTAAGGTGTAAGTTTTCGCCAGCTCATGTGTGTTGGAGGAAAATAACAATTCTTCCTTAGCCAATAATGTCAACCTGACTAAGGCGGGGTTTCCCAAATCCAGTCCTCAGAGCCCTAACAGTGCATGTTTTCCATATCTCTTTGCTGGAGCACAGGTGTATTCATTACTGACTGACACATTTTAAAAGGTCCACAGGTGGTCCTAATTATTCCACTTGTGAAAACCTGCACTGTTAAGAGCGCCTGAGGGCTGGATTTCAGAAACCCTGGACTAACCACGCAAACACAGGGCAAACATGTAAAATCCACACAGCTAGGGCCCTGGCTCGAAATTAACCCATGACCGAGGGGCGCACGCAGGATTTTTAGGGGGGCTTTCCCTCCACCCAAAAAACAAAACAAAAAAAACCCAGAGAGAGCTGCGCATGCGCAGAAGCTCCGTTTCGGCAGCACTGTACTATACAGAAGCCGCAGCTTCGGTGTTGCTATGTGGGGCACTTCGTTAGCGGAGGGGAGGGCTTTCTGAGACCCTGAAACCCCACCTGCGTGCGCCCCTGTGACCCCACCGCTGTGAGGCTCCAATGCTATCCCTTTTGCCACCTTGCTGCCCAAATTGGCTTTTCAAGATTTTCAAAACCAAGCCCATGTGGCCTGGACAGAACCTGATGCCTTGTTAAAACATGTAAAAATCTTACATATGTAGAAGTTTTCCTTGAGACTCTGAGTAAAAGTATTCTTTTGGGACTCTATAATAAAATACTGACAGTTAAAATGGAACAAATTTGTTCTGTATGTTAGCTAAATATGGCAAAGAATGGAACTAAATGAATAATGATATAGGTGAAAACAGAAGTTACCATGTGGTACATAGTAATTAGAGATGGGCGGGTCCGGTTCTCCGAGAACCGAACCCACCCGAACTTTGGGTATCCGAGTACCGAGCTGAGCAGCTCGGTACTCTCCCGCCCATTCCGAATCCAAATCGAGGCCGAACGTCATTGTGACGTCGTCGGATCTCGGGACTCGGTTCTCGCGATACTTCAACTTTATAAATACACGCCTCCACAGCAATCCATCGCCATTTGACAGAGGGAGAGAGCAGGGTGTAGTCATAGGCTAATTAGAGCAGGGACAGAGAATACCATATTGTTCTTGCAATTGCTCTAACCAAAATCGCTAGTGCAGAGAGGAGGATAGAGGTTTATTATTTTTTCTTCATATTTGGCACTCCCCAGCGCTTTTGGGGTGTCCCCCATAATTGTGCATTAATATTTCTGGCTGTCAAAAGTCATATCTGTCAGCAGTATCTACTAAATAATTTGTAGCACACCTCAGTGTTTTTGGGGTGTCCTCCCTAATTGTGCATTAATATTTCTGGCTGTCAAAAGTCATATCTGTCAGCAGTATCTACTCAATAATTTTTAGCACTCCTCAGTGTTTTTGGGGTGTCCTCCCTAATTGTGCATTAATATTTCTGGCTGTCAAAAGTCATATCTGTCAGCAGTATCTACTAAATAATTTGTAGCACACCTCAGTGTTTTTGGGGTGTCCTCCCTAATTGTGCATTAATATTTCTGGCTGTCAAAAGTCATATCTGTCAGCAGTATCTACTCAATAATTTTTAGCACTCCTCAGTGTTTTTGGGGTGTCCTCCCTAATTGTGCATTAATATTTCTGGCTGTCAAAAGTCATATCTGTCAGCAGTATCTACTCAATAATTTTTAGCACTCCTCAGTGTTTTTGGGGTGTCCTCCCTAATTGTGCATTAATATTTCTGGCTGTCAAAAGTCATATCTGTCAGCAGTATCTACTCAATAATTTTTAGCACTCCTCAGTGTTTTTGGGGTGTCCTCCCTAATTGTGCATTAATATTTCTGGCTGTCAAAAGTCATATCTGTCAGCAGTATCTACTCAATAATTTTTAGCACTCCTCAGTGTTTTTGGGGTGTCCTCCCTAATTGTGCATTAATATTTCTGGCTGTCAAAAGTCATATCTGTCAGCAGTATCTACTCAATAATTTTTAGCACTCCTCAGTGTTTTTGGGGTGTCCTCCCTAATTGTGCATTAATATTTCTGGCTGTCAAAAGTCATATCTGTCAGCAGTATCTACTCAATAATTTTTAGCACTCCCCAGTGGTTTGCGCTCAGAATGGATTCAAAGCAGTCCACATATGATCTAAATGAGCAACCAGGTTCTGTCACCAGTCCTGATGTTAGTGTTCCCAGTACGTCATCTGGCCAAGGCGATGTCAAACAACAGAGTGTTTTCAAATTAGTGCAAAAAACAAAAACCAAAAAAAAATTTACTGTATTGAAGCGAAAAAGAAGTGTAACTGAGCAAAAGTTAAGTGACGATAAAAAAAAAATTGCAAGCATGCCATTCTACACACGCAGTGGCAAAGAGAGAATGAGGCCTTCACCTTTGGCTATTAGTGGCAGATCCCAAAAAGTTACCCAGGCTACAATTGGTGCACAACTACTGTTACGCGTCAAAGCTGAGCTGCAAGATACCAGTGAGGCATTACAGGAGAATATTTGCTCTGATTCACAAATGACGACAATCCCTGTGGAGAGTCCATCCAACAGTGGGATGTCTAATCGTGAGCATTCTGCTGATGTGTGCCTTAATAGCCCGAGTGTAGCCGGTGATACCCAAATTGAGGATGCCACTTTGGAATTAGAAGAGGATGAGGGGGAGATTTGTGTAGGCGACGAGGGCGCTAATGAGGATGTTGATGAGGATGAGGTTGTTTGTGTAAGTCCTGCACCAGTGGCAGCAGTTCTGGCACGTGACAAGAAAAAGGCCATTGTCATGCCTGGGCATAAAACAAAAAAATCCACTTCTTATGTGTGGAATTATTTCTACCCAAATCCAGACAACAATTGTATAGCCATTTGTAGTGTATGTGAAGCCACAGTCAGTCGAGGGAGGGACCTTAACCATCTTGGAACCTCGTCTATGTTACGCCATTTAACGAGAGTTCATGGCAAAGTGTTGGGAAAAGCTGAAAGTTCTTCCCAAAAGAATACAAGCACTCCCTCATCAGCTAAGACCCTCCGCTCACCGACATACCGACGGCTACAAAATACACCCACCACACCATCCTCATCAATATCCTCAGTAGCGCTCGGAGTTAGCCCGGCATCCCACTTAAGGCTGGATGACTCCGGCACTATTATTGATTCCTCTGAAGAAAGCGTTAGTCCTGCTGCTGCTGTTGCTGCTGCTGGGGGTGAATCGTCATCCCAGAGGCAGGTGAATAAAATGAGCAGTCCTACATTTCAGCAATTAACTGTGAAACAATCATTTGCGAGGGGAAGCAAATATGACAGCAGTCACCCAGTCGCCAAGCGAATCACAGACGCCATGGCTGCAATGTTAGTGTTAGATCTGCGTCCAATCTCCACAATAAACGCAGCTGGTTTTTCACAGTTAATTGAGGTTTTGTGTCCGCGTTACAGAATTCCATCGCGACACCATTTCTCCCGTAAAGCTATTCCACAACTATACCAAAAAGTGTGTAAAAATGTAGAGATTGCGCTGAAAAATGCCATTCTGCCCACTGTTCACTTAACCACAGATATGTGGACAAGTGGAAGTGGCCAAACCAAAGACTATATGACTGTGACAGCCCACTGGGTTGGTCATTCACCTTCACCAGCAGGAACAGCAGCAGCATGTACACCACTACGTAACATTTGTCACAGGCAGGCCACTCTTTGTATCACCGGCTTCACTAACAGGCATACGGCTGACAATTTGTTACGCAAACTGAGAGATGTGATTGATGCATGGCTTATACCACTCGGACTCTCCCCAGGGTATGTCATTTCAGATAACGCCAACAATATAGTGCGAGCATTACAGCTGGGTGATTTCCAACATATTCCCTGTTTTGCTCACACCATCAACTTGGTGGTGCAGAGCTTCCTACGAAATAACCGTGAGGTGCAGGAGATGCTTTCGGTGGCCCGTAAAATTTCAGGCCATTTCAGGCATTCAGCCACAGCATGTAGGAGATTACAGCAGCTCCAAGAGCAGTTTAACTTGCCCTGCCACCAACTTAAGCAAGAGGTGGTAACTCGGTGGAATTCCACCCTGTACATGCTTCAGAGGATGGAGGAACAGCGCAAAGCCATCCAAGCATATTGCACAAGTCATGACATTGGGAAAGGAGGGGGGATGTATTTCACTCTTGCACAGTGGGGAATCCTTTCAGTGCTGTGCAAGGTGCTGAAACCATTTGAAGTTGTGACATGTGAGGTCAGTGCAGACTCTGCTAGTTTGAGCCAAGTCATTCCTTTAATTAGACTATTGGAAAAGCAGCTTGAGAAAATGAAGGAGGAGCTGAAAGCAAGCAATTCAGCAAAGTATGTTGGCCTTGTCGATCAAGTACTTAATTCGCTTCACAATGATCCTCGAGTTATTAAGATCTTGAACTCGGATCAGTACGTTTTGGCCACTGTGCTTGATCCAAGGTTTAAAACCTACATTGAGTCTTTACTTGTAAATGAGCGAGATGTGAACTTTTGCAAGGAGCTATTGCTCAGCAAGTTGGCCGCTGAACTGGGCCTCGGCTTGACGACGTGTCCTCCTTCACTTTCTCAAGCTGTTGCTCGTAAAAAATTAAATTTCCAAAAAAGAAGCAGGGAAGACACAGGGGGCAGACGAGAACAATTTAACATCTGGGCTGGTTTGAAGGATTTTTCAAAAAAATGTGTCACTTTGCCCATAACTCCATCCAATATGAGTATAAACATGCAAAGGATGGTGGAGGATTACTTTCAAGAGGTAGTTGATATGGAAATGTCAGACAGTCCCTTTCCTTACTGGGAAGAAAAGCATGCCATTTGGAAACCCATGTACAAACTTGCTTTGCAATACCTAAGCTGCCCACCCTCCAGTGTGTACTCTGAACGAGTGTTCAGCACAGCAGGGAACTTAGTCAGTGATCGCCGTAGAAGGTTACTTCCCAAAAATGTGGAGAAAATGATGTTTATAAAAATGAACTACATCTTCCACGAGGAAGGCCTTCACCATCCAAGACATCCAAGCACTGACTGTTCTCTAATGGCGGATTCAAGCGGCGATGAATTGATAGTCTGTGATGATGACGTACACACTGATGAGGGTGAGGATGAAGCTGAAGATGATGCCGATAACATCTTTTTAAAACTTTCTATGTAAGTGTAGGGTGCAATCTACCCCCAAAGAGGAAAGGGACTTGTGGCATTTCCATATCACATACCATCTTGAAAGGCTGCTGTTAGGGCAATTTATCCTTAAGGGTAGGGTGTCATAGACAGAGTGACCCTAAACTGGCTTTGTCCATTTTTCATAATATTGTACAGTCTATAATGGCTGAATTTTTTAGTATTTTATACAAGTGGAGGGGGGCCTAGAGAGACAGAAACCAAACTGGCTTTCTCCATGTCAATTAATATTGTACAGTCTATAATGGCTGAATTTTTTGGTATTTTATACAAGTGGAGGGGGGCCTAGAGAGACAGAGTGACCCCAAACTGTCTTTCTCCATGTCAATTAATATTGTACAGTCTATAATGGCTGAATTTTTTAGTATTTTATACAAGTGGAGGGGGGCCTAGAGAGACAGAGTGACCCCAAACTGTCTTTCTCCATGTCAATTAATATTGTACAGTCTATAATGGCTGAATTTTTTAGTATTTTATACAAGTGGAGGGGGGCCTAGAGAGACAGAAACCAAACTGGCTTTCTCCATGTCAATTAATATTGTACAGTCTATAATGGCTGAATATTTTGGTATTTTATACAAGTGGAGGGGGGCCTTGAGAGACAGAAACCAAACTGGCTTTTTCCATTTCTTTACATATTTAACTATAAGTGTAGGGTGTAATATACATTCAAAGACGATGGCTGCATTGCCAATATGCATAGATGGAGAGGAAGACAATCTGTTTTGTGTGTAGAATAGGCCTACCAACGAAGAATTAAACTGTTTTTTTGGATGATTTATTACCTCAACAATTAGATTACTTGTCTCTAAAACAGTTGGAGCACTAAATTGGGTTAATTTAGGCCCAAAAACATGGATTTTCCCAAAAAATAGCAAAACAAAACCAAACAAAACCAAAACCAAAACACGCAATGGCGGTTTTGCAAAACCAAAACCAAAACCAAAACACGACGGTAATCCAGATCCAAAACCGAATCCAAAACCAAAACACGGGGGTCAGTGACCATCTCTAATAGTAATACAATCAATAGAGCATTGGCTTGGTATGTGATGCCAAAGACATTCACTTAGACTGTCTTCAGCCCTAAACACCACTATGTCTTGGATCAGAATTATTGTACCTTCTTACTGTAATGTAATGTAATTATAGGACTAAAGACTTCTTCGTGATTGCATGAGAGGCTAGAGTGCAATGTGAATGGGCTCATTATAATTTTATCATGTCCAACTGTATTATTGACTGCAAGAAAATAACTCCTGGCTATTGAAGAAGGTGCTATGTGAGCACCAAAACAGATGTTGGGTATTACGGCACGCATGTCTTGATAAGTATTGCTGCTTCACTACTTCTACAATCTCTTCTGAGTAGAGAAAGTGTTTTTACCTGGTTTTTCTACCATAAGAACTAGGTTATATTGGTATTTTGTACATTGATTATTACTAGTAACATTAAAATGGAAGTAGTGCCTCCAGTAGATATCAAGCTTTAAAATAAGAGCTTGTCCTTATATTAATCATGCACAAAATGCACATTGCAGACTTAGGGGTTAATGTATCAAGCTGCGAGTTTCTTGCGGGTTTAAAAAGACGAGATGTTGCCTATAGCAGCCAATCAGATTCTAGCTATCATTTGTACATTCTACAAAATGAATCTGGTTGGTTGCTATAGGCAACATATCCAATATTCAAACCCATTGGAAACTCGCAGCTTGATAAATTTACCTCTTAGAGTTAATGGTTCACTCAGAGGACTAGAGTCTCTTCTTAAGTTAATTTGTTCCCACCATGCTGCCAGTGCATTAACATTGGTAGAGGGCAGGCTTTTGCTGAGCTGACATTTATGAATATTGACAAGATCTGGTGTCAGTAAGTTGCAGAATGTGACTCCAATGACAGCCTCATGTTACAGTGATGTGACAATGACCGTTGCTTTTGGTTGCCTGATAATGATCCTACTGGTACATAATGATGTTGGGGGGCACACGCGCAGAATGTGAGGCCAGGATTACAGTGGACTGCATGTTATACTGAACTGCTAAAACAAATGCTGACAGTAAGTTAGACTTAAGACAAGGTGCCGATTTCAATTAAAATCAATAAATAAATATCGCCTTTATTTCCTATGTCCTACAACTGCATCATACCTTTGGCAGTGTAGATATACTTGGTTCATCTACACATATATGTATATATACACACATATGTATGTGTATATATATAATATATATATATATATATATATATATATATATATATATATATATATATATATATTAGTGATGAGCGCACTCGGATTTCCTGAATCTGAGCCCACCCGAACGTTGCCGATCTGAGTCGGATCCGAGACAGATCCGGGTATTGGCGCCAAATGAAAACTTGAAAGCGAGGCTCCGAGTCATAATCCCGTTGTCGGATCTCGCGATACTCGGAACCTATAAATTCTCCGCTCGTTGCCGCCATCTTCACTCGGGCATTGATCAGGGTAGAGGAAGGGTGTGTTAGGTGGTCCTCTGTTCTGGTAGATCTCGTGCTGTGCTGTGCTGTGTTCTGTTCTACAGTATCAGTCCAGTCGTGCTGTGTCCTGTGGTCTGTGCATCTAAGGGCATAGTTATTTCCCCATTATTCCCCAGTGTTTAAAAAAAAGTTATAAAAAAAATACAAAAAACTAATTACATTTTTTTTTAATTACAACAAAATTTGCCAAACCAATCCTGCAGTATAAGCCCATTGGTACTGCAATATTACCAAGGTCACACATTCTGCAGTATCTTGTGCTACATATAACGGAGAGCAAAAATTTGGAGGATAAAGTAGGGAAAGATCAAGACCCACTTCCTCCTAATGCTGAAGCTGCTGCCAGTAGTCATGACATAGACGATGAAATGCCATCAACGTCGTCTTCCAAGCCCGATGCCCAATCTCCTAGTACAGGGCATGTAAAATCCAAAAAGCCCAAGTTCTCAAAAAAAAGCAAAAAGAGAAACTTAAAATCATCTGAGGAGAAACGTAAAGTTGGCAATATGCCATTTACGACACGTAGTGGCAAGGAACGGCTTAGGCCCTGGCCCGTGTTCATGACTAGTGGTCCATCTTAGCCCTCCTCCTCCTACCCCCCCTACAAAAAATTGAAGAGAGTTATGCTGTCAGCAACAAAACAGCAAACAACTCTGCCTTCTAAAGAGAAATTATCACAAATCCCCAAGGCGAGTCCAAGAGTGTTGGTGGTTGTCAAGCCTGACCTTCCCATCACTGTACGGGAAGAGGTGGCTCGGGAGGAGGCTATTGATGATGTAGCTGGCGCTGTGGAGGAACTTGATGATGAGGATGGTGATGTGGTTATTGTAAATGAGGCACCAGGTGGGGGAAACAGCTGATGTCCATGGGATGAAAAAGCCCATCGTCATGCCTGGTCAGAAGACCAAAAAATGCACCTCTTCGGTCTGGAGTTATTTTTATCCAAATCCGGACAACCAATGTATGGCCATATGTAGCTTATGCAGGGGTAAGGATCTTGCCCACCTAGGTACATCCTCCCTTATACGTCACCTGAATAACCTTCATAGTTCAGTGGTTAGTTGAGGAACTGGGGCTAGGACAGTCATCGGTACAGGGACACCTAAATCCCGTGGTCCAGTTGGATACACACCAGCAACACCCTCCTCGTCAACTTCCTCCACGATCTCCATCAGATTGAGTCCTGCAGCCCAAGTCAGCAGCCAGACTGAGTCCTCTCCAATACGGGATTCATCTGAGGAATCCTGCAGCGGTACGCCTACTACTGCCACTGCTGCTGTTGCTGCTGTTAGTCGGTCATCTTCCCAGAGGGGAAGTTGTAAGACCGCTATGTCTTTCACAAAATAATTGAGCGTCCAACAGTCGTTTGCCATGACCACAAAATACGATAGTAGTCACCCTATTGCAAAGCATATAACTGCGGCTGTAACTGCAATGTTGGTGTTAGACGTGCGCCCGGTGTCCGCCATCAGTGGAGTGGGATTTAGAGGGTTGATGGAGGTATTGTGGCCCCGGTAACAAATTTAGTACTGGGGCCACCCCACTACACAGTCTAGAATTTTTTTTTTGGAAATTCAGAGCCGTGGAGGGTTTTTTATTAATTATATTGTGACCACTCCTCTATGCAGTCCAGGTACATTTTTTGGTGCGATTAAGACCAGTTGATGGTTTTCTTATTATATTGTGGGGACCACTCCACTATGCAGTCCAGAAAGATACCTCGTTGCAACGTTTTGGACTAATAACTAAATTGTGAGGTGTTCAGAATACACTGTAAATTAGTGGAAATGCTTGTTAATGAATGTTATTGAGGTTAATAATAGCGAAGGAGTGAAAATAAGCCCAAAAACTTGATTTTTGAACTTTTTATGCTTTTTTCAAAAAAAATCCAAAACTTTAAATCCGAACCAAAACCTTTCGGCAGGTGTTTTGCCAAACAAATCCGAACCCAAAACATCGCGAAAATCCGAATCCAAAACACGAGACACCAAAAGTCGCCCACCCACACAAACCCAAAACATCGCGAAAATCCGAATCCAAAACACGAGACACCAAAAGTCGCACACCCACACACTTGTATAAAGTAGCGATTCCTCTCTTTCAAGTGAGCGTTTGTGGTCCTAATATATCCTTAGACAAAAAAAAAGATAACAAGGAAATATTTTTCTCCTGGTCTCCTCAGTAAGTCTTATTCACGTTTTAATTTGGATATTGCTGCCCCTTTTATCTTGTTGTAAGTCGATATGTGGGCACATTAATGTGATATTTTCCCTGGGTCAGCTGGTAAGTGTAAGGAGCACTAACTGGCTCCAACCCTGTATAGCTTTCTTTCTTAACAAATACATACCACTAATCCATGTTTACATAATGAATGCCTGTTTCTGCTTGTGTAGCCATACTTAACCATACTTAAATAATAACATTCAAACTAGGGTTTCAGCAAATCTTTCAGAGTGGATAAGACTCATTACTAACCATACTTGCCTACTTTCGGTAGACGACGTCCGGGAGAGGGGCGTGACTAATGGGCGGAAGGGGTCGGGGCGCCTCGAATCGCGTCACAATGACGTGATTTTCTGTGAATCACGTCATTTTAACAAGGTAATTTCGGGATGCGGGAGAAATGCCAGCTCTCCTGGGAGTCTGGGAGACCGACCCAAATTTCGGGAGTCTCCCGGACTTTCCGGGAGAGTTGGCACGTATGTTACTAATGTGGCATTTAGGTGAAACATTTACACTGAATCACATCAATCATCCACTAGCTTGTTTCTGTCTACCACAAGTTAGAGACGTAGGGGCTCATACAAAGTTGGCCACACATCCATTTACTTAGTGTAAAATACTCGAATAGTGCACATGCACAAAAAAAAGTGTACGCCTATGACTGTAAACAGATTTGGTACTTGCGCCCCTTACACTTGAAAAGAGGAACAGGTGAGGGTAGGGTCATGCAAACCGTGAATGAGCACAGCAATGGTGTGTTTACATAATTTAGAACTGAGACAGACCCACACAGAAAAACGGGTGATTATCTGAGGACTGGTGCAAATAGGCCCTGATGATAACAACAGTCACCAGCACAAACAAACAAACAGAAAAGAACAGTAATTCTATTGGGAAAGTCAAAGAGGATAAAACTTAATAATCTTGATTTGAAAATTTTAAAATGTTATTTGCAAATTCAATTTATGTAATATAAAAATAAAATAGTGTAGAAAGAAACACAAAAATAAAAGTTGTTTGTGATATTAAATGTTAGATGTCCAGACTTTTGGTATCAATAAGGTCAACTATTAAACAGCAATTATTTTAACTAGAGAAACCAGGCAGTAACTGCCTTAAATTAAACTGAAGTGTATTGACTAAATTACTTTATTAACAGAATTCAATAACTTTTTTATAAATTACATGTAGTAGTTTTAACAACGCAGTATAATGAATAAATAACTATATTATCAATCCCTATATTAAAGGAACTAAAGCATTTCTTTATGCACTACAATATATGTATAACTTCTTCCATTGAAGTTACATTGCTGGGCATGGTCCCCGCAAGACGCGCTGATATATGTGACTGCAAATAACTGTCATAGTTTCCGGACCACCCAGCTGTTGGCATGTTCCAGGTCACCCAGCAGGTGCAAAGGGAGAGTTCACTAACTCAGTTTCAAGGGCAGCCAGCAGGTGCACAGGTGTATTGCCAACTGTCACATTTTCCAGAGGACAATGGTAATGCATAGTTGTAAATGGTGGGAGGACGTTATGCGAAATAACTCTGAAACGATGCAACGGATGACAGCATCAATATTTTTCTGCAAATCTACAGACCAAGACCTTTAATTTAGCATATGTGCCCTGCTCATACAATGGCATCATATAAATAAATCACTCATAAAATTTATAATTATGCTATTCATATACAGATTTCAAAAGTAATAGTAGCCAGATAGGGAGAGGTGACCAAGGTATCTGCATGTGACTGATGATATAGATAGTAATTTATTCATTGTTTTATGCATTATGAAACATAGCATTAGATTGATAAAGTGATCTAAGACTGTATTTAATAAGTGTAGGTGAATTAATAAAATCAATTTGCAGCATTGTTTAGCCATTTCAAACTTAGCCACTTATTTTTATCTGTGTTAACTTTACCTTTGGAACTTAGTTTATATTTTCTAAATTATCCTTATATAGTAACTACTGTCTCCATAATTTTTTTTTTTCAAATACAAAATTGTGCTTGGATAGTCTTCTAAACCATTAGATAGAATCTCCAAGTAACTTTTGTTTACATTAATTTAAAGAAGGTATACATTTCATTTTTCTACTTTACTTTATGGGAAAAAAATCCAGCACTCTGTTATACAGTATGCATCAAAAATAAACATGATTGATTTAGAGTGGCTAACCTCCATGGATTTTTAATAAAGTATTTTGTGCACTGTGTTTGTGTGTTTATTTTAATGTATTTTTCTACAGACATGCTACAGGTCCCAGTAAGTCCTGGATGCCAGGGCATTATGGTGTTTTTCGTTTTTCAAGTGCCGGCATGCTCTGGCAACCATGGGTAGGGTGGCATTGGAGATTCTACAAGTGCCACCCTACCATGGGTAGTGTAGGCCAGTGTTTGGTTGGACTTGTAGTGCTCCAGCAAAAAAAAACAATACAGATGTAACCATTTAAACTTTATTACCCCATACTTGCCACTCTGGGGGTGCTTGGGATGAGCCCTTGGGCTTTCTGCACATGGCTGTTTTCTTCTAGATAAAGCACATTTTTTTATTTATTTTTCAGAATTTTTGCAGCATGGGGCTGAATTCTACAGTATCATGACATTAAGACAGGGGGACGCAGTGCATGTTACCTTGTTATATTTTCACCAGCCCAGCCTGTCAAAGCCTAGTGCTGGTAGCATTTTGTCAGGGGGCCACATGCTGTACACCCCTCCCTCCATCCCCAAAGTTGCTACTACCAGCCTAGTCTATGAGCACTAGTGCTGGTAGAACTTTTTGGGCAGGGCAGACTGTTTTTAATTATTAATTTATTATTTTATTTTTCAACATTAAAATGGCAGTCCTCATCGTTTTGATGTTGATGGCTGGTATCACTACCATATAATTATACACTTAGAATATGATGCACTCAAAGCATTTTATACGCTTTAGACATATCTTCATGCAGCATTTAATGTTGTATGCATTTCTGTATACACATGGAAATGCATCTTTGTTTTGTACGCATTTTTCATATGCGTTATTTTACATGAAATGCGTCCAGTTGTACATTAGTGGCCACAAAGATGTTAGGATTCAAACCAACCAGCAATCTAAAGTTATGTACATTAATAAATTACGGACAGCTTTAGAATTGGCACATTACTGAAACATGAATCTTTAATGATATACAAATAGAGCAGGTTTAATTGGCGAAGTGGTATTCTCCAACACCATTCACATGGCATGTTCAGTGAGCCGCCTCCATTCCGTTGCGTCAAGCTTACTTACAGTATGTATGTACAAGGATGGAACTAGTTATTCTCAAACCAGTACATATTCTTCAGAGCAAGTAATAGAAAAAAAAAAAGTCTGTTTGTGGTATGTTAAGAAAATACATGTTTGGTCAAGCCAAGCAAGTCTTCTGCCATTTCACAGAATAATTTGGTTACAAAGAGCAGTGTTTCACTGAAGACACCAAATCATTGTAATATATGCAGATAAACTGGGGCTCCTGCCCATCTATATTGCTCAACACTTCATCATCATCCTCACCATTTATTTATATAGCGCCACTGATTCCGCTGTACAGAGAACTCATTCACATCAGTCCCTACCCCATTGGAGCTTAGTCTAAATTCCCTAACATGCACACACAGACAGAGAGAAAGACTAGGGTCAATTTTGATAGCAGCTAATTAACCTACTAGTATGTTTTTGGAGTGTGGGAGGAAACCGGAGTACCCGGAGGGTAACCCACACACACGAGGAGAACATACAAACTCCACACAGATAAGGCCATGGTTGGGAATTGAACTCATGACCACAGCGCTGTGAGGCAGAAGTGCTAACCGCTAGGCCACCGTGCTGCCCATACACTTGTAGAAATACAATGTACAATGTAAATAAACTGAACTTACAGGAATTATTTTCATTTTAAATACCTAGTTTTATGCATATCTCTGGTTGATCTCCTTGAGGATTTGAGGTTGAGGATTTTTATCACCCATACTAATTATGACATAGATGCAATGACATTTTGTATCTTGAGATATATGTAATGCATAATTGCGCAAAGGTGGGATCTTAGGATTGTCTTTCTATAACATTTAAAATAATTTTATCCTTGAGACTATATATTGAGACTATATATAAATCTCTGTGAGGGAATGTGCTCACTGGTGTGTGAGAAATACAAGCTTTGTCAATAATGGAGTTGAGAAACTCTCTCGTGCCAAGCACTTATCTATCTATGTTTATTACTGAAAGAATTGTTCAGTGTCTCTCAGGGTGGACTAGTAGGTAAGGACAATAAAGAGAGAACCTATGCTGTAGTCTTTTTATATATTTAGTCACTTGTAGGTTAGTGCGAAAATCCTGTCTGTTGTTCACAGGCTAGCCAACAAGCAGTGATGTATATACAATATTCCACATTAAGCTGGACACACATGTGTGATTCCATTAATTAATTTTCTTATTTAAACCATTTTGCCTTGAAATGAATGTGAAGAGCTCCACTAACCTTCATATATCGCAGAGTACAGTCATGGCCAAAAGTTTTGAGAATGACACAAGTATTGGTTTTCACAAAGTTTGCTGTTTCAGTGTTTTTAGACCTGTTTGTCAGATGTTGCTATGGTATACTGAAGTACAATTACAAGCATTTCATAAGTGTCAAAGGCTTTTATTGACAATTACATAAAGGTTATGCAAAGAGTCAATATTTACAGTGTTGATCCTTCTTTTTGAAGACCTCTGCAATTCGCCCTGACATGCTGTCAATCAACTTCTAGGCCACATACTGACTGATGGCTGCCCATTCTTGACTAATCAATGCTTGGAGTTTGTCAGAATTTGTGGGTTTTTGTTTGTCCACCCACCTCTTGAGGATTGACCACAAGTTCTCAATGGGATTAAGGTCTGGGGAGTTTCCTGACCATGGACCCAAAATTTCAATGTTTTGATCTCATAGCTACTTATCACTTTTGTCTTGCAAGGTGCTCCATCATGCTGGAAAAGGCATTGTTCGTCACCAAACTCATATTGGATGTTTGAGAGAAGTTGCTCTTGGAGGATGTTTTGGTACCATTCTTTATTAATTTCTGCGTTCTTAGGCAAAATTGTGAGTGAGCCCAATCCCTTGGCTGAGAAGCAATCCCATACATGAATGGTCTCCGGATGCTTTACTGTTGGCATGACACAGGACTGATGGTAGTGCTCACCTTTCCTTCTCCGGACAAGTGTTTTTTCCAGATGCCCCAAACAATCTGAAAGGAAAATGACAGAGAAAATGACTTTACTCCAGCCCTCAGCAGTTCAATCCCTGTACCTTTTGCAGAATATCAGTCTGTCCCTGATGTTTTTTCTGGAGAGAAGTGGTTTCTTTGCTGGTCTTCTTGACACCAGGCCATCCTCCAAAAGTCTTCACCTCACTGTGCGTGCAGATGCACTCACACTTGACTGCTGCCATTCCTGTGCAAGCTCTGCACTGGTGGTGCCCCGATCCCACAGCTGAATCAACTTTAGGAGACGATCCTGGCAGTTGCTGAACGTTTTTGGGCGCCCTGAAGCCTTCATCACAATTATTGGACCTATCTCCATGAAGTTCTTGATGATCCGATAAATGGTTGATTTAGGTGCAATCTTACTAGCAGCAATATTCTTGCATGTGAAGCCCTTTTTGTGCAAAGCAATGATGACTGAATGTGTTTCCTTGTAGTTAACTATGGTTAACAGAGGAAGAACAATTATTTCAAGCACCACCCTCCTTTAAAGCTTCCAGTCTGTTATTCTAACTCAATCAGTATGACAGAGTGATCTCCAGCCATGTCCTCATCAACACTCTCACCTGTGTTAATGAGAGAATCACTGAGCTGATGTCAGCTGGTCCAATTGTGGCAAGGCTGAAATGCAGTGGAAATGTTGTTTTTGGGATAAAGTTCATTGTCATGGCAAATAGGTACTTTAAAATTAATTGAAATTCATTTGGTCACTCTTCATGACATTCTGGAGTATATGCAAATTGCCATCATAAAATCTGAAGCAGCAGACTTTGTGAAAAATAATATTTGTGTCATTCTCAAAACTTTTGGCCTTGACTGCATATCTACAACCAAAAGGAAAATGAACTAAGTTTTTCTTAAAAACAAATCTCCTATAGGGGTATTTTTACTTTTGGAGAAGGTGTTTTGTGCTTCTTAATTCTTTTTCTTTTTAGTGCGAACATATTACAGATTGATACACAACAATTTTTGCTAGGTAGCAGCACTGATCCTACCCCAGGTATAAAATTGGTGGTTACTTTTATTTGAATTTCTCTTTAATCATTTTAATATTTTCAATTGTGTTTTAATTACTTCTGTAAGACTAGTTGGCACCCATAGATATCCTTCTATTGGGTATATTTTCAGTATATCTACAACTCACTTGGATTGTAATTGTTTTCCTCTGAAAATGAAGTTTGCCAATTACTTTGGTTTCAATGTTTTAGAACAGGGGTGGCCAACCAGTCAGAAACCAAGAGCCAAAAATGATATATAGGTACTGCAAAGAGCCAAGTTTACCTATTATGTGTGTGCTTCTAAATATAGTATTTTCTACAAAGATAGTGCAGCCTGCAAAGTTCCTATAATACCCTATTCATACTGCACAAAATCCCGGGTTTTTGCCAGGGCGAGCTCAAACGACCCAGGTCTTGGTGCAGTATAAATGGTACAAGTCAAAAATCCCGGGTCTAAAAACCCGGGTCTTCAACCCGGGATTTATCGAGGGGTAATTCCCGGGTCGGACCCGGGTTGCCTGCACTATGAATGGTGCAACACAGGTTTTTCAACACGGGTTGCACAGAAAACAAGCTGATTGGCTGTCTGCCTGTCTCTGGAGGATGATGTCATCGGTGGGAGCCCGTGGAAGTTTCGAGAAGGAGTTTAGGTGAAATGGTGGATTGTGAACCAGTCACCTTTCAATGACATCACCATTTTTCAGCCAATGAAAACTGCTCTGGTGATGACTCCCACAAATTGCCAGGGCACAGACTTGTGCAGTATGAATGGGGTCAACCCGGGAAATTCCCAGGTCCGAGGTGCAGTATGAATGGTGTTTCTGAGCTGGGACGCTCCGAGCCCAGGCAAAAACCCGGCTTGAAAAACCCGGGATATTGCCGGGGCGGCAGTATGAAAGTGGTATAAGTTATCTATGTAAGTATTTATCTAAATATGAATGCAGTTATGGTTTGTGGGCTCTGATTGGAGGAGAACTGGACATATTTAGCTAAGCCTCACATAAAAGTGCTACTGATGAATTTTAAATGCAGGAAGCGTCTGGCCCCGTTAATCTACAGCTGTGTATACACTACAGAAAGTTACTGCAGATGCTATTTCTGTAACGGTTTTACCAGCGACTGAACGTCCTGAGGAGCATGCAGATTTATGTGTACACACCTGCACAATTTACCTTCAGATCTGAGCTCTTCATCTGTTATAACCATCGGCTGAAAAGATCATGCACACTCTTTAGAGATCTGCCTACACTGCTGGTCGTGACTGCGTACACACTTCAGAATTTGCCCAACCTCTATTAAAGTAATTCTATCGTTTTAAAATAAGCATTGCCCAATCAATTGTATGTGTGTCCAAAGCACAAAGTGATTTATTTTAGCAGATGTAAATAGTCAACAAATCAATACATTATTATATCATGATAAAGTACAGCACAGCCGATACCAAAAGATAATACATACCAAATGCAATTGCTTGCGCACGCTGCGCACCCACGGGACCCGATGGACAATATTCTGTTTAGAATATTGTGTCAGAGTTGACTGAGGCCCCAGTGAGATGCAGCTAATATATATACAGTCAGTGTTTCATTGTGAACAATAGAGATGACGTAGATTGTTTCTATAGGTCCAGACGTTGGGTGGGTCCAGACAGGTAATAGGTTGATTCAATCTAAGGAATCCATAGGTGGGGGTCTTCTCTCCAGGGGGGTCTGCTCCTTTTCATAGCCAGTATCATACAAAGGTTTACTCTCTAATATCAATAACTAAAGTATGCAATGTGCGATCTCTTCGCCGACTGCACCGGACAGCTGCTGATGATTAGGGCTTCAATATGATATCAGGCATGACACCTTTCCTATTACCTAAACCTTTAATAACACTACAATGTACATATATTCACTATATATATATATATATATATATTGTCACTCACCAGACTGTGAGTGCTTCTTCCCGTGTGTTTAGGAACCGTGGCCGTCCACCATCCTGAGGGTCTGCGCATGCGCAGCCCTTTCAAAACCTTCAGTACCTGTCCCTTTAGTTAATTGGCTGATCAGGCAACACTCCCTATTTATAGCACCTGAGTTCCATACCTCGTTGCCTGATCTTGGAGTCTCATTCCCCATGAGCATCTGAAGGTGTTCCTGTGTTTCCTCGTGTATTCAGCGCTGCTGATTCCTGTGGTTTCCAGACCACTTCTACTCCTGTGGTTTCCAGACCACTTCAACTCTCCTGTGTTTTATCGTGACTGTTAGCTGATTCCTATCCGCTGCCTCCGTGCACTACAGTCCTCAGACCACTTCAACTCTCCTGTGTTTCATCGTGACTGTTAGCTGATTCCTATCCGCTGCCTCCGTGCACTACAGTCCTCAGACCACTTCAACTCTCCTGTGTTTCATCGTGACTGTTAGCTGATTCCTATCCGCTGCCTCCGTGCACTACAGTCTTCAGACCACTTCAACTCTCCTGTGTTTCATAGTGACTGTTAGCTGATTCCTATCCGCTGCCTCCGTGCACTACAGTCCTCAGACCACTTCAACTCTCCTGTGTTTCATCGTGACTGTTAGCTGATTCCTATCCGCTGCCTCCGTGCGCTACAGTCTTCAGCTCATCTCAACTCTCCTGTGTTTCCTCGAGACTGCTACAACTGATTCCTATCCGCTGCCTCCGTGCTCAACAGTTCCAGCTCAGCTCTACTCTCCCGTGTTTCATCGTGGCTGCACCTGCTGGTTGCTATCCGCTACCTCCGTGTACCTGCAGAGTCCTGCTGGCTGCTACTCCTCAGTTCTACTCGTGTCTGCAGCAGCTGATCCGCTCTCCGTGCTTCTCAGTGTTCCTGCTGGTGTCTACTCGCCAGTCTGCATCGGATCTGCGCCTCACTGCTTTCATCTCGTCTAGACCATCGCTACTCTTCAGGGTCCTCCAGGAGTCCAGTTCTACATACTACTGCTTCCTGAGTATTTGTTCCCCTGCTGGTCTACCTACCTGTGCGCTGCACCTACTTGATTACCGCTTCACCCTCCAGGGACTTCGCATCCTGCCGGCCTCCAGCCATTCAGGTATCTCTGCACTCCTGTCTGACAGCCTGCTCCTGAACCACGGTATGCATACTTCTCATTGACTGTGCTGGTGTATTGCATATCTTGCTGGACTGAGTTGTTCTCCTCTGGAGCTTACTATCCGCTGAGACTTTTGCCATCATTGACTGTTATCTTTTGCCCGGATAGTTTCTATGACTTTGTATTATTGCAGTGCTGTTCAGTCATTACTATATTGTGCATGTCATCTCTATCATCTGCTGTCTCCTGTTCCGTGATCACCCCGCTACCAGAGTACCATATTACCACCTATACTGCTCTGGTAAGCTTATCACCTGGTGATCCCTGGGTAAAGACTCCTAGTGCCCGTGACATATATATATATATATATATATATATATATATTATATACTAATAATAAACCGAATACTATCTGCTCCTGAATTACAGTGTAACAGAACCAATATGAATTGTATAAATAACTAAATGTTGTAATGCGAGAGTGTACGTGTGTATTTTACCGTGCGATCGCATCACGCCACGTGTTACGTGGCGTACGCTTCGCAATATGCACGGCAAACCAATATTAAACCAATATACTTTCGTTCATCCAATTATACGACTTTGACACCTCGTTCCATCGTTGATAGTGATTTTTTTTCTAGTCCGTTTATAAAATCAAATCAAATGATACAATGTGCTTTGGTACGATAAAACATGATTGTGGGAGCGTACACACTAATGCGGTATCGGACCTCCGTCATTTATCATGTAATTGGCACGATAATTGCCTGAAAAAAATTGCAATTTGTAGTGTAGAAAGACATACAGTATTAGTTTCCTTTATACAAAGCAGGTTAAGAAATTTGTGTTGAGCATCAGAGGATGTCAAGGGCTTTGGATGGAGAAGTGCTTTCCTTTCTAGGATAAATTGTTACTTGATGAAATGTAAATGATATGTTGAACACCAATTCTGAGCTACAATTAGGTATTTTTATTAGTCTAATTTGGTTCTGAGCAGGGGCGGACCCAGACATTTGCCCTACCCGGGGTAATTTTAGGTGGGGGCGATTTAGGCCCTGTCCCCTTTCTGTGTTCTAAGGCTGCCGGCGGCTGCACAGTATGTGCAGGTCCGTTCAGTTGTGTTTAAAACACAACCAGAGCAGCCGGGCAGCACACTGTCACTGCTGAACGGACCTGCACAGTGTGCAGCTGTCGGCAGCAAGCCCCTGGTAGGGGGGGCGATCGCCTTTCCCCCCCCCCCCCCCCCTGGATCCGCCACTGGTTCTGAGTATGAAATTAGTTTATAAATTACAGTTACCCTGTCTATTAGTTGCAGAAAGGAGTTGTCATTCTTTTATTTACTACCACAAGTTAAAGCAGGGAGACAATGAAAGCTCCAGATCTCACTATTCCCACAAGTAATTGTAAAGTCAAACCAATTACGAGATGTAGATGGTATTTGAGAAGTCAGAGATTCATGTTTTAGCAATATCATTTTTCTCCTGTTCAAATACTGAAAATACTTTGTGGAAGAAGCACTTTTTGCACCCTTTCACATCTGACTAACAGAGTGCCTTTTACTCCAGCACCACAGGATGGCTTGATAAATATATAGATTGGCAGCACATTATGATTTTTATTAAGATTGTAAAAATGGTTATTTAAAGAAAAAAAAAAATGATCTCTAAAAAAAAAATTCTAAACAGAAAAGCACTTTGTTTTACACATTATCCCCATTTTTAATATTTATACATGAGTTCGCACTAAGGTGCCTTACAAATCTATGATAATAATAATAATAATAATAAAATTTCATGTGGCTATTGTCTAATTGACAGAAGTGGGGTTAATAAAAAAAGAGTATTTAGATAAATCATGTTCATGTTGATTTCAAACTTTTCTTCCAACAAATTCATTTTTATTATTATTATCGTTGATTTGTAAGGCGTCACAATGTGTCGTAGAGCTGGAAAACAGGACATACATAAACCTGATTCATGATTTTTTTTATTAGATCAGGGGCAAACGCAGGATTTGTAGAGGGGGGTTTCACACCATACCACCAGTGGGCGTGACCAGCTGACCAGCATGCATGGGGGCGTGGCTATAATATTAGTGCTTTGCTGCTCTCCAACTCTTCCTATCCCTATAATATAGATAGGTAATGTGGCATGCACTACTGTTAGGTGCACACAGCTCTCCCTTTTCAAGCAGAGCCATGTGAAGCGGGGTCAGGGTCCAGCCACCTCAATTATACAGTGCCCCAGGCTTGGAGGGGGGTTTCCAGTCACTAGGAAACCCCCCTTGGTTTGCCTATGTAGATTGTCAATTTAACTGTAGTTAGAAACTATTTAAGGTATGATTTTGGCAGTGGAAACACCTCTTTAATTTTGACCTATAATCTTTCTAACATTTGGATGCATGATATCGCTGAAGGTGCTGTAATTCATCAGGAATTAAGTTGGTATAATTATTTAACATGATGTACCTAGTAAACCACACATGCTAGGCTGCTCACATTATATACCTATATTGATCCACTTTTCTGTAGTAAAAATGATATTATATTTAGTACATTTAATTTAATGTACACTAATGCTAATTGGTCACTTTTGCATCAAAGCTATTTAAGTAGCCTGTGAGTAATTGTTGTTGTTTTTCTAAGGATCGTTACCATTTATATATGTGATATTTTCATTTCACCTTTAGCTAAGACGTACCATTCTGGAATAGTGCTTGACACTGCTACTGTAAAACATCTGTTCCCAACTTACAGTTTTTTTTCATTTTACTCTCCATTTTTATGCAAGGAAACTTGTTTCTAGTGTCTCCAGCTCAAATATTAATAATATCAATGCCCACCCACTCTCTTCAATTTCACCATTTATATTTCTGTTCAGCCTACTTATAGTATAGTCAGCATTTATGCAAGAATATATTTCTTTTTCTTTAACAGTATACTGTGTGCTTACAATTAAATATCTAAAGATCAGTAGTTTCTTTTAACCTGCACTATCATCAGTTATTTCTATAGCGCCACTAATTCCGCAGCGCTGTACAGAGAACTCATTCTCATCACTCCTTGCCCCATTGGAGCTTACAGTCTAAATTCCCTACAATATATATATATATATATATATATATATATATATATATATATATATATATATATACATACACACACACACACACACACACACACACACACACACACACACACACACACACACACACACACACACACACACACACACACACACAGTCTAGGGTCAATTTTGTTAGCAGCCAAATAACCTACTAGTATGTTTTTGGAGTGTGGGAGGAAACCGGAGTACCTGGAGGAAACCCACGCAAACACGGGGAGAACATACAAACTCCATACAGATAAGGCCATGGTCGGGAATTGAACTCATGACCCCAGTGCTGTGAGGCAGAAGTGCTAACCACCTAGCCATTTAGCAGATTAAAAAACCTACTGAAATTATCTCTTAATTTGCTGCAAAAACAATTGAGCCTATCACATGCACACAGCGACTAGCTATTTAAGTATCCAATAAGCGTTTTTTTATCTGATAAGAAAAATACTCAAGAAACTCTCGTGAAAATGCTGCAAAAAAATTTGGAGCTTTTTTATAATGGAAGAGGAAAGGTGTCAGGTCTGCTATTTACGCAAGAAAACAAAATCACAGCGCTAGAAATACATAATAGGTGTAGCAATGAAAAAGTTCAAAGACCAAGGCAGAAATAAAACACCAACAGTTTAATCACAAACATATAATTGGATCCAATATAAAATGAGGAGTTATTACTCTTAAAAATAAAAAATGACTCATGTATCAGATGGGACCAATCATAGAGACAAATTAGCACGGAATATCGCACTAACTCTTCATAATAAGTGTCCACAGTAACAAATGTATCCGGGAACAAAAAATGGAGGTTATAAGCACTGAAGGTATCCGGATAGAATTAGCCTAGTATAAAGTCCAGCATTGCTTGGAAAGAGTATATAGACCAACAGTACTCACGGTCCTCTTCTATGCTGTTAAAATCACGGCTCTCCGGAATGGATTCTCCTACAGCTATCCGCTGCTAGTGATGGCAGTGCCCCACAAGTGAATCCTCCTAGCGGTGTTTATCCGCAGCTCTCCCGTGATTCAATAGCCGCCAGCATGTGAAGGTGAAAGCTGTGCGCTCAGAAAAACTGCCCGGGCAGAATTGAAGAGTAGTGTGAAACGGTTCCTCAAATCATAGGTCCGTAGTACCTGTTTGCTGTGAATTTGCCATCATTTTATTCATAGTCTGAATAAGACTGATCTTCCTCTCTCACCGCTCCACATCTGCTGCACCAGCTCCCTGTGTCCTGCGCCTTGTCTTGTATCTGGTAACTACCTCTCACTGCCGCCTACAAGACTTCTCCTGTGCTGCTCCCCAACCACCTGCTATTTACAGACTAGTCATACAATAGCATAACGATCAGCATATACCACTAAACGTAAAGTAATACCAACAGGTTCCACAATTATATTGCAAAAGCCCAATCAGTGTCAGCATTTTCTCAGTGTATCTAACTAACCTCATTCCAAATATGTGTCAGGACATTATATTCTGCACAATCACTTCAGTGCTAGTTATAGAGTTTGTATTATCCATTTGATCAATGAAGTCTGAGAGGGGGAGGTATTCTATAATAGTGAAGGCAAAAAGTCTTGGTGGTAAATTAACTCTTATATTATATAAGAAATATTGTGACTTTTACTTCCAGTTAATAGAAAAGTGGTGGTATTGCTTTTATAAAATATGCAATTATTCTGCTTCCTCCAGTGTTGTAGGATTGACCATTAAGGCCCTTTTTTATGTAAAAATCTTCTTTACACTAGGAAAGTATAACAATTTATCCCCGCTTGTTGCTTAGTGACTAATGCAGCTCAGCGACACTCATCTGCCCTAGTGATACTGGCCTTTCACTGCCATAAGGTAAAGCTAGCCGTTAAATAAAAAGCGTTTTTATAATGGTCGATACCATAAATAAGTTATTATATTCTCTAGAAAATATTTATGTTCTTCTGTTAAACTTATGACAAGTACCTTTTATTATTCTTCATTTATAAACCAGACACACTACACAGCGCTGTACATTAATGGCATCACTATTACTGACACATTACATACAGTGTAATGAAACAGAAGTTGAAGATGTCCTTGCCCAAATCAGCTTCTAATCTAAGCAGAGTGGGGAATATTTGATACATAATTGAAGTATAAGGTAGCGGATTATGGGGAGACAGTGGAATTTGGAAACATGAAAGCTATGTGCTGCATGGGCGCTCCTATGGCTATCTACAGTACAGAGTAGCGGTTTGCCCAGTATATTTGATTGGCGTCATGCTCACTGATGGACAAAGAGCAATAAAACTTGTCCCCCACGTTGGCTGAAGTTGTGGAAGCAGCTACAGTCTGTTGAGGGGGAATAGTAATGGCAACAGCAATGATGGGTGAGCTCTCTGGGTCCAGCAGCTGAACTGAAACTGTATTTCTGTAGCTCTTCAAAACAACCCCAATCTTGGTGTGATGACACCAGGCCTCCCAACTATCCCTATTTTGGCGGGACATACTGATTTGCAAGTCACAAAGGGGGTGGTGTTAACAGAAAAATGGGTGGAGTTTTACCCAGGTTTGCCCGCTTGTGAGCGAAACGGGGGTGGGCTTATTTTGTCCCGCTTTTTGGATTCTAAATGTTGGGAGGTATGTGGCACTGTAATTTCCTCTGCTACCTTTATAAAATGTTTAACTGTATATGAGAGGTAGGGCACAGAGCTGATCTAAATTGCAGCCATCTCTACCTGTTTTGTGCTTGCCAATAGGCTCCTCATGCTTAATGCTACTGATAATGGGATTATCGCTGTAATAGCCCCCTTAATATACAGGGCAATGCAAAAAAAATCCCTATGGTTGCCAAAAACACCCATTCTCACCACCAATAGGGCTACTTGACCTTTGATAAATTGGCCCCTACGTGTCCTTGCTCTTTTTGCCTTTGTTGGATTATTAGTATGTTTTCATTATTAACCTGACTGACGTTATACCTTCATACACATTCTGAATTTCACAATTATGAAACACGTGGTTTACACCCATAGGGCCTGAGTCATTAAGGAAAGTAAGGCAAAAAAAAGGAGTAAATGTTCTTTGGGACAAACCATGTTACAAAGTAAGGGGTGCAAATTAGTTTATTATTCTGCACATAAGTTAAATACTGGCTATTTTTTTCATGTAGCACACAGACACTTGATAGTTTTATTTTTACACTGAAATTTAAATCTGATCTAGGACATGCTCTACCACAACTATAAAGCTGTCGCTACATTTTAAATTGACCTCCCCCTCCAATGCAACATGGTTTTGCCCAGTTGCAAAGTTACTCCTTTTTTATGGTTTGCTCTCCTTAATGACTCAGGCCCATAATCATTAACTGCATTTTTACCCCAGTACATTTTAGAAAGTTTGCAGATTTGAGGTTTCTTACTTTAGCAAATTAACATTTTTTATTATTATACAGGAAAAACTGACTAAAAATAAGATAAAACAATTTTTTTTCTTTGAGTACACCTATAACATTTTATTTAATAATTAGTGCTATTGCATAAATATATTCACAAAAATACTCTCCTATTTATCCTGATTACCGGGAAAAAAAATCCATTTATATTTATGCTTGCGCAGGAGAGCAATGGGCCCAGCTTGCTACAATGTTATTAATACATGAAAGCACTCCTTTAGAATAGTAGACACATATACTGTATTCATTTATGAATAATTTGAAAATCTAGAGCTACAGTACTGTTTTTGTACAATTTAATTGTAAAATTATATAAAACAAAACGTAAATATTTTATTTACTATGGCTGTATGTTTCTTTTATGATTTATTCCACTGCGGAAGTATGCCCCAAGATGTATTCTACTACAAGGTGCTGGTTTTGAATTATTTTAGGCCCTGTGCGGTAGCGAATATATGGAGCACCTGAGCCAGCCAGCACCCTTCATCCCTCCCATTGTTAGATGGACGATGCCTCTTAACCACCACATAATATTAAATGCCCCAAATTTATATTAAAATGCAACTTTGCTGTGATTGCAGAGACCCTGAAGTCCCAGAGCATTTACTTCATCTAGAAAATGAGTCTCCTTTTCCCTCCAGGTACTCATCTAAACCTTTTTTATTTGTGTTCAATAGAATTACGTACCAAAAAATAAGAAATTGCATTTGCTTCATTTCATCTGTATTTTCAGCAAAAAAAATGAAAAAATCGCTCTGTAGTCCAAGGCCATCAAAAGATGGGCCACTCGGTGGCAAAGTGGTTAGCATTTCTGCCTTACAGCACTGGGGTCATGAGTTTGATTTCCAACCAGGCCCTTACATGTTCTCCCCATTTCTGCATGGGTTTCCTCCAGGTGCTCCAATTTACTCCCACACTAAACAGACATACTGGTAGGTTATTTGGCATCCAACATAAATGGACCATAGCAGGGGCAGGCGTGCCTGGTGGGCAGGGGGGCATCTGTCCCCCCCCCCTCCCCCCCCCGGGACGGTCCCATAATGGGCTGCTGAGTCAAATCTTGTCCCCCCGAGCTAAAATTTGCCAGCCCTCCTCTGGACCCTAATATGTGTAGTGGGGAACTTAGAAGGTGACAGGAACAGATGTGATCAGCAAATATTCTCTGTACAGCACTGCGCATTTGGTGGCACTATATAAGCAAGTAAATAGATATCTGAGAATGAAGTGCTGACCAGCTGGCCTTTTGTACATGTCCAACATCCCTACTGCTACAGTGTGGCAGTAGGGATCCTGCAAAATCCCCCTGCATCATTCCCATGACTAAGCCGTTATAGGCGAAACGTACATCGGGTCAGACGTCACATCATGTGACGTCAGACCCGGAAGTGGTAGAGACCGATCGCGGAGTATGACCGTTAGCTAGTGATTGTTATTGCTTCCTTAGATATATTTAGTGCAGTTATGTCTCTTATGTATACCCTATAGACGAGTGAATGTGGATAGCTATAGATGTGTGCTTGGTGCAACTGTCTAATATTTAGCCGCTAACCTGCATGCTATTGTCCTTCCAGCATAGGGGGGCGGCAAGTGACAGAACATTAGCAATATAGCTATGCATTACTGATCTTTACTGGATTACATAGATAACCAATGTCGACAAAGGACCAAATACTTGATTTGGAAGATATGTATGGTGTCAATAAGGGATAACGAAGAAATAAATAACACTTTATACACCAATTGGGAATACTATGTCGCTATATGTAACCCTAAATATGTAGAACATAACTGAGGAACTGAAATAAGAGAGAATTTAATATCAAATATGAGATATTACATCTAATACACAATATTTGCTTTCGACCTAACAAACTGGGACATCCTTGTGGCTCATAAATATAAAAAATATAAATATCAAAAAATATAAAAAAACAGACAATAAAAAATAAAACAAAAGTGTATGTATATGTGTGTGTGTGTATGTGTGTATATATATATATATATATAATGGGTGTCATATGTGACAACTATAGTTCGGATGATATCCGTACATCCCCTGATATGAATGCGAGCCCTAGTAGGATGCAATAATATGATTATGTATAGCTATTGAAACAATAGTAATTATACAATGAGAATATTCTAATTGATCAAAGCAATGTGAGATCTAAGATTTGGGGCATAACATGTTTGTAATCAGTCCCACCACAGGGTTCATCTAATTATTTTAACCACTTTTTTTCCCTACTTTATCACTATATTTTTATATATATTCGCCTATATTTTTCTTGTCTACTATGGTATTTTAATATTACTTAATAAAGTTATGATTTTAATTATTGCAGTGACTGTCCAATACTGGAGTGCTTCAAAATTCAACTCTTGTCTTTCTTTCTTTTCTATGTGATAACATTCCCCTGCAACAAGGATCAATATCCACTCCTATATGAACAGTAGAGGGGTATTAAGAGAATAATGTTTTAAATATAATAAAAACAATTATTATTATGCTTCATTTACTTGGAAAGCAGTGCAAATATAGTAACGGTGATAAAACATACATGAAAATATTGGGGGATGGAGATATTTAAAAAAGGTGGAATCAAAGATAAATTAAAGTGCATAAGGGTTGACATAATTGTAGGAGGCTGGTAGCATGAGTTGATGGAATATTTTGTGATTTAATACATATATGTATGAAACAGCCATGAGTGAGGATTGTAGGGTTAGGACTTCCTATTGTGTATGTTTAGATACATACCAAGTGCTCATCCCTCGTAATTAGAGTTCATATTTTTGGGGAAATAAACAGGGACAACCCTTTGACTTTACATGTATAACCTAATAGTATTATACAATGTGCTGCGATAGCCACTGTCATTAAATACTGTTCTGTTATGTCATATGTTGCCTTCTACTTATGAAGGTAATGAATAATTAGTACAGACAGAAATAAAACAGATGACATTCTGGACCAACTCTAGATACCAATCACTTGACTAACCTAATCCTCACTAGCTTCTAGTTATTTTGCTAGTTTTTCAAATTTTCACTTTCAAATGTGTCCCCATGAATGTTCACATCTCACTAGTTCTTCTGATATGTTCTTCCAACTGATTTTTATTATTTAATTCTGTTACTCATCCTATCGTTCCCTTAACTTTTTATACTCTGTAAAATGTGCACCACCAACAAATAAGTAAAAATATGTTTGCTAATACTGATTATCAACTGATTTTCCATTCGTAGTTTGCAAATCCTTTCTAAATATATTGTTGTTATTCTCTATTAGACTCTTGCACACTGACTGCTAAAATAAGTATCTAAACATAGACAATGTGTTTTGTTTAAAAGCGCACATAAATCAGCTCTTTATACTCCTGAATTCAACAAGGAATAGATCTCAAGATTTGTGTGATGATGAATTTGGGTGCAGGTCTGCTATGCTCTACCACACATGACACTGCAGGATACCAATACCTGATGGGCTTTGTCTTTAATAAAAGTGCCATTTTAAAAGATGACCTCAAAGCGCCGGGAATCGGTGCTTCTACGGAACTGCCGCACAGTAAACATACCCCTAAGAGTGCCTTTTTTAAATTTATTTTCATGATGGTTGATCTTCAAGTAATGACTGCAAAGTTCTCCAGAAGTGATTCACACCTCACTGTGAGGATGATTCACAGCACAGGCAGACTGTGAAAGAAATGTTAAAAAACATTGGGCCTGATTCATTAGTGATCTTATCTTGTGCAAAAGTTAAGATGCTTATTTTTAAGAAGAAATGGGGAGATAAGAGTGAAGTTAAGATGGATTTTCATCTTAACTTAAGAAATTCTTCACTTACGCAGTGGATTTTGCTTCTTATCTCCCTTTTCCGAGCATGCACAGAGTGGATTTGCTTAAGATAAGCAAAAAACGGCAGATAAGATCACTAATGAATCAGTCCCATTGTCTCTGGCAACAGGGCTTTGCCCTATAAATTAAGGGATCACCCCTGCCGAGATTTGCAGCATCTAGTTGGCAACAGCTTTTCCAAAACCATAGAGGATCATGACCGTAAAAGTAACTCCACAATACTTGTTCCGTTATCGCCATTTCAGCCATGTCACCATGTATATGGTATTGATGGATTGGAGGACGGGTACCCAAACTGGTATCTTGCTTAGGGCCCCATGGGATCTTAATCTGGCTCAGCCTGACTGTGTGCATCTGGACATGTGGATCACTGTGGAACCTCGCATGCAGCAATATCAGGCTGGTTTGTTGATAATAGTGCATGATATTGTTGTATGTGTACCCAGCATAATTCTCCCAGGGTACGATTTCCAACCTGCTACTGGAAGTATTCTAATAAGAAATAGTACTGCTCTACCGAGGGCGTTGTTTGGAAATGACCAACATACACCACAGCAGTGAAGGCCTCTCAGAGTTAGAAGCAAATCCAACTGGAAGGCTCAATTTTACAGCTTTCAAAAACATTTTGTAATGTAAGAGGAATAAATGCATTTTATATATTTATTTTTTGCATTCTGGGAAAATAGTGACAGCTTTGAATGTAGCACACAAATACTGGCTAGCTTTATTTTACTGCAATTTAGAGTGGAGCTAGTACATGTCTCCCTTCCACTAAATTTGTTTCCACATTTCAAATTTGCTCCCCTACAGTGCAACATGATTTTGCAAATGGACAAAATTCATTTACTCGTAAACTCTAAATAAAGCCCTTAATCTTTTTCGATAAGCAGATATGGATTTTAAGAATGCCCAAGAACCTGAAGTAAACTCTTTGAAATTAAAAATAGATGAACACTAGTACTTTCACATAATACATTGACAAATAAAGGGCACACAAGAAATGTTTTTTATGTAGACTACATTAAGAGGGAGGTCATTGGTGAAGCAGAGATGGTATTTTGGGACATACTGTATATAAACGTGTTTAGGCGATTTTCTCTTTTATCACCTATTAGAGACGGGGAGTTGTTTCTCCTGTGTTTTATAGAGTTTTTGTTTCAAGTTTTATTGATGCTTAACAAATGATTATAAACATGGATGTGAGTGTATGTGATGTGTGCCCACAATGGCAGTTTTTTTTTAGTGAATGCAGTTTGCGGCCACGATTTAGGGCGCAATTGCAGCTACTCAGCATTGGCCCCAATGTGTTACATTGCTGTATAATACATAAATGATGTTAATATGTAGGTAACAATGAATAATGTATTTATAACACTGAGTTCCGATGTTTGCATTGATAGCAGGGTATATACAGAGATATTTATACACAGAACAAGTCAAGAGAAAATTATTCTCAGTTTGCCATAATCTTTGGTTTTTAAGTCCTGGAGGTGACACGAGTGTTAATGTGTTCAGATGCCTGGTGTTCCACCTTGTAGTAAATGTATCCCTTTACAAAAGCTGTTTAGTTTAGCAGACAGGTAAAATAATGTGCTCAGCATCACCAAATCCATTACTCAGCACCACATAAGTAGTTAAATAATACTTTATAGACCTACTGTCATGTGACCTAATCATATTGACTCAGCAATACTAAAGTACTAAGTAAAGGATGATAAAAATAGGGGGAAATGTAAATCAAAATAACATAAAATTATTTTTATGTTTTTATGCTGCTTCCTGGCATATGCCTAGTTAGACTGTATAGTAAATACAGCCTTCATGTATAGTTAATAATAATAACAAAAGCAATAAAAACATCATTAAAGTACTAGGCTAGAATTGAAGTCCCTAACATTTCTTTCATTTTCTCTCTGCCCTTTTCACATAAAATACCTCATGTATCAAATTTCTACGCTTATATTTTGTAATTATTTTTGCACTTTGTTTATATGATTCCATCAGCTATTTTCCTCTTATGCTTTCCCCAGTAAGCTCCATTACCACGACATGCGGGGGCTCTGGTATGAGAGAACACAGGAGAATACCACTGGGTCACATGATGTCTGAAGCCACTAGGGACTCAGTGTAAGTTATTTCAAGATGTCTCATTACTTTCTTCCATTACTGTCTATCCAAGTCTACATAATAAGAAATATGTTCCATTTGGAATCTAGTCACATAAATTACAGAAATTACCTTATTGTAAGCAAATGTGTAATTGAGCATTAATATATATTTGACAGTTTACCATTACAAAGCCCTAACTAATACAATTTACACTGGGTCCCATTCATACTCTCATATATGATGTAAATACAATTATATAGACATTAATTTGGTCTCAGCTGTCCAGTGTGCATTTCTGTTCTCGGCAATCTCAAAATCTCTGCATTCCAACCTGCATATATTTATAGAATCTATAGGAAATTATAGTCCTCTGCTATAAATGGGCAGCTTCCTGTGTAGTGAGCTTTCATTACATTGAGATATTTTAGAACTGTTGATAGCCAAGATTAATTATGCCCTTTGTTCCCGTCAAGGTGTTTTGAGAATTTTAATTATCTAGTTGTCAATAATTTGAACAGGGATTAGAATTTGAATTCTACATTCTGAACTGAAGAAAATGCATTTAAAACATGACTTTTAGCCTTATTGTAATTATACCCTTGTGTTTTTAAAGGACTTTCCATTTATGCAGTGAAGAAAATTGCACAATGAAAATCGGAATGATTACATCAGGAAAAGAAGAAAATAGCACAGAGGATATTAAAATGGAAATGGAAACATGGCTGTATGGTCCTGGGTTAACCACACCTTATAACGAGATGGCCCCCAAGACAGAACTGATTGACATTACAAAGCTAATAGGTGTCCAGGTGATTCTTATCTTGGCTTACAGTTCCATTATTTTGCTGGGGGTGATGGGCAATAGCCTTGTAATTTATGTTGTCATCAAGTTTAAAACCATGCGCACTGTCACCAACTATTTCATCGTGAATTTGGCCGTGTCTGACTTAATGGTGAACACACTCTGCCTCCCATTCACATTGGTTTACACTCTTCTGGATGAGTGGAAGTTTGGAACAGTGTTGTGCCATTTGGTGACCTATGCGCAAGGTCTGGCAGTGCATGTGTCCACAGTTACACTCATGGTAATTGCCCTTGATAGGCACCGATGCATCGTATACCATCTTGAGAGCAAAATATCTACAAAGATTTGCTTTGTGATTATAGGCATCACATGGGTTTGTAGTGCCGCACTTGCCAGCCCATTGGCAATCTTCAAGGAGTACTCACTCATTGTTATATCATCAGATTTTAAAATTCAAGTTTGTGCAGAAAAGTGGCCAGGAGAACATCTTAATTACAGCACCATTTACAGCATATCCATGTTGTTGATTCAATATATTTTACCTCTAGCCATAATATCATATGCTTATATACGAATATGGACCAAACTGAAAAACCATGTCAGTCCTGGTGGAGGAAACGATCACTATCACCAAAGGCGGCGTAAGACAACCAAGATGTTGGTAGCGGTAGTGGTGGTGTTTGCCGTAAGCTGGCTGCCTTTCCATGCCTTTCAACTTGCAAGTGACATTGACAGCAAAGTTTTGGACCTGAACGAATATAAACTCATTTATACTATATTTCATGTTATTGCGATGTGTTCTACATTTGCCAACCCAATCCTTTATGGGTGGATGAACAACAATTACAGAACAGCATTTCTCACTGCTTTTAAATGTGAACAGAGGATGGATTCTATACACCCTGAAGTTTCTGTAGCCTTCCAAGCCAAAAAGAAACAGTTACAAGTCAAAGAGATTAATGGCCCAGTTGACAACTGTCAAAACACATGCACGCAGCCTACCAATGTGTAACGCTAGAAAACACTTGTATCAGAAGAGAAACTCTATTTCAGAAAGAATGTTTAACGGTTCTTCAAGAGGAACTGCCCCAAGTCAGTGACATTAATGTAGTCACAAAAGAAAGAACACATACTAAATAAATAAGGTGATAGGATCCTGAGATTTTTATAAAAAATAGCAGAAACATGTTTGACATAATACCATAGGTAAAGCCATTTAAAAACAAGCATTGGCTGTTTTATGTATAAATACTTTTTGTAAAACCAGTTTAAATAACCATATTGGACTTATTTATCAAAATTACCCTGTATTGTGGCAGAAATAGATATTCATTTTCCAAATGGCTCATTGCTTATCACAGCTGTGCCCGCTTAATAAACTACAAGGGGTATATTTAATTAGGTCCCGGGATCGCGGTAACGCGCTGGAACGTGGAGCAAAGGTAATCCGCTGCACCGTAATGAGGCTAATTATCCTTCGCACCCCAAAGGGTTGCAAACGAAAATCCGTGTTATTACGGTATCATATTACTTTCGGTAGTGTGCACTCCATGCGTTACCACAATCCCGGACCTAATTGAATATGCCCCCTAGTGTTGTAGGCTTTGTGCTGACATTAGCCATTGCTAAAGTGCAGGGAAATAATCTTGCACTTTATACCCCCATCATAGAAAAGAAGGAAACTGATCAAGAGAAGCATTGCTCTATGAATGTTTATTCTAACGAAGGAGAGCAATCTGGGTCAGCCACAGTCTCCATGACTTGTAGTTAGTTGGGATTGTTTCCAGGTTATGTGTTATCAAATCTTGCTTGATAAGTGTACTGTTATACGCATTTTGTACCCATGATGCTGAGTAATGGAGTTTCTGAATTATTTAATCAACTGTGTATCGGTAATTGAGATTCTGTGCAGCAACCCCACCAGTAATGGTAAATAATCACAAAGATGTTTTTCAGTATTTTCCTTCAACAATGAGCAGTTTTAATATATATACATGTATATTTTGTATGTTATGATAGTATGCTTGTACAGCAGTACTATGTGGCATTATTGACATATGTTTATGAATGTCCTTTTTTCATGAACTTGCATATAGTGTAATAGTGATACATAGAACACATATATTTAGCTAGCATTTTTATAACATGAGATTTGTTTTTTTGTTATGGTAATGCTGTTAACTAGTACAGCATTTCTGCTCTCAGTTATGCTGCTAACACTTTTGCATGGATTGCCAAAATCAGTCAACTACAGTGCCAAAAACCTTTGCAGGATAGCTATGTCTTAGTGTATGCTATTTTATTCAACTATCATAGAGCATATACTTGACTGCAGACATTGATGTTTTGTACATGAGCTGTCAGGGTATCATGTTTGAATTATTCATTTGTACTAGACTTTAATTCCCAGTTGAGGTAAAATACACTTATACAGTACAGAGTGAAATGCCCTTGAATAGTTTTGCTGAATAGCAATATAACTCAGTATAAAATGTGGCTGCAATGTGATTTTCCAATTGTTTATAATAAAAAAAGGTATTCCTGATGGCGATGGGACATTTGTTAGTAGGTGAAATATTAATTATAATTAGTGATGCTTAAGAAATATGAATCATCATTAAATATTTATGTAAATGGATGACTCCCCTAAATATTATGTCTGTACCCACATACCTTTCAATTCTCCTTCGCTGCTCTTGCACCCAATCCTGCCATAACTTCTTCTTCACTCTCTTCATGTATTATTCATTCCTCATTCTGCTTTACACTTGTAGTATCAATTGATTTATCTATCTCACTCATGATGGTGCCAGCATTTTATTAGGGGGAAGTAGACAACGGAAGACTGCATGGGCGTTAGAGCAAAATCATTTGAGAGGGCCCGGCGTTGTGGTTCTTCCACTTGTGTCCCCCACTCCCAGCAGTGAAGCTCTGTTTCTGTTTCACTGTGCTTGTTCTATGATTTTTATAGATCACAGGCAGTGTTAGAACTACCGCTGGTGCATTCGCTCAGTTGCAGCAGCTCTGGGGGCCCGTCCTCTACAGGGCCCAGTAGCTACTGTGCTAGTTCCGTTGCTTGGAGGATGTGTTTTGTTTTTCTTTCATTTTGTTCTTATTATGCAGGCCTCATATTAACCTTGTGTGTCTTAATTTATTTTATTTCACCGTTAAAACCCATCACTCACATTTTTTGTATGAACCTTAACTCCCCTTTTCTTACTGATTTTCCTTCACTCATTAGGCCTCATTTATGAAGTGCAAAATAGCCAAAGTGCAGCTCAAAATCTTCTCCACAAGAAATACTTCATCTTTACACCAGCTCTGACCTTGTGGAGAGAGAGTATCATCCTTGGGTAGCATTTTCCATCTTTCAGTTGCAATTCTCAATTCTAGGTTTTCTTTGCTCAATGTTAAAAATAAAAAGCTTTAAATCATATGTGATGAAGGCAGCCCTCGTATCCTCTCACTTTTGTGAGTATTTAGGGCATAAATGAGGCTAAATTACACACTTTTAAGAGAAAAAAATGAAAAGCATTATTTAATGAACAATGGTTCTAAAATAGGAGGATGGAGTTTTTATCTGACTCTTTGATCTACACTGGGCAGTTTATCTAGGTGCATCGGTGCAAAACCAAGGTGTTGTGCGCTATATAAATGAGTTCCTTAACTCACTGAACCAGCCATGATAAAAACAAGAATAAAAATGCATATATAACACAAACAGCATATTTAGTTGCTCTGTCATTCAGAATACTGAAAGTGGGACAAAATAAGCCCCGCCCCATCAAAACTCCTCCCAGTTACATCCAAACTCCGGTCACAAATGGACATATTTGATTAAAATAAAAATATATTATTGGTATATCTGCGCAGACTTACTGAGAGCAGCCCTCTGTTCACACACACACACACACACACACACACACACACAATCCACATGCAATGTGTAAGAGCAAAGCTATATAAACAAAAGATGAAAATAGAGCTGGCGCTAACAGTTCTTAACGGTCAACAATGAAATGGTGTCTACGAAAAAAGAGGGATAGTTCCAACTTGATATATAGATCTCCGCGGATTCTGGTGGTTTATAAAAGCCAAAGTCTGTTTCCAGTTTCTGACGCTCCTCTCCACGTTTCAAATTACATAAAAAGTTAAGAAAGAGAATCACCTTATAGCGTACCATGAAATATACAATTCATCAGGAACCACCAAATACCCAAATATTCCAGTGTGGGTAAAATATTACAAAAATAACACCACGTAATGGGGGTTTCTTTCCCCCTGTTGGGTTTAAACGTACAAGATCTCAATCTTGAAGCAGCATGAATCAATACTAGTGCATAATTATCCTCATTGCAATTCGAGTCCCGTCCTCTTAAAAGATCTCCTTGTGGCAGGTACTCTAAAGAAAAGTGAGAACTGATAGTGCATTAGCTCATGTAACAGACTTTTGTTGCACTAAAAATCCACGGAGATATATATCAAGTTGGAACTATCCCTCTTTTTTCGTATACACCATTTCATTGTTGACTGTTTAGAGCTGTTAGCGTCATCTTCTGTTTATATATATTTGATTAAAAATCCACCCACATTCCCATTAAGCCCCACCCCTTTGTGGGTCACGAATTAGGGTAAGTTGGGAAATCTGTTTATACATTTATAGTATAATTTTGGCACTAAGCTTATCAAAAACGTATGATAAGCAAAAAGCATGGCCTCATGTTGCACTTAATATTAAAGGAAATGCTAGATAATGCACACTTTAATGAAGCTTCAGATCATTTTATTAGTGCATGACACTGTGAAATGTTTCCAGGTCATTGAAACTTAATGGACTGGAGCTAGTGAAACCATTTGAAGCATTGTTGCAGTGTACACATTCTATTCACTCCTGAAACATTCAGTGGAATAAACGTTAACCTGTTCTGACCATTTGGATCATGTGAGACCTGTCCAAATATGACTGCAGCTTATAAAATGACATTATGGGCTAGATTTACTAAATTTGAAAAAGTGGAGATGTTGCCTATAGCAACCAATCAAATTGTAGCTGTCATTTATTTAGTGCACTCTACAAAATGACAGCTAAAATCTGATTGGTTGCTATAGGCAACATCACTTTGTCAAACCCCCAGTTTAGTAAATATACCCCTATGTCTTTTATCTAAACTGCTTTAATGAAAGGATCATCTATAGAAAATATGACAGTCTGTCCTATTTTATTGCATCAATGAACAGTTGTGTTTATAAAAAAAAACAGTGCGCAAATGCTTTGTGCATTCAGTAGCTATTTATGAGGAACCTTATTTAAAACCTATGCATGCATAGTGGCAAATTATTATAAGGCCACTTGCAAAGGAAACCATTGACCCAAAGATGCATGGCCCACAGCTGCACTATTAACCTGAAGTAGTGGAGGACAATTACCACTGTAAGAGAAAAAATACTGAGAAGTCTGAGCAATGTAATCAGTACTGGTATCACTGTGACTGATAGCCGAGGTTTATGTAGAAGGTTATCTGTTGTGTGATTCAGCATAATATACCTATATTACAGCTTCTGTTGGTTCATCCAATCACAAAGCAGGATAATGAGAAGGTACCTGAGGTAGAAGAAGCATTGCTAGGGCTCAAGAGAGCTTTAATCTGCTTCTGTGTAATCAACTGAATGCAAAGAAACTTGCACAGATGGCAAATGTAACATAATAAAATACATTTTACCTAATATAGTTAAAGGGACTTAATGACGACTGTGTATTTTTTTGCACCTTTAGCGTTATCTATGTGACTAATATATTATTTATAGCACACTTGGGCCTTAGGTTTCCTTCCCAACAAAAATAAGTTAAAGACGGATAATTAACCCCTTAGCAAATTATGCCTGCACTGGAGAAAACAAGAATGACTTTCATTAATAGTAGAATAAGGTACTAACATCAATCAATCAAGTACATTATTCGATGACAGCCATAATGTTACACTGCTGTTGATTTCAAGTAATGTTAACCCACTATCTAAAATAGAGGGACCTATTTATTAACAGGCAATGGTAACAATGCATTTCTAATATGATTGGCACGTTAAATCAAATATATTATCTGTGCTCCTTTTCTTAGCAGATGTTGCAAATATATTTTTGCATTGTTTACATTTTTAGATTTTTTTTTTTGTTGACATAACTGTTCAACAGACAAAAAAAAATACATATTTGAGTCTTTTTAGCCTAGACTAAAGTTTGTGTCTAAATGTGTCCATACATGTAGCAGATTTAATGGAAATAAAAACAAAAGCAAAATGTCAAACAAAGCACCAAACTCTCCGCTAAAATCTGTATTGTTCTTAACCCTGTCATCTACTTTTGGAAGTTTTTTTAGTTGCTGAAGACCAAATAAACAAGTATTTTAAGCGTTGAAGGTCATGCTTCATGTCATTTTTTTTTTTTGTATCTGGAAAGTGTGCACACTAGCCAGAAACAGTGAGACAAGATCCTAATTAGGAATAAGCGTCTCCTAGCCACTTAAACAGCTACACTTTCCAGTTCTTCCTTTCCCCTCACATTAGAAAGGTGAACTTTGTGTGCAGATGCTATTTGAAATCTTTCCTTGTGTCATTTCAGTAGATCATTTGGTCATTTTAGACCACATTCATAGTGTGTGTGGGTGATTCTTGTTGTGCCCCCATTCAGTTAAACATCTTTTTGGAACAGAAGGGATTTTAGTAGCTGGGCAGTAAATCCTTTCACATAAAGTCTAGAGATGCTGGAATAATCCAGATGTGGCTGCTTCGAGCTACTGAAAGTTGCACGTGGTGCAATTCTGAACAATCTGTCCTATTTAGTTCTTTTTGAGTGTGACCAATTTGGAAAAAGATCAATTTGTTTGTGCTGAATGGATGGATCAATACTAGAGTGAAAAAATAACCTTTTCTTCACTGTCACAGACGCTTGTTGAATATACATTTTTTTTTTTTCATGCCCAAGTAGCGGTTACTTTTTAGCCCAACTGAGGATGTGCAATGAAGGGCGATGCTACCATACTAACCTGGCTGCAAGAAAAAGTGGAAGTGAGTATGGAGTCGTTAGAACCAATATGATCCATCCCTACATCCATTCACATGCTTTTACGGATGTTAGAAACACTAGTAAAATAATAACAATGGGTAACCAGGCTATTGGAGAATAACTTTTAAGGTACTTTGTTTACCCAATGGAATTTTATGTATTTTGTTTGGGTTAGATAGGAGTTTATTTTACTAGCACAAAAGGAATAAACATTTTTATTTTACTCAGGTTAATAGGGGCAAATGATCAGAAATAAGTAACAATTTACTTAATCATATCTCTGCCGTTTTTGTTCAGTCTTACGCAGCTACACCCACCCCCTGATTTTATTCTGATTATTATAGACACCCGATAGGTTTAGTTTGTTATTGTTTTAATGTGTCCGTGTAGGTCAGAATAAAAAATGAAATAAAAATGTACATGAGTGTTTGTTATTTTTCTTTTTGTTATTTGCTTATAAAAAAATAAAATACTTATTTCAACTCCACTTGTCATTATTATAAATATTATTTATTATCTGTTCAGATCAGGGGCGGATCCAGACTATTGCTATACCCCGGCCGATTTTAGGGGGGGCGATTTAGGCCCCGCCTCCTTTCTAATTTCTAAGGCTGCCGGCGGCTGCACAGTATATGCAGGTCCGCTTGGCAGTGACAGTGTGCTGCCCCGCTGCTCTGATTGTGTTTAAAACACAATCAGAGCAGCCGGGCAGCATACTGTCACTGCTGAACGGACCTGCACAGTGTGCAGCCGCCGGCAGCAAGCCCCTGCTAGGGGGGGCGATCGCCTCGATCGCCCCCCCTGGATCCGCCACTGGTTCAGATTCATAAACACAACCCGTGAGGTCACTGACATCTAAGCCTCAGGATAGTAATACATGCTGTAACATTAACATACCCTGGGTCTTATAGAAAGAAGGGGCTTTACCCCTTTATCGAGGGGCCTGCTAAAGACATCATCAGGTGTTATCCCTGCATAGAGTAATCTGTGTAGTGCACACAATACAGTGTTCTTTAGTGCCAGTCATGAAATGCCACAAGACCAACACTAGTGCAAAATCTACTTACTCTGCTGGGGGAGGAGGGAATACATTTATAATAGCAAATGTATTAAAGTCCTTTAGCAACCACATAATCTCCTTGCAGAAGACTTGTGAGATACTGTAGTCCAAATATATATATTAAAGTACCATCACCAGACCATCCACTGAAACATAAGGGGGGTTGAGTCTGGTCTAAAGCCGTGTTGTAATAGTGGAATCATACCAGCAGATTTACACTTTATAATATGCTTCCAATACTTGAACAAGTCTACAAAACCTCTCAAGAAATAAGAAAAATCTTGAGCAAAGATTATGGGGCTGAAGCAGTGTGGGATATACATCCCAAACTGATGCAGACAAGAACATAGACAACTATACGCCTGTCTACACCATATTTATTGCAGATGGTTAAGGGCAGGTTTAAATAGCGGATGATGGTACTAGCAGTTGCCAGCAATAACAAAATGCTTTTGATTGGCTGGTTGTGAATGCTCCGCTGATGCGTTTTTTTTTATTTTTTTTATTGCATTTGCATATAATATGATTTTTAGTTTGTGGGCTTAAGAAAAATGTTTTCATGCATGTGAAACAGGGAGCTGTGCCTCCTGTATTAGAAAGATGTCTGAGATTTAATTGATGCCTATATATTGATGACTTCTGTTAGAGAGAGACAAGTAGTTATGCAGTGTCGGGAAATACTGCACCAAGCAACATAATACATTACTACTGGACATTAGCAAGAAATGTGCAGGTGAAGTAAAAGAGCATTGTAAAGTAATAACATTTACTGAAGTGATGTGCTGGAGGCATTTGGGAGAAGTTGTGTTTGATCTGTGCTGGAAGAGTTTGGCGTTTATGTGTTCTATCAATTGCAACTGTTATGATATGTGCACCCAACACTTATTTAATGTAGTACCACTAAGTCTCCACTCCATGTTAATTGTGTTTAAATATCGGAGTATTCAGGGGACCCTCTGGTCGCGGATGCTGCACCCACGCTGCAGCCAGAGCACAAAAAGAGGTCAAGCATGTGAAGTACCAGATCACATCATGGTTCAAAAGTAAGTGCTTGCACACACACATGTCCAGCAGGGGTTTTACACTAATATTATTATTATTATTTATTTATAAGACGCCACAAGATTTCCGTAGCGCTGAACACAGTACAAACAATGGACAGTAGAGGGAATAACAGTACAGAACAATAAACAACTAATACCAAAACTTCAGAGGCTCCAGGCAAAGCAGATGTAATGGAGAAGGAGCAGAAGAGAAGGTAGAGAGACAGGAGGGAGAAGGGCCCTGCTCATAAGAGCTTACATCTTGAAGGGAGGGGAAACAGACAGCCGGCACAAAGGGAGTCCGAGGGGGGGGAACAAGCGTGCACCCCAACAGAGGAGGAGCAAGGGGATGGGAGCGAGCATGGAGAGAGGGTTAGGTGGAAGGCTGGTAGGCTTTAAGGAAGAGATGAGTTTTGAGTGCCCGTTTGAAGGAGCACAAGTTAGGGGACCTTTACATATCTTGCAGCTTTACAGATACCCCCGAATTTTCAGCTTTTTTAGTGAAAACCATTTGCGTGTGCAATTTGAGACACGATTGCTGCCAACTCTGCATCAGCCCCTATGTTTTTATCTCTTACATGTTCTTTGAGATCATGGGCAGGTTCAGCTAAACTGGAGAATACTAAGACACTCAAAGATGAGCCGCTGTAAGAAATGGTCAACATTTTTGAAGTCATATCACTGCCCATCTTTAGTAATTCTTGGAATATTTCATCATAATGCCATGGGTACAGTACAGATGTATCTAGTTATATGCATAAGTACACTATGCTTTTAGATGTACTTCGAGCTAAAATGTCAAAATGTAAATTTTACCCTTCTCGAAACATGTCCATATAGAATTAAACATGAGTGGTTTTACCCTTGTTGACATCAGAATGTAATACCTATTCATATATTAATTACTATTATTAATAAGTTCATCTGTTAGGTGACTCATCACATTTACGTGAACACATCACTTAAACTGCATATCTTGTCATTCAAGATGCACAAAATAGTTAGACAATTAAATATAAGTGTCCTCATTGAGGGAAGATTAAATCATTTCCTCGTCCCACGGTGTTCTTTTTCAAAATACTGCTGCTTAACATAGATCAATCTTACGCATTGTGCAATTTCGAATGACATTTGGTTAGACTGTTACTAAAATAGAATGTGTATGTGTATGTATATATATATGTGTATATATATATGTATATGTATATGTGTGTGTATATATATATATATATATACACAATTATAAAATCTAACATTAATTCTGTATTTTTAAGTTTACTTAATGCACAAGATATGCTTAAAGAAAGACTCATGCCTTTATAAAAGGAAAGTAGTTTAATTGCAGCAACCAAAGGATTGAAAACAATTTCAACAAACAGTTTCATAACCAGAACTTTAACAAACTGTTGAAAAGTCAGAGCAGAACAGTTGTTTTTATATTGGAAACTTGCATGTTATTATTCATATAATGGACTGTAGTGACTAGAGATTTAGAACTGGTTCGAAATGCAATTGAATTTCAGCAATTTGTGGAACTCAAACATGTTCGGCTATGGACCCTGATTCAAACTTGAGGTTCACCTATCGCGTTCAAAGTTAGTGTTTGTGGTTAAAACAAGATTTATTTATTTTATTAGCACAATCATAATAATATTTTTAATTCATTTAAAATCACTCTAACATTTTTAGCCAATCAAACTGTGAATATTGCTGGGTTTGATATTTGCCGTACGTGTTAGAGGATCTCGCAATAATTTTTTTTAACAAATGATGAAAATTTAACTCAAACATGTTTGAACCAGATTGTACAGATGCAAGCCAGCTTGAACTTGTGCAAAGTAGAGATGGGCAGGCTCGGTTTCCCGAAAACCGAGCCCACCCAAACTTAGGGTATCCGAGACGGCTTGGTACTGTTGCGCGCGTTTGAGCATGAAAATGAGACAAAACATCATCATTGCATCGTCGAATCTCGCAAGACTTTCATTCTATAAATAACGCCCGAAAACGAGATCCGGCGCCATTTCACAGAGAGACACTGAAGGGGTAGCAGGGTTCTTAGCAGTCTCCAGTGCAGTTAGGCAGTGTTATTAATGCAAGTGAAAGAGAAATGTTGGCAGTGTTCTTCCAAGTCTTCAGTCACATTGTTCAGTCACATTGTACTGTGCCAGAGCTCACCCAGAAATAGGAGAATGAGAGTGTAATAGGCTGTCACTGTTGTTCACAGAGAAACAGAAGGGTTAACAACAGTGTTCTTGTCACTCTTCAGTCTCAGTGTCATTGCCTACACAGAAACGTAAGGGAAAGGAGGGACATAATAGAAACTTTGAAATATATAATTATGAAAGGTACAGGAGGGTAACATTTTCAAAGGAGGAAAAGTACTAGAACACAATGATATGTACTGAGGGAAGTAGAATTAGAGGAAATTGGAGAAAAAACTAGCTAGCTTCCTTCTCAGCTACATCCCAGTGCCTGCAATCTACAGTCACCATTCTCATCCTCATCAGTGTGTACATCATTGTTGCTCACACAATATTAATTATTCCATGCTGTAAGACTATATTACAGGAGTCTCTGTACTTTGATGTAATTGCCAGAAAAGAACTTTCTCATGGAATTTATAGTACATATTAAGCCACAGCTGTCACGGTTTTGGGGCAATTCTTTTAGACCAGAGCAGATGTTGAAATATTGTGCAGACTTAGGTATCACCACCACTGGGTCTCTTGGTAAAGCTATTTTTTTCCTAGCTGCACTCACAATAGAAACTGAAGGAGTAAACCTTGTGGTGTCATGTGCCACTTGAGCTGTCAACTGGCTGACCTGCAACTCATTGCATCTCTTGAGATATGTGTCATTTGGAAATAAATATAACACATAACTCTTTCACGTAGGGTCAAGTAAAATGTAATGATCAGATTTAAAAATTTTGATAACTCTTAGATCCTGGCAAAGCGAATAAAGTAATTGATCTACCAGTCGGATATTCACAATTTTTTTCCCAAAAGTCTAATTAAGGGAATCAAGGTAGCTGTGCTGAACTCACTTTACAGTAGACTTTTTATATTACTTTCGGGACCATAAACACTGAAATTATTCTCCACTGCGCTGGACTAAAATACATTCCCCCTTTTTTCCTATGGGGTGTAGAGTAAGCGTGGATGGCCTTTCACTGTTCCTCTATCCACTTAAACATACAAAGGGTGGAATTCCATGTTGTTACCACCTCTTGCTTCAGTTGGTGACAGGGCAAATTGTATTATTGTGGTAGCAGCTGCAATCTCCTACATGCTGTTGGAGAATGGCAGTAAAGTCCAGAAATTCCTCCAGCCACAGACAGCATCTCCTGCACGTCCCTGTCATCATCCTCATCAGCAGCAGCTAATTATATAGCGCCAGTAATTGTGCTGCGCTGTACAGAGCAGATGAGAACTAAGCAGAAACTATTTTAAGATATGTTAGTTATGTAGATAGTTACACGATATAGCTATAAGTTATGTTAGTTATGTAGATAGTTACACGATATAGCTATAAGTTATGTTAGTTATGTAGATAGTTACACGATATAGCTATAAGTTATGTTAGTTATGTAGATAGTTACACGATATAGCTATAAGTTATGTTAGTTATGTAGATAGTTACACGATATAGCTATAAGTTATGTTAGTTATGTAGTTCGTTATAAGATATAGTATCTCTAGCAAATAGATTAGATTTGCTATTGGTTTTTGTATATATACACATGCTGGAGAAACTATCACATGAATTGCAAGATTTGCTTACTTTCTTTTCTCCAGTTGCATAAATTAAGAGTGTTCAAATTTAAGATGATGATGATGATGATGATGAAATACTAGTAGCTGCTGTTTCCAATTTTGTTTTTATTTTGTACGCTTCACCAATTCCTCTTTACAATTTGGAAAATAAATTATATCTGAGATCTTTCACAGATGTTTTCAGGCAGTCTAGTTCCTGAGAAGCATGAGAAGATGCAATATTTAAGTCCTTAATCCCCTAAGGATTGCAGCTGGTCTAGAACCTTGATATCAACTTCTTTCTGTGAAGTGTGACCAGGGCAGTTGCTAAATAAACTGGTTCCCAAGGCAAAGTATAAAAAATGCATCCCTACCCCATAATCCACATAGTCTCAGAATGAGCACGTAAATATATAAAACACTGGTAAATCCAGTCAGTGAGGTCTCATAATGCAAACTGGGGCCAGGCTGATCTGCTAGATGAACATTTGTATTGTGTCCTTCCGATCAGCTGCACATTTAAAATACTGAACAGTATAGCAAACAGTAATAACAAACAGTGTAATATACTATAGCTCCCATTAGTGCCTAATGCCTATTAAATTATAGTCCCAGTGTCTTGACTATTATACAGCCTTTCATCTCCCTAATTGTCCACCCTTTAATTGTGCAACATATTACTAAGCCCCAGGGAACAATATAGAACAGATAGTGAGAACTTTATTGAGCTTGCATAACAAGAGATGTGGTACTGTATGGTATGTATGGTATATGTATGTATGTATACATATGGAGTAGAGATGAGCAAACTCTGATGCAGCTTTTTTCCCCAAGAGTTTCTGTTTGCTACCAACAATTTGGGAGTTAGTAGCAATGTGGTCTGGCTTCCATTTTGCATTTAACATTGTCACAATAAACACAGGTCAGAAGTGTTAGTATACACTTGTCTACAGCAGCAAGCATATAACACAGTATACAGATGGAGCAATTTTCATTCAAACCAGTAACACAATTAAGCTCCAACTCTAACCCCACCACACTCACATAGTTGTCAAGGATTGTACATCCTTTGCACTTCAATAAGTGCCAAATATGTTTAATTATACTTTAATAATTCTCTATAGATATAACTATATGAGTTATAGTTTAAATTCTACTGTGTGTTAAACGCTAATAGGAAACACACATTGTTCATGGTGACTCTGCCTTGCGAGCCTGAGTCCCCTGGACTAAGAGACCATTTGGATTGCTCTAAAAGTTGAAGCACTGACGTGTGTCTACAGAAAAGACCCACTCATATCTAGTAGCCAGCAGTCTGGAATTTAAAAAAAGAAAAAAAAAATACTAAAAGTTAATTAAAAGCATTGAAAAACAATGTTTCTATAAGTATAGAAAAAGTAACCAGGGTCATTTCTATTGGTTTGTGTTGTGAATTTAATTCTCAGTCTGCTTATTCTGGGTTCTATACAAATTAGCACTGAATGTGTGTAAAAGACAAAAGGACTATATTAGAGTAAACACATAATTTCTGGGTAGGAATTTCAAATGTAAAAAAACACTACACTGCATAAATAATGTCTGAAATATCACAAGAGCAAACAAGATTTGCATAGCTTTGATTACGTTCTGTCAAATGCCACATTACATTTTTCATACAGTATAAGATCAACATGTATATGTAAATAACACGAGACATAAACAGATATGTAAATACCAAATGAACTTTACATTGGGTTTATGAATCCTGCTTTAACATTTATTGACCACGCACCTGCTAATCCTGTTGGTCAATTACACCATTTTCCTCCACAGTGCTTAGGAGCTGAAGCCAGAAAGTACATCCGTCCTCTCCCCAATAAAATACAAAGGAAAATAATAGTTTTTAAGTACATAAGTATGCTGAAGTCATTTGCAACACCACTTTATCCTTTAATCTTGGCCAATGATGTGATGATGTAATGATCTATTATATATGGGAAAAGGATTGGCAGAAAGAACAAGTAGGGAATCATTCAGTTGTTCAGTGGTAACAGTGGTACTTCTGAATTCCAAGGTAATGGGGCACTGCTGGTGTCAACAATATGATGGCCCTTTTTGACATAATAAATATGATGACACATTTGTAGTATCACTATTAGGACACAGAGGGAATAAGTAATATTGGGACACTAACAATATTGAGATACATATATTACTGTATTAGTGGGAGAGGAAGTAATCTAAAAATGAGGTCTAAGGTCAACAGTGTTGAAGATGGGTTGCTGAATGGTGAGGCATTGCAGGTGGGACTGAGGGTACTTCACCACCCCAAATTGTAGTGTGACATACCTCACCCATGTGGATGTAAAATCCCAGCAGTGTGAGGGGGCGTGAGACTCAATGAAGGGGAATTGTGAGATTCACGATTTGAAGGCTAAGAGTGAAAGGTTGTATACTGGAGGAACGGGGCAATACTGAGTTGTTCCCGAGTTCAGAGAAAAAGCCAAGAATATACAATAAGCCAGAGTTCTGATGGGGGTAAAAGCCAGGGAATCTGTGTGGAGTGATCCCAAGAGAGAGAGGTCAAAGCTGATCTACATGTAAGTCGGATGTGAGAGGGTGCTCACTTTGAGAGGTCAATTGACCCTAGTCTCTGTCTGTCTGTCTGTCTGTCTGTCTGTGTGTATGTATGTATGTATGTATGTTAGGCAATTTAGACTGTAAGCTCCAATGGAGCAGGGACTGATGTGGGTGAGTTCTCTGTACAGTGCTGCGGAATTAGTGGCGCTATATAAATAAATGGTGATGATGATGATGATGATGAGAGGTACCCAAAAGACTATAATTACCAGTAAACTAATTCAATTGAGATTAGTTAAAAGACTGAATCCTTGGGAGCGGGAGTGGGCCAGTGTGAAGGTTGTGTGTCAGCATGGCAGGAGATTCATCCAGTCAGCATGGCAGGAGATTCATCCAGTTGTGAATGATAGGATCAACCAGGTGATACAAGTGGAGATAAAGGAAACTCAAATAGGTTACACTGGTTGTAATGTGACAGACAAGAAGCGGAGAGAGAGGGAGAGTGTGACAGTCCTGCAGCAGATGAGTGTCACTTGAGACCACTGACGAGGTGATTTGTGTGCATAATAACATCAAAGGACAACTTGATTTATGCTGTCAAATGTTCATAAAATGAAAGGCAAGAGATTGGAAATAAGACACAGGAAATAGATATATCACCATTTATACACCAAACTACTATACAATGAATTATACCCATTCTTTACATCAGTGGAAACTGTGCATCGTTTCACCTGCTGCATTTGAATGACATTTTTTTTTCCTATTATCAAACCTGCATTGCAAGGACATCTGTTTCCTAACTGTGACCCACAGAATACAGAGGTGGGAGAGACTGAGCTATAGTGCGGTAGTTGACCTAAATGTATTACAAGATAAAAGCTTAGCTTACCACCACCCATCCAGGCAGACAGCGGTTGTATGTATTGTGGGAATCTTTAATGGTCAAAGCTGCTTTGTCACCTTTTAAAAACGGAGCCAGAAAGCGGATGCGGTTACACCCTACCCAGGAAAGCTCTTTTATTTAGGATGGTTTCACATGAAAAAAGAAACTTAAATATTTTGAACTGTTTTTCCTGCAGGTTGTTAAAACACTGCCTGAAAAGCTGTACTTGATATCTAACCAATTTTACAGCAGCTGATTAATAGCTCACGTGACAAGAGCAGAATAAATAATACAGACTATGGGCAGCATGGTGTCTCAATGGTTAGCACTTCTGCCTCACATCACTGGGGTCATGAGTTCGATTCCTGACCATGGCCTTATCTGTGTGGAGTTTGTATGTTCTCCTCCTGTTTGCGTGGGTTTCCCCCGAGTGCTCTGGTTTCCTCCCACACTCCAAAAACATACCAGTAGGTTAATTGGCTGCTATTAAAAAATTGACCTTAGTCTCGGTGTGTGTGTTAGAGAATTTAGACTGTAAGCTCCAATGGGGCAGGGACTGATGTGAGTGAGTTCTCTGTACAGCGCTGCGGAATTAGTAGCGCTATATAAATAGATGATGATGATTAAGTACTCTCCTGTTTTATCTTTAGGGGCACTAAATGCTGTTTGCAGCTGTGTAGCAGCTGACTAACATGAAATCTGTCTGTTTGATAGCTTCTAGGTGAAACCATTCATTTCATTAGGATTGTATCTTTAAAATAAAAATGCAGTCTTTCCTGGATGCAAAAACGTTATGCCACAGTTTTTTGACCTGGACACCGTGGAATGCTAGTGTGTTGGGAAAGTATAATTATCATGAAAATTAATGTGGAACAGTGTTCACCTGTAAAACCATTGCAATTCCGCAGTCATGGCATGCATCGCTTTAATAGCAGAATCTCTATGATGTAAAAGAAGAAAAGTATTCCCCATACGCTTGTTTGATTGAATGAGTGTATTATTGCTTTAGAATGCCTCTGTTTCCAGGTCTAGAACCTCCTTCTGATGTTTAATTTGTTTTTTAATGGCTTTTGCTCTTAACAATCGAGTGGTAAGCAGACAATTTTTGTATTTCTATTTCATTTTAAAATAAGTTTTAAATCATATATGTATTGATCTTAAATGTGATGCCTTATTGCTGAGAAAGATTAACATTTTAATTTAATTTCTGTACTGAAATGATTTCTTGTTATAATTTGAAGCAATTATTATCTTTTTATTCAGTTATAGATGAACCCAGCTTGTCAATCAATATAATTGCTAAAAGTGTCTCAATAAATATAATTTTAACATCAGTAAATTGTTGTTGTGATGATAACAAGTGATTTAATTTAAGGAAAAAACATTACATCAAAAAACAAAAATGTTCTGACTTATGCAGTTTAACTGATAAACAGTTGTGTGTATGTATGTATGTATGTATGTATGTATGTATGTACTACATGCATATACAACATGTAGTTATATGATCCCAGGTGGTATACACAGCACCTTACAAAATTAAGGAGGCAATATATTATTAGCCGATAAATGAAAGGAAATATATTCAGAGGGGAACATCCTGTGCCAAAGTAATTGCAATCTAAATTGGGTGATACAAGAAACAACAGGTGCTACCGACTTGTATTTATATAGACAGATTTGATGTATTGATGGTAAGAGTTCACTTGAGTAGGATAGGTTCGATTGGGATGGAATGAGAGGGGCAAATTAGTGTTATATTTATATAGAAAATATAAATAGCCAATTACAGAACAGACTTTAAGAATTATGGGCCCCTTGAAAGTTTTTGATTACGGACCTCCTTTCCTTGAGGTATGAGTTTTAAATATGTTATATCCACTGGAATTATGTTCTGAATCCACTGAACAAGCAGAGTAATGTGAGTTTAGCTGTTTGTCGCCATGAGCGCTGTGCGTGGTGTCTTGATATACAGATTTATGTGGTGCTGTTGAACCAGAGCTAAGGGTTCATATTATTGTGGTGGGAACTGGAATGTTGATGAGATACAAGAGGGGAGACAACTAAGAGGGCACTGGAAAACCGTATCCATGTTGAAAGCAATGCCAATAGGGCAAATATGCTTATGTGGGATAGGTACAGTGGAGACGGAAGGAGAGAGGTGAAGTGTTAGAATAGAAAGTAGGTGGAATTGTAAAGTAAGAGTCAAGAAAGAAATAGAATTGAAAATTAGTTTCAAAACAGACAGGACTAAAGTGTAAATTTCTATGGGAAATAAAAAATTAAATAAGATATATATATATATATATATATATATATATATATATATATATATATATATACGTATATATATGTATGTGTGTATATATATATATATATATATATATATATATATATATATATATATGCATACAGTAGTAATGTGGAATAAAATTTAATATAACAACTATCAGAAAAAGCTAAAAGTCAATAAAGTGCTATAGGCTAAATAGGTGTATTAAAAACCAATGCCGAGTAACAATAGAAAATAATAAGAAATTTATCCCAGAAAGGAGACACTAGGCTGCAGTTCTCAAATTGGGACTTGGAAATCCCAATTGTGTATTAAATTGAGGAAAAAAGGCAGTGCTAGCTCTAATGGCACCTCTGAGAATCACATTACATCAATCAAACATCTTATAACGAACACACACTGTCACTGAGAAAAAATAACACCAAAATAATCACATTAAAAATATTTTCATATAGTAATAATTATACTAAATCAATAAAATATAAATAATGGCCATAGGATGCAGATCGATCTACTATCACCATTAAATATATCAAATGTTCTCAATACTCGTGTTCAAAAATCACACTTGGTATTAGCTCAGAGTTTAACATTTATAAAGAACATTGATATTCAAACTGTCCAAATGTAAGACCACATAAACAGTACATTCACAACTAACAAAACAAATCTAGGAACACAACTTAAATGTCCCAGATTTAATGTAAAATAATCTTATTGCCTTAATTGTTGGAGTTGCAAATGGATAGATAACTGTTTATCCCGGATAAGATCACACACAAAAGGGGTACATTTATCAAGCTGTGGGTTTGAAAAAGTGTTGATGTTGCCTATAACACACTGTAGCTTGTTAAAATTACCCCAAAGTATGTAATTAAAGTCTGTCATGCAGGGATTATATGGCATGTATTATATTGCCAACCACAGTGGAATAATCTAAGTCTGGTATCTTGCTTATTGAAAAGTTTATTTAAGGTAGATTACACTCTATTGTTTGTAAGCAATTTCCTTACCACACGCTAGCGGTATTGCTAATACGAGACTCAAGTGTCTGGACCTAATTAGTTTTTGGGAAAAGTCTATATCATACTGCCATGTATGGAAATTTTGTGTGGCTAAAGATTCTCCTTGTTTATTGATTTAGAACAAAAGACTTTTATTACATACATTTGGGATCCTATTGTGAATAAATGGATATTTATTCATTTAAAACTCAAACAATCAAGGCAATAAGATCCTTTTACATTAAATCTGTTGTGTTCCTAAAATTGATTTGTGGGTTGTGAATGTACTGTTTATGTGGCCTTACATTTGGACAGTTTGAATATCAATGTTCTTTATAAATGTTAAACTCTGAGCTAATACCAAGGGGCATATTCAATTGACGGCGGGATCGCCGAAAATCCCGCGCTCCAAAAATATTACCGTTAATACAGTAATATCTCGCTGGATTTCAGCTCGCAGCTCCCTGAGCTGCGAGCTGAAATCCAGCGAGATATTACCGTATTAACGCTAATATTTATGGAGCGTGGGATTTTCGGCGATCCCGCCGTCAATTGAATATGCCCCCAAGACTGAGTTTTGAATGTGAGTATTGAGAACATTTGATATATTTAATAGTGAGACTAGATCAATCTGTATCCTATGGTCATCATTTATATTTTATTTTTTTAGTACAATTATTATTGTATTCAAATATTTTTAAGGTGATTATTTTGGTGTTATTTTTTTCTTTGTGACAGTGTGTTGGTTATAATATGTTTGATGGATGTAATGTGATTCCCAAAGGTTCGATTAGAGCTTGTGCTTTCTTTTTTCCTCAATGTTATATAACAAGGTCACATCAAATACTACAGGAAATAGGAAAATAGAAATAAAAATTAAAGTATGGATAAAAATGTGAATTAAATGATATTGGTAATATTAGTGAGAGATAATAGTAAATGTAAATGAGCTTATTTAGGTATGAATGTGGGATAACTGAATTTCATGGAATGAAGTAGGTGACGTATCTAAAACAAACTGATTATAGGTGAACAAAAAGCAGGAAAATGTGGATAACTATAATAGTTGGAAAAGCATTAATATGAACAGTAAGTGTGTTATGGAGAGTATGGTAATGGACTGGGGGAAGGGGGGGGTAGCTTGGAGGGAAAATAGGGGGCAATGTCACTGTGCTAGTGGAGTTGGGAGTGATTATAATTATAATATATAAATAATAGTAACAACATAAGAACAGTGGTGGGTATGATCTAGGCTGTGAACAAACTAGGGATGAATATGGGTTAACTAATATGCAAGAACAGAAAAAAATGAATGAAACAAAAAATATATAAAATAGAATAAAAATGTTAAGTTATGCTAAAAACTGTTATAAGGCAGATCGAGGTTGGAGGATGAAGTGAGAGTTGGTGGGTGTTTATCTGTATGAAGGAGGGGTGATATGGGTGGGAAAGCTGAAACAGTGAAGCTGGTGAAATAGGTGGGGTAGAGAAATTTATATGAATTAAAGTGTGATAACAAAATTGGATATGTGTAAATAAGTAAAAAGAGGTCAATTTACAGGATAAGGATACAAGTAAATAAATGTGGAATACGTGTAGAATAAAAAGGTTGGAGTAATAATGTTGTAAGCAGGTAAATTAATAGAAATGGAGAATACAAGTAAAAAGTAAAATAATAAATAGAATATTAGATAAAATGGAAGAAAGCTCAAACTATGTAAGTAGTTCTCTGTGGGCTGCAGGGGCGTCCCAAACGCATTTCCCACCGGCTTGTGGCTTCCTCAGTAGGTTCTCGATCAAACTCCTTTGTGGAAACTGAACAAGCAGTACATCCGATGTAATGTAACTTTTGAATATTACAACTACATAGGGTGTCCTCTGCATCTACCAAGGAGCTGGATCAGGGTGTTGAATTTGCTTAGCGTATGAATGAGCCTAGTTATGCACTCACATGTAAAAGTGAAATTTCCTTTTTGTTGTAGATGATTATTTAAATTAAATTTAAATTAAATTTGACATGTCCTCAGAGGAGGTGGGAAACCATTGGAACACATTTAGCACCTTGAAGGAAAACTTTATATGGTTACATGCTTTCTCATGTGCATTCCCACTAATGCTGTAAAACTTTCATACAATGAGGCTAAAACAAACAGTGTTTCAGGAGGATAATTGAAAATTAGAGGGATGTAGCAAATATATATTTATTCTTAGTTGTGTATTATAGTCATATCACTTCAATCAAAGCATCTTGAACGAAGGTAATGGGAGATTTGCAAGTAAGAAGGTTTGCATGTGTTAATGATTTCCTCCAAAGCTACACAACAGGTTTTGGAGGTGGGAATTCTAGTATGACAGTTGAGCGAAAGGCAGGATCACCTGGCGGGATTGCCATGCCAGACTGGAGCAAAATTATCAGTTGTTGAACAAAGGATAGAGTTAGAAGAACAACCTAGGTTGATAAGTTAAGAATATGAGAACATGGGTCATTATAACTTCAAATATATAGTTGCTTGAACCATCAGTTGAAAATTAAGTTGAATATGACAATCACTGATGCTGAAAATATTTCTTTCAATTGATTCTGTAAGCAGGTGAAAATAAGCAGAAAAATAGTATGTTTAGAGGCATTTCACACCGACTTCCCTCATTTAAATTCTGGTCACTGCTCTTGACAGTGATTGACAGAAGACATTTGAAAGGTCATTATCAGTCAATGGACATTTGAAGTCACTACATAGATCAGTGTTCAATTCAACCAGGGGCAGGATGGGCTGGGGGACAGGAGGTCATTTTCCCCCTGGGCCGGTCCCATAGGCTTACTTTGGCTGGATCACGGGGCCACCTGCATTTTTATCCTTTAAAATGTTCCTAATAGGCTGCTAAGTCTTGCCCCCTATTGTAAAATTTGACAGTACTCCCCTGACAAACTGGCTTAGTTTAATTTGCATGCTCTATGTTAGTGGTCACTGCTGCTTTAATATGTGCCCATTGCCTAAACACAGTTAAGGCACTAGTGTTGAGTCAATTGATTGACTGCATTGTTATATATATTTGTTTGTCAAGGCACTCCTACTAATAGAGTGGTTCTAACACTAAACAATGAGAGTTCCTATATTGGGTTATACATCCATGTGTTTTTAAATTAAGAGTTGATTTTCTAAAAAAGTACCCCAGGATCCTCCAAAATGTCAGTAGAAGGACCAGCACTCCCTATGAGCTACATGCCTTAATTCCCTACCATGGCCTTATCTGTGTGGAGTTTGCATGTTATCCCCGTGTTTGTGAGGGTTTCCTCCGGGTGCTCCAGCTTCCTTTCACACTCCAAAAACATACTAGTAGGAATTACTGCTATCAAATTGACTTTAGTCTCTCTCAGTATGTGTGTTTGTGTGTTAGGGAATTTAGACTGTAAGCTCCAATAGGACAGGGACAGATGTGAGTGAGTTCTCTGTACAGTGCTGTGAAACTAGTGGCACTATATAAATAGCTGAGGATAATAATGCCTCTCAAACAACAATACAAAAATGGAAGTTGCTCAATCACTTTATGGGTTAACAGCAGGTTCAACAAGGTGAGGAGTAAAATACCTTTTACCAGACACACTCATGTGACTACAACATTTATGCCCTTTCTGAGATATCTCTGTTGGGAAGAACATGTGCAAAGAAAGAAAATGTAGAGTTAGTGATGTTTACAGGCTCCAGGTCTGCTGTTTGGGTGACTGGCCAAGCATACATGTGGCATGATGGTTAGGAGGTCAATGTGGTCAAATAAGCTAATGTTAGTAAATTAAAACCACAGTGAGGAACAGGACACCATAACACTTAATGCTAATACATTGGTAATATATATTTTACAATGGCTGATGTAAAAGGCTGAACTGTTGTCCTAATGGAGGTTGTAGGATGAAAATGCCAAACAGTTTATTTCCACAAGTAAGAACCTAGAGATGTGCTTCTAAGTTAATTGTTGTCAAATCTTTAATCTGGTATAGTATTCAAAAAACAATTTAAGCATATGAAACATTATCCCTGGGGGTAAATTTATCAAGCTGCAGGTTTGAAAAAGTGGTAATGATGCCTGTAGCAACCAATCACACTCTAGCTGTCATTTTATAGAATGTACTAAATAAATGATAACTAGAATCTGATTGGTTGCTATAGGCAACATCTCCACTTTTTTCAAACCCGCAGCTTGATAATTTTACCCCCTGGTGTTTCACATGATGCCAGAAGGGCCTATAAACTGTAATATATATGTTTGGTATGAGGATACAGTATTCTTTTATTCTCCAGGTGTGCTCTTAAGCGGTATCTTTAAAGTGGTTGTCTACACCTCAGTATACCCCCCTGTAGCAAATAGAAGTGGTGTCTCCACGCTAACTATCTGAATTTACTTGAAGCTGGGAGCTGGATTAATCTTCAAATTAGCTACATTTTCAAAACAGCACTATAAGACTGGGGTGAACTCAGTTATCCAGCACTGTGGGAGCAGAGAGTTACTTGCTTCAGGTAGCAGTTGTGGCCCGGGGCAACCTCCTTATTTGCTAACAGGGGGAAGGTTAAATATTTAATCTACTTTTCTGATATCAATTTTTACAATAACTAAAGGCAAAAAAAGCAACTTTTAAGATTCTTTGAATGCTAATGATTGTAACAATGAGTAATTTTGTGACTCCTGCACAGAAAAAAAAATCAGTAAACTATGCAGAACAAATTAGAAGGTGGTGATTCATGGCAAGGTCTCAGATTACTCTATCTGCTATTCGCCATTCTAGTGTTCACAGGGACTGCATCCTGCTGCTTTGTTACACTGACTCACATTGACACAGACTGATGGTAGTGGGGAGCTAAAGTAAAATAGCATAGCAGTTAGATACATAAGCAAATCGCTGCATGTGGTAGCTCAGATTCATTAGAAGCATGGTGGATGCCCCCCTTTATACACATGATTAGGGATATGCACTGATCCCCATGTTTTGGTTTTGGATCTGTATTTATTTATTTTTAAAAAAATTGCTACATAATGTTAAAATCACATAATTTGGCTCTTATTTTGTTCCTACATTATTATCCTCAATAACATTAATTTTCAGTCATTTCCAGTCATTTTTTTTCAAGTGACAAGAACACTGCTACCCCTCCTGTTTCTGTATGAGCAATGGCTCTGAAGAGTGAGAAGAACACTGTCTGCTACCTGTGTTGCTGTGTGAGCTATGGCACTGAGCAATGTCACTGGAGACTTTTAATAACACTGCCCCCCCCTATTATTTCTGTTTCAGCACAGAACACTGCCACCTCTCCTGTTTCTTTTTCATTAATGGCGCTGCACAACTGCACTGGAAACTGCCAAGAACCCTGCTAACACTTTTCTTTCTCTCTGTGAAATTGCGCCAGATCTCCATGGATGGCAGTACACTCAGCAATGACGTTTTGCTGCGTTTTCAGTTCCAAGGGCGTGCGAAAGTACCGAGCCTGCTCGGTTCAGTACTCAGATCTGCGAAGTTCGGATGGGCTTGAGTTTTGGAAAACCGAGCCTAAGCATCTCTATACATGACTAGCTATATCCAAAACCAACATTTCCATGCTGAATAAAAATAAACTGCTATATCATTGAACACTGAAGAACTGTTCTAGAAAATTAGGGATCCATAGGTTACTTACTAAGTAATGTTTAATCCCCAATCTGTTTTAGCGAAGTAACTCTAGAAATATATTCCTTTGTGGTATGCAAATAAATGTACTCTTTTACAAGTATGTGGATTGCCTTCCACCCCCGTCCCCACCTTCCTCCCTTCCTCTTCCTCTACTTGTTTTACTGAAAATAGTATTGAGATATCTGTGTCATCTACATGGGAAGCCATCCAATATGATACTACATTAAAAATACCCAAACTAGTTCATCCAGTACCTAACAATGTATAGCAACACAGAAATATATCATATAAAAGTTGAGCACAGTCAGCATTTGAACTATATTGGATGTAAGGAAGTATTTTTTTCCTTTTTAATAAAGTTATTTTGACAAGGGTGGATGGAAGTGTGTATATTTTATATACATATAATTGTAATGAAAACCTGTGTGCTTACTAATTTGTATGTATGTTGAACAGCAGTCATATGTTTCCCTTGTTTAGTAAAACGTGATCCCAAGGGCAACATATGTACATGTCTCTAGAAGGGACTCAGTTAATCAGCTCACACTGGCTAATGCAGGGACTGGATTTCAGAATTGCAAGTGGAGTACTTTGTAGAAGATATTTGAGGCCTTGACATCACTGAGTGTTTCATATAATGTTGGTTCAGAAATTACTTGCTTTAGGTTCTCCAAATGAATGTGTCTGAGGAGCTCTAAAACTATTCTGAAATATGAAATATTGTAGGATTATATGCTTCAGGAGATTTGCTTATTACTAATGATAATTATAACCTCTGATAGCATTATAAGACTGGATGAGCATCGCTGTACCATATAAATTCAATCTAGCGCAGATATAGCACAGTCTTTATTGTACAAGCGATATTAATTTAGCATTTTACCTTACTTCACCCCAATCATTACTAGCTTGTAACAGCTGCAAGCCTCCCAGATGTTACTTTTGCTCTTTTATGCTTCTGGTGCCTGCCTAAATCAAAGGTTTAATTCTGTCATGCTAGATTTGTTAAATTAATGTAGTATAAATCTGCATCTGAACTGTAAAGGACTGGGTCTCTTTTCACAAAGCTAGTTTGTGTTAAATATTTATAATTACAAATAATGAACAAATCAATCATTTTCATGCCAGTATCCTGAAAAATTGTCAGAGAAACAAGTACATACACAAAAAAGTTGCTGAACATATAATCACAGGTGGGGTACGATAGTGTGAAGTAGTTATTTCAGACAACACTTACCTCAACATGATAAACACGACTGTGTCATTGACGACATACTGAAAATACAGACTCTTCGAAAAACTGACAAGCAACAATTGTGATAGATGAACATACTGGCACAGAGATGAATGTCACTTTCAAGGGCGATAGTTACATTTGCGCTGTTAAAGGGCGACGGAAGGACCCGGAGGCTGTAGAATGTATTTTAGGAAGGGTTGTACATTCTACAGCCTGCATGTAGTACACACAGACAGTGAAAAGAAATGCTTGTTAAAATTGAAGACAAAGCTTTGTATTTTGGCCACTTATAACAATGCTTTTACAACATGCTCTCTAAGCTTCCCTGCAGCATAGTATACACTGTGCTTAATGAGCGCTCCTATAGAACTCTTTATTTTACCAAACACTAACAATTGTGAATGCTGGAGATAATATTAGAAAGTAAGCGTGTAGGTTCATTCGTTTACATAATTTTCATGTAATGCTAGCACTCTGTATGAGCCCTTGCTCTAAAAGAAACTGTCTGATGACTATGGGCATACCTAGTATATGAATATTTAAGTGAAGGCAAAGTTGGAATTCCATCAAAGTCCTGCTCTTGATCCTGTAGTGAGGGTATAACATTAGATATTAGTATGGGTGGACACTTCTTCCAGTAGAATTGAGGAAGGGACTGCCCATCCACCTACTAATAATATTTAGTGTCAATGTAATATTAATATCCAGGAAATGGCTCTGCATAAAACAATCACTATATGAATGAAACTTAGACGGAAGCGTTAGGCAAATGTAGCTAATATCCATCTATGAAATGCTAGCATTTGTCATATGAAAATAAGGAAAATAAAAATAAATTTACTGTTTCAATTTTGTCCTATTAATCTACAATTATATATGTTTATTTTGGGAAACGGAGGCCAACCTAGACTATTAAATTTTAAAATGTGACCGTGTTAGACAATTTGAATACTGATAATATTTCTAAGAAACCTGATACAGTTCAAATTATGCAATACGTTATAAATAACAATATATTTAAGCCATGAGTAAAATGTTCTGCATTAGGTATATTATAAACATGGTCATATATGACGTTGGATTGAGGTATTTATAACCAATATGTTAATATGCAAATAAATTATGGCTATGAGGGAGCTATAAAAAGTATTGTACTGTTTTGGATAAAAAGCTGAAAAATTAGGTTTAATATTTGTTTGAGATGAACCAGTATAAAATTTAAGCTATGAAACAATTGAAAAATAGCAATTATGATAAAAAAGCGACAACAAGACCCTACATTCTTCTTTAAATCTATAATGAACACATGTATAATGTATACGGTAAACATGATGTTACTTCCAAAATGACTTGTGATTTTCTTATAACTGTACATTGTACTACACCTTTATTGTATTTACTGTCTAAATTATACAAAGTTCCAATTTCCCCAATAGGACGCCATATAGTCTGAGAAATGTTTGCTTTACCATAGAAATATTGATAAATGGTTTTCTTCAGCCTATTGTGCACAACATCCAACACTCTTTAAAAGATAATACTTTTCAAATCTCTTTAAAACATTATAGACATTGAAAATAATTTTTGTTTGGCCATTGTAGTCATCTCTTCATGTTATACCCCCGTGGTGAGGTTTTGCAAAAGTGTGAAAAAAGTGTATAACTCATCAGTTATTAATTCACAATGTCACAATGGAATTCAAGGGAACATTTTGACTATGATTTTGAAGAAGACCTTTATGTACCATTACAAGGATCTCGTACTGTTTACATCAATATTGCAACATTACAAAACTTTGTGGGTTGTGGAAAATGTCTATCATGAACCTAGAATAGCCTTCATAATAGCAAAAAAAATCATTTATGCAAATTAAAATTAATTTTAGCAATTATGTGGTTAGAGACAGTGCTCAAAATTGTCAAGAAACTAAACAGTAATTAGTAAGAGTGGCACATTCTCTTGTTTATTTGGTTAATGCTGTAATTCAATTGTCAAAGGGGATCTCATTCATCACCCAAACATGTATTAATATAAATGTTATATATTTTAAATGTCCTTGTGGACTTGGACATGTTGGTAAAATGGGTAGAAAAATTTAAATCCAATTGACAGAACATAAATGCAGTAATAGAAGCTTCAATCTTGAAATAATTGACTCTAACTGTCAATCAAAAACATTTGTAGTGCAACATTTCTTCAAAGCAAGGCACAATGTAACACAATTACGGTAGCAGGTATTGTAATCCGTTTCCCATCCTCTAAAGTGAGGTTAATTAATTAAATTACTTAAGTAACTTAAAGTGTGAAGCAAACTGAATTGAGATATTAGGCACCCTTTTTCCAAAAGAGAGAAATGTTTATGTGTTTTATGTAACAATTATCGAAACTGTGATACTTAGCATATTTTTAACTTTTATGCTGATAGAACTCAATAATATTTGTATCATTAGCTGAATAATATTGTTTTTGAATGTAATCTTTATGATCCAAGAACTTTGTAATTTTAATATAATTAACAGTGTTTGCACCTTGCACAAGTATTTCACAGAATAATAATTTACACTAAGGGTTATATTGTATTCCTTAGTCAATCACTTCAGCCTGATTCATTAAGACACGCAAAGCAAACGTAAATTGCGTTTTTTTTAAAAACACATTTAAATCGTACGCATACACACATCCGTATTCAGCTTGGAGCAAACCTGAAGATACGACTCTTGTTGAATACGGGTTTAGATGAGTTCTGCAGACAATACACTGCAGGATACGATATATGGAATTTAAAGTCCCAAAAGGGCGCACAGGAGAAAAAAAATATATTAATGTCACCTCAAAACGCATGTATTAGGATGTTATGAATATCTACTGTACATAAAATGCATTTGTACAGTTGCTCCTGATGAAAACACATTTTCTAGCATGTGATAATCAATAAATAACTAAACGAAAATGCGTTCCAAAGACAAATGCAGCCCACTCCACCACCGAGCCACATACACAAATTACAACAAAAAATTAAAAAGTGTGACGACGATATTGTCCTTATAAAATACAGTAAAATAAAGTTCAATGAAAAAAGACAATTCAAAGTCTCTTTCTTTTATGCATTGATATTACAGTTCATAAAACTTCTTTGATGAATCTCCTTAAAGGTGCAGTTGTTGTTTGAAAGTTGTGAAAGTATCTGAAAAGTAACAACATTTAATGAAGCATGTAGTTGAAATTTCAAATCACCAAATGCTAAATCAACACCACATGAATCATGAAAAAACACGATCATACCTCCATGCCTAAAACATCACGCAGTAAAAAATAGATTAGAATAAAATGCTACTTACACTATGTTTTAATTGTCTGAATAAAACTTTGATCATATCCTCAAAGAAAAGACAAAGATAAATGGCAATAGTTTAATACTTTTAGACTGTAGGTTCATGCTGTAGGCAATGATTTAATACTCACATGAACAGAGAAGTTAATCAGCATGTCTATAATCAACCCTTTCTGAAAATGTAATCAAGGGAGCATGTATTGATCAGATATAAAGTAGGAATCAACATGTAGTTTCTTTTCTTATATAGCTGTGAAGGTGTTCAAAGCCTGGGTTGAACCACATCAATATACTATGGTATCGAAATGCGTTGGTGATTGCTGACTCCTTCCAGCTGGACCCTTTTACTCTGTTTGGAAACATTCTGATGTGGTTCTAGTATATAAAACACACCTGTAAACTGTCTGATTCTCAGAACCAGAGACTCAGAGTTCAACTTTGGGTAATGGGACTTATGGGTATATGTACGGTATCTCAGGATATCAAAGGGTTACCAAGTCCAAAGTATTTTTCAGTACATTATATTTTTCACTTATGATTTGCTTGTTAGTAAAACTAACAGCAGGGATACACAAACTTTTTTTGTCTGGGGGCATCTTTTGGGCATAGTAGTCATTGTGATGGGGGTCACAGTAAAATGTTAACATGCTTAAAAATGCAATATATTTATTTACTATAATAAAAGAGGAACATCTGCTGTTCTCTGTGGAGTTATAAGTGCTGCTGGAGGTGCAAAACCACTCCTCTGTAAAACATTTGGTCCCCTCTCACCTCTGTAACACATTTCTTCCTCCCACACCTCACCTGTTGCACACATCTGTCCTCAGTGATTCCTTATTTCTCCTCCCCAGCTCCCAGATTTGCTCTCTGTATTATTATCATTACCACCCTACATACCTATCCTGTGGTGAGAAGGATATGACTTCCAGGCAGCGGCAGGAATCTCCAAGATATAGCGACATTCTGACAGTGAATCAGAGCATACAATTATTTCTGATTCACTGCCAGACTTCCTGACCTCATTTTTGCAGTCCACACTCACAAAGCCACAGCGAGACCCAGAGATATTTCTGTCCCAACATCCTGTGGGTGGCAAAATATTACCTTGTGGGTCTAATGCATACAATGACTTGTGCTTCTTTGCCTTACAAGTATTGACGGCTAGGTGAACTCAATGTTCTTTTTTCTCATATCTACAAGCCAAAAAAATAATAGTTTATGAAGGCCAGCAAATTGCCTCAGGTGTCATGCTATATCTTCAGGGCTTTAATGTGGATCATGGTGACAAAAGCCTTTTTTAGAGGGGAAAATTATGACTACCTTTAAAAGGATTTTAATCCAATCTGCAGTTTTGTTTACTAGAAAAATCCAAAGTCTATCTACTTGAAAATATAATTAGCTGAGTACAGTATATGAATGACAACAGCTACACATCTTCAGAGACAATCCCAGATTTAAGGATGTGTGTCTCGAATTTATTGTCCTTGAAAATGTATTAAATTTTGATTTTATATATTTATATATATATATATATAGGCGGTGTCTGGCATCAAGACATAAGCACTAGATCATTTAAGTCCTACAAGTTGTGAGGTGGGGCCTACATGACTTGTTCTTCCAGCACATCCAACAGATGCGCGATAAAATTGAGATCTTTGGAATTTTGAGGCTAAGTCAACACTTTAAACTCTTTGTCATGTACCTCAATTCATTCCTGAACAATTTTTGCAGTGGGGCAGGGTGCATTACCCTGCTGTAAGCGGGCACTGCCATCAGGGAATATTGTTTTCACTAAGAAGTGTACTTGATCTGCAACAATGTTTAGAAAGATGGTAGGTGTCAATGTAGCATCCACATGAATACTAGGACCCAAGGTTTCCCAGCAGAACATTGCCCAGAGCATCACACTGCTTCCACCGGCTTATCTTCTTCCTGTCCACATGATGTAGAAGAAAACGTGATTCATCAGACCAGGTCACCTCCTTCCATTGCTCCATGGCCAAATTCTGGTGCTCACATGCCCATTGTAGGTGCTTTTGGCATTGGCAGGGTTCAGCATGGGCACTCTGACCAGTCTGCAGCTATGCTGCCCCACATGCAGACAGCTGCAATGCACTGTGTATTGTGGCACCTTTCTATCCTAGCCAACTTTTTCAGCAATTTGTGTTACAGTAGCTTTTTTGTGGGATTGGACCACACGGGCTAGCCTTCGCTCCCAACATGCATCAATGAGCCACAAATAAGTGAAAACATATCAATACAAAGTGACCATGTGAAGGGGTCAGGTACCATCTCCAGGGGTAAATGGCAACGAACATCAGCAATAAGTTAGTTAAATGCAGGGTTTTACAGTTTAACTGGCCTCATACAGTTTTATTATGTTAATCAAAGTAAACATAACATAAATAAAAACCTTGCCTGTCCAACACTTACAAACATATTAACAAAGTTGCTCACCACAGCAGTGTCTTTCAGGGGGCATCCAACCTCCTCCCCTGAGAGAGAGATTTAGGGAAAGCTGCAGCCTTTTACCGATATCACTCACCTGCAGCTCCTAATTAGTCTGCTGTGAGCCTGCAGACCAGATGACCCGGACTGGGCCTTCTGCATGGAGCCCACCTTGCTCTGTCCATACAAAACACCAGGGACCCTTACCAGCTTTTCCTTGTATTTCTTACTTATATTTTTCTTGAATCTCCTTCCTATATAAATCAATCTCCCTGTGCTTAAAAACAAGGCCAACACCCTGGGATTTAGATACCCGCCATTCAGACCAGTGGCTCTGTCACAATGTATTAATATATATATATATATATATATATATATATATATATATATATATTAGCAACTAGAAACTGCAAGCACATGGGGCGCTTCTATGGTGAATTACCAAAAGCAAAGTTTATTCAGATATCGCATAGACACATGTGCCAGAATTTAAAAGAATATAAACATGTAAATATACTTGCCTGCGGATATAATCGTTTCTCTCATCTCAGCCAAACTCACAGGAGGTAATCCTTGTCCGGACCCTCTTATATATTTATTAGTGGTTGCAGAACTTGTGCTGATTAATGCAAAGGATTCATACCCAATTATTTACATACAGTTACCCACTGAAGAGGCAGAGAGGGGGCCCTTGACAGCACATCACAGCTCTATAGATAATATAAGGGACCATAGCCGGATTAAGGGGGGGGGCACAGGGGGCATGTGCCCCGGGCCCCCCTCTCTCTGAGGGCCCCCCGCCGCTGCGCGCATAACCTCTGATGATTTTTTTTTTCTTCCTCTTTTTTTATTTTTTTTTAATGGCGGCGGCGGCGGGGGGGGGGTTGCGGGCGGCCAGGTTCAGGGCTCCCTTCGTTGGTGGGGGGAGCAGGGAAGCAAAAAAAAAGAAAAAAAAGATATACTCACCTGATCGCTGCGCCGGCGTCCCTCCTCCTCCCTCCTCTCTGCACTGTTAACTCTGAATGACAGGCGTGATGTCATCAAGGCACGCCTGTCATTCAGTGAGGAGCAGCGCGCAGAGGACCAAGAAGACAGAAGAGAAGAAAGAAGCTAAAAGAAAGGTAAGTAAAAAAAAGAAAAGGGAATAACGCAGAAAGGCACAGTATGGAGGAAAAAGGGGTAGAAGAAAGGCACACTACTGAGGAAAAAGGGGGAGAAGAGAGGCACAGTATGGAGGAAAAAGGTGTAGAAGAAAGGCACACTGCTGAGGAAAAAGGGGGAGAAGAAAGGCACACTATGGAGGAAAAAGCGGTAGAAGAAAGGCACACTACTGAGGAAAAAGGGGGAGAAGAGAGGCACAGTAAGGAAAAAGGGGTAGAAGAGAGGCACACTATGGAGGAAAAAGGGGGAGAAGAAAGGCACACAATGGAGGAAAAAGGGGGAGAAGAGAGGCACACTATTAAGGAAAAAGGGGGAGAAGAAAGGCACACAATGGAGGAAAAAGGGGTAGAAGAAAGGCACACTATTAAGGAAAAAGGGGGAGAAGGGAGGCACAGTATGGAGGAAAAAGGGGGAGAAGAGAGGCACACTATGGAGGAAAAAGGGGGAGAAGAAAGGCACACTATGGAGGAAAAAGGGGAAGAAGAAAGGCACACTATCGAGAAAAAAGGGGGAGAAGAGAGGCACAGTAAGAAAAAGGGGGAGAAGAGAGGCACACTATGGAGGAAAAAGGGGTAGAAGAAAGGCACACTACTGAGGAAAAAGGGGGAGAGGAGAGGCACAGTAAGGAAAAAGGGGGAGAAGAGAGGCACGCTATGGAGGAAAAAGGGGTAGAAGAAAGGCACACTATGGAGGAAAAAGGGGGAGAAGAAAGGCACACAATGGAGGAAAAAGGGGGAGAAGAGAGGCACAGTAAGGAAAAAGGGGGAGAAGAGAGGCACAGTAAGGAAAAAGGGGGAGAAGAGAAGCACACTATGGAGGAAAAAGGGGGAGAAGAAAAGCACACCATGTAGGAAAAAGGGGGAGAAGAGAGGCACAGTAAGGAAAAAGGGGGAGAAGAGAGGCACAGTAAGGAAAAAGGGGGAGAAGAGGCACAGTAAGGAAAAAAGGGGGAGAAGAGGCACAGTAAGGAAAAAAAGGGGGAGAAGAGAGGCACAGTAAGAAAAAAGGGGGAGAAGGGAGGCACAGTAAGGAAAAAGGGTGAGAGGCACAGCATGAGAAAAAAGGGGAGAGAAAGGCACAGTATAAGAAAAAAGGGTGAGAGACACAGCATGAGGAAAAAGGGGGGGGGGAGAGAGGCACAATAGTGGGGACAATTAATTAATTTAAGATGGGGTGGTTTGGGCGCTACTGAATGTGGGGGTGAGTTTGGGGAGAATGAGGTCCTTTTATTAAATGTGCCTATGAATTATTTAATGGCAGTGATGGTTGCGGGAAATGGGTATATTTCTGAAATGTAAATACTATTAATTTATTGCTGGGGCTGTTTGTAGGGAGGGAAATAGGTTTATTTATTAAATGTGAATACTATTATTTTAATGTTGGGGCTGGAGGAAGGCCTAATTATTAATCATGGGTGGTACTGATTTAACGCCGGGGTGGCTGTCATTTTCTAAATGTACCCATTTTTTTTTCCAAATAGGGCCCCTAACATTCCAGGATCTAGATAAGCCACTAAAGAAACCTGCAGCACAGGTGGTGAAAGTGAGAAGAACAGGTAGGAGAGAGCAGCAACGTCTGTGAAATGTTGTGATTCTAGTGGGACAATCCCAATTTTTGGTGACTGTTCAATGGTGTACACAACAATGCAGGTTTTTTTTGTCTGTAGGAGGGTGGCCTGGCCATGCCCAATGATGCATTATCAATGGTATTTTAATTTGCGGTATCATTGCTAGTTTTAATGTGCATTATAAATTTTATTTTTAAAGTGCGGTATCATTGCTAGTTTTAATGTGCATTATAAATTTTATTTTAAAAGTGCGGTATCATTGCTAGTTTTAGCGTGCGGTATCATTGCTAGTTTTAGTGTACGTTATCAATGGTATTTTTAATGTGTGATATCATTGCTAGTTTTAATGTGTGGCGTCAATACCCATTTTAATGTGGTGTTTTGGTGATTGTTTTAATGTACAGTATTTTAGTTTGTGGAAGCAATGATTTTTCTTATGCAGACAACCTAAGCGAGCCCTCTGGGAGAGCTGTAAGTGTCATACTGTGGGCTGTAGGTGATGTAATGCAGGATGTGTCCCTATTCCCTTAATTTTAGATTTTAAGGGCCCCCCTGTCTTAAGTGCCCCGGGCCCCCCGAAGCCTTAATCCAGCTCTGTAAGGGATTTGTGACAATGTTTATAAATTCCCAAATATGTTGTAAAACTGTCAATTAGAAAGAGAAAGGAGCAAAGAGAGGGGCCTATATCAGCCAAATTTACCAGAAGGTCATAATCATAAAAAGAGACCTTTTCCTTTATAATTCTATATTTTGGCCCACAATATTCTGAAATGATCTGATTAATATGTTAAGTACCTAAATTGTCAATGTGAAAAAAGGCAAAAGCAAGCATCCTTGATGAGTACCCTTCTGAAGGGTAAAGGGGGCAGAGATATAAGGTCTAGACTACACATACACTTAAACAAAAGTTGGACCCATTTGAAAAAAGTTTGACCTAAAGCCAAATTTGGACATATACACCAAATATTTGTCCATTCTACAAAAGCTTTATGCAGGTACCCTTGATCCACCGGTGGTGTGATGGATCTTGAGATCCTTTGAGAGTCCAAGTTCAGATAAAGTCCACAGATGTCTGTAGATTTTGCAGGCATAAACCAGATTTTGAATGAGAAAATGATTCCCAAATATAAGCACTCACAGGTTTTGTATCTGATCTCCTATAAGTAGGTTGAATTATGCTATGTGAAATTAATGTTAAAACATAGCCTTTATAGGGAATCTATTAAAATAAATTTTTACCGTCAGCACTAATAAAATCAAACAGGCTGCTCTGTATAACAGGGAGAATAGAAAAATGTGCTTCTATGGATACTGTTGTTTGCAAAGGTGTAGTATCAAATTTGCAATACTGTGTGACACATACATCAAATGACATTGATATCTAAATATCAGCTGTGTATTATTAATATTTTTTATTATTATTATTATTCTATTTTATTAGTTTATTTATAAGGCGCCACAAGATTTCTGCAGCGCCCTACAGAAAACAGACAGTGGACTATACAGGGTAAAATAGTACAGAACAGTAAACATAAATACCAGTACTTCAATAGCTTCAAACTAAGCATGCACAGATAGCTAGAGAGAAAGGAGGGAAGAGGGCCCTGCTCATAAGTGTGTACATCCTAAAGGAGGGTAAACAAACAGGAGGCACAATGGTCAGAGCGGATCAATTGAAAGAGGAGCAATCTTCCCAGCTTGGTACAGCTTGGCACAAAGTTGACAGGATGTACTGAAGATGGTGACCACTCACTCATGGCCTAACCCTCGAGGCATAAGCCACCTCATAAAATACCCAAGGCCGCCCACAGAAAAGGACACGGGTCCAATGATCTCAGGAGTCTGTGACTATTATTGCAAAAACTTTCATTATGAAGAAACTTTTGATAACCCACCATTTGTTTGCTTTTCCCACTACAAAATTTTATAAAATTATTGTTAAAAACTTACTTTCAGTAAGTAGACATAGAACCGACGCTGGGCCTGGGTTTAGAAATTTTTAGGGAATCCATTATGCCTGTCTCAGTTGTGGCCGTTAAAGGCTGCAGATAAGAATAAATTCAGCCCAGACTATTTTGAAGTTGCCACCACCACCCATGCACCATCTGTGCCCACTAAATTGCTCCAAGGCCTCAGCAGATGGCACAAAAATTAGTCTTAGGTTTGAGACCTGGGGGTAAACGTATGTTCCTCCGATTTCTGCAAGTCAACGGAAATCTGCGACTTTGCAGTGAAAATTTAAAGCGGTGATGTCTTGTGTAGGTAAACTTGCCCTTACAAGCCATCACTGCTTTAAATTTTTACTGCAAAGTCGACGATTTCCGGCGACTTGCAGAAATCGGAGGATCATACATTTAGCCCCTGGAGTCCCCAAAGATGCATCAACCTATTTCAGTGTTTTGGCCATGTGTTCCCAAATGCTGAATAATTTGTTTTTCTGCACTTTTTAATTGCTTTCATTGCATTACCAAAATGACGGATCGTATGTGGTTCATGGTACTCCGTGGAGAGAGAAAGAGAGAGATGGAGAAAGAGATACAGAGGGAAAACGGGAGAGAGGAAAGGAGAAAGAGAGAGAGAGAATCTAGTTACAGAAAGTGCTATGTTTAAATAGTTTGCTGCAATACTGAGAAAAATACTTTTCTTGGCACAGCTGCAAATGTTTTCAAAATGACTCTGCAAAATAAATCATCCCTATCTGACAAAGCAACAAAGTATATCTTAATATTGGATTGAAAGTCCCAAACAATAGCCAAAATAGAATTATTTGTCACATTGCTGTATCTAAACTAAAATACCAGATTGATAAAAGGATAATAGTCCAATAACTTAAAACATTAATCATATTAAACACAAAATAAATTGCAAAAAATAAGATCTATAGCATATACTGACACAAAGCAATGTAGGTGGGAGACAAAAATACCCATTAAGAATTTGATCTGTATCTTTCTGCTGCCTAAGAACCATTATTTTATGTAAAGAAAAAATATATTATGTTGTGTCAAAGAGATTAATGTCACACACTTCCAGCATAGCATGTTATCTGCTTTTCTTCTGATCTGTTTTTATTTTTATATTCAATTGTTCCAGTTTAAGACATAGAAGTGTATGGCTTGCTTTATTAAGAAGGTTTAATTGGATAGCACTGAGCTTTCCTGATTTCTATTATATTTTGTTACAGGCTGTGGAAAAATTGGATAAGATAATAGAAAAGATGAAGATTTGAGCTGACCACACAACGTATAGATTTCTCTACAACCACATATGTAGCCAGCTGCCTACTTGTGACAGAAAAGGCACCCAGTGTCAGTAAATTAAATTTCACACACAATATCGCCAGAACTCTGACGCCTTCCCCAGTGGTGTAACTACCTCCTGTCACGGATAAGCCCCTCTAGCTACTCCCTGATTAGATATCTTATCTATATTCCAACAGTCATACAATATATCACCTCTATTTTGTCAGGAAACCGCTCCTGAACCCCTTTATCGGTCACAAACTGCCCTCTGCGCACTCGTGACTTGGAAGCTTACTGTAAGGAAACACACAGGATTCCAGCCCAAATCTCACACTCACCTCTTCCTATAAGGTTACAGATTTCGCTGGTCCCTTCCCAACACAGACGCACGCTTCACACCTCTCAGCAACTGTCACTAGCTACAAATAAGGCCAGTAGCAAGCCTTTGACTTAATCACCCAATTGCGCACACTCTGTGCTCTGGTAGCTAAACATTTAACCCTTCACACACTGGTTTCTAAAGAGATAATCCAGCCAAGTAATCTGTCTCTTCTAAACAGGCAATGCATTTGTTTTAAAGCAATAAGGACAGAACTATTAAATTGCTAGCTTTAATATACAAAAAGTACAATGCATACAGAGAATAAAAAACAGTTACATAAAGATTTGACATACAAATAAAAAATTGCAAACAGAAAAGCAAATTGGATGAAAATACAGAGCATAACTTACTTATCATAATCTGTATGCCTGGGGGTAGGCAGAAAAGATGGACAGTCCTTCAATTAGGTTGATCCCCAATAAACTGACAACTTGCCCCTTCCCAACACAGGTTTTTTTAAGCAAAATGAAATGGGACGTTCTTCACAGGGACGTGTTAATGCTAGTAGGGGGGGCAGGGATGTCCCCTGGGTGTCACTATAGTTTTCTCACAGATATTCCTGAAGATTCTGACCTTTTGGTAATTCATCACAGATATATCCCAGAGACATAACTCCCCCTTCAATAAACCGGTCATAATCTCCCGCACATTTAAATACCAAACATGATGGAATTATGACAATGCGACATACCTCTTCCAAAGATATGTGGTTATAGCTGTTCTCGGATATTACCAGTACCTGTCATTCACAACCCTGGTGTGATTTCTGCTCATTGGTATGGAGTGCCACCTAGATTTCCCAAAATACATTTTCCTTTGAAGCCCATATTTCTGTATACCTGTATAGGCTTTCAAATGTGACCTTTGTCTTCAAGATTATCACCTAGGCTTATGGCTCTCTCATTTACATTTAGTGGTTCTTTGTGTTTATACTACCTATTGAAAGGAAGTTAAGTAAGAAGTGGAATACATGATCAAAACAATGGATGTCTGTGATCTGCATATCTTAAGCAGGTCTACTCAACCTAATTACCTCCTACTGGGCTATTTTTTTTATTTTTATAAACATTTGGTCAAACATTTATCTGAGGTGAAAATCGGGTTCACGTCTATGTATCAATGCAATATTTTATTTGGGCCCTGACATTTAATATTCTAGTTCATCATATCAGATTTATGCTCTCATCCTGACACCGCTGTTGAAGGGCGACCAGACGTTCTATTGCTTGGAGGTGAGGGGTGAACAAGGCAGACACACTCCCTGTTACAGAATTAGTTCTGCTACTACCTGCACCCACTATAATTTACAGCAAGCACAATGTAGTCAAAACAGGAGTTCACTACACATGTGAGGGCCTCACGCATGGTCAGAAAAAAAGAGCAGGGGCCTAAGGAGGACAGACTGCAATGACACATTCCCACCCAAAATTTTTCGCTATGTAGTGTTCTACCCCTGGCCCTCTCCTACATTGATTGCTATTAGGTTGGAAGGTTCTTCAGACTGAGTTCTGCCATTTCAGTTTTCACTATTTATTGAAAAAGGATGTAGATGTCCCCGGCGCTATATATAAATCTAACTTAGGTAAATATGTCAAAGATGTTATGTAAATTTTAATCAATAAAAAGCATAACCACACATAATAAATCAGTGTACAATCAAAATAGTCACAGTTCATAAACCTCCTAGCAGGATTCTTAAACCAAGAAACATATGTATATAAACATATGATTGATGAATGTATGTGGGGGGCACTATATGCTGTCTGCATGTCAGAATATCTGAGCATTTGAGGAATATCAATGAACAGCTCAATAAACAAAGCGTCTCGGACCATTATTTAAAATATTATGAGCACGACCCCACTACATTAAGGTTCGCGGGCATCAAGAAGGTGTCTAAACTTTGGCGAGGGGGAGATTATCTGAAAGCAATATCTAGAGAGTAAGCTGGATTATGAACTACATACTTTCTCCGCCAGAGGCCTAAACTTTGATTTTGATTGAGGCACATTTTTGGATAGGGATTAAGCACCCCTCATTAGAAGAATTTAGAATGTTGACAACAGTGGCGGAACTATCATTGCGGCAGGTGTGCTGCTCAGGGACCCATGGAGATAATGGGGCCTGCTGCACGGCAGATGGGTCGGAACTAGCGAGCTGTGGGCCCCGGTTCCCTCCTCCCCTCTTCCCTGCAGCGGGGGCCCACAGCTTGCTAGTTCCACCTCTGGTTGACACTAAAGGTTGAAGCATACTAATACCATCAGGAATCCACTATAGCCTCATGGGTCTTATTTACAAAATGACGGCTGATTGTTAAAAGTATTTAATACAATTGTATTGTGCATACATGATATTCTTTGACGATCATATTGAACTATTTCAAATGAGGTTAATTTTACCCTCATACATGAAATATCTTAGAGACATTTAACCTAATATGGAAACGTTATGAATATTGCACCTACAAGTCCCAAAGAGTACTTATCCAAGCTGAACTGCCTACATGTACAAAGCAATGGCTATAAATATGGCTGGTTCTTTATATATGTTGCTAACTCTATACATATTGTTCCAAGAAGAGGTTAAAATATGTATGATTCACATTTTTTATGTTAAATGAGATGCAACTGTTTTTTTCTAGAAAGGAACAAGGCTCAAGATCTTTATTATTATGCTCACTTCAGGGATACAGACTTACTAATTTGTCAATCACACAGACCTTGTTTCCCATTTGGTACATTGTCACACCCAAGACACACCCAAATGGCCTTTATTAGGTCCATGCGGACTATGCACAAACTATTTCACATCCTTGAGGAAGCCTGTCAATAGCATAGGTGAAATGCGTTATTTCAATGCATATTACCTGTTTGCACTCATCCTAAAAGCTAACCATGCAAGTGTGATATATCCGTCCAGTGTTTACATTATCAGGCTGCCGTGCATGCACATAAAAACTCGGAAGTGGCCACAGCCATGGGAGAGACGCTGTGGCTCAGCGATATCAACATAGGCCAGGAGTCATATGCCTTATATCATTAGGAAGCAGTGGAGATTCCAGTGAGCAAGATGAGCTTAATACAGGATCTCTGGGGAATATCACCTAAGGAACTCCCTTCAGACTAACCTGCTCTGCCTTGGATTTGAAAATAATTAACACCATTCCATTTACAGAATAAATATGAGAATGGATGAGTGAACTTGTTTGCAAATGAGACTGCTTTTATTAACACTTTCATTGGCCACAATTTCCATACGTGTGTGGGTTTTCTGTTTTTCCATGGACTATTAGTACTATCGAAATTGGATATTTTGAATAGAGTCTGATGCTTAATGTGACCTGCTAAAGCCATCATTTGGATAGTATGGACATTATGAATATTGATGAACATTAGATAGAGACACAAGGGTTTCATGCTGATACATTCAACATTCAGATGTTTATTATACACATGTTTCTTGGTTTAAGAATCCTGCTAGGAGGTTTATAAACTGAATCTATTTTGATTGTATCAGTGCACTGATTTATTATGTGTTTATACTTTTTATTGATTAAAATTTACATAACATTTAGTAACTTTGACATACTTACCTAAGTTAGATTTACATATAGCACTAGGGAAATGTACATCCTTTTTGAATCAGTTACTCCTGTAGAGGATGTGAAGGAGCAATCACTCCTGAATGCACTACCAGCGATGATGTTCTCGCGGTGCAGTGTGAATTGGTGCATCTTTTAACACAGATTGTGCATGCATCGCAGAACCTAAGTACATGACGCCTGCTGTGTTTTCAGACAGAATGGACCTGCGCAATATTATAGGTGCGTCGCTAGAGCACACCTGTGTACAAGATCACAGATATGTGGGGATATTTGGCCCCACACTCTTGGGCAAACAGTCGTATAAAATTGGAGCCTCTGAAGTGTGACAAGGTAGCTGGAGTGGCAAGCATGTAGACATTTTGGCTATCCACTGAACATTTGTCACGCTTTTCTGCGAGAAGTTCCATTGCAACTTGCATGGCTGATGTCAGCAGGATGAGGATATTTCTCCCTCATTTTCCTTGGATTTCAATGTGAATCAAGTGCCAGCAGAGCTTCCTCTCAACCTCGGAAAGGGCTAGGGACACATCTTCGTGGAGATCCGAGGTTTCTTTTGAGGAGAAGGTACTCAGCAACATTTTTGAAACCTCCCCTTCCCTTCTTCGATTGAACAAGATCACCAGTGCCAGGGTGACTTTTGCAAGTAGTGCCCAGTAGGCTCGGTGGATAGCCCAATTCGGTAGTCTTGCTGCTTCTCATTGAGGTACAAGTGCATCTTTTTCACATCTTCCATGAAAGGTAAGAGCTGAGGCATGTTCCATTTGGACTCCTTAAGAGTTTTGAAGGCAGCCTCATATAGCTTCTTGAAATTCTGTGTGTTTTCAACCGCAGCAGTGCAGCCCTCCATCATGACTCAGCACTCCACAGAGCTCGCTAACTTTTGCAGGCCGTGCCCAACCTTGAGTGCCAGCGAGTGCAACTTAAATGTACCTGTCTCCTCGTCATAGCAAGCTACCAGATTCACAGCGTCTACTACATGCAGAAAGTTCAATGGGGCTGTAAAGTCTTCCATCCTCTCCAAAGGGGTAACTCTTCTGGCCTGTAGCAGTAGCCTGTCCATTTTTCTAAGCTTCTGATGGATGTACTAGTGCCTTCCAACATCTGATCCGACCCGGTTGAACAAATGCTGTCCCATCTGCATTATGCATCGGTCATTTTTTACTGCGAGTAAGACTTCATCCTGGGTCATATCCCTCAAGAGCTTCCAAAAGCCACCACTGATGTCAGGTGGAAGAGGCTGAGCAAAGGCGCCAGGTGTGAGCTTGTTGCCCCTTCAGTTTAGCTTACATCTCCACAAGCATATGAATGCAAGTACACACAAACACACACACACACACACACTGAAATCTGATACACAAACATTCATACACAGACAAGAAAGACATATTTATACAAAAATTAGAACTGCTGAAGTAGGCAATGCATTGCATTTTATGCAATATATATTATGCTTTCTACACTGTGTTATTATATGTGTAAATACTGTTATGACAATATCTATTGTTAACAAGAATACATATTATCTTAAGTGAGACTTTGTGAAAATCCTTTCTTTATATGATATGTATTATTCCCTATATTATACTGCGGTAATCAGAGTAAATAGAGCAATAGAATTATCTTTCTAAGAAATTAGTTTAAACTGGAACCTACTCTTTGTGAGTGATAATAGTTATTAAACGGTCATTATGATATTAGCATTAATGGTATATTTGCCTCATCATTGGCCCTCCTGATAACAGAGGGAAATAGCACATGCTTTAGGGGCAAATTAGATATCATTTTACAGAGGATTAAGGGTCTTTTCCACAAGTGGCAGCTTTATATATACCTATGGAGAGTGTTGGTGTATTCTTTTTTTCATTCTTTCACTATTTATACCTAATAAGAATGTTCTACGCACATATGGGCCCATTTAGAGTTGCATGGTTTTTACATAAGATATGCATTTCTGTATTGCACATGTTTTTGCGCACATATGCATTCACGAAGACGCGGCATTTGGCAGGCAGGGACATGCATGCATAAGCTTAGTAAAGGCGTGTTCATGTAAATGCTACACAGCTAGACCTCGACACATCCCATGATGCCTTTTAGGAGTCATATCTCTTTTGAGTATTGGAAAGTTTGTGCAGGTAAAAAACAATTGAGGTGTTAGTCTTTAATTATATTTTATATTGAAAATGAGACTTTCACATTTACTTGCTATACTTCAGCATGGAAGACTGAGGATACACTTGTATATACACTTGTGTACCTGGCATTATTACTGTTTTTAAGCTGGATACATCTTCAGATGCACCTGACTCAACATGTACATGTGAGTTTGTTATTTGTGCATATGGTTTTCCTATGTATGAGCCCCATACAGCGTTTCTGTAAGCAATGCTCAGAATGGATCCAGGACCTTCACACAGTAAAATGATGGATAATGGTTAGGTGTGGAGAGAACTCTCTGCAGAAGGTAGAGTCTCTGTGGACCAAGATTTACTCTGTGCAGAGGTGATATGTTTTTTTGCAATGAGGGATGTCTCCATGCAATTTGGGGTATTTGTGTAATTTGATAGTACCTGGACTTCAATGTCGCTTATCGAAGTGAGAGAAATCTACCTATTGCCATTATTTATCAATAAAATCTCAGCTGCTTTAGAACATAGTAGAGGAAAGAAAAATAAATGATCAAATGGGGCACTCCAATGGACAGGATATTGGTATTTTGGTAAACAAATTCTGTTAAATATACCTTTATTATTTCAATTGTTAAAACATTCTAATAAAACATTCTAATAGTGAAATATAAAAAGTGAATAATGGATCAAACTGAATAGAAATAAAACTGATAAAATAGACAATGTTAATTGTCCAGCCTCGATACTACTCCTATTAGCTACTGAACATATTCTTATTTTCATGAACACATTTCATAGGATTAATTACAGTAGTTATTCAATTCCCTGATTCTCTGGTTTATGATATTGGCTTCCAATCAACCTCTTCTATTCATTGGCTAGTATAACAAAACTACTCTCCTTGCTTATTAGGGAGACAGTGCCATATATATCAAGATAGAGTATGTTATGATTGATTAGCCCACTCATCTATATACCTTGGAGCCCAGGTGTTATTAAAAGTATAAGTGAGCCCTATAGTTAATAAAGGGACTGACCCTACAAAATGTGTGAACAAATAATTCAACTCTTGGAGGGACTATACCTCCTATCATTTATTAGATATTGTAATTCCTCTAGATGCAATGAGTGGGCTTCATCATCAAACAGCACATAAATAAAACCATGCTGACTGGGTCTGCTATTCCCCCAGTGTATATCCTTCTCATATATATATATATATATATATATATATATATATATATACAAGTTAACCTGTGCATGATGCTCATGCATTCTAGTCAAATCAAGCTACTTAAGGTCTTAAAAAGGTTCTTGTCATGCATTTGGGCCTAGCCCAGGCCTCCTCAGGCGAAAAGCGTTACTTTTACTGCGCCCTTTTTAATGTGTGTTCATAAGGTAAAATTACCTCACGAAAATGAGTTTGACCCCTCAACTCGTAAATTTAGCCTTTACTACCCCTCCCACGGGGGGAAGGGGGGATGATGGAAGTTAACTGACTTCACTATTCTAATTTTTTTGTCAAATAATGTCAGTATAGCAAATTTCAGGTCAATTGGTTGAGCCCTTTCTGAGAAAATAGTTTTTTCCACACACACACTAACACACGCCGCTACACATGTGTGTTCATGAGGTAAAATTACCTCACAAAAATGAGTTTGACCCCTCAACTCGTAAATTTAGCCTTTACTACCTCTCCCATGGGGGGAAGGGGGGATGATGGAAGTTAACTGACTTCACTATTCTAATTTTTTTGTCAAATAATGTCAGTATACCAAATTTCAGGTCAATTGGATGAGTCCTTTCTGAGAAAATAGTTTTTTCCACACACACACTAACACACGCCGCTACACATGTGTGTTCATGAGGTAAAATTACCTCACAAAAATGAGTTTGACCCCTCAACTCGTAAATTTAGCCTTTACTACCTCTCCCATGGGGGGAAGGGGGGATGATGGAAGTTAACTGACTTCACTATTCTAATTTTTTTGTCAAATAATGTCAGTATACCAAATTTCAGGTCAATTGGATGAGTCCTTTCTGAGAAAATAGTTTTTTCCACACACACTAACACACGCCGCTAGGCTTTTACTTTTATATATTAGATATTAGATAATGCTAAGAATTTAGTAGGTCAGTGTATAACTCCGCCCAGCAGGTGGCGCTGCAGCTTGTTTTTTTTTCTCCACACACAGACTAACACACGCCGCTAGGCTTATATATATTAGATACAAGTTAACCCGTGCATGATACTCATGCATTCTAGTCAAATCAAGCTATTTAAGGTGTTAAAAAGGTTCTTGTCATGCATTTGGGCCATAGCCCAGGCCTCCTCAGGGAAAGAGCGTTACTTCCCGACGCAAGCGCCCTTTTTTAACGTGGTTTTGTCAACATGTCACCACCTCATCATTTTTCTCCATCACCTCATCCTCCATCTTTATCGCCACATCTATCCAGATGTCTATCCAGACACAGGGATCTCTCTCAGCGGTCCTGAGTATCACACTCCTCTCGCTCTGTCACCCCCGGCAACCACCAACCACTCCCAACTGTCACCCCCGGCAACCACCAACCACTCCCAACTGTCACCCCCGGCAACCACCAACCACTCCCAACTGTCACTTCTCCTTCAAGAAATATATATATATATTTTTTTAAAATCTTTATAAACACTTTTAACAATTGACAAATTAAATTAGCAAATTAAAAACATTTTAGTATACAAAATTTCAGCCCTTTCTGAGTTTTTTTCCCCACACACACTAAGAATTTAGTAGGTCAGTGTATAACTCCGCCCAGCAGGTGGCGCTGCAGCTTGGTTTTCTTTTTTCCACACACAGACACACGCCACTAGGCTATTATATTATATATATATATATATATATATATATATATATATATATATATATATATATATATAAGAAATAAAAAAAGAGGTTTGTTTGTTGGAGAATATCTTCCACAGCTCTCAAGGTAAAGGTGCCAAATCTTACATAGTTATTTAGTACCAAAAAAGAAACTTATTATAGCCCATAACATCAATTCAATAATGCGACAAAGCGAGAGAGCCACATATATTGAAAATATAATTTTTAGTTGGACACAATTATTGGAATGCTGGAAGGAAACCTCGCCACAGCACAACATAATGACAAAGCAACAAATGTTATTTTCTAAATAGCGTTTTTGATCTATTTACAATATAATGTCCAAATAAATAAAAAATGCTACACATTACAAATCGAACCTGCGCAATGCCAAATGACCCTATATATATATATATATATATATATATATATATATATATATATATATGCACGTTTATTTACAATAAATAGATGGCCTTATTCATTAAGGAAAGTAGGAAAGTAAAGCAAAAATATGAGTGACTTTGCACCTTGGCAAAACATGTTGCACTGCGAGGGGTGCAAATTAGTTTATTATTTTGCACATAAGGAAAATACTGGCTGTTTTTTCATGTAGGACGCAAATACTTATTTTTACGATGACATTAAAAGTTGATCTAGAACATGCCCTACCCCAACTATAAATCTGTCCTCACATTTTAAATTTACTTCTCCCTCCAATGCAACATGGTTTTGCCAAGGTTCAAATTTACTCATATATATGCTTTACTTTCCCTAATGAGTCAGACCCAAAAAGATAGTATAACCCCAAACGTTCTTCCTGCTGGATAAAGGCACCTGGAGTGAGCAGCAGTTTCTAGGGTGTCTTTCCAGTAAAAGTGAGTTGTTACAAGTAGGATCCCTACATTTTTCATCCTCCAGACATCCTCAGGAGATATAGTCCAACATGTGAGCAAACAGAGAATGTATTGCTTTTTTATTTTTTAATGTTTTTATTACATTGGGTGAAATGCATTTATAAATGTGCTTTCCTATATACTGTATAAAGTAAAGCTGGAGCTATAGACCAAGGCTTGATGTTCTGCATGTTCTCATTCTTCCTTGCTGGGAATCTGCGATATGAGACGTCATTTAGAAAGTGCAAAAATAAAAAACTGGCAGTAAAACAATTCTTTTTGCATAAACACACCTGTTTATCCACCTCAATCATACATAAGTACACGCTAACATGCTGCTTTTTTGTGTGGAAGTGTTAGTTCGCCCAAAAATACTTGTTGGAGAAAGTAACAATGTCTATAAAGTCCTTCTTGCCTGTTGCCAGTTTAGGAGTACCACCTTCATTAATGCCAATTTTTGTGTTCTTCTCTTAAAATACTGCTGAGCAAAAGTGTATGGATGCTACACAATATATCCCATTGAAAGTATAGAACATGCCTCAGAGCAGTTGGAAAATCAATTGCTTTTGCAGGGACAAAAAGGCTGGGAAAGCCCTCCTTGCTGGACCTTCTCCATACATATATCTTGTTTTCATAATCTGTTCCCACAAAGAATATCTAATTTTTCATAGGTTGTAGTGACAATAAACACAAAATATACCCTTTATACAGGATCATAAATGCTAAGTATTAGGATGGGGAAACAGACTAGGTAAAAAGACTCTCAGTGCAACGTAGAATAGGTACAACATTGGTTATCATTAGAGCAAGATATCTACTTTAAAAAGGGTCTGCTTGAGTTGGCTCTGTTTGCTACCAACATATTAATACAAATTGAGAATCTTGGGGCCAGTTATTGACAGCTTTCGACAACCGTGTATCTAACATATTCCATACCTCCCAACTTTACAAGTTGGGAAATTGGGACAATGTGTGTGCAGCACACTCATGAGAAGGGGCCTGGTCATGTGGCACAGAGGCAGCTAAAAGTAATGCTAGTAGCTAAAAGTAATCTCCTGCTACCTCCAGTACTTTGGTTCTTAGATAAGATATAAAAAAATCTCCCATTCCAGGCTGAAAGGGACATAGTTAAGAAGGTTGTTTAATGCAAATCTACAAACCGGCATCCAAAAACCTCTAACTATATAACAATGTGCTAGATCAGAATCTTCCCTGCCACATCTGCTAAAATTCCAATTTTAAGCTTACGATGTGGAGATAAATATTCTATGTGAAATATATTTTAAAACGATTCAGTATACATACTGGATAGCATGAGCTTACAGGACATCTCAAGGACCCGTAAGAGGTCTTTAATTGTTAAGGAGGGGAGAATAAAAAGCCAGCATTCCATTCCTGTGGTGGAAGAGGAGTGGTCAATAGGAGCATGTAGGAAATTATAGTGTAAGGAGATTAAGTTAAGATTTAACCATGGCAGAACTGAGGAATTTATCTACTGAATTATTCCAGTACAGATCAGAAACTGTTATAATCACTGAACGGACATAATGTTTGGCTTGAAGAAATGCTAACAGGTAGGCCTCCACTACCGGATATTTTGCTATTACCTCACTAAATATCAAGGGGCGGCTGCCCAGTTTATGAATCAGACAATCAGTTGTCTTTATCCCCCTATTTTACAAATAGATAAAGGGTAGGTTGTCGCACCACTCTGGAATTCAGGATTCAATACCAGTGGTAAATGTACCGATTTTTGTGCATTAAGTCCCACTTTATAACGGATTATATTCCACAGTTTCCTACTGGACCTTAACAATGGGTTCTCTTTTTGTTCCTGCGTGATCTCCTTGACTTGAAAATGTAAAAAGCCAAAATATATGTTGGTCAGAAAACGTCATTAATCAGTGAGGAGGTGTATGTGTAACTATCCTGAAGCCTGTCCCTAAGAAATTGCGCCTCCCCGGCGCACATTAATCAAGAAAACCTTAGTGGGATCAGAATAGAGGTAGCAAAGCTGTCCTATGAAATCAGCATCAAATGCTCTATATTCTAGGGCACTAAATAGATGGGACCATAATACAGCGTCAAAAGCTTTTTGTGTCTGTAAACTCAATAAATTGTTTTGCGTTACCATTTGCAATCTAGAAGCAACCACCACCACAATGGCTGTATGCTGTCACAAAACTTACCTGTTCCACACTCCTGTGCTGCTGATTCCTCTGCATCTGTGTACAGCTCAGCACTTCCTGGTTCGGGGGGGGGGGGGGGGGGGTCACATGATCGTGATCACTTGTGGCGTCTGGCTTTCCATGTGTACCCTTGTAATACATTTGGATGTTTCCCTGTGTATGATGTATTGGCTTGTAAGACCTCTGCTTCAGGACATCCATTCGGCTGCCTGTGTCCCTGTGTATCCGACCTGGCTATTCATACCGACCACCCTGCTGTCTATGCTACTGTGTATCCTACCCTGCTATCCATACCGACTACTCTGCTGTCTATCGTCCAGTGTATCTGACCCAGCATGTTTCTGATTACTGTTTTGGACTGTCCTGTGTGCGGCGTCTCTTCACTGATTACATGGATTCTTCTGTGTGTACTGTATCTTCAGCTAATTAATCCTACTTACCTCGCTGTACATCTCTACCGCTACAGAGTCTGGTCTCCTTAATCCATCACCTTTCACATCAGAGGGCTAACCTATGTGCGGCAACCTGCGAAGCTACAGCAGCAAATTCCATCCAGCCTTGCAGCGGTTCTCAGTGTAGACCGGGGGGTTCGTTAGACTCTACATCTTGGGAAGGCCTGCGCTAACTCTGACTGATAGAAATTCCCCATGAACATAATACCTGGAAGCCCCAGACTGAGTAACTCCCCCTGACAAAGCCTAATTGGTGAAAAATAAGGTCAGGCAAAATAGCTTGCATCTAATCCACCATTATTTTGGCAAGCAATTTACAGTCCATGTTTAAGAGAGTGATAGGATGGTAGTAATCCATCAATTGTGGATCTTTATTAGGTCTGAGAAGTAATATAGTTTGGGCCCCATTGAAGCCAAGGAGTGGGGTACCACTCCTATAGATGGCTGTTTAGAGTTTTGCTAGAAGAGGGGCCAAATTAAGATCTTAAAAAAGGAGATTTGCCTGCTTTCAGACCTTTAATAGATTTAGCTATTTCCTCCAAAGTAATCTCCCCTACCAAAGCCTCCTGTTGGGATGATGATTGCGTAGGTAATTTTTCTGTAGTGAAACGATGGGCCTGCATATCCTCATCAATGTGTCTACAAGCATATAGAGCGGAATAATAGTTCTAAATCCCTCCAAGGATATCTTTTGATTTGTTGACTAGAGTTTGTGTGATGTAACTCCTAATGGCTGTAATGTGTGTACATTTTCATCAAGGTTTTGACATGGTTGCCAATAATTTGTCTGCCCTGTTATCCCACCGTTAATATATATGCTTGGACAATTCAAAGTTACAATTAGTTTGGGAGGTAATTATTTTTTTTAGCAAAGGGGGCACTGTAAACGTATGTAATACGAAAGGAAGCGCTATTCACTATTAGACACTCAAGGGGACACATATTTTGAATTCCCCAGTACCCAACATCCAGGGGTACCAGGAGGGTCCAATGCTACTTGTCATTTGGCTAGACATCACTAGGTGCTCTCTCTAGAGGACTAAGGCCGATGCTAAGTAGCACTGCCTGTAAATTAAATTAAGGGGTCTTTTTTCTTAACAAATTCCATTTGTTTTTACAAACTGACAGGAAAGATAATTCCGTTATTGGAGATTGAGCTATCTAACCTCTCAGAACCACCTCTATTTTCTGGCGTTTTATTTGCTGATTTGCAAAACAGCTGCTTAATACATGTCACACTTGGTATTCTTATCATGGCTAAAAGTCAGTATGATGATTTGTAATGTGACCCTTTTGAAACAGCACTTTTTCTGTGGTTTTCTATCAGTTCTCTCTTTCATACATCTACAGTTTTCAAACTGCACAAAAATATTGCTAAATATTTTTCAAAAACCGCTGCTTGATACATTTCCCTCTGAGTTCAAATCGATGCAAAGTTTTGCTATTTTATGTTTTTGTTTTTTTTATCAAGGTACTGAAAGCCATTTATGAAGCTGCAAGAATGTAAGACTGGGGTGCACAGACTTGTGCACAAATTGTCTAGTTGTTTGTTGTGTGCATACATTGGGACATATCCATGTTAGGGACACACATAGGGGGGTTTTCTATTGCCCATAAATCCCCAATAGATGGGACCCGCAACCCCAGCGCCATGTGAAGCCAAAGTTTATCACTACCCCTGAGTTTGCAGGTGCATGGACTCAGATAGAGCTGCTGCTATTGAATAACTATGATTTGCAGCATGTGCTGGTAGTATATTTAGCAATAGAATGTCATTGTTGTTAGCGTGTGGAAGTATCATGTGTTGGTTGCACTCTGTGTAGAACTAGTATAGAGTATTGATGGTATTCCTAATATAGTAACATGTGGTAGTTGTGTTAGTCTGTGTGATGTGCAAGTGTTGGTATTAGTGTCTGGCATTAGTATGTGATCAGCAATATACAACGCCCCTTTTGTTACATACAATATTTCACCATTCATAAAAAGTTAAGCCCAACCTCAGCCAATTACAAGACCCTTGCTCATTCAAGGTCCCAGCAAATCACTACTTTCAATGGAGTCATGGAAAATCCAATATGGAACAGGCTGGTGTCATGTTGCACTTTACACTGCTGTCCCTCATAAAATACTTTCCTAAATTGGAACCTCCATATGATCAGTGATACCATGTGGAGGCGTCCATTAAATTTGCAGTGGGAAGGTTTGAAGTACAGGACAAAAATCGCCACAAACTCCCTCCAAGTGTATAGAGCAGAATTAGCCAACAAGTTCTTGTAAAAGGTTGTGTTATCCATTAAAGATCCCATTGATGAAATTATCATGCACACAGAATTTTGTACATGCACCTCTACACATGACCTGTGCATTGTGCTACCTACAATCACATTGGGCCCCCAACATTAAATAATTACAACATTTAAATTGCTCTTCTAAAGTTCTACTTGTTTATGTCATAAATAAATCATACAAGTGAGATTTGAACTGTCTTCATGTAAATGTCACATTCGTGTTTTTAATGTTTTGTTAGACCGGGAGAACTGTACCTATAAAAATCAAGCTGTTTTGTGAGCGAAAAAAGCTCTGCAGCCACCCACTACAGTGGTAGCATGCCCTAAATGTGCTATCTTATGTCCTTGAAAGTCTTTTAAAAATCTCATTCTGCAATACAAAGGGCTAGATTTATTAAACTGCGGTTTTGAGCAAGTGGAGATGTTGCCTATAGTAACCAATCAGATTCTAGTTATCATTTATTTAGTACATTCTACAAAATGACAACTAGAATCTGATTGGTTGCTATAGGCAACATCTCCACTTTTTCAATCCCGCAGTTTAGTAAATATACCCCAAAGTCTTGTTTGTGCATTTGGGTGCAACTGCCTTTATCAAGGTAAGTCCTGATCTGACCAGCTTCTTCCAGATGAGGGAGCTAAAAGTTTCCCACCTGTAGTCAAGATTACCTTGCCTGCTAATCCATGCAGTTTCTGATACAAATGGGCGCACAAAACAACATAGATGTAGTTGAATGATATCACATGAAAGCAGATGTGGTGCAAACCTGCGGTTTTGCTGCTTCATAAGTCATCCCTTAAATACTAGTTCACCTTAGGCTCAATAATGCAGGTAAAATGAGACAGGCATGAATCCGAAATGCAAAAAAAATAATTTAAGTTTAGATAAATGCTAAGCTTTGAGAGGAAAACTGTATCTGCCAAAAATGTTAGAACATGCTTATGTGTAAAAATAGAAACTGTATGTGAATTTCTATTTTGGTATTTTTTTCACATTGAATTTCTGTTCCCTATTAACCATTTTTGTAACTTCTGTACAAGAAAACTATATACAATTCTGCTTCTAGTGAAGAAGATACTAACTGTGGCCTTTTCATATTACTATCTCATATAAGGAAAAACACAAATGGTGACTGCATGTCACTATGGCTCAATAATTAAAATCCTTTATTAATTTCAACAAACTTGTATATCACATGTAGCTTAAAAATATAGGGCCTGATTAACAGCTGGATGTCAATCCAACTCCATGTAGCAAAAATGCCTTTGTTGTACTGCGCATGCAAAAAAAAAAAAAAAGGTGCAACTTGGAGATATGAACAACTTGTGCCCCCTACACCTTGAGAGGCGGATTGGGGGCATGCAAGCATAAGGGACTTACAACGAGGCCATGCACTCGTTATGTATGTGTAGCATGTCTCCAGGAGATGGCTGCTTCCAAAGTCGTTTTGTAACGTTATGTTTTGATGATGGCGATGTAATACAAAGAGTCAAAGAAATTTAAAAAAAGATTAAAAAATGTTGCCATCCCCCGACAAAATACATGAGCTAGTTGCACCAACCAGCACTGTGCTTAATTGCACTGGCGTCCTTCCTGATACCCCTGCGCACATCGGTATTCAACAAAGAGCAGATGTAAAAAAACATCACAGTCATGAGCAAAAGATTTGAGAATGACACAAATATTATTTTTCACAAAGTCTGCTGCCTCAGTTTTTATAATGGCAATTTGCATATACTCCAGAATGTCATAAAGACTGATCAGATGATTTGCAATTAATTTCAAAGTCCCTCTTTGCCATTACAATGAACTTTATCCCAAAAACAACATTTCCACTGCATTTCAGCCCTGCCACAAAAGAACCAGCTGACATCAGGTCAATGATTCTTTCATTAACACAGGTGAGAGTGTTGATGAGGACAAGGCTGGAGATCACTCTGTCTTACTGATTGAGTTAGAATAACAGACTGTAAGCTTTAAAAAGAGGGTGGTGCTTGAAATCATTGTTCTTCCTCTGTTAACCTTGGTTATCTGCAAGGAAACACGTGCAGTCATCATTGCTTTGCACAAAAAGGGCTTCACAGGCAAGGATATTGCTGCTAGTATTGCACCTAAATCTACCATTTATCGGCACATCAAGAACTTCAAGGAGATAGGTTCAATAGTTGTGAAGAAGGCTTCAGGGCGCCCAGCAAGTGCCATAACCGTATCCTAAAGTTGATTCAGCTGCGGGATCGGGGCACCAACAGTGCAGAGCTTGCTCAGGAATGGCAGCAGGCAGGTGTGAGTGCATCTGCATGCACAGTGAGATGAAGAATTTTGAAGGATGGCCTGGTTTCAAGAAGGCCAGCAAAGAAGCCACTTCTCTCCATGAAAAATATCAGGGACAGACTGATATCATGCAAATGGTACAGGGATTGGACTGCTGAGGTCTGGGGTAAAGTAATTTTCTTTGATGAATCCCCTTTCAGATTGTTTGGGGTATCTGGAAAAACACTTGTCTGGAGAAGGAAAGGCGAGCACTATCATCAGTCCTGTGTCATGCCAACAGTAAAGCATCCTGAGACCATTCATGTGTGGGGTTGTTTCTCAGCCAAGGGAGTGTGCTCACTCACAATTTTGCCTAAGAACACAGCCATAAGTAAAGAATGGTACCAAAACATCCTCCAAGAGCAACTTCTCCCAACCTTCCAAGAACAGTTTGGTGATGAACAATGCTTTTCCAGCATGATGGAGCACCTTGCCATAAGGCAAAAGTGATAACTAAGTGGCTCGGGGATCAAAACATCGAAATTTTGGGTCCATGGTCAGGAAACTCCCCAGACCTTAATCCCATTGAGTACTTGTGGTCAATTCTCAAGAGGAGGGTGGACAAACAAAAACCCACACATTCTGACAAACTCAATGCATTGATTAGGCAAGAATGGGCAGCCATCAGTCAGTACATGTCCCAGAAGTTGATTGACAGCATGCCAGGGCAAATTGCAGAGGTCTTAAAAAAAAAAGGTTAAACACTGCAAATATTGACTCTGCGCATAAACTTAATGTAGTTGTCAATAAAAGCCTTTGACACATATGAAATGCTTGTCATTTTACTTCAGTATACCATAGCAACATCTAACAAAAAGGTCTAAAAACACTGAAGCAGCAAACTTTGTGAAAACCAATACTTGTGTCATTCTCTAAACTTTTGGCCATGACTATAGGTCCACTCTGCTTTAACAGACACTACACTGCATGACATATCCGATACATATGTGGAATATAAAGTCACAAATGCACAGAAAAACCCCAGCTATTAAATTAATGTCACCCTTTAATAGTATTGTCATTAATGACAAAACATTAAAAATTGTAAAAAAAATATTTTTTTTTCTCTACCCCACCCTATAAAATACTTTTATTAGGATGTTACTAATGTCTACTGTGCTTAAAATGTGTTTTTTGCTCTTGCTACAAACACATGTTCTAGCATTCATACATGACTGTCATCACTAGTAATTGGCACTTACACCAGACCCGTAGCTTGTGCAAATGATATGACAGAATAACACCCTTACGTACATTGACTACGTGCATAGTCCCTCTTCTGCCTCTTAAATCATAAGCTGTAATAAGAGACCTTTGTGCTCGAAGAGGAATTGGACGTTGCTACGTTCTCTGGAGTGTAGTTTGATTCTGGGCATGCACAGACCGACTTTACGCAAAATATTAAACAGCTCAGAATTTACATACCTTAATGAATCAGGCCCTGATTGTGTAATTTTTTTTTAAATAGTGATCCAATTCTTTTTCTTTCCATTTTCTTGAAGTCCTAAATCCATAATGTGTCCTCCACCGTGCAGTAATCCAAAAGTAGTCCAACAGGAAAAAAAAACCCTTATGCAGCATAAAATGAAAAGGTGGAAATCCAATCAGAATGTCCAGCCTCTGATAGGTTGGAATGTGAGAAGATTCATATACTTGGCTATTTGAGTTTTGTGGTCTATGAATGAACTGTATCATATCATTCATTCATTTATGTTTGGGCCACAAAATTGAAAAATCAAAATCAGGTCCATAATATCTAAAGTGCTGTAACAGCACAGATAAAGTATTCAATTATTTAGTACTCTTAAGGTATGTGGTATGTACAAACTAATGTGGGGCATGCACTGCACTGCATTCAAGTTTATGTGGACCTGCATTCAGATATGAATAATTTCATATGAATAATTTTCACTTTCACTATGAATAATGCTTTAGTTATACTTGCTGGATGAATCCTAAATAAACTCGGTTAATTTTTGGTCCTTACAGCAGTCCAGTGAGTATAGACAAAATGATAATCAGAGATCAGTTGGTCACTAATTTAAGGTCCCCATACGGCAACGCACCACAGGTGAATGTATAATTGCTCATGAGATCAATTTCTTGGTGACATATATGGAAGCTACAACTATCCAGTCATAAATGTGCAGTGTTCTAATATGCCCATTTGACACCGGCCTTATTAGAGTCATTAATTCCAAAATCACCGTTTTTAAGGTTGAAAGAAAGTCTTGGAGTATCACAAATGCATATAAATTGTTCCATACCATGATAGAAACTATCATGTCTGACAATGAATATGTTGTTGCATAGATCACCTATTGTTATTTGTGAGCAGTCATATTAGGCTTTCAGGAAATCCTTTCAGTATTTTTGAACAGGTATCAAAGCTGGGATCTTATTATGCATTGGAGTGGGAATAATAATTTGATGCCATAGTGAAAAGGGGCGAGATATATATTAAACAGGACATAAGTGGGAGAATAAGTGTTTGAACAGCTAATTGTACGGATTCCTTCCAACAAGATTGCTATCTGTATTGATGCAATGCAACAATGTGAATGCTGAAAACTAATTAGTTCATTATTTCCTCTGAGATTTATGAGTCTCAACAACACACATATTATGATCTTGCATATCTTAATGAGTTAATTGTCTTCCCAATAATCACAGCAGATTAAGCACAAGTCATATTGTGTAATTTGTATTTTTCTTTGGATTCTCTAGAGCATAACTACCTACAACACCATTAAAATAGAGATGTTTTTCCCATTTCCTGTTTGATTTTGCAAATTACTTAAATGTAATGATGCATAGTTCTGTTATTTTGTAATATTTTTGTCTAAGATGGTTTAGCCAGTGAGGCTAAAGTAAGGAATTGGCAATGCAATTGTAAGGAGGCTGGCATGGGACCCTCCCGGTCGTCCGGAACCAGGTAAGTTCCCCCTGGTGTGTCCCTGGCTCTGCTGACATCAGCGACAGCAAATCAGAAGAGATTTGCTGCCGACCAATGGGTGGTTCGGGATGGTGAGTGAATCAGGGCTCACCCCTGGCCATTGAAATCTTTGTGGCAGCGGCAAGCCAATCTGGGCTTCCTGCACAACTGTGCAGTGCTCGCACGGCAGCTGGTATTTAAATTGCAGTGCCCAGCGCCATTTCACTAGTTCGTTGGCAGTGAGCAAGGAGAGAGTATATCATGGGACATCCAGAGCGGTGGATCAAGCAAGAAGACCCAGAAGTAAGGAAAGCAGCTGCGGACACCCCAAGAGACAGCCAGAGCCAGTTAGGGCCCTTGTTGGCGGCACCTGTCCCAGGTCTGTGCCTGCACTCTCCATACACTCTTCTCGCCACACTTGGGTTCGTGGTCACATAATTCGGTTAAGGCTGTAGGCCTGTGGGTTGTTCAGTCTATAGGCCTGTGGGCACAGTAGGTTCAAGCTATAGGCCTGTGGCACAATAGGTTCAAGCTATAGCAGGAATGTTCACACTGTGCTCACTGTATGAAATTACTACAGCAGCAGCTGGACCAAGGTATCCTTCCTTGAGCAGCTGATCTAATACAATTCAGAGTATACCATCTGTGCTCATAGTAATAATCATAAGAACCAAATAGAAAATGAAATATTATGAGGAATGACAAAATCTCATGTAGTTCTCATATGAACAAAATCTTTAGTTTGTGTGCACCAATATATCAAAAGAAATAAATGCTAATTAGGATGGCATGTAGGCACAAATAAGACCTGATATACAGAAAATATCTAACATCAATATATATTATAAAGGTCTAAAATGGTTAATGTACCAAAAGAAAAAAGTACTTCATATGGCCAATGTGCCCAATGTGGCCAATGTGGACATAATTCTAGGATCAATGATTTCAACAATTCCAACAATTCAAACGTAGGCAGGGTAGCGAATTGTGTAAAAACAAAACAAAACACTATACAAATGTTTTCCCTCTGATCATGACCTATGTTTGAGCTCTATATTTTTTCCCCTTTTTTTGTATAGTGTTTTGTTTTTTAATGGAATGTATTATTGTTTTTATACATTAAAGCTTTTTAATTAGTATTGGTATCGGATTCATCACTTGGTACCATACATCCACATATTCTGATTCAGTCCACTAGGCCAGTCTTTTTATGCCTTTAGTTTTATGGAATTGATTGGTCTTTCTGACCACCTCTCTTTGTCTATTCTGAGGTTTATGGACACTTGGTTTTGCGTCTTTCCATGAGATATATGAACACACCACGTGAACTCATTGCCCTACTTGCTAAGGAACATTGATAGCCAGCCTACACTGGAATTGTTGAGATCATTGATCCTAGGATTATGTCCACATTGGCCATATCAAGTACTTTTTTCTTTTGGGACATTAACCATTTTAGACCTTTATAATATATATTGATGTTAGATATTTTATGTATATCAGGACTTATTGGTGCCTACATGCCATCCTAATTAGTATTTATTTTTTTTGGTATATTGGTGCACACAAAAAAGTGTGGTAGGCACATTTGAGCAGGGAGCTGGCTCTGTGGCGTGGTTGTGTGTTGCGTTGCCACTGTTTCTAGGTTCCAAGTAGCAGCGTACAGACGGCTATCGAGGGGAGGTGACCGTGTTCCCTGTGAATACTATTTTCCGATTTCATTTCTCTTTTGGTAGAGCCCTCACCCATACAATATTGAGTAGGGTATTTGGGAGGGATATTCCCTTTCCCGAATATCCGTAGTCCCACGCCCAGGCCTAGAGCAAATTGAGGGGACAGTGATCGGGTTAGAGTGAAGAGTCTCTACTCCTAGCCGTCAAATCGTACACTTCCTTTCCTTCTAACTGTATCACTGCCTCCCAGTAATTTGTCTGATTTCCGTCCTAGACCGAGGTGTTGTGGGAAGCGGTGTTGGTGGGTCTGTGCGAACCATATGTGGGCCAATCATGGACAAGGTAGGACATCTGTGTGCTTCTGTCGTTCCCAGCAGATGCTACATTATATTAAAAAATGATAATAAATCTAAAGTCCTTTTCCATAATGTACACTACTTTTTTATCCAAAGGATATCATGTTCTTCACAAACAAAAGGTACAACATTAGCCCGTTAGTCTGGGTGCCTTACCCCTCCATGAGCAGCTTCTTTATTTGTCCAGGATCCTACCATTCTTCATTCCTTCAAGAGCTATTCGGTTATCTGTCTGATATGCTGTTGGAAATATAAAATGTTCTTTAAATTCCTTATCTTTCCCTCTCACTTTGCCCTATTCCACTGCATCAGGTCTGCTTTTATAGTTCTTATATTCTGCAAAATTGTAAACTTTTTATTTCTAATATGGGGAGAAAAAAAAGAAATACACTTCTGGGAAGACTTCCCTTCCAAGTCTGATTAATTGTCCCTCCCATATTCTCTGATTTTGCTCCAGTTGTAGTTCACCTGTTTCTGAAATGAATAGTTATTCTTCATGTGTCTCTGTCAAATACCTCATTTTAAAAACTATCACTTGCCTACCATTTACCAGGTTTTGCAAACAAATTTCACAATTTATCACTGGGTGTTATTAGGACACTTGAGATTGCCCTACCTTTTTATATTATTTTTATTTAACTCCTCAGATGTATCCCTACATTTGGGGAACTTCTTATTTTTACATTTCTCTGTCCCTACTACCAATATCTTGCTTCTTTCCTTTCAAATGATGACTTATCTAACATTTGAGGAGGAGAAGTCTGGGAATAAAGTTGCTTCTGGTATACTGTGGAGATAGAAATAACTATGAGCATACATAATAAACTATTTTATCTCAATAATTTGAGAATATGCAGTGTGGAGAGTATATACCTCCCTGACAAGTAAAATGTTATCCTTCTAAGGAGATAAAAGTTTACTCTAATCAGCTATCTTTGGAGCTGTTAATTTACCCATGCATGGCTGCACTAATTAGGATAACCTTTTTAAATGTTAGACCTTTTCCTAAAGTAATTTAAAGGGGCAAATTTCAATACTAAAAATGTTTAGTAATTAAGACTTCTGGATTGTGGATCCAGGTATCCACTACTGCTTTTATTTACAACTACTACCTGATTGGCCTATTTTCAACCAAATGTTAATACATCAAAATAACCTAGCATGTTTTAAAGTTCTTTTACTTAATTAACTATCAATGTTATCATTTAAACCACTCTTTTATTGTTATGGGAATTATCCCTCACCCTGTTTGTGGTACCTATAAGAGTTACCTTTAAATCTTTATTTACCATTAGCAATAGGAAAAATGTATATTGCACAGACATCATTTTCATTACTTAACTTCTAATGCGTTTGTTACATTTCTAAAATCCTTACCTTACACCTCTGTCATGCAGGGATTTCTTAATTTATAGGTGGAAAAAAATTAAACCACCTGTACACCCCTCTTTCAGGTCTCAGGACTGATAATACACCTGCTACCACCTGAGAATACCGATAAAGGAATAGTTGTCAATGCAGTTAAACCATTTGCAGAAATATGAGTTTTGTTATATAGATTCACTGTGTAACACTAAGCAAGTGTAAGCACTCTAATCAATGCTACAAGAGACACATCTGTGCAGAATAATAATAAGATAAAAGGTTAGAATAAAAAACATCACAGTCAAAGGTAATAACATACCCGGACTGATCCACATGTATACATTTATGTCTCTATATAAATGACTAATGCTGACATATATATATATATTTATGCATGACAAAAAACTCCACAAACACCTATTTAAACTACAGTTACCACCCCACCTAAACAAATGATATTGTACAAAAAAAATGTTTAAATAATAACACTCTCACTGGTTATTTATTAGCCAAAATAGCCAATACATACACAAACAAATATTCACATAGAAAAGTCCAAAGTTCATACTCAAACAAGAAAATTATGAATGCAAAATATTAGATATCCAAATAGTGGTATGTACTTATTCTCCAAAGAAACAGAAATAAAACACAATAGTGCAATATTGCTGCAAATAAATCACAGTATGTAGATCTAGACACCAGTGCTTTGAAAAGAAGCGCTTTTCACAGGTGAAGATCCACAGTACACACTGTGGTAATAGCACCCACATGGTACACATATTGAAAGGCATTTCAACAAAATTCTATAGAGAACCTCTCTGTTAATAAGGTGTGTCACATAAACATGATGGAGAATAAGCAGAATGTGGCATGATTATACCCTTTAGGATTTCTTGACAATAAAAAATATGCTATATACTCACATTAAAATAAAAAACAGTTAACATAAACCATCAAATTTGGATATACCCCCTTTCTAGTTTAGCAGATCTCCCTAATGAATGTGGAATTCTCAGATGGTAGAATCTACAAAGAAGCATCTTGATTTTCTATATCTTCTTTTTATGTTGTGAAGTCTGGCTTTAGATAGAAAACCGATCCATCCGCAATGTCCCCAGTCTCAAGACGTTGATGCATTTCAACCTATCCAGAGATTTTTCAAGGCGATATGAAGGAGGGGGTCATTTCCAAAAATTGATAGTCCCACGAAAATTCCACTAGTAAGTCTTAGTTACTTAAAAACAATCAAAAGCGACCTATTCAATAAAACAATAATATTATTATTAAAGGCATTCATCCCAAATTCATTTGCATTGAATATAAAAGCAGAAGAACAAAATTATATTCTAAACAAACTGGAAGCAGACACATGTCAATATACAATTATGGTAAACAATCATTAACTGTCAGATCTACACACCATAGAAGTGAGTTACATACATTGTTCAAAGGATGAAGAAAGCATTTTGGTCAACTGACAAACAGGTACAAGTTGGCCTTCAGGCACAAGGTCGAACAGTTTCAATTCACACCATCCATCACCAAATCAATGAAAGGGAATAATATGGTAGGCAGCTGTGAAAGCAACATAAGAAAGCCTGACTGGAGTTTGCCAAAACCCACCTGAACAAGCCAAATTCATTCTGGGAGAATGTCCTGTGGACAGCTGAGACCAAATTAGAGCTTTTGGGTAAAGCACTTCATCCCTATGTTTACAGAAAGCAAAATGCAAAGAACACATTTACTACAGTCAAACATGGAGGGGGTTTATAATTATATGGAGGTGAATATCACACCAATAACACCAGAATATATTGGTAACAGAATACAAATTCTGTCTATAGTGTTTATATAAGGAACACAACTTAGTAATAATTTACCAGTCTTTCCAGCCCGTATTAATGTCTATTGGCATTGTGCTCTCTTAATACAGATTTGAGATGGAACATGTGTAAATATAGTTATTTGTAAATGATCTATTTCCTCCAAAATAAGTAATAGGGCAAGAGCTATCCATAAAATTAAGAGAAAGGCAGAAATGATCATAAAAAAGACATTGGATAGTGGTAAAATATGTAATGTTAGTGCACACATCTGTATTTGTTTGTAATAAAAGGGTATCAGCATACAATCTTTTAAGAAAATTATCGATAATAAGTTATTTACTGTCTAAAGATATCGATTTAGTGAAAGATAAAGAGGATAATACATTAACTTTAAATGACAAGGATAATACTTTTATATCTAATCCATATGAAAGGGTGCTTTGTTAACGTTTTGGAATATTTGTACGATTTGTACACTTAAGTAATAAATAAAAAGCACAGTTTAATCTTGCTAGAATTTAAAGGAATGTCCTCAAAACTCTGCAGGCCAATTGTTGCTAAACCAGCCGATAAGAGGATTTGTGATCTACATGAAGGGTCATGAAAAGTAAATATTTAGGCAACTTAATGTTACAGATATCTAACAAAAATGAGAAAAGATCCTACAGATGATATAAGGAATATAGGGATAATGGATTACCTGACGAGGAAGAAATTAAATACCTCAGCAATACTAAATATTCATAATCCTTAAACACCAGTTATATATGTACTAGCCATGGTCCATAAAGAGGTCTATAACCCCCCCATGTAGACCCATAGGGCAGGGACAAAGGCTATTACCACCAATTTGTCAGAATTTATTATTATATACACCCACTAGTCATAAAAAACAAAATGAATCTCAAGGATACAACAGATATTTTAAATAAATTAGAAGATTTAAATTGGGAACAGGATTTTGTTTTAGTTATAGTTTTTGTCAGCTTATTGTAAACAATAATCAATCATTATTTAGGACTAAGGACTATCAATTAATTTCTTTGGAAATCTGATTATGACAAACATTTTAGATTCTTTTTTAGAAGAAGATATCAATTTCGTACTAATGAATAATTATTTTTAGTTTAAAAATTGCTGTTATATACATAAAATCGCTAATGCGTTGCATACTAGGTTCTCCCCCAGCTATGCTAATTTCATTCTAGGAAGATGCCTCAGCGTGAGAAGTTCATCCCTATAGGGTAAACCTAGCGTTGGAACATTGTTAGTGTATTCTTTGTATGGAAGGGTGACATGAAAGCCCTATCTGATTTTTGCTCTTATCTCATACAAAATTGCTTTCACATTCTCTTCCCATTTGAGATTAGCAAGGTTTCAGTTAATTTTTTAGATCTCACTAAATATGTCAAAAAATGGTGGTCCGTATTTCAAAACGTATAGAAAACCAATGGATTAAAATTTTTATATACAAGAGACCAGTGAACACCATCATGAATGGCTAAGTAATGTTCCTTTGGGCCAATTTAGAAAGTTAAAAAGAAATTGCATGGAATTTGGGATATTTGAGGCACAAATTGAAAAGATGAAAGAACAGTTTGTTGAAAGGGGTTACTCTGAAAATCTGCTGGGAAAATCGATAAATGACTTCCAGAAAATAGAGAGACAATGTCTTCTATTTCCTAAAGATAAAAAAGAAATAGGGAAGACCGGAGTGACAGAATGGGCCATTTTACACAATACAATTCTCAATATATAAGCATAGAAAAGGTTTTCTCTTAGTAGAGATTGGATAATATTGAGGGAAGATCCTATTTTAGCTCCAGATAAAATCTAAGTTTATATATAGAAGAGCTCCAAATTTGAAAGATACATTAGTGAAGAGTGCCCTGTCTGACACTAAATAAATGGAACAAATAAAACATCTGGATGTCATTGATGTGGTCTATGTGTAGCATAATAGTACATTTTCAGCCAATGGACAAACATATGCCATAAAACATTTTATAACATGTCACAGTACAAATGTAGTATAGTCCTTGGACTGTAAATGTGGGACATTTTTATGTGGGTTGTACATAATGTCCTCTTAAAGTGCAGCTAGCTGAACATTTGATATATATGAAAAAAGCTATAGAGCACCATTGAGTCCAACCACATTTTTAATGAAAACATAATTTTTCGGCAAAGTTTATAAAAGATTTTTGGGGTATAGAAGTTGCAGAAATAGGGTCAACTGTAGTTTAGCTAAAACAGAGATAAGATCGACCCACAGGTTAGGAACCTTATTGACAAACGGTCTTGAGTTAAACTGGTTTTTAGATTAAATATCTCCATGTTCATTTCTCCAGACAAGATAAATCCCCATTACTTGGAACAATATGAGGGCTTTAGAAGGTAGGCATACGTGCTCTTAGAGGGTATATATATATATATATATATATATATATATATATATATACATGTTCTAAAATGTTTGATCAGTAGTGTATAAATATGTGTACATATACTGTATACTCTGATTAGCCAAAACATTAAAACCACTGACAAATGAAGTGAATAACACTCAATACAATTGCAGGTGGTGGGATTTATTGGTCAGAAAGTAAACAGTCAGTTGATGCAGAGTTGTAACTAGTAGGGATGTGCACCTGCCACTTTTGGTGTCTCGTGTTTTGTGTTTTGGATTCGAATTTGCTTGAGGTTTTGGGTTCGGATTTGTTTCGCAAAACACCTGACGAAAGGTTTTGGTTCGGATTTAAGGTTTTGGATTCGGATTTATTTTGAAAAAAACATAAAAAATGTTAAAATCAAGTTTTTGGATTTATTTTCACTCCTACGCTATTATTAACCTCAATAACATTCAATAACAATGATTCTTTTTTTTATAATTCTTTTTTTTTTATTTTTTTTATAACTTTTTTTAAAAATTTTTATAATTTGGGAATAATGGGGAAATAACAATGGACTTAGAAGGACAGAGCACGGACACAGCACCACTGGACTGAGCAGAACGCAGAACGCAGCACAGCACGAGATATAGCAGGACAGAGGACCACCTAACACAACCTCCCTCTACCCTGATCAATGCCCGAGTGAAGATGGCGGCGGCTAGCGGGGAATTTATAGAATACGAGTATCGCGAGATCCGACAGCGGGATTATGACTCAGAGCCTCGGTTTCAGTTTTGCAATTGGCGGGAATACCCGGATCTGTCTCGGATCCGGCTCGGATCGGCATCGTTCGGGTGGGCTCGGATTTCAGATATCCGAGCCCGCTCATCTCTAGTAACTAGGCAGGTGCGGGCGGTGTCGTAGCCCATGGCGCAAGCCCAAGGGGGCGTAGCAGCCGCCCGCTACCTGGCTCTGTATCTACAGACTTTCACTTTCGCAGTGGAATGCATGTGCGTTTCACTGACAGGAAGTTCGGCATTTGGAACGCAAACTTGCATTCCACTGCGAAAGTAAAAGGTTGAAGAAAACACGCAGCATCTCTGCGTCACTGAGTGAATGGAGCGGGAGATGTCCAGGGGAGGACCCAGGTACGCGAGTACTATCACTGTTGTCCGTTGATGGGACTGAACCTAATCCTAAGAAGACCCTGCACCAGGATACAATAATAGGGACATTTAGGGTAAGACTTACAAGCTATTCTTTCTATTATGATCATCAGTTTCCAGCGCTACCAGCGCATTCTGTCAAAGAGCTTTAAACATTGTGCCGATTCCATCATTGTCTCTACTTTTTTCTTTATGCATGAATGGATTTTGAATATACATTTACATTTGTGACAATTTCTCCTTTTACTTTAGCTTGTTTGCGCACTCTTACTGTTTTATCTGATTTTATTATATATGAGGTGCTGCATTACATTTATCCAGTGAGAGCGCCTGTGTCCTTTGCTGTTTTATCTTAATGATCCATCTGAGTTTAGTGATCCCGTTTTCTGTGCTTAAGCTGTGCTCACCATTGACTGATGCACCATATGCAGATCTTAAACCCTCTGTGAGTATGTACTGGGGGTCCTGGCATTGTCCTGCAGGACCTTAGAAAAAGGCCCCTATTGTTTATTACAAGGGTCCCTCATACAGCCAGTGATGTCTCTGATGTATAGACCTACAGTGCCGTAACTATTTTATTGTGTGTATATATATATATATATATATATCTATATCATGCATTTGCAAATATGTGTAACAGAATTCTTTCAGTAAAGTGTTAGCCACACCCCCACATTAGGTTGGCCACACCCACTTGGCAAATGTCACTCCCGCTTAAATGTCTAGCTACGGCACTGAGTTGATGTGTTGGAAGCAGGAAAAATGAGCAACCTTAAGGATTTGAGCGACCTTGACAATGGCCACATTGTGATGGCTAGGCGACTGGGTTGGAGCATCTCCGAAATTACAGATATTGTGGGGTGTTCCCAGTATACATTGGTTAGTACCTACCAGAAGTGGTCCAAGGAAGGATAACTGGTGAACCGGGGACATGATCATGGGCTCCCAAGGCTCATTGATGCATGTGTGGAGTGATGCTAGCCCATCTGGTCCAATCCCACTGAAGAGGTCCTGTACCACAAATTCCTGATAAAGTTAATGCTGACTATGATAGAAAGGTATATTTAAAAGAATTATTGCCACGCTAGTGTATGTTTTAATGACTGTTACTCATTAATACAATTCCTTTACATTTATTATCTATTATTTTTATTCTTTTAGGTACTGTTCCTGACTTTCTATCCCGGAACAGGCTGAGGTGCCTCCAACCAGCAAAATTCCACACATCAAACAAAGAGAGACACAAGTGCTGGTTATAAATGGTGCACACACAGTCCTTATATTTTTTTTAAATCATTGGTGTGTTTGACATGTGTCCCTTTAATTACATTACAATTTTAAATTTTTATTTCTAAATAAAGTAAAAAGATTTTTGTTATAACAGCAAAATATTTGTGCAATAATGTGAATAAAGTGATTTAAAATTGCTGTATTTGCTTCACAATCTCTTTTATTAGTTCAGAGCTCCCATAAATCTAGATCAGGAATTGAAAGTATATTATTAATCATTTCCCAAAGTTCATTTAAACTATACTATAGTGTTTAATAGCAACAGGCCATCTGAAGTTACTAATAGATAGATTGTATCAGTATATTTCTCTGTGTTAACAAAAATCTTTTTATTTTATTTATAAATAAAAGTTACATTTTAATGTAACAAAAGGGATACATGTCAAACACACCAATGATTTAAAAAATATAAGGTCTGTGTGTGCACCATTTATAACTCTTTTTGTTTGATGTGTGATAGAAAGATATCAGAACACACAGTGGATCGCAGCTTGCTCCATATGGGTGCTGCATAGCCGGAGACCGGTCAGAGTGTCCATGCTAACCCCTGTCCACCACCAAAAGTGACTACAATGAGCACGTAGGCATCATTACTGGACCATGGAGTAATGGAAGAAGGTGGCCTGGTCTGATGAGCCACTTTTCTCTTTTAGATCATTGTGGACGGCCGGAGCGTGTGCATCATTTAACTGGAGTAAGAAATGGCACCAGGATACACTATGGGAATAAGTCAAGGCGACGGAGCAGTGTGATGTTCTGGGCAAAATCCTGGCATTCATGTTGATGTTACTGTGATACATACCACCTACCTAAACATTGTGCAAGTACATCCCTTGATGGAAACTATATTCTCTGATGGCAGTGGTCTTATTCAGCAGGATAATGTGCCCTGCCACAAGGCAAAAATTGTTCAGGGATGGATTGACGAACATGGCAAAGAGTTCAAGATGTTGACTTGGCCTCCAAATTCTAAATAACTCAACCTGATTGAGCATCTGTGGGATGTGCTGGAAGAACAACTACAGGCCATGGATGCCCCACCTCACAACTTATAGGACTCAAAGGGTCCGCTGCCAATGTCTTGGGGACAGATACCACAGAACACCTTCAGAGATCTTTTGGAATACATGCCTCAATGGGTCAGAACTGATTTGGCAACACAAGGGCCACCAACACTATATTAGGCAGGTGGTTTTATTGTTGTGGGTGATTGGCATGTGTGTGTTGGCGTGTGTGTGTTGTGGCTGATTGGCTCCATGGAGTTTAAGCCTAGAGACTGTGTTGGACATTCCACGATCCTACCGTCTTGTTCTTTTTCTCAAAAGTAGTTCTGACATGGGCAGCAGGGGCAGCACGGTGGCTCAGTGGTTAACACTTCTGCCTTACAGCACTGGGGTCATGAGTTTGATTCCCGACCATGGCCTTATCTGTTTGGAGTTTGTATGTTCTCCACGTGTTTGCGTGGGTTTTTTCTGGGTGCTCCGGTTTCCTCCCACACTCCAAAAACATACTAGTAGATTAATTGGCTGCTATCAAATTGACCCTAGTCTCTCTCTCTCTCTCTCTCTGTGTTAGGGAATTTAGACTGTAAGCTTCAATGGGGCAGGGACTGATGTGAGTGAGTTCTCTGTACAGCTCTGCTGATTTAGTGGCGCTATAATATAAATAAATGGTGATGATGATGATGGCATAGCCTGGAGCAATGTTTGGTTCATTATCTAGGATGACACCCTGACTAATTAGGTGTATTGCATTGCACTGCAAAATGCTGAGGTATCCCTTTTGTTCCAAGTTGCCAGTCACTCTGTGCAAGTCATTGAGTGTGGATCCAGTAAAAGAATCCCAGACTATCACATTTCCTCCTCCATGTTTGACAGTTGGTGTCATACACTGAGGAGCCATCCTTTCGCCTAGCCAATGAGGTACAAAAGATGAATCGAAGATTTAAATTTAAAATCATCAGTCCATAAGACCTTCTTCCAACCTTCAGTAGTCCACTAGCGGTGATTCATGGCCCAGAGCTACCTGCATTTTTTTTCCTTTAAAATGTTCCTAATTGGAATCTGATCCTGATTATGCTGCAATTAAAAAAGCACAATATCATACGTAGCCTAAGTCCGATGTTGACAATTCCTCTTATGCTACATATTGGCTGCAATTATCTGTTCTTATAATCTAGGCTCTATAATGTAAAATATAATGAAAAGAGGTATTGAACCAAAAAAATACATTATAACTGAGCTCAATAAATAGTTCACATTAGAATTGTTGGGTTGCTGCATCTTCTTAGTTAGTACAACACATCACAAATTTACTTATTGATACACGTCAATACACATTTATTGATGTACAGTAGTACACAATCAACATCACATATTCAATGATGTACAGAAATACCCATCTAGTATCTGGTTTGAAACACGATGGAATAAACAATGAATTCAATCAAATTTAATTTCCCAGAAGTATTAAACACTTACATCAAATATCTCATTCTCCCATAAGACCCATATAGTGGAAACCTGTCTTTTTCATTTAAATCCAACATACATATTTAATTGTTAAAAAGCAATTAGACACCTGACACACAATTAAAACATTGACAGTAGCTCTTCATCTTGCGTTTGTTACCGTCATGTATTCTCTTATATTATGATTTATTAGGATGTAAGTTTATAATCATAGGACAATCATTGGTTTCAGCAGGTTTATATATTTATTGTGACAACTACTGTGCTACAGTTGTTTTATTAAGTTAATAATAAATTGCTTCTTCATTGATGCACAGCAATACACAACCACCAGCACTCAATCAGTGATGCTTAGCAGTATATAAACAGCAGATGAACTGACGCAGGAGAGGACAGGGTTTGAGAACAAGATTGTTATGCAGGAGGATATGTTCGAAGGGAGGATGATTATAGAATGAAGATGCATAAAAATTGGATGAGATGAGAATGACATTTAGTAGGAAGTGAAAGATTAAGGTTTCCATTGGCACAAGCTATGTCTTTCCCTCAAGACATACGTTGTCTATAGAAAATCATCATACCCTGTCAAAATCATTACCTTTACATCATGGAAATTTAAATAAATTAAATCAAGCTTTTTCCAGCTGCATTTACACATTATGATCCTCAACATCATAATGAAAATAACATAAACAAAAATTCTTAACAATTATTATAATTTCTAAAGTATTGGTTCGGATAAGTGATTATACATTTAGGGCCTGATTCATTAAGGATCTTAAATTAAGAAGTTTCTTATTTAAGTCTCCTGGACAAAACCATGTTACAATGCAAGGGGTGCAAATTAGTTTTCTATTTTGCACATAAGTTAAATGCTGTCTATTTTTCATGTAGCACACAAATATCAACTCTAAATTTCAGTGTACAAATAAGCTATCAAGTATTTGTGTGCTACATGAAAAAACAGACAGTATTTAACTTATGTGTAAAATAGAATACTAATTTTCACCCCTTCCATTGTAACATGGTTTTGTCCAGGAGACTTAAATAAGAAACTTCTTAATTTAAGATCCTTAATGAATCAGGCCCTTAGAGTAACCATTATAAACTTGCTTAGGTACAACCAATGATCTTCCAGATCACACAACAGGCTAATTGGCCACTGCCAATGGTTTTTATCTCTTAAGAATAAAACCGTCTGTTCCTTGAGGATTCCACTACTAGTGCATGGTAAGACAAATAATTCACCATGGTTAAAAATGTGCTTTCAAAAGGGCTTCAGGATAAAGTTGTGGAAAAGCACAAGTTAGGAGAAGGATACAAACAGTTTTCAAAGACTTTTATGCTCCCTCTGAGTACCGTTCAAATCATTATTAAGAAGTGGAAAGTGTATGGCACCACCAATACCTTGTCTAGATCTGGCCATCCCTCCAACTGGATGATAGAGCTAGGAGCATATTGATTAGGGGAGCTACCAAGAGGCCAATGGCAACATTGAAGGACTTACAAGTCTTTATGGCTGAGATAATTTGGTCTGTGCATGTGGCAACTATCTCAGAAGCTTTACACAAAGATTCCCTGTATGGCAGGAAGTCAAGAAAGAAGCCTCTCCTGAAAAAGTGTCAAACTCAGTCTCTTTTGCACTTTACAAAAAAAACACTTGCAAGCTTGTGAAGCCATGTGGCAAAAAGTTATATGAGAACAAGAAACAACTTTTTGGATTAAACTTCCAGTGCTATGTTTGGTGCAAACAAACACAGCACACCACTCAAAACCAAATACCTACTGTAAAGCATGGTGGTGGCAACATGTTGTGGGTTTGCTTTTCTTATGCAATGTCTGGGTGATTGGTCAAGATTGAAGGGAAGATGGATGCTGACAAGTACACCCAAATTCTTGCGGCCCACTGCAAGAGAGATGAAGATGGTCCACCTTCCAGCATAACAATGACCCAAACATACTGTCAAGAAAATAATGCAGCGGCTTAAAAAGGAAGGTGAATGTCCTTGACTGGCCAAGTGAGACCACTGACCTAAATCTGATAGAAAATCTTGATAGACTTGAAGAGAGCAGTCCATCGTGGCTCACCACAGAGTTTGACTGAACTTGAAAAATTCAGCAGGGAAGAATGAACAAATGTTCCCCAATCTGGGTGCACAAAACTGGCAGAGACATACAAACAGATTTATTGCTGTAATTACAGCAAAGGGTGGCTCTATAAGGTATTACATCTAATCACTTTTCCAACCCTGTTATTCTAGTTCTTTATTTTTTCTTCATTTTTAGAACTGTTGCATTTTTTGTTAGTTGAATATTTTAAGGTGAAATGCGTAAATAAAGCTGGAAAAGGTTTTGTCACGAGCCGAGCGCGGCGGTACGCCACATCCTGGCGTGATCTAGCAGCCAGGCGCGTGCTCTATTTCTATGGTCTGTTTTTATTCTTTGGGATTATCCTTGTTGCATAGATGCAGGAGGGTGTAGTGACATCCTCCAACTCCAGGGGGAGCTCTCATATTATTTAAACTGGTTCATTTATATTTTTATACATGCTTCCTGGTTATGTTATTACCTATGCTAGTTCCCAGCTAGTAATTAATTAGCAGCCTCCTGAGGCTCATTGTCAGCCCTGTCCTCCTCCTTTCTGATTTGTCCATCATAGTATTTAAGGCAGTGAGGACTGGGCCTCACTGCTGGTTATAGGTCCTGCTCTGTGCATACTTACCTGCTCCCTGCTCAGTTCCCCTTCTCTGCCTTTGGATTGATCTTGCTGTGTATGACCTTGGACCGTGTACTGGACTCTGCTGTATTGCCTGTGACCTCGATCTCTGCCTGTTTCCTGGATTTGTTGTTTGCCGCCAGCCCTGACTTTTTGCCTGGACTTCACCACTGCTGTATGCTATTACACAATATTCCTGGGTTCTCCCCAGTCAGTGCACATCTCACGACCCTCTGTCTGTCTGCAGCCAAGTCTGTCCCCACCACTAGGGGCTCCAGTGAACACCAGACTTTCAGGGCAGATTCCCGGTTTTGTTGTACTGGCTGGAGGGGTTTCTAACAGGTTTGAATTAATTCATTTAAATTTCCATGGTGTATTGTGACAAAAGGTAATGACTTTCTATAGGCCCTGTAATAAAAAACACTGGGAGTGAGGTAATCACACAATGGGGATACAATGAGGAAGGAGGAAATACATAATGAAAATTTATTGGAGGAATAAAGGCATAATAACACTGGGAAAGAAGGGAATAAATAATGCATAGAAAGTGGAGCAGAGAAAGTCATATATAATGAGAAGACACTTGTAGTGAGAGAAAGAGTCAGTGAAAAGATAAGTGGCTGAAAGAAGACAATGGAGTCACTAAGTTTACAGATGAGACACAGGAGATAATTTACAAAGCACTTCAATGTGCCCCCTACCCTCTGCTCTCAGGAGCCGCTTCACTATATGGAGGGGCAGAAAAATCTTTAGTAGTACTGTGCAAACATGTAAACTTATAATTAATACCCAGCTCTACCACTGTACTACAACTTTAAAACAGGTGGCAACTTTGTGAGTGTAAAACTATTTTTAATAGCTTGAGCATGTGCATCTGGAAATTCACTTTTCTGCAGACATCCTACATGCAGTAGTAAAATGGGTCCCATTAAAATTATAAGATGATAATCTGTTCTAGGAGCTGGTGTAAATTCCAGTCCTTTTGTAGAGTCAGAACTCTCATGTTAATGCACCTTTCCCACCCGTTACCTCATTACGTTTATCTTGCCCTGAAACAAATCTAAACTTTGTAGTGTTCTGAAAAACATTAGGTGGGCGATGTACTTACACTGTAATACTAGGGAACACCTTCATTCCCCAGGACTCCTTCCCTCTACATGTGCAATCTGCTGCTCCTCATCAAATGTGACAACCTCGCTCCATAAGCCTATGTATCCTGGCAGAAATCTGGATTCACTGGCATAAATCAAGTCAGGTCCAAAACTGCATTTGCACTGTGGATAGAATGTTCTGCTTTGGCAAATGACCTCAGATTGAATTTTAGAAAACGGTACCAGAGGGAGGAAGTAGCAGACATACGTCAACTGGTTTCCAGCATCTTTATGTAAGAGAAAACATCCAAAATTTCAAAGTGGAAATCATTTTACTTTACTATGGCATTTCTGATATGCGCTACAATACAATAATTAAAATGCCCAAAATTCATTTTTTATTTAGTTTTATTTATGAACACACCTTAGAAGATTATTTTAAGTGAATTGGGTTGTGAGATAACAGAACGCATGGCAGAGATAGGTTGCCCAAGCTATACAATCTTCAAGTCCCACATTTGTGCTGCCACACTGCTTTTCACAGAATTCATAGTCTATAAATAGACAAATGGGACAAAGAATTAATTTTGGTATTTGGTGTGCTTGATGTATAATACGGGAATAGTCCATGTGGAACAAGAATGATAGAGTGAATTTGACACTGAAGGTTTATGGCCAAATTTCACCAGTGAAAAAATGCTATATTCTGCAGATAGTACAGAATTTGTAAAGCTGTTCATTTCTACAAGACAGGCAGTATTAAAACTAGAGACAAGCCTGTCCTTCAGTAATACAGAAATCCTAAGTTTAAATTTGTATAACAAAACCTAGACACCCAGTGTAACCTTATTTTTGTTTGTGAAAACCATCAGACTATTTATACAAATTATGCTAATGAAAAATAAGGATTCAAAAATGATTATTTACAAACATGCAAAACAAAAAGTATGGTCGGACACAAACTTAGGACCAATCATCTATAGTGGGTACTAAATGTAACCTCACGCAATAGATGGGGTGCACTCTAGTTTGTACTTGGTCATAATCAAAAAGAAGAAGAGAAAAAGAGTAAATAGAGGCACTCCGGACTCCGGTCTCCAAGAGAATAATGTCAATTAAAACTAAATTTTATTGAATTCTTATTAAAACATCAAATAAACCGGCGAAATATGGATAAAAGTGTAAGTTGTATATGTAGTGTATTTAAAATACAAACACCCAGCAGTGGCAGGTATTGGATAGAGATGAGCGGGCTCGGATATCTGAAATCCGAGCCCACCCGAACCTTGCCGATCCGAGCCGGACCCGAGACAGATCCGGGTATTCCCGCCAATTGCAAAACTGAAACCGAGGCTCTGAGTCATAATCCCGCTGTCGGATCTTGCGATACTCGGATCCTATAAATTCCCCGCTAGTCGCCGCCATCTTCACTCAGGCATTGATCAGGGTAGAGGGAGGTTGGGTTAGGTGGTCCTCTGTCCTGATATATCTCATGCTGTGCTGTGCTGTGCTGTTCAGTTCTGTTCTGTGCTGTGTTGTGCTGTGCTGTGCTGTGCTGTGCTGTGCTGTGTTCTGCTCAGTCCAGTGGTGCTGTGTCCTGTGCTCTGTCCTTCTGAGTTCAGTGGTGCTGCTGGGTCCTGTGCTGTGTCCTGTTCAGTCCAGTGGTGCTGTGTCCTGTGCTCTGTCCTTCTAAGGGCATTGTGTTATTTCCCCATTATTCCCAAGTTAAACATTTTTTTAAAAAAAGTTATAAAAAAATAATAAAAAAAAAATTATAAAAAAAAGAAATTAAATTTTTTTTTTTAAAAACAATCCTGCAGTATAAGTCCATTGGTACTGCAATATTACAAAGTTCACTGATTCTGCAGTATAAGTCCAGTGGTACTGCTATATTACAAAGTTCACTAATTCAGCAGTATAAGTCCAGTGGTACTGCAATATTACAAAGTTCACTTATTCAGCAGTATAAGTCCAGTGGTACTGCTATATTACAAAGTTCACTGATTCAGCAGTATAAGTCCAGTGGTACTGCTATATTGCAAAGTTCACTGATTCAGCAGTATAAGTCCAGTGGTACTGATATATTACAAAGTTCACTGATTCAGCAGTATAAGTCCAGTGGTACTGCTATATTACAAAGTTCATTGATTCAGCAGTATAAGTCCAGTGGTACTGCTATATTACAAAGTTCACTGATTCAGCAGTATAAGTCCAGTGGTACTGCTATATTACAAAGTTCACTGATTCAGCAGTATAAGTCCAGTGGTACTGCTATATTACAAAGTTCACTGATTCAGCAGTATAAGTCCAGTGGTACTGCTATATTACAAAGTTCACTGATTCAGCAATATAAGTCCAGTGGTACTGCTATATTACAAAGTTCACTGATACAGCAGTATAAGTCCAGTGGTACTGCTATATTACAAAGTTCACTGATTCAGCAGTAAAAGTCCAGTGGTACTGCTATATTACAAAGTTCACTGATTCAGCAGTATAAGTCCAGTGGTACTGCTATATTACAAAGTTCACTGATTCAGCAGTATAAGTCCAGTGGTACTGCTATATTACAAAGTTCACTGATTCAGCAGTATAAGTCCAGTGGTACTGCTATATTACAAAGTTCACTGATACAGCAGTATAAGTCCAGTGGTACTGCTATATTACAAAGTTCACTGATTCAGCAGTATAAGTCCAGTGGTACTGCTATATTACAAAGTTCACTGATTCAGCAGTATAAGTCCAGTGGTACTGCTATATTACAAAGTTCACTGATTCAGCAGCATAAGTCCAGTGGTACTGCTATATTACAAAGTTCACTGATTCAGCAGTATAAGTCCAGTGGTACTGCTATATTACAAAGTTCACTGATTCAGCAGTATAAGTCCAGTGGTACTGCTATATTACAAGGTTCACTGATTCAGCAGTATAAGTCCAGTGGTACTGCTATATTACAAAGTTCACTGAATCAGCAGTATAAGTCCAGTGGTACTGCTATATTACAAAGTTCACTGATTCAGCAGTATAAGTCCAGTGGTACTGCTATATTACAAAGTTCACTGATTCAGCAGTATAAGTCCAGTGGTACTGCTATATTACAAAGTTCACTGATTCAGCAGTATAAGTCCAGTGGTACTCTCCTGTGCCGCATATAATTTTTAAAGGCTTTGCCGAGTGTGTGTGGCTTAGGGGTACGCTCTCTTGTGCTACATATAATGGAAAACAAAAATTTGGAGGATAAAGTAGGGAAAGATCAAGACCCACTTCCTCCTAATGCTGAAGCTGCTGCCACTAGTCATGACATAGACGATGAAATGCCATCAATGTCGTCTGGCAAGCCCGATGCCCAATCTCCTAGTACAGGGCATGTAAAATCCAAAAAGCCCAAATTGTCAAAAAGTAGCAAAAAGAGAAACTTAAAATCATCTGAGGAGAAAAGTAAAGCTGGCAATATGCCATTTACGACACGTAGTGGCAAGGAACGGCTTAGGCCCTGGCCCGTGTTCATGACTAGTGGTCCAGCTTCACCCAAGGATCTAAGCCCTCCTCCCCCCCCCCTACAAAAAAAGAACTCTGCCTTCTAAACAGATGACATCACAAATCCCCAAGGCGAGTCCAAGGGTGTTGGTGGTTGTGAAGCCTGACCTTCCCATCACTGTACGGGAAGAGGTGACTCCATCCAGCATTTGCAGCACACCCTCTGCATATGTTGGAAGGATCACCCACAGTGTAGATCCAGATTTGGATAATCAAGGTGTCAATGTTGTACAACGGGAGGAGGCTATTGATGTAGCTGGCGCTGTGGAGGAACTTGATGATGAGGATGGTGATGTGGTTATTGTAAATGAGGCACCAGGGGGGGAAACAGCTGATGTCCATGGGATGAGAAAGCCCATCGTCATGCCTGGTCAGAAGACCAAAAAATGCACCTCTTCGGTCTGGAGTTATTTTTATCCAAATCCGGACAACCAATGTATGGCCATATGTAGCTTATGTAAAGCTCAAATAAGCAGGGGTAAGGATCTTGCCCACCTAGGGACATCCTCCCTTATACGTCACCTGAATAACCTTCATAGTTCAGTGGTTAGTTCAGGAACTGGGCCTAGGACCGTCATCAGTACAGGGACACCTAAATCCCTTGGTCCTGTTGGATACACACCACCAACACCCTCCTCGTCAACTTCCTCCACGATCTCCATCAGATTTAGAACTGCAGGCCATGTCACCAGCCAGACTGAGTCCTCTTCTATACGGGATTCATCCGAGGAATCCTGCAGCGGTACGCCTACTACTGCCACTGCTGTTGCTGCTGCTGTTAGTCGGTCATCTTCCCAGAGGGGAAGTCGTAAGACCGCTACGTCTTTCAAAAAACAATTGACCGTCCAACAGTGTTTTGCCATGACCACAAAATATGATAGTAGTCACCCTATTGCAAAGCGTATAACTGCGGCTGTAACTGCTATGTTGGTGTTAGACGTGCGCCCGGTGTCCGCCATCAGTGGAGTGGGATTTAGAGGGTTGATGGAGGTATTGTGTCCCCGGTACCAAATCCCGTTGAGATTCCACTTCACTAGGCAGGCGATACCAAAGATGTACAGAGAAGTACGAGCAAGTGTCCTCAGTGCTCTTAAAAATGCGGTTGTACCCACTGTCCACTTAACCACGGACATGTGGACAAGTGGTTCTGGGCAAACGAAGGACTATATGACTGTGACAGCCCACTGGGTAGATGCATCCCCTTCCGCAGCAACAGCAGCAGCTGCATCAGTAGCAGCATCTACACAACGTCTGCTCGTGCCAAGGCAGGCAACATTGTGTATTACAGGCTTTAATAACTGGCACAACGCTGACAACCTATTAGAGAAAATGAGGGAAATTATTTTGCAGTGGCTTACCCCACTTAGACTGTCCTGGGGATTTGTGGTGTCAGACAACGCCAGTAACATTGTGCGGGCATTGCATATGGGCAATTTCCAGCACGTCCCATGTTTTGCCCACACCGTTAATTTGGTGGTGCAGCATTACCTCAAGAGTGACAGGGGTGTGCAGGAGATGCTTGCGGTGGCCCGCAAAATTGCTGGACACTTTCAGAATTCTGCCTGTGCCTACCGCAGGCTCGAGGCACATCAAAAAAGCATGAACCTGCCCTGCCATCACCTCAAAGAAGAGGTTGTGACGCGCTGGAACTCCACCCTCTATATGCTGCAGAGGATGGGGGAGCAGCAAAAGGCCATTCAGGCCTACACCGCCACCTACGACATAGGCAAAGGAGTGGGGATGCGCCTGAGTCAAGCGCAGTGGAGACTGATTTCCGTGTTGTGCAAGGTTCTCCAGCAGTTTGAACTTGCCACACGAGAAGTCAGTTCCGACACTGCCAGCTTGAGTCAGGTGATTCCCCTGATCAGGCTGTTGCAGAAGCAGCTGGAGAAAGTGAGGGAGGAGCTGGTAAACCATTGCGATTCCACCAAGCATGTAGCTCTTGTGGATGAAGCCCTTCGTACGCTTTGCCAGGATCCGTGGGTGGTCACTATTTTAAAGGCAGAGGAATACATTCTGGCCACCGTTCTCGATCCTCGGTTTAAAGCGTATGTTTTGTCTCTGTTTCCGGCGGACACAAGTCTGCAGTGGTGCAAAGACCTGCTGGTCAGGAGATTGTCCTCTGAAGAGGACCGTGACATGCCAACAGCTCCACCCTCATTTTCTTCCACATCTGTGGCTGCGAGGAAAAAGCTCAGTTTTCCTAAAAGAGCCGCTGGCGGGGATGCTGATAACTTCTGGGCCGGACTGAAGGACCTGCCAACCATTGCAGACATGTCTACTGTTGCTGCATTGGATGCTGTCACAATAGAAAAAAATGGTGGAGGATTATTTTGCTGACACCATCCAAATAGACATGTCAGACAGTCCATATTGTTACTGGCAGGAAAAAAATGCAGTTTGGAAGCCCCTGTACAAACTGGCTCTATTTTACCTGAGTTGTCCCCCCTCCAGTGTGTACTCGGAAAGAGTTTTTAGTGCAGCGGGGAACCTGGTCAGTGAGCGGCGAAGGAGGTTGCTTCCTCAGAACGTTGAAAAAATGATGTTCATAAAAATGAATTATCAATTCCTCATTCAAGTACAGCACTGCCCTCCAGATAGTACAGAGGGACCTGTGGTTGTGGAGTACACACTGTAGGGGGAGAGGAATCAGAGGTTGAGGATGAGGACGACATCTTGCCTCAGTAGAGCCTGTTTTATTTGTACGGGGAGAGATGAATAGCTTTTTTGGTGTGGGGGCCCAAACAAACCAATCATTTCAGGCACAGTTTGGTAGGGCCTTTTGCTGAAATGATTGGTTTGTTAAAGTGTGCATGTCCTATTTCAACAACATAAGGGTGGGTGGGAGGGCCCAAGGACAATTCCATCTTGCAACTCTTTTATTGCCATTATGTGACCATTCAACATTCGTTTGCCATGAGCACAAAGTAAAACAAAATGAAAACAAATTCAACAAATTAAACCAAAAGTAAAATGCCTTGTCATAATCAAAAACAAGAGGTATTGACGTGCTTGAACTACTGTAGTGTTTATAAGTTAGAAACACTACACTTGAAAGCTTGAGCCTTTAATAGAAAAAGTCACTCTTCATTGCACGAATATTTGCAACAGTGACAATTTTTTGGTTAACAAAGTCAACAAATAACACTTCGACCCTGTCTGTCTTTCACATACTTGATGGGATCTCAATGATGAATGCTCTGTACCATGGTTGTCTAAAACAAGAGGTATTGACGTGCTTGAACTACTGTAGTTTTTATAAATTATAAACACTACACTTGAAAATTGGGTACCGGGGCCACTCCACTATGCAGTCCAGATAGAGGCGTATCAGATATTAAACAACGTTGACTGTTGCTGCCAAATCATAAATTAATGAAAATGACCTGTCATCGTCAAAAACAAGAGGTATTGACACGCTCGAACTACACCCTGTATATGCTGCAGAGGATGTAGGTACCAAATTGTGTACCGGGACCACTGCACTATGCAGTCCAGAAAGCTACCTCGGTGAAACGTTTTGGACTAAAAACAATATTGTGAGGTGTGAGGTGTTCAGAATAGACTGGGAATTAGTGGAAATGATTGTTATTTATTGTTATTGAGGTTAATAATAGCGTAGGAGTGAAAATAAACCAAAAAACTTGTTTTTAACACTTTTTATGTTTTTTTCAAAAAAAATCCAAATCCAAAACCTTAAATCCGAACCAAAACCTTTCGTCAAGTGTTTTGCAAAACAAATCCGAACCCAAAACCTCAAACAAATCCGAATCCAAAACACAAAACACGAGACACCAAAAGTGGCCAGTGCACATCCCTAGTATTGGATATTTTACAAAGGCCAGTTGAGTTGCATTGAATACATCTAGGAACATATCACACTTCAATTAAAGGTTCCGCAATCAATTCTTAACATCAAGATAGTATCCAAAACCATATGGGTCTACCTATGGCCTATTCAAAATTTATTTATAACCTATAGGTCAATCCCTATGCAGTCCAGCTATGAGAAGGGGAATGAAATCTTGCCCCTAAATATGTGTGATCATCTGTACATGACCATATAGTTCAAAAATGGGAATATAAAAGGAATTGGAGAGAAAATCGTGTCACCATAGTGTATAAGTTACCGTGGGTAACACTTATTGAGCATTGTCTATAGACGTTTATATAAAACGTTTGTCGTGTTGATCCTTTCCTTGCTATATTGTCCTATTGTTCTGAAATGTGATGTATCAAGGCTAAACAGCAAGAGACACACGTTGTTTGCAACCACTCGGGAGGTAGGTGGGTCGTGCGCTTGCACATATATATCATGAAGAGATACTACAAGGTAACCTTATCACCTATTATATGTATCCCCACTCTAACACCTAACAGAATGGTGCAATAGCGTCGTTCCCATTATGACCCACCTAATTCACACATATCATCATAGCTATAGTATTAATCACTGCATCCAGATTATGCGCATATTATTATGAGGGTAAGGAGTGCCTCTATTTACTCTTTTTCTCTTCTTCCTTTTGATTATTTACAAACATGCAAAGGTGCACTTCCTGCTCAGCAAGTGTCATACCTATTTCTTTGCAAATGCTCCTGATTTTATATATGGCACATGGATTTTACACTTATAAATGGTGAAGTTTGCCAAGATGCAAAATGTAGCGGATTTTGGTACTTTTTACTAGGGACAGCTAGCAGACGCGGGCTGGGAGAGGCGTGGCCGGGGGGCACACAGGCGACCGCATCTCATGAAAAGGGATGCGGCCGCGTGATTGATGACGCGGCCGCATCCCCTATCATGTGAAGTGGCTTCCTGTGCGCTGACGCGGCCGCATCAGATGCAGCCGCGGAGGAAACAGTTGTATTTTGCAGGCCCTAATAGCAGCCTGACCGAGCGGCCCGGGGGGGTGATGCCCCCCAGGGCCAGCCCGCCACTGACAGCTAGGCATATCAATGAATCTAGTTGTGCACCCATATGTAAAAATAAGATTTTGTTTTGTAGGATGAGGTTATTTAAATGAAATTCACTGGGTGAAGAAGTTGCATTTAGGGAGCATGCCCCTTGGAAAAGACTTATAACTGTATTTGTGTTTGGAGGGGGTAGAAACCTAAGATTTCAGTAGGAAAACTCATTTCAGATGGAGTCTGCTGCTGAAGGATATCCGCAACCTCTTCACCAGACCAGATATTTCAATAAACTAAAACAAATATGTCTAAAAAAATATGTTATTGGGCACTGATTTTGGTGTCAAACACACCTAAATAAACTCACAAACCATATAAATTTTCAAAAAATAGTAATAAACACACAAATATGTAATCAACACTCTCGTACTAGGAGAGGAACTCTGCTGCTCCTTTATAGAATTGTTGTGTATTAATTCCTAATGTAATGTACTAATCAAAAGGAAAAAAGAAAAGAAGCACAAAGAGCCTTCTCACTAGTATAGACACTACCTTATGCGGATTAATTTAAAACAAATTTTATTAAACTCAAATTAACAAAAAAAAGTATATATAAAACACATTGTAACCAACAAAATATATTCAAAAAGTTACAAGCTCACTTAGTAGACCGAAAACAAGAACCAGCCTTTCAATTATATTTGAATCCACCTATAGTGCACATATAGGGAACGTTTTTCAATAATTGATGTTTTGTGTATTGACTCTGAATTGTATAAACCGATGAGAAATGAACAAAGTCATAGGGGTATATTTACTAAACTGCGGGTTTGAAAAAGTGGAGATGTTGCCTATAGCAATCAATCGGATTCTAGCTTTCATTTATTTAGTGCATTCTACAAAATGACAGCAAGAATCTGATTGGTTGCTATAGGCAACATCTCCACTTTTTCAAACCAGCAGTTTAGTAAATATACCCCATAGAACTCTTAGAAATAATAGTGCAGTGCAGCTGTGGCTGATGGTGTTAGGTGCTGCCATCACAGTTTTCAAAAGTCAGACTCCCGATTCAGGCTCCATTTCTAACAAGCGGTTTGACGTCTAACCTAACCCAAAGTGAATGTGATCTGTAAGAAAAGCCTATTATTTCCAAGAGTTCTAAAAGCCATAGCTTTTAGATTTAAAGTAATCTAAGAATGAACAAAACATTTTGTACAGCAACTTATTTTTATGACCTATGCCTCACTTTTATGATATTTCGTATTATTCCGTTTATGTATGTTCCTACAAGTGTACTGTTTGATTAAGCAGACATGATCCATCACCAATTTTATTTTCACAAATAAAGCTTTCAGGGAAAATGAACACTGCGGACAAAGCACTGATGAAGTCAGTAATCCCAGATTTAGCAAGATTGAATTAGTTTTCTTTTAAAAAAAATATTTGTAAAAGCTCATGGTATAAAAAAAGCCCAAACACAAACAATTTATAAAAACCACAGTATATAAAATGTGTTAAAGACCTCAGCTTTATTTCAGAGTTGATAAAAAAATCTGTGAATGCTGAAAATATTAGGGGTATTACAAAGCATGTACATGATTTAAATGAAGAGTAATTTAAGACTGCTAGTTGCTCTTTATTGAAGGTGGGTATCAATATTGGAAAAGAAGATGACAGTGTGGATATCTTTTCAAACTACTTTTCTCTGCCTAAGTTGCATACAATGAACTGCCTGCTGGAAATATCGCTACTGAGGGGGGTTAGGTGAGAGCAAAAATAATCTTAATAATTGTTGGATCCAGGTAGTAGATGAGTATTATAAGGGTGGAAATAATGAAGTTTGCTCTTATATGGACAGCCAAGGGGACCAGACTCGAATGAAAAGTTCAGGTTTGTCATGTAGGTAAGTTATGATTTTTTTCCATGCAGGCGACATGTCAAACTTGGTTTTCAAGTAATGTTAAAGGAGGAAGATCTTATTTTTCCAATAGGTTGTTACGATTCATTTTTGTTGCTACTAAGATGTGATTAAATTGACTATTTATGTAGATATTTTGCAGGGTAGGAGAAGAAAAAGGTCCAAGGATCTTTGTTTATGGGAGTTACGTAGTTTATATACTTCATCCCAAAAGAGGGAAATATTCGGGCATGTCCACCATACATGGTAAAATATTTCCCCTGTGGCCACAAATCCTCCAACAAGCTGGATCAGAAGAGACATACATCTGTCAGGGGTAAGTTACCATCGATAATATATCTTGTATGCTGTCTCCTTGATTGTGGTAGAAACGAAAGCTTGGGCTGTTCTATCTGTAATCAATTCCCAATACTTCTTTTCAGATGGAGGGCCAATATTAGATTCCCATTTCAATTCATATCTTCTATTAAAACCTGTTAATTTGTCAATGAGAATATTATAAAGTGAGAAGAAGTCTGTGCCCTGGCAATTTGTGGGAGTCATCACCAGAGCAGTTTTCATTGGCTGAAAAATGGTGATGTCATTGAAAGGTGACTGGTTTTTTTTCTTCCACGGGCTCCCACCGATGACATCATCCTCCAGAGACAGGCAGACAGCCAATCAGCTTGTTTTCTGTGCAACGTTGCACCATTCATAGTGCAGGCAACCCGGGTCCAACCCGGGAATTACCCCTCGATAAATCCTGGGTTGAAGACCCGGGTTTTTAGACCCGGGATTTTTGACTTGTACCATTCATACTGCACCAAGACCCGGGTCGTTTGAGCTCGCCCCGGCAAAAACCCGGGATTTTGGTGCAGTATGAATGGGGTATAAGATGGTTAGATGGATAAGATCTTGGTTGCAGGATGGAAAACAGAGAGTTATAATAAATGGAGTGCATTCACAGCAGGGAAAGATTACCAGTTGAGTACCCCAAGGATCTGTACTTGGACCAGTGCTTTTTAATATCTTTATTGATGACATTGCAAATGGTATTGAAGGAAATGTATGTCTTTTTGCAGAGGGCACAAAGATATGTAACAGGGTAGACACACCAGGAGGGGTAAAACAAATGATTGATGATCTCGGTAGACTAGAGGAATGGTCAAGAGAGTGGCAACTACAGTTTAATGCCAAAAAATGCAAAATCATGCATTTGGATCTCAAAAACCCAAAAGCTAAATATAGTATTAATGGCACTATAGTGGAAACTACTAAGGAGGAAAGCGATCTAGGAGTCACTATTTCAGGTGACTTAAAGGCAGGTAAGCAATGTAACAAAGCAATGAGGAAGGCAAGTCAGATGCTTGGTTGCATAGGGAGAGGAATCAGTAGCAGAAAGAAAGAAGTAATAATGTCACTGCCTAGGTCATTGGTACGGCCTCATCTAGAATACTATGTTCAGTTCTGGAGGCCATATCTCCAGAAGGATATAAATACACTAGAGACTGTACAAAGAAAGGCAACTAAAATGGTGCATGGCCTACAGCACAAAACTTACCCGGAAAGACTAAAATATTTTAATATGTATAGTTTGGAGCAGAGAAGGGAAAGGGGGAACATGACAGAAACTTAAAAATATATGAAGTGTTTTAAAAAGGTATAGGAGAGAAACATTCTTCAAAGAAAGAGAAATATTATAATATGGGGACATGCACTGAAAATGAAGGAAAGTAGGTTCAGAGGAAATTTGAGGAAAAACTACGTCACAGAAAGGGTAGTGGATAAGTGAAATAGCCTCCCATCTGAGGTGGTAGAGGCTGATACAGCAGAGCAATTTAAACATACTTGGGATAGATATAAGGATATCCTTACAAAGATTAAAGGACCAAATAAAGTTGGAGGTTACCATAGGTTAATAAAACAATAGGCAGACTAGATGTCCCAAGTGGTTCTTTTCTGCTGTCAAATTCTATGTTTCTATGTTTCTATGGATTATAAATTTGCAAAATAATTCACGGGAGTAAAATAATATAACAATTAATGATAAAACACTTTAAAAAAAAAAGGTGTTTTTTTTTATTTTGTCCATAAAATATATTTATTAGACTGTTGTTAATGTGTACTGAACATAAAATATATTTTTACAGTTGCTTGTGATTGCAAACACATGTTATAGCATGCATACGAGACTGTCATCACTACTGATCAGGGCTTAGACAAAACCTTTAACTGAGAGCAAGAGATATGGCAGAAAAACAAGAAACTTTGAACCCAGACAGAGATGGATTCGGAAGTGGCTCCCGCTTGAGTTTGTCACGCCCCTACTGTAAATTGACTATGGCAAAATGCTCCTTTCCTGCCTGGTTCACTCCCAGAAATCGTAGGCTGTACAATCATGGCCAAAAGTTTTGAGAATGACACAAATATTATTTTTCACAAAGTCTGTTGCCTCAGTTTTTATGATGACAATTTGCATATACTCCAGGATGTCATGAAGAGTGATCAGATGAATTACAATTAATTTCAAAGTCTCTCTTTGCCATGACAATGAACTCCAAAAACAACATTTCCATGCATTTCAGCCCTGCCACAAAAGAAGCAGTGATACACTGAGGTTAATCTTTATTATTATTTGTCACGAGCCGTGAGTACCGCCGCGGCTCGCTTCCTGACGGTCCCAACGTCCCGGCCGTCACCATGACGACCGGAACGTCATTTCCTTCCAACTCCCGACCGTTGCCAAGGCAACGGTCGGACGCTTCCTCAGCGCCGTGTCCTGGCAGCCAGGCGCGCATGCGCTCTAGGGACAATCAGGCAGATTTAGCCTGTGGCTGAATTAGCAGGCATTAGCCTGCAGGTGTGGATTTCAGGGCTAAGCCCTGATTGGTCTTGCTAGGTGCTGACAATTAGCCTACAAGTGTGGCCATGTCTAGGGACAGGTTCTGATTGGTTGTGGGTTGTATTTAAGGCAATGAGGTCTGCTGCCTCATTGCCGGTTATAGCTTCTGTGCTCCAGTCTGCTGACCGGCTTGTTCCAGTTCCTGGTTCCTGTATCTACGTTTTGACTTCCCGTGTATGGCTTCGTATTTGACTTCGCTTGTGTTTCCTGTGACCCTGATCCTTGGCTCGTTTACCCGTTCTGCTACTTTGCCTGTGACCTCTGACCTCAGCTTGTTCATTGTTACTGTTACCTGCTGCTTCTCAAATATAAACTGCACAACTGATAAATTAAACAGGGCTTATCATCGATTTTCCCTCTTCAGTCTGCTAGAGTGATATCACTTGAACTGAAATCCAAAGTGAAAAGGAGAATAAACAATAAAAAATGAAGGTAATATCGCTTATCTGGTCAATAAATGAATGTTGAATACAGTCTCCCTATGGATCACCACGCCAGATCTGGATCGGATGTGGTGTCACCAGAAGTTCGACAAGTAGACATTCTATACCAATGGTTCCCAAACTGTGCGCCCAATCTCACAGGGGTGCCGCAGTCAGGGCCGGTGAAAAGCAATATACTCTGCCCTACAATTGTTTCAGCTAGGTTGCATTCATAAGGGGCCCTGATGAAAGTAACCTAGCTGAAATGATCGTAGGGCATTATTGTAGTGTATTTTTCTATTGAGCAATATTGATTGCTGAACCTTTTTCCTGATAATGTTGTAATACTGCCTCTTGAGAATCCCAGAAAACTGTAAGCATTCATTTTCCAGCTGATGGTTGACTTTAGAACTTTTTCTTGGTTGGCGACTGAGAAAGTTTCCATTCCATACTCTGTTGTTTACTCTCAGGCTCATAGTGATGAATCCATGTCTCATCTCCAGTAATGATTCTTTTTAGGAAACTTTCATCTTCCTTAGAACATCAGTCTAAATTGTGTTTGCAGATGTCCAATCGCTTCTGTGCTCTTCCATGAGTTGTATTGGCACCCATCTCACACAAACGTTTTGAAACCCAAGTCTGTCATGGATTACTGCATAGGGAGAGCCATGGTTAATTTGCAAATGATTTGCAACATAATCCACTGACACTCTTTTATCCAACAGACTCAGTTCACATGCACGGTCCATGTTCTCATCAGTGGTGGACGTGGACGGGAGTCTGCCTCCCTCTTCATGGCTTCTCTATCCATTCAAACACACTACTTCGCTACAAAACACTTTCTCCATATTGTACACAAAGTATTCAATAAATATCGGCACCAGACACATGCTCAGACCACAAAAAAGGAATCACTGCATGCTGCTCTTTTTTTTATGCAAATCACAAGTGAGGCAGCCATTTTTCTTGCACTGCAGTCACAATATATATATGTATATATATATATATATATATATATATATATATAGTGACACGAGCACTCTTCCGATGATGCACACACAAACATCTTTTTGCTTTGTAGTTTGCTTTTATTGTCAGGATGGCAAAAATAACTGATACTGTTAAGAGCCATCACATTACTCCCAGTTGGTCCACATCCGACCAGGATGCCACTTCCTTCCCATCCCAGCCATCACCAGGGCAATGGCCGGGATGCCTTCAGTATAAGTGCCGAGCTCCAGCTACAGCAGACTGCGAGGCGCGTGCGCAGGGGACAAATATTTAAATTAAGCACTCCTGGGAATTATGATCTGTGTTGATGCCTGAGGCTGCCCATTGGTCAATTTGTGTATATAAGGGCTTAACCTCCCGGATTATAGTGCTCTGTATTCTGTTAGCTGATCTGTTCCAGTCTACTGACTCCTGATTTTATTACCGTTGCTGACCCTTTGCGTGATCTGAACCCTTTTAATTTGCTGATTGCACTGACCTCTGGCTTGTTACCTGGATTCTCTTTCTTGCTGCCAGACCTGAACCTTTGCCTGTTTCTGACCACATTATCATCTACTGATCCCTGACCTCGGCCTGTTTCAGACATCCCGCTTCCTTCCTGTCTTCTGCCTCCTATTATCCTCCCTGTGGGATTAGTCACAAGCTCACACTACTGTATGCTAGAGTTTAAGACCTGGGGGCATCTGAGTACCTGTGAGCATGTCAAGCTCTACATGATAGGCCGCTGCTATAGGTGCAGACCTCTATTTCTAGTTCTGCAAGCTTATGATAATAGCCATTAGCCACAACAATAACACAAAGTACACACACTTTCTTGTGACCAGAATGTAAATTAACAGAGACCAACTCCCTAGACACCAGCCAACTTCTTTGGTATTGGTCACCACACATAATGAACAACTCAGGTTTTTATACTTTACACTCTTCCCACAGCCCTAACTTGATGGACAAGTGACACTCCCACCTAGCCTTTATAGAGGAGTTCTCCTCAGGTACTCTGCCTGATGAGCCTCAGTGCAGACACACCCTGTCAGTGTGGAACATTCTATGTGAGTAAACATCTTGTCCATATTACACAAGCGCTTGTTGTAACTACAGACTGCAAAGATTATATATATTTACATAGTGAGAACTTTGACTTATTTGAAGTGTCTGGATGTCATTAACATATATGTGGGAAATACTACTCCCTAATTAGCCACAAATCTGGACATTATATTGTATGAAATCTATTTTCAAGTGGAACTGTGTGGATCTCACAAAAATTGGCAGTCTGTTTGATATTATATTGGGTCAAGAATGATCCTAAAGATTATTTTAAGAAGCTATATTGAAAAATAATGTGGAACATTGTGTATATATTTACTGATCATTTTATATCATTAGATTATTTTACTGTGTAAACTTATATAAAATGCTAAATGGATGGTTTACGTTAGTTGGCCACTGACTAATTAAGGTTGACATTTTAATTTAGGTTTATGTGACAAGTAAATATTGTTCTGATTGCATACTTTGGTGATATATATCTATGCTGAAGTTTAATTGTAAAATTCATGGGTTTTTATATATTGTGTATGCGTTTTAACAAATGTTTAATAAATTTGTGCTATCAATTATCCACAAGTATCTTTCAAGTTTAATGGTACAGAGTGCGCAGTTGCAATATTTGATATAACACCCAGTCTGCTGCTGTTATCTGTGGAAACGAGACCTCTAAACCACTTCAAAATATGTAAGTTAAATCCCACTCTTTATTATTATTTTGTTACACATATGTTACCACCTGTATCTCTTTAACCTAGGTGCAATACTGCACAAATGTGTAGCTTTGTTTGCAGCCTTGCCCTGCAGACTGTCAACTAAATGCCTAACTTCTCTCTTAGAAATCTGTGGAAAACCACACTCTTTGTCACAATATATATATATATATATATATATATATATATATATATATATATACACATATAACAAACAAAATATCCAATATGTCCCTTTGTTTGTAAATATATTTTAAATTACACATATATACAAACATGCATATACATAAATAAATATGTTTGTTAGTATGTATGATTTATCAATGTAATATCACAAAGCCAGCTGAACAATACTCGGGATATGTGCATATGTGACCATGCTAGATGAATCGTACATGCACAGTAGAACTGAATGAACAAAATAAAAGAATATTATATTGTAAAATAATAGATTAAAATATTTTTTTAAATAAATAAATAAAGTAAAACCATGAAAACATGAGGTATTAGTTCATATTTTGATCAAAACTTTTAAGCCTACAACCCAGAGTCAAGGGACCCTCATTATATACAGGTCCTACACTGACCTATATGCTTCAGACACCATTAAAATGCAGTTAAAATCAGATGCACTCACCACCCAAGTATAGGGGCTTATATCTAGCAAGGGCTGGCTTGTAAGTCACACCCAAATGTGCCTTAAGTAGGCTTGATGGACACCTGTTAAGACAGCATAAGGCAATATATTGAAACGAAACCAGAGAAGAAATAAGCCTGCACTCTGTATATCTTATTTTATATATGTTTTTTGTTTTGTATACATATATGGGCATTTATATTGCCATGCAGCTGGTACCATATATAAAATGGGATATACCGAGCGCGGGCTTATTTCTTCTCTACTTCTTAGTATTGAAGAACCCTAATATTGAATCCGTTCCAGCTAGCTAAACATAAAGCCTATACTGTGCAGATACCAAGCCTATGTCCTGAGCAGCACAGCTACCTCCACCGTTCTAGAATTTTTAAATTTCTTCCATCATAGGCAATAAGCTCTCAGCATTCTATGCAAAGGGCTAGGTCTGGTATCATCACCATGTGACAGCCATCTTCTGAAGGTCAGTGGTACCAGCAGGTCAGCACAAAAGCCAGGTGGACACAGCATGATATACTTCCTATTCATAATAATTTCAGTCTACTTAAGCCAGTTTCTGTCAAACTTTCCAGACAAGACATATAATCATGATATACATGTGGTGAGAGCACGGTGCAGGACATGTTGAAATATACAGGTTAAGCCAGCTTGGCATTCCGTCTTGTCTGTAGTTGCTATATGTCTGCCTAAAATGTGCAATGATAAGCAGAGGTGTAAATGTACTGGTAATGCTGTTCTTAATTGTCACCAAGTGGGTTATTTATGCCTAGTTCGATCACCTATCATGGAGCTACCATCACTGGAAGGCATAGGAGTACCCAACTGACCAGCAGCACCATGAGAAAATGTGCCAACCACTGGCATCAGATATTGTGCCAGGAGTACCTGCCAACACTTATAACACTCTCCCTGGAAAAGACTGTTAAAGTTTAAAGCTTAATTTGAGGCAGGATCTAGGAGGTCCTGCTCTGAATGTTATTATGCTCTTTTGGTGTGCCAATTGTGAACCCTTGTGAAACTTCCCAAGCCCTCTCAGACTGCCCAGTGACAACCACTACAGGGGGACTTGCTGGAGTATGCTATGTAGGGAGAGGCGAGGAGATAGTCCACTGATATAAAGGTACCCAATCAAATGGGAAAACATTATTTAAATCTACCGTGGTTTTAAAGTGGACCTCTCTTGTCAGTTCGGTGTTATATTTTGGGACAGTACTGATGAGATGTCATAGCTCCTTTTAGGCCTGTCTAATACTGTACCACTGATCACATTTTCAAGTCTCTATGGACCTTGTTACTTTGTGTAACTGGAAAAGCAGGAAGACATCGGACTCTGTCTCTTCCCAGCTGGTAGAGGAGTGATCAGTGTGGCTTAGTGACTGGAACTTTAGGAATGAGTCACTATAGCCCCTTAGTGCAGGGTTGACTAGTGAGCTTTTTGTGCGACGAACCCCCTAACATTTATTAGTTGTAGTATATTTTTCAGTTGTGAAAATATTTTACAATCAATTTCCTATTGGACACACAAGCTGATCTGAGTTGTAAAAGAGCTGTCATTAACCTGTTATCTTCAAAATACAGTAATATTTAGCACATTCTGTAAACACTCCTAAACATGTATTCATTTAATAATATCCAAATATGTCTGTCAAGTTTTAATTGTTCCAAATGAGATATATTCTTATTATTACAAAGCCCTGAAACCTTGTGGCGCCTAACAAATAAATGATAATAATAAATGATAATAATATTAGAGATGATCACTGACCCCCGTGTTTTGGTTTTGGATTCGGTTTTGGATCTGGATTACCATCGTGTTTTGGTTTTGCAAAACCGCCATTGCGTGTTTTGGTTTTGGTTTTGTTTGGTTTTGCTTTGCTATTTTGTTGGAAAATCAATGTTTTTGGGCCTAAAATAACCCAATTTAGTGCTCCAACTGTTTCATAGATAAGTAATCTAATTGTAGAGGTAATAAATCATCCAAAAAACAGTTTAATTCCTGGTAGGTAGGCCTTCATTTATTCTACACACAAAACAGATTGTCTTCCTCTCCATCTATACATAATGGCAATGCACCTATCGTCTTTGGATGTATATTACACCCTACACTTGTAGTTAAATATGTAAAGAAATGGAAAAAGGCAGTTTGCTTTCTGTCTCTATAGGCCCCCCTCCACTTGTTTAAAAAAACCAAAAAATTCAGCCGTTATAGACTGTACAATATTAATTGAAATGGACAAAGCCAGTTTAGTTTCTGGCTCTCTAGGCCCCCCTCCACTTATCGAAAATACAAAAAAATTCATCCGTTAGAGACTGTACAATATTAATTGAAATGGACAAAGCCAGTTTGGTTTCTGGCTCTCTAGGCCCCCCTCCACTTGCCGAAAATACTAAAAAATTCAGCCGTTATAGACTGTACAATATTAAGAGAAATGGACAAAGCCAGTTTGGGGTCACTCTGTCTATGACACCCTACCCTTAAGGATAAATTGCCCAAACAGCAGCCTTTCAAGATGGTACGTGATATGGAAATGCCCCAAGTCCCTTTCCTATTTAGGGGTAGATTGCACCCTACACTTACATAGAAAGTTTTAAAAAGATGTTATTGTCATCATCTTCAGCTTCATCCTCACCCTCATCAGTGTGTACGTCATCATCACAGACTATCAATTCATCGCCGCTTGAATCCGCCATTAGAGAACAGTCAGTGCTTGGATGTCTTGGATGGTGAAGGCCTTCCTCGTGGAAGATGTAGTTCATTTTTATAAACATCATTTTCTCCACATTTTTGGGAAGTAACCTTCTACGGCGATCACTGACTAAGTTCCCTGCTGTGCTGAACACTCGTTTAGGGTACACACTGGAGGGTGGGCAGCTTAAGTATTGCAAAGCAAGTTTGTACATGGATTTCCAAATGGCCTGCTTTTCTTCCCAGTAAGGAAAGGGACTGTCTGACATTTCCATATCAACTACCTCTTGAAAGTAATCCTCCACCATCCTGTGCATGTTTATACTCGTATTGGATGGAGTTATGGGCAAAGTGGCAAATTTTTTTGAAAAATCCTTCAAACCAGCCCAGAAGTTAAATTGTTCTGGTCTGCCCCCTGCGTCTTCCCTGCTTCTTTTTGGGAAATTTAATTTTTTACGAGCAGCAGCAGCTTGAGAAAGTGAAGGAGGACACGTTGTCAAGCCGAGGCCCAGTTCAGCGGCCAACTTGCTGAGCAATAGCTCCTTGCAAAAGTTCACATCTCGCTCATTTACAAGTAAAGACTCAATGTAGGTTTTAAATCTTGGATCAAGCACAGTGACCAAAACGTACTGATCCAAGTTCAAGATCTTAATAACTCGGGGATCATTGTGAAACTAATGAAGTTCTTGATCGACAAGGCCAACATACTTTGATGAATTGCTTGCTTTCAGCACCTCCTTCATTTTTTCAAGCTGCTTTTCCAATAGTCTAATTAAAAGAATGACTTGGCTCAAACTAGCCGAGTCTGCACTTACCTCACACGTCACAACTTCAAATGGTTTCAGCACCCTGAAAGGATTCCCCAGTGTGCAAGAGTGAAATACATCCCCCCTCCTTTCCCAATGTCATGGCTTGTGCAATATGCTTGGATGGCTTTGCGCTGTTCCTCCATCCTCTGAAGCATGTACAGGGTGGAATTCCACCTAGTTACCACCTCTTGCTTAAGTTGGTGGCAGGGGAAGTTAAACTGCTCTTGGAGCTGCTGTAATCTCCTACATGCTGTGGCTGAATGCCTGAAATGGCTTGAAATTTTACGAGCCACCGAAAGCATCTCCTGCACCTCACGGTTATTTCATAGGAAGCTCTGCACCACCAAGTTGATGGTGTGAGCAAAACAGGGAATGTGTTGGAAATCACCCAGCTGTAATGCTCGCACTATATTGTTGGCATTACCAGAAATGACATACCCTGGGGAGAGTCCAAGTGGTATAAGCCATGTATCAATCACATCTCTCAGTTTGCGTAACAAATTGTCAGCTGTATGCCTGTTAGTGAAGCCAGTGATACAAAGAGTGGCCTGCCTGTGACAAATGTTACGTAGTGGTGTACATGCTGCTGCTGTTCCTGCTGGTGAAGGTGAATGACCAACACAGTGGGCTGTCACAGTCATATAGTCTTTGGTTTGCCCACTTCCACTTGTCCACATATCTGTGGTTAAGTGGACAGTGGGCAGAATGGCATTTTTCAGCGCAATCTCTTCATTTTTACACACTTTTTGGTATAGTTGTGGAATTGCTTTACGGGAGAAATGGTGTCGCGATGGAATTCTGTAACGCGGACACAAAACCTCAATTAACTGTGAAAAACCAGCTGCGTTTATTGTGATCGCAGATCTAACACTAACATTGCAGCCATGGCATCTGTGATTCGCTTGGCGACTGAGTGACTGCTGTCATATTTGCTTCCCCTCACAAATGATTGTTTCACAGTTAATTGCTGAAATGTAGGACTGCTCATTTTCTTGACCTGCCTCTGGGATGACGATTCACCCCCCGCAGCAGCAACAGCAGCAGCAGTGGGACTAACGCTTTCTTCAGAGGATTCAATAATAGTGCAGGAGTCATCCAGCCTTAAGTGGGATGCCGGGCTAACTCAGAGCACTACTGAGGATATTGATGAGGATGGTGTGGTGGGTGTATTTTGTAGCCGTCAGGATGTCGGTGAGTGGAGGGTCTTAGCTGATGATGGAGTGCTTGTAAATTTTTTGGAAGAACTTTCAGCTTTTCCCAATACTTTGCCATGAACTCTCGGTAAATGGCGTAACATAGACTAGGTTCCAAGATGGTTAAGGTCCCTCCCTCGACTGACTGTGGCTTGACATACACTACAAATGGCTATACAATTGTTGTCTGGATTTGGATAGAAATAATTCCACACATAAGAAGTGGATTTTTTTGTTTTATGCCCAGACATGACAATGGCCTTTTTCTTGTCACGTGCCAGAACTGCTGCCACTGGTGCAGGACTTACACAAGCAACCTCATCCTCATCAACATCCTCATTAGTGCCCTCGTCGCCTACACAAATCTCCCCCTCATCCTCTTCTAATTCCAAAGTGGCATCCTCAATTTGTGTATTACCGGCTACACTCGGGCTATTAAGGCACACAGCAGAATGCTCACGATTAGACATCCCACTGTTGGATGGACTCTCCACAGGGATTGGTGTCATTTGTGAATCAGAGCAAACATTATCCTCTAATGCCTTACTGTTATCTTGCAGCTCGGCTTTGACGCGTAACAGTAGTTGTGCACCAATTGTAGGCTCGGTAACATTTTGGGATCTGCCACTAATAGCCAAAGGTGAAGGCCTCATTCTCTCTTTGCCACTGCGTGTGTAGAATGGCATGTTGGCAATTTTTTTTTATAGGTACTTAACTTTTGCTCAGTAACACTTCTTTTTCGCTTCAACACAGTAAAAAAAAAAATATATTTTGTTTTTTGGACTGATTTTGAAACACTCTGTAGTTTGACATCGCCTTGCCCAGATGACGTACTGGGAACACTAACATCAGGACTGATGACAGAACCTGGTTGCTCATTCTGCTCATATGTGGACTGCTTTGAATACATTCTCAGCCCAAAGCACTTGTAGTGCTAAAAATTATTTGGTAAGATACTGCTGACAGATAGTAATTTTGACAGCCAGAAATATTTGTGCACAATTAGGGGGGACACCCCAAAAGCACTGGGGAGTGCTAAAAATTAGTTGTAGATACTGCTGACAGATAGTAATTTTGACAGCCAGAAATATTTATGCACAATTAGAGGGGACACCCCAAAAGCACTGGGGAGTGCTAAAAATTAGTTGGTAGATACTGCTGACAGATAGTAATTTTGACAGCCAGAAATATTTATGCACAATTAGGGGGGACTCCCCAAAAGCACTGGGGAGTGCTAAAAATTAGTTGGTAGATACTGCTGACAGATAGTAATTTTGACAGCCAGAAATATTTATGCACAATTAGGGGGACTCCCCAAAAGCACTGGGGAGTGCCAAATATTGAAAAGAAAAAAAACCTCTATCCTCCTCTCTTCTCTAGCGATTTTTGTTACAACAATTGGAAAAAGAATATTGGATTCTCTGTCCCTGCTCTAATCAGCCTGTGACTACACCCTGCTCTCTCCCTCTGTCACATGGCGATGGATTGCTGTGGAGGCGTGTATTTATAATCTTGAAGTATCGCGAGAACCGATCCCCGAGTTTCGACGACGTCACAATGACGTTCGGCCTCGATTTGGATTCGGAGCGGGCGGTAGAGTACCGAGCTACTCAGCTCGGTACTCGGATACCCAAAGTTCGGGTGGGTTCGGTTCTCAGGGAACTGGACCCGCCCATCTCTAGTATTTATACAGATATATTAAGGTTTTCCTGATCCTAGTGTAGCAATCTTTTATTATTGGACCAATATGAGAGGTAATAGCCAGTGTTGCACTCTCCAATCTTTCACCATCTATGTAATAGAAGACCTAATGCATATAAAACGTTTGGAAAATGACAAAGTCAATCACTTTTATAAGGTCCAGTGCACAGACTGCCTGGGTCATTCACTCATTTATCATAGCTTCAATAAACTAGACATTTAGCATTGATTGTAGAGGGAAAATGAAACAAAATGACTGGATTCTGATTTTGCGGAATGCTTTTCAGATAAACACTTTTTCTGTCCATTACTTTTTATTTCTTTACAATCTTCCATTTTACTTTTTTCTCCAAGGTATAAGGTGACTTTGGTTTATCCATATTCTGTATTTTGGAATGTACCTGTTCTTTAACCTATTAAGTGCTACTTAAAATGCAAATATGTCACTGATTCACGGACATTTCTTCCCTCTGTGTTGCCTGTGACAGCAGCTTGTTGACCCATGGTCATGGTCTCTACACACTGATTGCAGGAAGGACAGTGGGTGACTAGTGTCACTGTACTTCTGTTTGTAATCAGTTATTGCAGAGTGTGGCCATTGATCTAAGTGTCAGTGGAGAGGTAAGAAGCAAGTTGCAGGCCAGGAGGCCAGGTGAGAACTTCTGCTCTGTTGCCCTTAGGATGAACCCATCTATGACGAGGTTCTCACCTTGCATCATTAAAATGATGGCCCTGACATTCTTGTCTTAATTTTAGAGTGATGGTATAGAATAATACAACACATGTTATCATGTGCAATCACAGTACAGTACGTTTCTATAAGTACTAGGAGTGCTGGCAGCCAGAATCAGAACCAGGTTTTGTTGCGGTTTTGACTAATCCACCACTTCAGGTGTTTTTAAACCACCAACCATCAAACACGGTTTTACATTCAACCCCCAAACTGCTCTATAGTAAATGTGAAGGGAATTGATGCCATTGTGTTTACACACTGGTGCCATCCTCATCAGACCATTCCTTTGTATCATTTACATTTTACCTAAAAGAGGCCCCCCAGTGAAGACTCATTGAGACCTAACTAATGATCCCACAATTCCAATAACACATCTCAAAAAATATAGCATCTTATTTTCATACCAACCTCTTTGGACTTCCATAATCTGGGAGATCCATAAGGCTGTGACGAGAGTGAAAATTATTAAGTTTGCTAGTTATTTTGTTATGGTATGTTATAATATTTTTTCTGAAGCAGAAAAATCCCAGTTTTGGCTTCACCAATGATCCTATAAAAAAAACCAACTGCTTGTTTTGCTTATACAGTACTGGCAAACATGTTAAGAGCTACTAAAAGCCTCCTATGCTATTCAGACAATTTGGTACAAAATAGTTAAAATGCAGTAGTACCTTGATAAAATTAACTCGTTCTTCAAATTATACTATGAAACATTTTATGATCTCTATAATGACTCTATAATGTTGATAATACCAGTCTTGATTGATTTATTTTTGGTTAGCATTGGTTGTTGAGATGGAGCAGGCATTGCTGCCTCACAGCACTTGGGTCATTCATTTGATTTCAACCAGAGCCCTATATGTGTGGAGTTTGTATGTTCTCCTTATGTTTCTGTACGGTTTATCCAGTTCTCCACTTTCCTAAAACAGTCCAAAAACCTATTGATAGGATAATTGCTGACTAAAATGGACACTAGTTTGTATATGTGGGGTTATGATAAAGGGCCTTGATAGTTTTGAGAAATTTATCTTTGGATCCAAATACTAATAAGGTGTTTATCACAATGGGCCAAGAGATTTTATGGAGAAAGCCTTCAATAAGAGCTATTGGCCCTTTGTGATAAACACCTTATTGGCATTTGGATCCAAAGGTAAATTTTATTAAAACTATCAAGGCCCTTTCACATAACCACTCAATTACAGTACTTACTAATGTCATCTTACATCTTTCGGTCTAGGCAATGTAACTATACAAGGATGCCTCCTTTCCCCCTGACTTTTGCCCTGACCATTAAGAACTTGGCATCATAGATTAGAGTTATTCCTTGCTGCTGTCATATAACTGACTCTTGCATAACGCTTGAGTTAATTATTTTAGTATGGAGAAGTAATTTGTATAATCTTTCCCAAGCAGCAGGCTATATGTTGAATACACATTCTACATGGAAAAGACCACTATCTGCGGTTTCCATGAAGCAAGTGTTGACTCTCTAACATGGCAAGCACAATAAAGCTGGCAACTGCAGTTAGCATTCACAGTATGTGCACTTGAAGTATATCACATGACTACAACCTCCTGTTAAAAATGCTAAATTACTATTACCTGTTTTAATAGCTATTTTGTATCCCCAGGGCTTAATCACCAGCAATGCCCGACAAACTGTGCGTAAGTAGGTCTCAGGGGCGATGCAAAGTGATGATATTTCTACGGACAGATTTCCAAGCCCCCGCGGGATTCTTTGAAGTTAGGAAGAAAAGGCACTTCTTTGAAGTTTTGGCTATCTTCTAAGGGAGCAGGCGTCCGAAGTCCAAATAACTCCCTCAAGCACTCCACAGGAGGGCTCATGGAGGTGGCAAAGCATGTTATTAATATTAACAGTGTGTCACCTCTGACTCACAGTTGTGTAATCACTGGATGTTACAACCAGTAAATGACAAAGTAGATAATAGTTGTGCACCTGATGCTGAAGACTTTTTATAAATAACTTTCATTGGCAACTAGAGGTTAGCAGTATCATGACTGGGGCACACATATTCATGAAAGACATCATTTGTTCTTAAAAGTGTGTCTTATGACCAATAAAGGCAGACATTTGAGTTTTGAATTTATTTTAAATGATACTACATTTTTAAACTTAGGGATTGAAATAACATATTTCAAGTGATGCAATATATAAAGCGACAAAGGGCTAAGTTCTCTAAAGTACTGACAGTAGTAAAGAAGCAGGAATCATCAAACATTATAAGTGACCAGGAAGGAAAATGCCACAGTAAAGAAATAGAAAATAAAATGAATGTATTAATCCATTTTATTCTCTAATGGTAATATATATACTTTTGTTACATGAAAACTCAGTTTCACATTATTATCTATAGCAAATAAAAAAATTTGTTCTTAGTGATAAGCTGATGGTATTGTGACATTCAAAGTTAAGGAGAATAAAACTTTCCTAAAAAAGTACTTTTTCCCCTAAATTTTATGGTACTTTTCAATAACCATGGTGGCACAACAGTTAGTCATTGACAATGCTGAAGCATGGGTCAATGATCAAGCCACTATCTTGGTGGAAAATTTATGTTTTCCCCTTCTCCATCATCATCATCAGCTATTTATATAGCGCCACTAATTCCGCAGCGCTGTACAGAGAACTCACATCAGTCCCTGCTCCACATTGGAGCTTACAGTTTATGTTCCCTAACATACACACAAACAGACTACGGTTAATTTGAGAGCAGCCAATTAACCTACTAATATGTTTTTGGAGTGTGGGAGGAAACCGGAGCACCCGTAGAAAACCCACACAAACACAAGGAGAACATACAAACTGCACAGGTGATCTGACTTACTCTTATTCTACAAAAACTTACAGATAGGTTAAGTACCTTCCGGCTGAATTAACCCTACTTTGCGCTTGTGTGGTAAGTAAAATAGAGTGTAAGCTGCACTGGGGCAGTGATTGATGTGAATAACTATTCTCTTTAAAGCTCTGCATAATATACATTCACTATATAAATAAAGGTTAATAATAACCTTTGCATTAACCTTTGCGTTAGAAACTCCTTACTTATTAAAGTCATAATTCTGTCAAGATAAATACCAGGTTTTTTGTTTTATCGTCTTTTAAAGCAAAAAATATTTTGAAGACACCCAATCAATTTTAGCATTACAATATTGGTGTTCAAATGCTGAATAATGTTTATTGTGTAAAAACATCATTAAATTGCTGTTACAAATGCAGCTGTTAAATAAAGTTATTAAGTCCAGGGGCTAGATTTACTAAGCTGCGGGTTTGAAAAAGTGGGGATGTTGCCTATAGCAACCAATCAGATTCTAGCTTTCATTTATTTAGTACCTTCTACTAAATGACAGCTAGAATCTGATTGGTTGCTATAGGCAACATCCCCACTTTTTAAAACCCGCAGCTTAGTAAATCTAGCCCCAGATCTTCACTTAAAGCCAAAATTCATGTTGAATCAAGAATCAGTGGGGAAATTATTTATACTTATAGATATACAAAATTATCTGCAATCTAAAAATAAACAAAATCATATTTGCAGCAAAGTAAAATAGCAAATTTGCATTAAGTAAAAAAATATATTTAAGACATTTAATTACCTTATTTTGATGCTTGCTTTATAAATAGTAACATAATTATAAGACAAATAATAATATATGACATATGATAGAACATTTTACTAGAAATGACTTTACTATAGTCATTTTTGGTTGCTATAAACAACCTTGCCAACGCTTGGGTTAATAGTGTTTATAGCAACCACGCCCACGCTTTGTATTTTATGTTGCACATTATAGAGCTACTGGGTCCGCGCATTGCCCCTTAATGCCGGCAATGTCAGTATCGCCAATTTAAGTGGCGGCAATAACACTGATGAAATTTTCTCCTGACAGTCTTTATACCCAGCCTGTACGAAATTTTCTGTGTCACTTTTTAGGTAAGTTTGTTATTCCCTACATGTCGGTATTATAGTGATTGGTATTTTACGTTTGCTATAACTCTTGTCGCAATAGTAGTCATCGTTATCTCCTACCCACCCTAGGTATTAGTATCAGCAGTCGTAGGCATCACTGGCCTGTCTCCAACACTCAGCAGTCCATTGATTGCTGACCTTCCCAATTACAATCCTTGACAGAATCCAGCTGGGCTCAGCCTCAGGCTAGAGGTGATCGCTCTCAGGTGTTTCCACTAACCTCCAGTACTGATGACACATGCAAGGAATCACCAATCATCCAGCCACCATAAGAAGCTGCTTAATGCACTCCTTAGTATTACTTGATACTCCTGCTCCAGCACTATACTTGGAAGTACAGCAGCTCTTCATGTCTCTTCAACTCCTATACCCAGTCTCCCTGAGAGCAGCACACCCGTACCCATCATTTCCATCTGCCATGTTTTCTGCAGAGTCCTCATACCTGCTAAGTACTCTGCTGCTTTCACAGAGGGAGCCAACTACACTGGGCCACAACCTGGGCCTCACTGAGCAATGTCCATATCCTCTTGCGTGTATTCCTGGTGTAGTCCGGTGGGGGTCTTAGACTCTGCACCAGTGTATTTGGTTGTGCCAATCCCTTAGTTATTGTCATTATTGTCATCTGGGTGTGTACTCCACTACACTTGCTGTCTATTTCTTTTCTACAGGGTCACTGCAGTATATCCATTTGTTTACTGCCTTAACAGTGTCAACACTTCTCTGTACCCCATTACACACTATGCGCTGTTTAACCAATATCAACACTTCTGTGTACCTCATTACACATTACCTGCTGTTCAAACAGTGCCAACATATCAGTGTACCTCATTGCACACTACCCGCTGTTCAAACAGTGCCAACACATCAGTGTACCTCATTACACAATACGCGCTGTTTGACCAGGGCCAACACATCAGTGTAACTCATTACACAATACCTGCTGTTCAAACAGTGCCAACACATCCAGTACATTATTACACACTATGAACTGCTCAACCAGTGTCAACACCTTTGTGTACCTTAGTGCACATGCCCAGTCAGTGCCTACAAACTATGTGTACTCCGTTGCATATTACCAAACCTGCACAATTCATATACCCAGCTGTATCCTCAAATTTTTGCCTACAGTGTCAAACACCTCAGTGTATTCCGAAAGGACAAACCCTCTTTGTATCGCATCTATACATCTTCCGGTGTTTTCCCCTTTGATACAAAATCCCAGGTTTTCACAATAGGAAACTCCTGTGTATTCATTTGTAAAGATGAGCAGCTGAATGCAGCAGCTGTATGTATTTTCTATTCACACATCACAGTGCGTTTTTAACAAAGCCACTAAAAGAGGATAAAGTGACAGCCATTGTATTTAATTGCGAACCTTAAATGAGGTAGTTTGTTTAAACGTATAAATAAGTTTAAAGGTAAAAATAATACCATAGAAAAGAGAAGTCACAATATAACAATATTTCTGCTTATATCATAATGCTTTATGTCTTTAAATTAATAAGCCTTCTTTATCCTTGATTAAATATGAAATCAAGAAAAACTAAAATTTCACCTTTGCAAGTGAAAAAGAATTGGCACCAGGAGGATGTGAATACTAACTAAGGGTTTTCTTCTTCCTTTAAATAGTTCCATAACTTGGAGCATTCACACTTAATGTTAAAAGCCATAGAGAATTACCAGGTTTATAAGATAACCCCCTGCCTTGCTAGAGTTTCTGCTTTTCATGCTGATCTTTAAGAATTATAAAGAAATGCTAAGGTAATTTCTTTTATCTTTGCAAATGATACAAAAATGTCAGAGCTAGCTCATTTTAATTCCAAGGCACTGCATATACAAGTGACAAATGTACTGCAGGGCACTGCATATACAATAATATATGATTAAAGCCTGGTATGCAGAAGGAACAATGAAAATCACCATGCCCTCCTGCAGAATAGTCATAGCAATTGCTTTTTCATCTCAGGAAATCTTTTGGATACATTTGTTGTGTGAATATCTATATAGAGAGTGAGAATCATTTCTATTTTTATTTGCCTAGCTGCTTCCAATATGTATGGATATGATTTGACAGATGTGCAGAGCCAAGTTTCCTGCAGTAATCCAACTGTACCTCACCGCTAAATATATGATTAATTCGACAGCACATAATAGTGAAACCTAGCTCTGAACATGTGGTTTAGTTCAACTTTCATGCAGCTGCCTATTCCCATCCTACATGGTAGTGTTCGAAGTGGCAATTTAGGAGTGGCAGTTTGGGAATGTAAGTGATTGGAATTTGATAGTTTTGCAATGAAGGAAGTTGAGAAGTGGCGGTATGGCATACCACTGTATACCAGCCCACTATGACCACTACCAGCGTCGGACTGGGCCGCCGGTGGTCCGGGAAATCCACTGGTAGGCCCTGATGTCAGATAGCTTCGCCCTCCTCCGTGGTGGGGCGGGGCTAAAAAAAATGATTCCTGTGTCCTCGGGTGTTGGTGGGGGCCGGGAGCCAGGTGCCGCGCGGCGGGGTCAGCGTGGCAGTGGGTGGCTGGCCCCTCCTCAGGGACCAGTCACTTTCGCTAAACAGGAAACAGGAAGTAGAGTGCGTTCCACCGTGGAACGCACATTACTTCCTGTTTTGCTTTTGATCGCACAGCAAGCATGTGAGCTGCAGCAATAAGGTAAGTGTGAATGAAAGATGGCCCTGCTATTTGTGTGAAAAACAGGGGAGGGGGGGCTGCTATTTGTGTGAGAAACAGGGGAGGGGGGGCTGCTATTTGTGTGAGAAACAGGGGAGGGGGGGCTGCTATTTGTGTGAGAGACAGGGGAGGGGGGGCTGCTATTTGTGTGAGAAACAGGGGAGGGGGGGCTGCTATTTGTGTGAGAGACAGGGGAGGGGGGGCTGCTATTTGTGTGAGAAACAGGGGAGGGGGGCCTGCTATTTGTGTGAGAGACAGCGGAGGGGGGGGCCTGCTATACTGTGTGAAAAACAGGGGAGGGGGGGCCTGCTATTTGTGTGAGAAACAGGGGAGGGGGGGCTGCTATTTGTGTGAGAAACAGGGGAGGGGGGCTGCTATTTGTGTGAGAGACAGGGGAGGGGGGGCTGCTATTTGTGTGAGAAACAGGGGAGGGGGGCTGCTATTTGTGTGAGAGACAGGGGAGGGGGGGCTGCTATTTGTGTGAGAAACAGGGGAGGGGGAGCCTGCTATTTGTGTGAGAAACAGGGGAGGGGGGCCTGCTATTTGTGTGAGAGACAGCGGAGGGGGGGGGGCCTGCTATTTGTGTGAGAGACAGGGGAGGGGGGGGCCTGCTATTTGTGTGAGTGACAGGGGAGGGGGGGCTGCTATTTGTGTGAGAGACAGGGGAGGGGGGGCCTGCTATTTGTGTGAGAGACAGGGGAGGGGGGGGGGCTGCTATTTGTGTGAGTGACAGGGGAGGGGGGGCCTGCTATTTGTGTGAGAGACAGGGGAGGGGGGGCCTGCTATTTGTGTAAGAGACAGGGGAGGGGGCCCTGCTATACTGTGTGAGAGACAGGGGAGGGGGTGCCCTGCTATTTGTGTGAGAGACAGGGGAGGGGGGCCTGCTATTTGTGTGAGAGACAGGGGAGGGGGGCCTGCTATTTGTGTGAGTGACAGGGGAGGGGGGGCCTGCTATACTGTGTGAATGAAATAGGAGGGGGGCCACTATATTGTGTGAATGAAAGGAGTGTGGGCTGCTATAATGAGGGAATGTTTTTTTTTAATATAATGTGTGATATGAGGGAAAGGAGTGGGGTTGCCTTAATAGTACATGGGTAGGAGATAGGCTATTAATTTAATGGTGGAGTTTAGGTGGGGGCTAATTATTTAATGGGTGCTATTTTATTTGTGGGGTGATGGTGGGGCAATTTAATTTATTGGTGGGCTATTTAATTTAAGAGTGAGGCCTATTAAATTAAGATGGGGTGACAGGACCTTTAATTTAATCCTGGGGTGGTTTAGGTGCTATTAATTGAATGTGGGGCTGAGTTTGAGGAGCACGAGGTCTAATTATTAAATGTGAATATGAATTATTTAATGGCAGTGACTGTTGTGGGAAATAGGTATATTTATTATACTTAAATGATATTCATTTATTGCTGGGGCTGTTTGGAGGGAGGGAAATAGGTTTATTTATTAAGTGAGAATGCTCTATCTTTAATGTTGGGGCTGGAGGAAGGCCTAAGTATTAATTGTGGGTGCTATAGATTTTACGCCGGGGCTGGTTGGAATTTGCTAAATGTACCCATTTTTTTTTCAAAATAGGGCACCCAACATTCCGGGATCCAGACAAGTCGCAACTTAAGAAACCAGCAGCCACAGGTGGTGACAAGAACAGGTAGGACAGTCTGTCAAATGTTCTGATTCTAGTGGGACAATCCAGATTTTTGGTGACTGTTCTACCCAATCTAAGGGGGAGGTCAAGACTGTGTACTCTTTATATACACACTGCATTCTTTATATACTACACTATGATGCTAGCGGTCCTTCATGGGCTGGCCACTCCCCCCTCTAGTGTCAGGCCCGCCTCTATGATGCTGGCCACACCCCCTCTGGTGGGCCCCTAGCTTTGCAGTTCCCCGGTGGGCCCTTCATGCCCCAGTCCGACACTGGTTTACATACCAAGATTTTTTGTGACTTGCGAAAGCACAACAATATTGAACCTTACATCACAACCTGGTATGAAATATATTAAATGACTGTATATCAAAGGCACATGAGAGCTGCATTGAAACATGGGTGAGAAATATGTTAAACTGTTTTCATGGAGATTGGGAGCAGGGAGTTCAGTGGTGTGCAGTGTCTGTACAATGCTGAATCAGCACCGACATTTCTGGATATATATGAAGATACTAAAAAAATTAATAACCATTATTAGGGATCCAACAAAATCTGCACACCTCACCTCCAGTCCCCTTGCCAATACCATCCGATGATAACTTTATTTTTATGTTTATAGAATATAAGCTCTCGTCAGCAGAGCCCTCTCTACCCTATGTCCATGTGATTTTTCTGATTAAACTGTGTTTATGGGATTTTTATATTTATATGTTTAATTTGTAATTATGGGGGTAAATGTATGAAGCTGAGAGTTTTCCAGCGGCTTTGAAAAGTGGAGATATTGCCTATAGCAACCAATCAGATTCTAGCTGTCATTTTGTAGAATGTACTTAATAAATGATAGGTAGAATCTGATTGGTTTTTCAAACCTGCCGGAAAATTCTCAGCTTGATACATTTTCCCCATGGAATTTGTACCTGAATATTTGCTACTGATAATTAGAGATGCTCAGACTCGGTTCCCTGAGAACTGAACCCACCCGAATTTAGCAGATTCGAGTACCGAGCCGAGCCGCCTTGGTACTTTCGCTCGCCCTCGGAATTGAAAACGAGGCAAAACATCATCGTTACGTCCTTGGATCTTGCGAGTTTTGGATTCTATAAGTACCCGCCCTCCACAGCGATCCAGTGCCATTTCATAGAGAGACACAGAAGGGTTAACACGGTTTTTGGCAGTCTCTAGTGCAGTTGGGCAGCATCATAGCTAGAAAAGTAAGAGGAGGGGGAGGCTCACACAGAAACAGGAGAGCTCCATTGCTCCATTGCTAATTGTAATTGCTGAAATAAAAATATTAGTGCTGGCAGTCTTGTTCTAAATCTGCAGTCACATTGTACTGTGTTATCTAGCTAACACACAAACATGACAGCGCCATTGCTAATTGTCATTGCTGAAATAGAAATAGTAGGGCTGGCAGTCTTGTTCTAAATCTGCAGTCATATTGTATTGTATAATATATATAATACACAAACAGGACAGCTCCATTGATCCATTGCTAATTGTCATTGCTGAAATAGAAATAATAGGGCTGGCAGTGTTCTTCAAAATCTACAGTCACAGTTTACTGTGTTATCAAAATGGATTCACAGCAGTACACAGAAGACCAGGATCACCAAGCAGCTGCTGGCATGAGTCATGATGATAGTAATCCCTCTACGTCATCTGCTCAATCCTATGTTAAAGTGCATAGTGTTTTTAAGTCAGGGAAACAAAAATAAAAAAAAACACCATTTACCTTGGTAAAGAAAAAAAAAATGTAATCCAGGTAAAGTTATCTGCAGAAAAAAATAAAATTGCCAACATGTCATTCTACACACGCAGTGGCAAGGAAAGAATGAGGCCTTCGCCTTTCTCTATGAGTGCTAGTTCTGCAACTGTCACTGAGGCATCTTCTTGTAAGGTCAGTCATGACCAAGCAAGACCTTGTCATTCTGACTCCAAAAGGAGTGCCCAAATACTTTTATGTGTAAAAGCCGATCTGGAAGAAAAGAGTAAGGCATTAGAGGAAAATGTATGTTCAGATACAGAAATTACACAAATCCCTGAGGAGAGTCTATCCACGAATACTATGTGTAAGCCTCACCTTTCTGATAGTGTACCCATAAAGAAGGCCACTTTCAGCATTTCTGCAAATATGTGCATGAGTAGCCCAAGTGTAGCCGATGGTTCACAAATTGTGGATGCCACTTTGGAATTGAAACAGGATGAGGGGGATATTTGCGTAGCTGATGAGGACGCTAATGAGGATGTTGATGAGGATGAGGTTGTTTGTGTAAGTCCTGCACCAGTGCAAGCAGTTCTTGCACGTGATAAGAAGAAGGCCATTGTCATGCCTGGGCATAAGACCAAAAAATCCACCTCATATGTGTGGAATTGTTTCTACCTAAATCCTGACAACAGATGTCTAGCCATTTGTAGCGTTTGTAAAGCCACAGTTAGTAGAGGGAGGGACCTTAACCATCTAGGAACCTAATCCATGTTGCGCCATTTGAACCGATTTCATGGCAAGCTGTTGGGAAAATCGGAAACATATAGAAAGATGCTGCGGGAAGCATTGCTGTGTATCTTGGCCTACTATATTCGTGTCAGTGCAGATGACAATGCCAAGAACAACACTGACACTATAGAAAGAACACTTATTGAAGACATTGAAATTAGGGGTTGTACCTTTAAATCCTACTATGCCTCAGATAAGTGCCCCCCCAATCACATAATGCTCACATAAATGCCCCCCAGTTCATATTATGCCACAGTAATCAAAGTAATGCCCCCAGTTCATTTTATGCCACATATAAGTGCCACAATTTCTATTATGCCACAGTAATGTCCCCGGTTCATTTTATGCCACACTTAAGTGCCACAATACCTATTATGCTACAGTAATGTCCCCAGTTCATTTTATGTCAAATATAAGTGCCCCCAAATCACAATATGCCATACATAAGTGCCCCAATTAATATAATGCCTCCTTAGACATCTGTGTGTGTGCGACTCACCTCACAAATCATCCGTTTCGCAAAGATTAGTAAATGTTATGCTTAATAAAAGGTTGTTATGAAAATATTTACGTTGCTTATAGATTGCATCGCAGGTGATTGTAGTGTACAGAAAATATCAATTTAAATTTTTCCAATTTTGGGCAGTTTTTTTGTTTGGTTTTGTTTTTATTCTTAAAATTAAGAGCAATGTGCTGCCCTTTTGAAGATTGGATGCATGTATCATATACTGCGTGATCTGTGTTATGTACTGTGTTCAGTTATTGCTCTGCTTTTCCATATTTCATGTACATATACATTTTCCAAACAGACCCCAACATTCCAGGGACCGGACAAAAAACCAGCAGCAGACTGTAAAAGCTGTAATAACAGGTAGGATAGAGCAACACAGTCCACCAACAGTCTGGTTCTTTAGCCCTGCTAATTCTGTTTACTAACCTCTCTTACTCTCTACCTCTTTTAGTACCCCTCTAACTGTCCTCTCACCTTCCTTAATGTCCTTTCCATCCACTGCTGTGTTTCTACCTTCCATCTTACTCACCTCCATCCTGCCAGCTTCACTCCTCCTCATACTCTCCAATCTTACCCTCTCATTACACTTTTCATGTTTGACTTACACCTGCCCTTGGTATGCCCTTACTGTACATTTCCTACCTCCGCACCCCCTTTCTGCTCTTCAAGTTGCAGGTAGTTGTGTTAGTTGCATTCATGCATGAATTGCATGCAATTGCGTTCATTGGTGTAAGTTCAGTTCTGCGCATGCACAGACCTTTATTCATGCAAGATACAGCACGCAGATGAATCAGGCCCAACTGTGTCTTTGTGTATGTATGTGCTTATATATTCAAAAAATGCAATTTATTTTTGTCCAGGTAGAATTGAGATCCACCACTTCAAGGAAGAGCACAGCTCGGTGACTTCAGGGTGAAGCCTGGAGCGACTTGATCTCAAACACAAACAAGGTAAGCTGTTTTATTATAAAGGATAAGGAATTTGCTTTGCTTAGAGTTATACTTAGAGATCCGATCCAAACCCATGACTGCTTCTTCCATTATCATGTGTATACTGCAATTAGTTAAGACGCCATTGAGCTTCCAGATAGCTAGCTTGGTGCGTCCAAGTCTAGATGAGGCAGACAGAAACTAAGCAGCAATCCCTCCTACATACCCCTAATATATATATTTATATATATATATATTCATTTTAGGGGAAGCTTTGCCATGGATTTGTATCATCATAAATCTGGCGCACAGAAACGTAAAGAAAACAAAGCAAGAGAGAAAAGGACCACTGAAGGTCGGAGAACTCTTGAAAGTGTAGGATTTACTGTTTCCTCTCATTTGTCTGAGCATGAAGGTCAGAAGGAGGTAGCTGAATCTTCAACAATAACAAGTGGACTTGAAATTGATGAAGTTAATGAAAATCTAACTGTTATTGTTCTTGATTATGATGATAATGATGGTGATGATGTTAGTGGTTCAAGCAGTATGCTAACATGTGCTTCTGGACAGACACTACACTGATTTCAGAACCACATACAAGTTCTGCACACTTAACTTCTGCACGTAAAGTTGATGTTACTGTGGTTTGTTACACATTTTATTCAAAGGGGGCATCTGATATCGAATTAGATAGCAACAGGCAGCTATTGAAATGTGATATAGGCATTCTCCAACCAGGTTTCTCAGTGACCCAAATAGAAGATGCCATACGACAAGGACCAGAACCATACCCAACATTTTTCCTACTTGATAAAGATGGCAGCCAATTTCCTTTTTATATATTAAATTGTCACTTAAAAAACAGAGAAACATTTCCTCGTGACTGGTTAGTTTGGAGTAAGAGTAAGCAAGATTTTTTCTGCTTTTCCTGTTTTTTATTCAGCAAACTCCCAGTAACACATCATTCAGTTTTAGACAATCAGTTGGGGAGCTTATAAAGGTTATAAAAACTGTACAATAAAATACCTGACTATGAAAATAGTAATAACCATCGGTCATGTTATGTAGAGTGGCGAAATTTGGAATCCAATCTTGAAAAAAACATTACAGTTGATAGTTTATTATGGCACAAAATCCAGAATGAAACAGAAGTTTGGAAAGCCTTAGTGCAAAGATTTCTGGATGTAGTTCTGTTTCTTGCAGAACGTGGACTGGCATTTAGAGGATCAAGCAACCTAATTGGACATCCAAGAAATGGCAATTTTCTAGGAATGTTAGAAGCTGTAAGCCACTATGACCCTTCGCTTACAGAGCATTTGAAAAAAGTCAAAAAGGCACAAATGGAGAAAAAAATGATTACAAGTACATTACTTGTCAGCAGAAATTCAAAATGAATTTATATCATGTTGTGCCGAATATGTGTTTAACTGCATTTTAAAGGAAAGAGAAACTGCAAAGTATTTTTCTATCATTGTAGATGCAACACCAGACTCAGCACACATGGAATAAACTACATTCATTTTCCGTTATGTTCTTGTCTTAAACAATGAATATCAAGTTTTAGAACAATTTTTGGAATTTGTCAGCTGCAATAAAAAAAACAGGGGAAGCTATTGCAGATTTAATTCTAGAAACACTTAAAAAACGTAGTATTCCAATAAATGATTGTCGTGGACAAGGCTATGACAATGGTTCTAACATGAATGGAGCCTATAAGGGTGTCCAAGCTCGAATTTTATAAGTACATTCGCTGGCTATTTTTTCTCCTTGTGCCTGACACAGTTTGAATCTGTGTGGTGTCCATGCAGCAGAATGTTGTCCTGAGGTTGTGACATTTTTTGGCATTGTACAAAAGCTGTATAATATATTTAGTGGCAGTCCTCAGAGGTGGGAAATTTTGAAAGAAAACATTGGTGCTTCACTCCACTCCATGTCAAATACACATTGGTCTGCAAGGGTAGAAAGTGTCAAACTGGGATCCAAAAGGCAATTGAGTCAGTGTTGGAACTAAACCTAATATCAGAAATTCAAATCTAGATTCTGTAAGCATCTATTTGGAGTCATTTGATTGTGTTTTAATGGCGTCTATTTGGCTGAAAGTCATTACAGCTATAAATTACAGAAGCACAGTTTTGCAAGCACGAACGACCACAATTGATAAAGAAGTTGAAAATCTTTTCAGTCTGGTAGATGAATTAAAAGCGATCAGAAATAATTGGCAAGCTCTCTTAAATGAATCCAGACTGGTTGCTGAAAATCTAAGTAAGAATTTTTGATGAATCATCAACTGAAAAATCTTTCTCTAATTCAACCCCAGGAGAGATGTTCAAGTGCAAAGTATTTTACATTCTTTTGGACAGCATCATAGGCAATATGACAACACGATTTGATGCAGCAAAGCCATAAATTCTTTATTCAGTATTCTATGGATCTTCCCTGAGGTAGAGGATGAATAAGTTACAAAACAGGCAAACCAGCTTCAAAAAAGATATGAAGATGATATTAGCCAAGCTATTTGTGATGAGCTAATATACCTTAAATCAATATATAATTCGAATTTAGGAGAAGAATCACTTTCACCTATCAATCTCCTAAACAAATTGAAGCACCTGAAGCTTGAACGCCTGTTTCCGAATATTGTTATTGCCTTAAGGTTGTTCTGCACCATACCCGTAACAGTGGCTCAAGCTGAATGTTCTTTCAAGAATAAAAGATGTTTTAAGATCAACAATGACTCAGAATCATTTAAATGATTTAGGTTTGCTATCAATAGAGGCTAGCTTGGCCAGAGATTTCTCCAGTATTATCAACTTATTTGCAAGTCGTAAAGCTCCACTGTAATGGATACAGATATTATAATTCAGTGCTGGAAAAAGTCTGAGCAACTAGATATTAAGAATTAAAAGGGTCTTTTAGACTGTCAGCGCTGTCTCCTGGTGTTGTGTAATGGACAGCCCATAGGGATAGGTTGTGATTCCCCCTACCTATATAATTGTAAACCCTTATACTTTTCCCTGGCACTCAAAGGTGGTGGTTATTAAATCAAAAGGTAGTATATGTAAGGTTTCATAAATATATAAATTAAAGTACAATTTCATGTATATCTTTATTACTTTCATTAATATCTTTATTAATCTTTACATATAATTTATAATTTTCAATGTAATAACCACCACCTTTGAGTGCCCATGAACAACAGCATAAGCACCCAGATTTTGCTGTCGTGTGAGCCTTTTAAGCTGTGAAAATAAAAGGTATTTTATTCAGGATGACTCCTAACTTATTCAGAGTCTTGTTCACCTTTGTTATAAGTATAGTTTATTGGTTATGCCAAATGTAATTTTGTTATGAACCAAATTTGTTTTAGAAAGTTTTCAGTGTTTTGATGTTTACAAACTTTAAAAAAAACTTGATGCAAAACCATCTCGTACTACTGCAGAGGTGTAATGTGTAAAAATACAGAAATAATGTACTTAAGAAAAATAAAGTGTATTCTTACTGACAGGCAGAAAATTGTAACTTCTGCGTAAGTCACTTTAAAATTGCACACTCTGGGCCTGATGCATTAAGCCAAGCAAAGAAAAAAAAGGTGAAAATTAGCTCTTGGAAAAACCATGTTACAATGCAAAGGGTTGCAAATTAGTTTATTTGGCATGTAAGAAAAATACTTTTTTTCATGTAGCACAACAAAAGCTTAATTTTTACACTGAAATTTTAAGTTGATCTAGGACCTGCTCTATTCCAATTATAAATCTGTCCCCACATTTAAAATGTACCTCCTCCTCCAATGCAGCATGGTTTTGTCAAGGTGCAAATGTATTGTTTCTTTTGCTTTGCTGTACTTAATGAAGCAGGCTCTCTAGATTTTTTGTTTCAATGAAACACTGATCATAATTTTGCATTGTGACTAATATGTTCCTAACCTACCTCCTAATATAATTTATGGTACTTTACCTGTCAGATGTAATGACAGTTTTGAAAATGTATATTGTATGTTGGTTTTCTTTCATACTTCATCATGTCAATGTGTAATTGGGGATATGACACTTACACATGGTTGGAGATGTCTGTATGGTCGAGAGCATGACATATGAGATATTTACAGTAGCACTGATTTATTATATTTATTTATTTTCACCTAAATTATTTTGATATTTATGTGTATAGTTTTAACATGCCAAAGTTAAGTTTCTCTATCTTTCTGTACAAAATGTGTGTTGTTTATTGTATTTATTTGTTCTTTACATCAGAAATTTTTTCAATATAACATCTGCATATCTTACACTGAAAAAGATGTTTCTAGGTCACTGTCCAGCTGTCCCGAAAGTCAGGACTGCTGGGACATATGTCATGCACTGGCAAGCAGGTGATGCACCCTTATGCCATTGGTGTACGCAGCAAAGCAGGGTTTTTTTCGGTAGGAGAGAGGACTAGCGTATTTAACCTGGTAGACATGCGCCCCAATGATGCATAGCACGCGCCCAATGATGCATAGCCACGCCCATAATTGTATGATTACACCCACCTTTGCTCCACTAAAACGGGGGGCCCCATGAATTTGCTGTAATGGGGCCCTGAATCCCTCTTGGCAGCCCTGGTTGTAATATCTATTCTTCTGTCTACATACGTTGTGTGGCAATGTTTCCTAGATGAGCTAGGAACTGCCGTGTGTTTGTGTCGTTGCTCTGTAGCTTAGCATCCAGCCAGGTCACTGCAGTCTTTGTCCGAAAGTGTATGAGAATAATATTGTGACCTGTGAGGAGGTCAAAATTTACTGCAAATGACTTGAAATTAGTGTTATTGAAGTTAATAATAATGTAGGAAAAAAGGGCAAAATTGTGTGATTTCAGCATATTTTAGCATTTTTTGTAAAAAGTACAGATCTAAAACCAAAGCCAAAACATGCAAGGGCAGTTTTGACAAAACCAAAACATGAAGTTAATCCAGATACAAAACCAAAACCAAACCAGAACACAGTATTATGCATTCTTGTAATTTGTATGATTTGTTATCATGTTTGAATTGTATTTCTGTGACTTATATACTGACTGCCCGGCGCTGAGGAATTTGTGGCGCCTCACAAATTAACAATGAGAATGATGATGATTGTACCACTAATGACATGACACAAACATATGTCTTTTGTTCTATTTGTGGTATCAAAAAGTTGCCCTGATCCTCAAATCAAAATCATTGAAGGCTCAATCCTTTGTAATGCTTATGGACTATCTTGCAGGCAAGACAAATCACTTTGAGCACAAAGAAATTTTCAGTAGAGCTAGCTGCTTCAGCTTGAAAGAAATATGAAATTGGAAATTTGCAGATGTCAAAGGTTTCCAAGAAATGTATAGGCAAGTCAGAAAAAATTAATGACTGCCAAGTGAGTCGTGAAGAATCATTTGAAAGCCCGAGCAGTAATTTGACAGCAAAAGCTTTCAAAGTATCAACAGATGTAAAACAACAAGAAACCAGAAGGGAGTAAAAAGTTTCTTTTATTTCTGCCTCTTGTGAATTTTTAGCATATGTTTATATTGATTGTCAGGAGATAAGTATATATCTCTCATTTATCAAAGAGTTTTGTGTTTGAACTCATATCATCCCTTACACAAATATGTATAACGACTATGTTTATAATAACATAAGGTCAATAATCTAATACCTTCATCATCATCATCATTTATTTATGTAGCGCCACTAATTCCGCAGCGTGTACTCATTCACATCAGTCCCTGCCCCATTGGAGCTTACAGTCTAAATTCCCTACTATAGACACACACTCACACAAACAGACAGACAGACAGACAGAGAGACAGAGAGGGAGAGACTAGGGTCAATTTTTTTTTTTTATTGCAGCCAATTAACCTACCAGTATGTTTTTGGAGTGTGGGAGGAAACCGGAGCACCCGGAGGAAACCCACGCAAACACAGGGAGAACATACAAACTCCACACAGATAAGGCCATGGTCGGGAATTGAACTCATGACCCCAGTGCTGTGAGGCAGACGTGCTAACCACTACGACACTGTACCTTGATTATGCTTAGGGGCATAAGAAACACATGGAGTATGTTTAACTGTCTATAAATGGATATTAGGTTCATATGTTGTTTAGCCACATTCTATCATATATTGTATAATGTATCTGATGATTCTGCTAAACAATACATCCTTAGCATTTGCACTATTACTGGATATTGTAATATAGTTGTTCCGTGAGCATAGTTTTTGTTACTTATGCTTTAAAGCCACTGCTCGTTTTAACATACTATATATGTAAATTTGCCTAATATGTGAGCAATTTCTACACTAGTGGCTTCCTTTACATATTTACAAAAAAACAAAGATTCTAGCTTATTTGTACTGGTAGATTCTCCCCTAAAATGTAACTAATGAATTTGATTGTACATTGCTTCTTAAGTCTACATACCCTATAGTCAGTGCTTTTTTTCCCATTGAACGCTGGGAACGGCATTCTGGCACCTTTTTTTAAAAAACTTTTTTTTTACTTTTTTTTTTCTCTGCGGTGATGCTACAGTGCAGCACCGCATCTGTGTGTGTGTGTGTGTGTGTGTGTGTGTGTGTGTGTGTCCTGCTTCCATCGGCCGGGAGCAGGGCAGCGAGAGGAGCAGCGGTCGAACTAAGAAGAGTGAAAAGAAGTATGCAAAGAAGGTAAGTAATGCTGACTACAGAAAGCGGGAAGGGGCAAAAGTAGAAGAGGGCTACAGGAAAACAAAGGGCGAGCAAAAAGAAGGCTACAGAATAGAGGGGGAGCAGAAAGAAGGCTACAGAATAAAGGGGGAGCAGAAAGAAGGCTACAGAATAAAGGGGGAGCAGAAAGAAGGCTACAGAATAGAGGGGGAGCAGAAAGAAGGCTACAGAATAGAGGGGGAGCAGAAAGAAGGCTACAGAATAGAGGGGGAGCAGAAAGAGGGCTACAGAATAAAGGGGGAGCAGAAAGAGGGCTACAGAATAAAGGGGGAGCAGAAAGAGGGCTACAGAATAAAGGGGGAGCAGAAAGAGGGCTACAGAAAAAGGAGGGAGGTGGAAAGAGAGGGCCACAAAAAAACCAGGGTGCAGAATAGGGGTGAGAATAGCTAGCGGTCATATGTGAGAAAAGTTGGTAGGCAGCAGGGGACATGTCAGTGTGTAACAGGTGAGTGATGTCCAGTTGTTATGTTTGTTTTATTAAATTAACATATGGGGCCTCCCCTCTAGATATCCTGCATTTACTCCATCAGTCATCTGGACTGCAGCCTTGCCAGCCAACCAGGAGGAGGTAGGAGTTATTATTTTTATTTTACAATTATCAAGTGTGTGAGGGGCAAGGAAGGGAGTAAACTTATGTGTATATATATATATATATATATATATATATATATATATATATATATATATATATATAATTTTTTATTTTTTTTCATAAAAGATTAATAAGACGTGAGTTCCGGCACCTTTTTTTTTTTACAAAAAAAGCACTGCCTATAGTGATTTAGTGCACTTAGGAACACAGTAGAAATGGACCTATAAGCAAAATTATATTATTATATTATGCATTTTCCTTTATGGAGGTGCACATCTGAGGCTCCCTGCAAATAAACATAACAGTATAGTTCTAGTTATGTTCCTATTCATAAGTATGACCCAGAAAGCACTGTTGATGAAATAAAAGAAACCTCTATGGTGTCCTTTCTTCTTAGAAGCCTACAGACAATAATTACTGTATTATGCTGCTGATTCTATAAAGAATCTATAAAATAATTTTACAGCTGTTACTGTCTTGCAGAATGATAACATATATGCCTTTTTCAGGCTTGTGGTCAACATGGTACCTATAAGTATGCTGAAAGAAGCCTCCGTACCCCACGATTTCCTAGCCACTAACACCGTGGAATCCACAAAGCGGAGGTCTACTGGTACTGGATGCTCTCCTGCAGTATCACAAAATGTGGCTGGCCTTGTGCTCCCCCCACCTGGAGCTCACTTTCCTCTGCTGCTCCAATGCTATGCCAGTTTAAAGAGAACAAGATGGTGTTTGCAAGTATATATCTGTGTACATATCTCCTATAGGTCTTAGCTTAATGATATTTCCACCAGCAAGCAGTCACTTCATGCCTGGTAATTCCTGGTGATACATTCATGCAGGAGGTTGTGTGTGTTATAGTCAATTCTGCAAATCATATGGAACATGGAGCCTGCCAAATATTTAGTTCAAACACATGGACAATAGTATGGGATCAATGATAATGATTTTATATACAGTATATTTTTGACGGCTGATTTAGAGTTGGATTTTTTTTAACACTACACATGCTCACAGCTTGCAGACATATATTATGTCAGGCGCTGTCCCGGTCACTTGGCTCCGGCGCAGGGACAGTCACCTGTGATCAAGCAATCAGACGTGTCACTTCTGGACAGAGCTATGTCCGCTTTTGATATGCGCGTCGCATTGTTAGGCAACAGGACTCTAGTTTCTAACAACGGTTCCAAGCAAAATCACCGCCGTCAGCGAATCACCTCCCTGGCTCCCTTATTTAAACAGGACTATTTGGTCATACCTTTGCTCCAGCGCTGTGTTCCTGCATTCTTGTGTCCTGACTTTTGGTTCCTGACTCACCTTCTCCCTAACTACTCCTTTGGACTTCCCTCGGTGTTCTGGATTTCAGCTGCTGACCTCTGCTTGTCTTGACCTCCCTTTGGATCATCCTGTTACTTCGCTTGCTCGCTCGGCTTCTGACTTCTGGCTTTGTTGACCATTCTTCTGGATTTCCCCTCGGTACTTCTCTACTTGCTTGGTCTGATCTCAGATGGTTTACCATCATACACCCCTCTACTTTGCTGGGAGTTGCCCCGGTAGAACCACGACCTGCGCATCCGTTGCAGCGAATTCCAAATCTCCTTGCGGGGGTCCCTGGAGAAGACCAGGGGCGCGTTAGACTCCATGCCCCCGGGTGCAGAATTGTCTATCTCAGCAAGAAACCACTACCCTGTTACCAGTGCCCTGACAATTTGTGTATTTTATACTTGCACTCATTTTTGCTTTGAGTGGTGGGTCACGGATGTTCACGTTTAATTTCAGTATAGTAGGTATGTGATGATGCAAGTCATCCATGGTCCTTATAGATGTTTCTGATTTTAACTTATGCGTATCTTTAAAATAAATACTACTTTTATGAGGAAAATATTTACTCATTCCATAGGCTTGATGCAAGTTTCCAAGTTGATGAAGGATGATGATGGCAGAATTTTTGCACCAGGCATGGTATCTATATACTAGATTTAATGTTGTATGTAATTTAAAGTATGTGAAACTCAAAATACAATCGCAAAATGTAAGTGTATAAATGCATACTTAATTGTATGAAAACTTTAATATATATGTTAGCATTAGTCCTGCCTAACAAATAAATGACCAAAGTGCAATTCCACAAATATTCACAATTGTATTAGTCACAGAGGCACAGGATCGACTTTGCAAAAAATAATAATAAGCAACAAATGTATTATATAGCCTGTTGTTTCTGTAAGGGGCAGCTAACTTTTCTCACTAAAACATACACACAATGCGTTATTAAATAAACCCTCTACTGAATAACAATGTTCACCTTGTGGAAAGCGTCAATGGGTTTATCTTGTTTCTGTGTGAATCCATCAATGTGAAGTAAAAATGGAAACATATCTGTTGCTAAGTGACCTGGAGAGGTAAACAAAACATTTGCCTAGGGTATAAAATTTAATTTTCCTCATTTAAATTAAATGATATGTTATATAAATACAATTAAAAATTAGAGTGTGGAAACATCCAAAAAAATGTCCCAAAAAACATGCAAAACCTATAAAAACATGCAAAGTTCACATAAAGCAACAGCTTTAATTAAATAGCAACAATTCTGCAGGACAAAAAATTACATTATTTGTAACCCTTGCTGAACACTATATCAATTTCATATAAACACATAAATCAATTAATCAACATTGACAAGATTCTTCTGAGTAATTTTCCCCCATAACTATGTACTAGACATGTGTGAATAGAGAGGTGGGTCAGGTATATGCTAGGAAAAATCATAGGAAGATCTGGCCCCTTACAATGCTCTTAAGTCATAGAAGTTGTAAATATGTGTGAAGACATATCTACACAGGGCAGCTATAAGACCCATTTGTCCAGGTAAAAGATAACATGCCCATATTCTTTTAAAAACATGAGGGGATCTGTATTCCAGCAATAATGTATTAGAGTTTCTCAAGAGAAGTGTTAGAGAAGTGGTTTTGATTCACTGTGTTTATTGCAATTTTTTTTATCTCTTTTTAATGTACACATATATATGACTGGTGTTCTTGGTGCAACATCTGGGCCTGGTACAGGGATTTGCTGCACTTAATTTAGATTTATGAATTAACCTGAAATAAAAGTTAAGTCAAGTTTATCTGGCTCATTTAACTATATTTTTATGTCTGTTGGTATTCCTTCTTAGGGGGTGTAGTGAGGTGGATATCACCTCAATGTTCGGATGCCCATATTTCCGCCCATTATGGTAAGGAATCTCCGCTCATTTTTCTGTGCACCTCTTTGGGATGAGGTAAAAAATAAGCAGAGATTCCATGCTCAACATCGTGTGGATATGTCTCTACAGACTGTTCCGGAGACACATTGCGCTGAATTGAATCTTACCCCTTAGTATTAATATTTCATTGTAGTGTACTTTGTGTATTACTTATATAAACTGTTGTTATAATAATAAATTCCTATTGTACTTCTGTTTTTTTTTTCAGCATATGGCTGTAAGTCATATGTCATGTTCCTAAGTACTCTAGTGTATGTCTGTTATAGGGATGTTTTGGTAAGTCTGTTTTATTTACTTACTATAAGTTAGTGCATAATAAGGTGATCAATCGCCTTTAACTCAAAATCTACATTTGAATGGAAACAATGTAATAATAGTGTTTTATGAGTGCCCTGTCTGCTTGTTAAGCAATTTCTTCAACTTCAATTTATAATCTATTGATCTGCGTTAAATCTTGCCAGTATCGTGATTGTCTATGGTACTTAATGTCCTACTATTATCGAAATGACAAGAGAAGGGTTCATCGCAAGTGTGCATTGAAAGATACATTATTTCAAATGTGTTGAATCAGAGGGATATAAAAAGGTTCTTCTCATCAAAGGAGCAGACACTCATTGACAGTACATTTGTGCTCTAAGTAATACGTTAAGCCAAATGTTTTTTAGAGTATGTATTGTATGTTAAGGCTATTATAAAATATGTTGTTGGATAACTTTTGATTAACGTAAAGCCAGAGTTAACCTTTATGAAAAGGGTAATGATTACCCAGGCAGCCTTGAAGGTGATTGGTCCCACTCAAAAATGCTTTTTTCAAAGTGTCTCTCTAATTAATTTGTTAAAAAAAAATGCTTCTAAAGTTTGAAAATGTGCTATAATTTCTAAACCTTTCGACTAAAACAATTGAACTAAATTTGAGTAAGAACATGATTGAGTCAGTCTGACCCTATTCAATGGTAACATTATATAATATAGTTTTCACATTTTTACATTGTAATGATAAATTGAAACTTCTGGCTTTAACTTTGAACTTCAGCACAGTAATGGTCATTATTTGAATTTAAAAAAAAACCTAAAGATACATAAAAAAAACAATACAATATAGCCATTTACCTTTAACATGTTTAAATAGCTTACATGATCAATTTTATACATTTTATAGTTCAGTTTTTAACTGCTAAAAATTTTGAACTCAGCTTTTCAGCTCAACTTTCAAATTCAAATTAACATGTTGTTAGCAATTATGAATTACACACCAACGTGGATAAAACAAATTTAAATTTAAATATTTTCCAGAATTTCATGTTCATCGAACAGGGGAGTTATATGAAATTTCAAGCTGCCTCAAATAATTTGTGCATCTCTAGTCTCAGTTATAAGTGAGTGCCAGGTTTCAAACAGGTTCTACGATAGAGAGGGACTTAGGAACAATACTTACTTTAAATTAAGTAACCAGTATATTGTTTTAAGAAGATACCGTTTCTCTATCTAGTCTCCATTTTACCCTATATATAGAATTTCAGACAGATGTCATCTGTATCACTTAGTTTTACATCTTTCACTACTTTTTGTCTTATGCTTTTTGGCTTATGTGCAGATGTCATCTACAAAATTAATTGATTTCACCAGGTGTCTACTGGTACTGGCTCTGTAAGCAATATGTCATTTAGATGCAGTGGATGATTGCCATGAATGAGCAAAATATTTTTTTTTTATATTTTTTGACATTCTTTCTTCTCATCAATTTCTACAGATTGCAGTTATAGCAGATGTTAGGATTTTTGCTTAGATTTATCTTCTCTTCATAGAGACTCAACCTGAACTGAATTTCTTTACAGTATTTGCTTATCACATAACACATAAATTTAATCAATATCAACCCCTCTTGATTTTAATAGTTACTTGCACAAATGATTGATTAGTGCTTTAATCATCTGTCACTTTATATTCACTGTTTTACAAATATATTGAATTGTCTGTACTTTATTAATGCTGTACCCTTCAGATAGTCATAGTGGCATGCCTTTATAATCTAGTACATTGTCATCATCAGAAGAATTTCAGCTATTCGTTAATCACAAATCATTGTTTAAAAATGCAGATTTCCTGGCGAATCAGGCCAATGATAGTGAAAGGAATGCAAATAAGCCATTCAGCATGGAACAAGTGAAACATTTCTGAAGTCTTATAAAAGGTGCTTTCAGCCTCCCTGTCACTCATTTCTTTTGGATTATTCTAGGGGAATGTCTGTCAATGTTATTATTTGTAATTGGGATTTGTGGTGTGAGCTCATCCGTGGCCATGATGCTTACTTTTCTAATTTACTATGTTAATTTTACTTCTGTTCTGTGCCCACTTGCTCAGGAGTGGATTGGGAACTTAAAATGGCCCTGGAAAAATTCTGAAAGTTGCCTCATGTAGGTAAATTGTAAGCAGACCCAACACAAACGTGGGTGTGATTAGAACACAATTAGCCCTTAACCACAAAAATAGACCCCACCATCCCAATGCCTTCTGAAAAAAAGGTAATTTAAATTACTCTTCTTTTAAATGTAATTGTGATTTCTTGTAAACATTAGCATCCTAGTGACCGCCACATAATTGAGAGGACATTCTTGTGATTGCATTACAATTCAGAGCGCATACTTGTGTCCACCATATTATACGCAGGGCATTCTACTTGACATATATCATACAAAGAGCATTATAATGACCACCACACAATATAGAGAACTGGAACCAGGGGAGGGCTGGCAGACTTTCTCCTCTCTCCTACCTGTTCTTGTCATTGTCAACACTTGTGTCTGCTGGTTTCTTTAGCTCATTTTCCGCTTGTCTGGATCCTGGAATATTGGAGGCCCTATTTGGGGAAAAAAATGGGTACATGAAATTAAGAAAACTCCAACCAATAATAGTATTCACATTTGATAAATAGACCTATTTCCCTCCAACTAACCCTGACATTAAATTTAATAGTATTCCTATTTAATAAATAAACCTATATCCCTCCCTCCAAACAGACCCAGCAATAAATGAAATAGCATTTACGTTTAATAAATATAATCATTTCCCACAACCAGGCATTAAATAATTCATAATCACTTTGAATAAATAGACCTAATTGTCCCCAAACAACGCCGCATTCAATTAATAGATCCCAAACCAGCCCAGCATTAAATTAAAGGTCCAATCAACCCATCTTAATTTCATAGGCCCCACTATTAAATTAAATTGCCCTATCATCACAGCACGCACACAAAACACACTGGCCCCTTCACTCACACAAAACACACTGGCCCTTTTACTCACACAAAACACACTGGCCCCTTCACTCACACAAAATACACTGGCCCCCACTCTCTCTCTCACACACACACACACACACACACTATATTAACACACTGATCCCCACTCTCAGACACACATGCTATATTAACACACTGGCTCACACACACAGACACACGCACACACACACACACACACACACTATATTAGCACACTGGCACACACACTATAGCCTCCAGCACACACACACAAACTGTAGCCTCCAGCGCACACACACACAAACTGTAGCCTTCAGCACTCACACACAAACTGTAGCCTCCAGCACACACACACACATACATACACACACACACACACACACACACACACACACACACACACACTATAGCCTCCAACACACACACACAATATTGACCTTTCCCCATAACTTACCTTATTCCCTCTGCGCGCAATGTCTTCAGCACGTCCCATGTGATAGCTGGGTTCTCACAGATAGGCGGGGGACGGACGGATCAGGAGCATCCGCAGCCTATATGAAAAGTGGCTGGTCCCGGAGGCGGGGCCAGCCACCGCTCAGTCCACCGACCACCGGCCCTAAATAGATATTTTCTCTCTGGCCCGGGGGACATCTGCCCACCTGCCCCCCGGCCCAGCTCGTTACTCGTTTTTTAGTTTTGCTCCTAACTCAGCATCAGGCCCTGTGCCTCCAATCCTTTTCTTGTCACGCTTTGTGCCTGAGACCCCCTGTATTGATGTCTCCCTATATTTTGTCCTTCCTGGACTGTTTCTCCCCCATATTATGGCACCACTGGATTGATTTTCCTCATATCATACTGGACCTGAATTATTATTTTACCTTATATAATACTCACCACATTGATTCTCTCCAAATCTTGTCCTCCATATTGATTCTCCTCATATCATGCCATCCCTGTAATAGTTCTTCCTGATACCATGCCACCCCTGAATTCATTCTCCTCCCTATCATGACAACCCACTATTTATTCTCCCCTATATCATGCCACCCCTGAATTCATTCTCCCACTTATTATGTCACCCATGTATTCATTCTCCTCATATCTTGGCTGCCTCTGTATTGGTTCTCCCCCATATCATGCCAACCCTGTATTTATCCCCCCCCCATATAATACCATTCTCGCATTCATTTTCTACCATTTCACGCCACCCCTGTATTCTCCCCAATATCATGCCACCAGCGTCGGACTGGCCCACCGGGATAACGGTAAAACCACCTGTAGGCCCAGCTGCCTTACGGCCACACCCCCTTTTCAAAGTGGGCGGAGCATGGAGCTCGCTGTCCTTTTCGGTGTCCCTGCTGCTTCAAATGCGATCGCAGCTGAGGATTTGCTGTCAGTGACAGTGTCTCGGATTTTCATCTTTAAATCTGCCCAAACTGACATCCAGGGTTTGGTCCCCGGGGTGGCAGTAACAGCGGTACATTTTTAGGCTACATAAGTAGTATTTCAATTGACAGAATTATCACCTTTTTAGGTAGTGGAAGGACGGACTATGTGACAAAATAAAAGCAAGAAAAAAAAATCACTTCCTCTTTGCTTGTCTAATTCCCTTTTTATATACACATCACAATAATCTATTGGACAGTACTTGCATATATACATTTCCTGACCTCGTGGAACAGCGTAATTTGTTTACATTGAAAGTGTAAGGAAAGGTTCAGCGCTGCAGTAGTTTGATCGAGACCGTACAATACAAAATCTACAATATAGAGCTTAAATATCGCACACACTGGACTACAAGCTAACAGCTGAGTTCACAGCTTGTTCAATGGGACTTTCCCCCTCCCACCCACTCCTGCAAACCTGTTCCTCCATTGGTCCCCACAACTGCCGCCTGTCACTGATTGGGTGACTGTGCTGCCCATTCCTTTACTGCATATTTACTGAAAGCATGTAAATGATACATGGAATAAGCACAGGTGAAAAGTCCATGGGACCAGAAGACAAGCTTCGAGGTTGCAGTGCGTGGAAAGAAAGGATCCTACATTTGGGCCGTTTTCGCCATCATATAGTATGAATTGTACATGACAGACAGACATGTGAGTACAAAACACAAATGTGATTTGCAGAGAAGTCTGGGAAATGACATATGCCCATGGAGGGAGAAAAAGAGCTATTTTTTGTATACAGGAAAGTACTTTATTTTATTGTTGCACACATCAAATATCAAAATATGAGTCCCTCTAATCAATGCATTCAGTAACTGAAATACTGTGAACTCTAGGCCTTGCTTCCTGAATGTGTTTTTTTTACAGCTAAGTACTCCATAGCATGGGGAGCATCCCCAACAGTAGTCCTTCATTGACATGCTGCTTTTTTAGTGTAAAATATGCATGTACTTGTCATGCACGACAAAAAAAAGCAAACATCCATATCAAGATTTTTTTTTTGCGTATCTTCAACTTATGTCCCTTTACGCCTGGAGCGGTAATATGGGAGAGGGAAGGTTTGGGCAAGCATAGGCTGTGTGCAGTAAGGGTGTGTTCTGGTAATTGCTACTCAGTTAAGATATTGATGCATATGCAGATACACCCTTCAAGAGGCAAATCCCTTGTAAGTGCTAGATGGCTGGTTCATATATACACATTGATTTTTATTAGCAACACTATCTAGCTGCTTTTGGTTGGTTGGTGCAGATTGACTCCATTCATGGGTAGCATGGTGGCTTAGTGGTTAGCACTTCTGTGTCACAGCACTGGGGTCATGAGTTCGATTCCCGACCATGGCCTTAATGTTTGAGTCTAGTGCAGGCTGGATTAACCTGTGGAAGTCCAGATGTTGTGAAACTACAAGTCCCAGCATACCCTTCCAGCAATAAGCTGCTATGTATTGGCAAAGCATGCTGGGGTTTGTACTTTCACAACACCTGGAGTGCCACAGGTTAGTTAAGCCTGGTCTAGTGGGACAATCCCGATTTTTGGTGACTGTTCTGCCCAATCTAAGGGGCAGGTCGAGACTGTGTAATCTTTATATACACACTGCATTCTTTACATACTACACTATAGTGCTAGCTGTCCTTCGTGGGCTGACCATTCCCCCTCTAGTGTCTGGTCTCGCCTCTATGATGGACTTTGGTGGGCCCCTAGCGTTGCAGTTCCCCGGTGGGCCCTTCATGAACCAGCCTGACACTGCATGCCACCCCTGTTTTCAGTCTCCCCACCTCATGCTACCCCTATATTTATTCTCCCCAATGTCATACAATTCCTCAGTTCTGTAAGAAAGTTTGTGGTTGTGATGTTTAATGCCTTCTACCTGTAACCATGTCACAACTGTATAAGGATGTATCCAATACATGTTTGAAAACTAATGGTGACCCTTTGGGGGTGGGGAAATTCAATTCAGGGCGAGAGCCCCAAAGTAGGTGATCTCTGTCTCACTCAACTGTACAAGAAGTGTCCTTATGCTGTGCCCTTTTACCGAGACTTTAAGGAAGGAACTCCTCTAGATAAATATCGGAGGATGCAGGGCTACCTGGTGGAGGACTCTATAGTTGAACAACAGGACAGCTTCTTGAAGCACATGTCTGATCTGCATGTAGGCATGTCTGATCTGCATGTATACAGATGTGCTGGCCTTATGGAATAAAACAAAGGTCTCACCCTCATGAACCTTCCCACGGTTGGCATTGGATTGCACAGGTGCTGAACATGGAGTCCTTGGCGGAAGTGGAAGCTACTCTACTTTATGATTTCCTGAAAGTGTGTGTCAAAACCTTAACGAACACATACCAGGGCCAGTTCTAAAAGCTGCTGTTATTGCTCTAGGACAAGTATGTACCGATAATTGAGAAGATTACCAAATTCAGATAAATGGGGTCAGCCACTCGACTCAAATGGTTCCTAAAGAACACATTTCATCAAAAAGAGATCCCACTTCCCAATGAATTCCTGCATCCTTCAATCTGAACCACATAACTTTCACAACAAAGCAAGAAATGAGTATCCCAACGTTGTTAAAATGTTTGGATGTACTAGATGTGGAAACAGTTATAAAAGGATGATGGGATATCAAAAAATTGCATTATTATTGCTAATATTTAAGTGAGTGCAATCATTTCTTACTTTAAAGTAAAAATATACCATCAAGTCAGTGTAGTTACAATAACAGCAAAATATTTTCAAGCCACTTTCAAGTCAAGTTCTAGCTGTAGCTGGTTAATTTTTAGTAAAAATATGTTATGAGGTTATATTGCAAACATCTGATGGAACATAAAGGTAAGAGTTGTAACCGCAGGATTGTATACAAATTAAGAAAGACGGATATAGAGGTTGTCATAAGACATAACTCTTTGCTTTTATAGGTACAGGCAAGTATGATCATTTTAATTCTCTCTACACATTATCTTCTATTTGCATATTGGTTTACAGTTTAATTCATTGTCCACCTTTGCCAAACTTTATTAATTTATAACTTATTCCAAAGTGATATTTTCATTAAATGCAGACATCTTTGCACCCTCACTTTTTTGAATTGCAACTACACCTTGTGGTAACAGTTTCCAGACTGCTCATTGCTTCCACTGGTTGCCAAGGATATTTTCTTTCTCAGCCATTTTAATATTAACTTTAATAATGTTCTCAATTTAGTTTTAACATGGTGTAAGGGGGTTCTTCAGATTGTAGCTTAGTGGTCTATGCAATCTATGAGAAACTCCTTGTGCTTTGAATCCTCTCCATGATAATGTGATTGTATTATATACATGGAATCTTTGTTTGTTCTAAAGGGTCATTGTCTAAAAGAAAGAGGAAACTGCAGCAGGTTGAGAAATCAAGCAAATAATTTATATTTAAATAAATGTTAACTATTTCCATGTTATAATGTATTTTTTTTTAAAAAAAAGTTCATAGGAAGTGTTTGCAGAAGTTACAACATTTTGACTAATACAAGGAATGGGTTTTATAAACACTTTGGACCTTATTCAGAGTGGAATATAGGGTAAGCGTAACTTGTAATTGAAAAAGTTGCACACTAAAGTTGAAAATGCGTCCAGGTCTGAATAATTAGCAGATGCGTCCACTTGACAACAGACACACCCTTCAGACACTTATGTC